>NC_137890.1:25410043-26038145 GCF_963455335.1 Martes martes | reverse complement strand
TTAACTGAAATAATTGTAATTGCTTCCTACAGTTTTAAGTTACCATCTATGATAGAGGAATATTGTAACGTATTTTCTTTCTAAATGTAGATGTTCAGAGATATGAACAGACTTTCAGATACAGGCATATGTCAATTTAACAATTTCATATTAGATATAAATTCAAAATTTTCTATCATGTATATATAAATAACATATAAGTCTATGTAAATATCCTATTTTTAAAGAAATCTTGAAAATATTTATGTTGTATGTGGCACTATATTTTTGCAATATCCATTGATTATTTTTCTGCACTAAAAGTTACATTTCCTAAATGTTTTCTCTTAAAAGATAAAATTGTTCAATTTAAAAAAAAAATCGTGGGTGCCTGGGTGGCTCAGGGGGTTAAGCCTCTGTCTTTGGCTCAGGTCATGATCCCAGGGTCCTGGCATCGAGCCCTGCATCGGGCTCTCTGCTGAGCAGGGAGCCTGCTTCCCTTCCTCTCTCTCTCTGCCTGCCTCTCTGCCTACTTGTGATCTCTGTCTGTCAAATAAATAAATAAAATCTTTAAAAAATAAAAATAAAAAAAATTTAAAAATCGTTCAATTTTAATTTTCTATGATAGGCCCCTGGTGGTTTTGAAGAAATACAAGGGAAAGCAAAGAAATCTCTGACTTAAAGATGCAAATCTAAACAAAGTCTGGATTGCATAAACCACTTTGGGAGAGAGCAGAGAGACAAACAACTTCTGCATGCTACCCTTTCCAAAAACATTTCTCAGGTCAATGAGTCTATGGACTTCTTTGAGAGCTCTCAAGTTTGCTCTTGATTTTCCCCCTATCTCATGTGCTCACAACCTTGAATTTTTTAGAAGAGCATCTTCTAACAACTTATAATGGCAATGACTAACTTATCAAACATTCCCTATGGGCCATAACTTTTTACTTATTAACTCATTTTATCCTTACTCTAAGTCAACAATGGGAAATACTATTATTATCTTTATTTTTGTGGGAATACAAATGAAGAACACGAGAAGAGTTAATAATTTTTTTATAGTCACACAGCTATAAGAAGGGACACTTGGTTATGGAGACATAATATCTAGCTCTAGTCAATACTACTTCTCATTCTACAGCCCAGAAGCAATAGAATGAGGTAATTTTTTTTTCATATTTCGTAACCTATACAATGCATGTAAGCCAAACTGTGGGAATTCACAGTGCCTGGATAAATAAAATCTGACTTGTATATGCCTCTCTGGATGAGACTAATTGAAAAGAAAAGGAGTCCCTGGAATGCTGGGCCTCCTTTGAAGTTTCTTGGCTGAAAGCAGCCAGATTCTTACTGAGGTGCAAGGCTCTCATCTAGGGAGTAAATGCCTAAATTTGAAGAAAAACAGACACCTATAGTGGTCACGTATTTCATAAACTCCTTGCCACCTTTCTTTGCATGCATGTTGCATGAAGTGCTTGCCCTTATCACACATTGCCCCATATATTATTGTCCTGACCATGAAGGTTACACTTTCCTCCCTGTTTTGTGCTTACACTTGGTGTACTGATAAGAACCCCCAATAAAGGTGAGACAAAGCCCGGCTTAGGTCTTTCACCACTAAACCATCTGGTGGACTCCCGGCCTCTCCTTTCTTGTACTAAGGTGTCTGGAGTAATCTTTTCATTCGCAATCTCAGGGTTTGCTGGCCAAACCTGACACCAGATAGTTACAGCACCTTGCTGCTGCTTCTTCTTTTTCTTCTTCTTTTTAAACCTTGCCTCTTAAAGAAAAACATATTTATTTGAGTAATAATGTGAAGAAAAATAAAGCAGTATCTATTTCCTTTTTCCAGGCAAGGATATACTTACCTTTTGGATGTTCATAAAATAAATGTAAAGACAACAGTTACAAGTGATGGCAAATGACACTGGTAGACAGGTCTTAGTCAACTTATAAGCTTCATTACCACTTTTGTAAATTCTTTCAAATAGTAAGCTTGCTAAGCAGTTTCAACATAAGTCTCCCAGCATCCCTAAGGCACTCTTCTAAACAGATAACTGCTCATAACTCCCTTTTGTAGGAAAATTCTGGAATTGTCATTCTGTGGATAATAACAGATGTCTAATTTTTTGATAGGAGTGAAACTGTATACTTCCACTAGGAGGTATATGCCTGAATATCACTCTGCTGTATCAGCCATTGATGATCTTTGCCTGGATCCATTAATTCATCAGGAGTTACAAAATGTTTATATTCTAATTCTACTTTTCATTTTGTCATATTCTTCAGGATATTTCTATAAAAGAAACTTTCGTTCATGAACTATTTGGTTAAAAGATCAAGATATTGAATAAAAGGCATGATAAACTCTTGATATTTTTATCTTGTAGAATTTTTATTAAATTTTCTTTCATTCTCCAAAGATGAGGAGGACCTATTAAAATCTTTTGACATATGTTAAGAACTCAAGGATTGGCTGGTTGATTTTTAAGAACTCATGGATTTAAACATATTTAATATATATTTAATCCATAGCAGTGATTATTCTTGTTGATACTCAGATTGTCCCTGATTGGCCAGTAAGAGGTTTCTTTGACTGAGAAAAGTTTCTTGACATATAGTCAACTAGTCAAATATCAAAGATAAGTAGCCTTTGATAACCACCATCAAGATATATTTTGGAATCACCATGTATAATTCTACCCTATATTCAGAAGCAGCGATTTTTCAATAGGTGGGTTGGCTACCTAGAGTGGGACATAGTAATTGCTGACCTTAATTATTAATGCTTGGTATGTTTGGTGCTCTAGGCTTGTACAAGGTTTTGAGCAGTTTTCAAAAGATAGAACTAGAAAATATGTGTTTTAAGGATAAGATATCTGAAACATTGATACTTCCTATTTTATTCAAGGACACAGAGTTTTTACATGACTTCATAAGTCTTCCATATGTATGTTATTCAGAATGCCAGAATCTCTGTTTTCAATGATGCCTGCACAATTATTCATGCTTTATCTTATACTACATGGATAACGGCCCAAGATAAAAAATAAAGGACTAATGCAGACATTATTATTATAGAAAAACAGTCTTTTAAGAAACATTTTACTTATTTAGTACCTAGGTTTTATAACATTAAAAATGCACAATCAAAATATTGTTTTATAGTATTTTAAAAGCACATGTAGTATTATCTATGTTTATTCATTTCATTTTACTTAATTTTAATGATTCCTTTTAAGATTAAACTTTTATTAAAATTATGCAATATAATTCATGTTACAAAGTCGGAGCTAATAAAAATATGTTCCCAGAAATAATGTGTCTTCTATTTTATTTCTACCCCTTCCAATCTAATTATTTTATCTATTTACTTTTATATTTTTTTCTAATTCTTACTTTTTCCTTCCATTGTTCTTTTTTCTTAAATATAAGTAGAAATATAAATATTGCTGAGTGCTTGTAAATTTGCACTTATTATTAGGATATACTTGTGACTACACACACACACACACACACACACACATACATACATATATACTTATTGTCAGGGTCTCTGGAAAATTCTTCACTCTTAGTAATCTTCCATTCATTCAACTAAAACCTGACCTTCTCTAGCCCCATAACCTGCTCCCACATAGTATCAGAATTGTTTCGCTCCTGCTGTCTATATTCAGACTAAGAAAATTGCACAAACTTACTGCTCTGACCATGTAAAACTTTACACATTTATGCTCTGTTCAACCATAACCCCAAGTAGGAAAAGACCATATATAATCCCTTCCACTCCAAAATGAAGAGGTTCCTTCCCCAAACTATATTTTGTACTGTCATAGCTTGAAAGTCAAATTAAAGATTTTCTTGTTTAATAGTAGCATGGTAAACAAAATTTTACCACTCTTATTTTCCCCTTAATGTTAAATCCCAGTGGTCACTCCATGTTTGTACATTATATTTCTCTTTCCTTTTTAAAGCTGTATAGTACCCTATTATGAGATTTAGTAATTAATGTTTTCAACCCATATCCTAATGATGGCCAACTGTGCTACTTATAGAATCATACTATTACAAATAATACTGAAAATAATAACCATGTGTATGACTTTTCATAATTTTACAAGTATATCTTTACTGTTAAAGTGTATCTTTGGTTGTAACTCTTTCATCAGGATGGTACAATTTTGCAGTTTCCACCATAGGTGTCTGTTTTCCTGCAGCCTTACCAAGTCAGATAACTTTTGGACTTGATAATCTAATAGACGAAAAATATTGTCTTAGTGTAGCTGTGATCTACATTTCTCTTACTTTGAGCAAATTGAACATTTTTTTATATATGAAAGATAAATTAGAAGTAACATTTCTTTGTCTATGAATACTCTTTTTGTCTCTAGCTATAGAGTTGTTAACCATTTTATTCTTTATTTTCAGATGCTATTTATTTATTTATTTTTTTTTTAAGGATTTTATTTATTTATTTGAGAGAGAATGAGTGAGAGAGGGCATGAGAGAGAAGGTCAGAGGGAGAAGCAGACTCCCCAAGGAGCTGGGAGCCCGATGCGGGACTCGATCCTGGAGTCCGGGATCATGACCTGAGCCGAAGGCAGTCGCTCAACCAACTGAGCCACCCAGGTGCCCTCAGATGCTGTTTATTATAGGTATCAATAATTGTCTTAAATTTTTATTTCTAAGTCCACTCAGATGGCCATTTTTTGGAATAGTGAACAACTATCTCAACAAAATAAACATTTAAAATTTATTTTTAACTTAGCATCTCACTACCATATACAGTAGACATTTATAACTTATGCTACTCCATATATTTTGATTGTTCTTCAAATGGGGAAAAGTCTTTCACATTTTCATTCCTGAATCTTTGAAATAGAAGATAAATATTTACTTCTGGAGTTTCTTTGGCAACAAAAGTATAATCACATGACCTGGTCTAGCCCTAAAACAACCTGAGAAAGCAGGTGCTATTCAGAATCTATTTCAGGAAAGGCTTCAGTTTATCACAAGTGACTATGACAGTAGTTACATACATAATGGCCAGAGTCAGTTAGGTGAGCTATAGCATATGTGGTCTGGTCAGCATCAATGAGTCATGGCTGATAGAACTCTATAATATTAGCATCCTGTAACACTGGTGTTGCTATTACCTGACTAGACTTCAAACTTCCTCTCAACAATCTAATAGTTAACTTATATCTTATAATAAATGTTGATAAATAAACAAGCTATAATAGGTCTTGTAACTGTGAATGCTGACTCCGACTGACTGGAATCATAAATGGATTACTACAGGTAACAGACCCTCATTTAATGAAATTCTGATTATTTATTATGTTTTTGTGAGTTTGAAGGATTTAAAGATCCAGCTAGCATTAAAGGATGAGAATCTGGTAGGCTTTGGCATGCAGATGCAGAGTTTTTAAAAATTAATGTCTGTTTGTATTTGTCTATCAAACATAAGATCTTAGGAAACTGAAGAGGTTCTGTCAAAGAACAGTGTGAGGGACATGAAGAATATCATGATTTAGTGTGTGTTGCCTACTTATAGTTATACTAGAGATTTTAAATAAAGAAAGAACAAATTCAAAGTTCTGAACATTTAATTCAAAGTATGGTTTTGTAACAGGAAATTTTTCTGATTGGACATAGGTACTATATCCTAGTTTCCCAAGGGCTGAGTTACCCAGAATTCAAAGGTTAAACTTTCAAGTTGTCAAATTATATCATTTGAATTCTTAGATTTGTTGGCCTTTAAAAATAAAAATTAAGGTCTTTCCTTGATTGACTTTCCTTGATTGACTTCCCTGAAGTCAATGAGAATTGACTTAAAAGCATGTGGGAGAGCTAGATGAATCTGATGAGTCCCATGACCCAGCTATCTCTACCTCTCCCTCCCCAGCAGGTGCAACAGTTTCCCCCTCACATAAGGAGGTAATACTAGCCTCTCTTAATGCATGTGGCAAACATTGCAAGGGAAAGCACATCTTCCTAAGTTGGATTTTCAAACACTTCAGTCTCATACCTTCTCCAAATTTCCTATAGTTGGACTCTATCCCAGTATAATTAGATCCATTCTCTCACATTCTTTTTTTTTAAAAGATTTTATTTGTTTATTTGACAAACAGAGATCACAAGTAGGCAGAGAGGCAAGCAGAGAGAGAGAGGAAGGGAAGCAGGCTCACTGCCGAGCAGAGAGCCCGATGCGGGGCTCGATCCCAGGACTCTGGGATCATGACCTGAGCTGAAGGCAGAGGCTTTAACCCACTGAGCCACCCAGGCGCCCCAATTCTCCCATATTCTGTAGCAGTGGAATTTCACATGAAATTTTGTATGATTTTTATAAATTTTGGATGGTGTATTTGAGTACGTTCTTGTAGTGTTAGGCCATGGAACCTAGAATATAATTTCGTATAGCATTATAGATAAACTTCTTAGAGTTTATAGTTTAATGGGCTTGTTCTTACACCCAAGAGACGGGCTTCTTGTTTGCTCATTTGATGGTCTAAACCCAGAAATCTCAAAACTGTTCCACAATAAATGAAGATAAGATGCTAGAAATTCCTTAGTATAATGTTGTGAATTAAAACACAGAATAACAACAAAACTCAGAACAACAACAACAAAAAAATGGAGTACATTTATCATGTTGATCCATTCACCAATCTCTGACTCTTACCTAAGACACTCTCCCATGACATGGAGGAGGGTGCCAGAATCTTTTAAAACACAGTATTGTTTTTCCTTTAGACTAAAGTTGAATGAGCAGCATTGTAATTAAAATATTCTTGTGGATATTGTGCTTTGGCACTCAGCCTCTATTTCCATCTCCTTTGTTACTTTGCTTGACTTGCAGAGAATTAAAGCCCAAAACCTGTTTTGTTTTGTTTTTCCTCACAAGACTGCACTGGAGCTATGTTTCTGGATTCAATTTGAATTTTGTCAATGATATGACCTCAAGCCAAATTTGTAATGTAGAACTGACACAGAAGCAGTACATTCCCTATCTTGGAAGATAGCTTGCTCTGTTAAAAAAGAAAAAAAAAAGGAAATGGAAAGAAAAATAGTTAACCAGCTAAGTGGCAAAATTTAATGGAGATCTTACAACTTGTAGTCTGGAAAACTGGAGTACAAATACTGGCACAACAGTCTCTGCCTTCAGGTGCCCTCTCTGTTTCAGTTATGGAGTTGCAACGCCTATGGAGTTATACATCTAAGGCCATCTCATAGCTGATGGAAGTTATTTGTGATTTCTGGTCCCAGAATTGTAATGAAAGACTTTCTTCTGCTGCCCTTTGAGGGGTAAGTATCCTCGTTACTGGATGTTAGAGAAACCACTTTACCTCACTGAAGGAAAGACTATTCTTCTGATAGGACTTCCGCATAATACAACCAGTTGCTTCTGGGCCTAATGTGCATAGAGTATGAGAAGCGTTATTGTGAAATGAAAATGACACATCCAATCAATGACCAAGTTTAACTTTTAAGATAAAATACGCAGCACACAAAAATTGAGCAGCGGCTCACCCACTGCTTACAGAATTGGTCCCACTTACTGTTTTTTTTCCCCCCTTAACACTATTCCAATAGAGTGTTATCTACAAAATTGCTTTACCTAATAAGAAAGCAGGATTTTCTGTAAGGGAATAGCTCACTTATAAGATGGGCAAATTCAAAACAGTATAGCAGTAATTCACCATGACTATGGCAAACTGTTGGCACCCCACACGTAGCATTATATGTTCCGTATAACACATTAAGCTCCTAGTCAGTGCTTTTTGCCTAAATATGTCATTCTGAAAATCTAGTAAAATATACTTCCTTTGGGATATAAAGGCTACTGTTGATGGCCCAGACAAAGAGTTAGATCCTTTGACTTTCCAGGATTGGGTTGTTAAAGGGATATCCATATGAAGATCCAATTCAAATGGAAGCAAACACAATTGATATGAGCCTAGAGGAAAGCAACTAGAGAAATAACATTGATCAGTATTTCCATTTCTATTTAGCTCTCTGGATCCATATTTGAATTTACTGGGAAGATAAAAGCTCCATGAAGGCATTTAGTACTGAATGAGGGATTCATGTGGTACATGTCTTAGCTACCAGTTCTCATAAACAGAAGCTACTTGTAAGCCTCTGCAAGGACACAGGTTTTGGAAAGATACTAGCATATAATTTGTGGACATGGACAAGCTTGCACTTCTCAGACAGCCATTGTAAAACCTCTACATGTATACAGGGGCCTATGATGTATTTTATTTGCCATATGCATTATGTCTATATGAAGTTGCTGTGTTTCATGCAGGAACAGACAATAGGCACATAAAATTAAAGTCCTAAGTGACCATATTTTTTTCCCCTTCAGTACTGTGATTTCCTGATATTATAATTAGGCAATCATATTCTTTTTCCAGCTGTAGCTAACAAGGAATCGACTTTTCGACATACTATTAATTGGTTGCTTCATGCTTCTCATCCTGCAAAGACAACATGGGCTGGTGACTTTCTAACAATAACCTTCACTGGCTAGCTGGTCTACCTATCCTCTTCAGAACATATTCAGATATGTATACTCTGAATATTAGTATCACCTGCAAAGGATCCTCTGAATTGGCCAGGCTTTTGAGTTTTCTAATATAGTAGGAAGAAACAATGGGAATAATTTATCTGATAGGAAAGGACCTAGAATTTCCATATCTCAGCTTTGAGCACTTGTCTCCATTTTCTCTTCCCAAACCAACTCCAGCTAATGGCCCAGTAGGTTCACAATGGTTGCAATAAAGACAACTGGATGACCACAAATGTTTTTTCTCTTTATCTTTCAGGAAGAAACCCACTAGCCCCTCTCACTAGAAGAGCAACTCTAATGCTAGCTACAACTGGAGTGATTATACAATTTTGTTGGTTGTCTACTCTAAAAGTAGAAAATATTGCTCCAGTTCTTATCTATTTTTAGTGGATTCCATGTGCCATGCAGTCACTCTTATCCATTTCCAGGAACATTTGGTGGAACAGTGACTCCTGTCTTTCATTAGAGTTTACTGCTCCAAGAAAGGATACAGTTTGGCCAGTCTCCAGCAGGAACAGCAAAACTTGGTTGATCAGAATGAATACTTCTTATCCACAAAAAAAAAAAAAAAAAAAAAAAAAGAGGGAAGCTCACACAGGACAGGGCTTATTTACAGTGAAAAGTTCTTTCTTTCTTATTTTATATCACATATATGGGCAGATAGCCTAGAACAAGCCTCCTCTAATATACCAGTTGGTATAGTCAACTTACAGTATGATTTCCTTGAAATATTAAGACCAACATAACATGGCCCCAAAATTTGTCTTGTTGTGAAACCATTCCCAGATAATGCCTTAAGAATTTTCATTCTATAATTACCTGAAGTCTTTGCTTGTCTTTCCTGGAGCTTTTCTTGGTAGTCATATTAATTGTGTTAGACTCTCTTTTTCTTTTCTAGCCAATTAAGGCTCTCATTTCTTCCTGTTGGCTCCCAGTGGATTGGACCTCTAATACTATCAACAATTGTGAAGTTCTCATGTAAAGCCCAATTAGTCACTTTTCCTGAAGAGGAAGTTTTCATTAAATAATCCCCAATAGGCCAAGAATTATACTGAGGAAAAATAGAACTTTTATTTAAGATGGCCATGACGTCTCCCTACCCTGCACTCCACCTACCTAACAACTCCAAATCTTCCACTTGATATCAACAACCTCAATATGTAATTTCAATAGCTGAGCTTCAAAGTCTCCTCAAGGTCATTCCCTGGGATTAGTGATTCGTGTTTTTTCTGTAGGATTTCTTTTCATGGTATAATGATCTCTGCCTCCACAGCAAATGCTTTGTTGGATAACTATGGAGGCTAGAAGAATCCCATGCACTCCAATGTTATTTTACTTAGACATGCTCAATCTGATAATTAGCATTCTGTTTACCTTACAATGTGGATAACTGTATACTTTGCATAAAACCTGAAGAACAAAGCACTTTTTATATGGAATGATTGCAGCGAGGAGAACTTCAAAATAGGATTCTGGTATTGGTTGTCTATCCTAACTGGTAGGCTGGTATTCTATTGAAGGAAGTTTGTAAACTAAGTGATGTGATGGGAATAAGAAATATAAGGAAAGTAAAGGTGAATGGTTGATTCTACCTTCACTAAAGCACTAAAAAAGAGAAAATGTCAACACTGGTTCGAATTTATCTACTTGAAATATGAAGCCAAATAAATTGTTGACCCACCACTATGGAGCTCCAAATCCCTTATGTATCCGTAAAACTTTACAAAATTTACAAGAGCCAGGGGTGTCTTGTTTCTACAAGATAAAACCTGAAATGAAGTTTTCTTTTTTTAAATTATTATAAACTCCCTAAATATACTTTTGCAATTTTCTGTTGATAATTTACACTCAAGGGTGAAAGTATGTTCAATTTAAGTTCTCCCTTCAGCAAAAATGGCTGAGAAGATATTTCTTCCCACATGCTGCAATAATCTTTATGGCAGATGAATGGGAACTTCAATGTTTTGAGCAAATGCAGTATGTCAGGCACTTTGCATGTTAACTCATATAATTCTTCTAAACAACTCAATGAGCTGAACATTATTTTCATCCCAATTTTACACTTGAGAAAACTAACACTTATATAGGTTAAATAACCTGCTCAGGATTGAAGTACCCAAGTAGAATTTTAGAGTGGCATTGACTTGTTTGCTAAGCTACACTTAATGCCTCCTTCATCCTTCAAGCTTGTTTTAGCATTTATTCACCCCAAGTACTACATACTCCTTCCTCTTCATGGACTCCCACTCTATGTATTCACTCCTGGGTACATTATTAGTATATATGTTTTTCCTATTGCAATGAATTTCAGAGTGGTATGACATACTGGTGTAACAACGTGAATAAAGCACAACATGGAACTTCTGTTTTGGGCCAAGATAGAGGAATAGGAAAGATAGTTACTCTCCCATATGAAGCAGTAGAAAAATAAATGAGCAAAGTCAATGAAATACACATTGTATTCTATACATTGTGCCAGGAAAAATAAAGGACAGTGATCCATGAAAGATGGGAAGCAAACATGTTGAGGTTTATGAATGCTCCACTTTACTGATTTGAGAAAGTTGCCAGACTGTAGAATGGAGAAGAAATCTCAGCAAATACTGATGGCTTCCTTGAGTTGGGGGAAAGGGCCAAGAGTCCAGAGAAACAAAGGTAGATAGATATGGTTCATGGGACAGGAGCAAAAAGCACAGGGAGAGAATTCCATAGATTTTAGATGATTCTTCAAAAGTATTTGTCAGAATAATAAATGTCACGTATATGAGAGAAAACTATCCAAGATTGGGGAAACACAACTCAAAAGGTTAAGAAGAGTAGTGTATGACACACACTTAGCATAGTAAATAGTTCATGTTCCAACCAGCCATACTAGAAAACCTCATAAAGTATCTGTCCTCAATAGTGGGGAAAAATTAACAATAAACTAAACACAGCTTTGGTCCCCCCTAAGAAATATTAATATCAAGATTCAAAGGCAGATAAGTTACTGTTTACAAGTGACTGACCTGCATAACAGAACTAAACTCAGAAATATTTATGCAATAAAAAATATTCGGCACCTAAAAATGTGAAATTCACAATGTCTTTCTCCTGATTAAAAGGTATAAGAGATACAAAAAAAGGAGGAATACACAACCCAAGCATGAATGACATCAATCAATCAAAACTGATCTAGAGGTAACAGAGATGTTAAAATTAGCAGGTAAGGCTACTAAGACTGTTTTTATAAGTATATGTCATTTGTTTGCTAGTTGGTACATCCATGACTAAAAGAAGGATTCAACTCAAACTTTGAGAGATGTTAAAAAAATTACTAAAGGGGGCGCCTGGGTGGCTCAGTGGGTTAAAGCCTCTGCCTTCGGCTCAGGTCATAATCTCAGGGTCCTGGGATCGAGCCCCACATTGGGCTCTCTGCTCGGTGGGGAGCCTGCTTCCCCCTCTTTCTCTGCCTGCCTCTCTGCCTGCTTGTGATCTCTCTCTCTGTCAAATAAATAAATAAAATCTTTAAAAAAAAATTACTAAAGAAGACCGTTTAGGTGATACAAAAAACCTTTAACACTTCATGAAGTGTTCAGTTTCCATTCCGAAAACTGAAAAATAGAACAGAAAGCAAGAAGATTTTTAGGATAAAGAGTAAAAAACAAGTAAGAGACAAACAAAGTATCAAGTTGGCTGAGGCCACACAGTCAATCTTGTTTGAGTTGAGAAGTCCCAGAGATGGCTTGTTATTTGGGGATTAGCTGACTGAATATTCTGTGTTTCTGGTATAGCAGGACACTTTTAGGGACATGAAAGTTGGTTAAATTTTAGTTTGCTGACATGGCACCCCAGGCAGAAGTGGCTCTATTTTCTTTGTGCCTAGAAAGTTATTTTAACAGAGATGAGAAGCAAATGAATGAAATGAAAAGTGTACTAGATGGTATTAAGACCAGATCAGATATTTTGAAAGAAAAGATTAGTGAGGTTGGAAATACAGCAGTAAAATTATTAAATTAAAAAAAAGGAATATAAAAATTAAAAAAAATCATTGAGATGTGGGATAAATTAAAGGAAACTAAAGTATATGCAATTAGAGTCTCAAAAAAAATAAAAAAGAAGTGGAGCAGAAATATATTTGAAAAAAAATGAAACTAAAACCTCCAGTTTTGAAATAGCTATAAATAACTGCTCTAAGAGTTCAACAACCCCCAAGCACAAGAGACCTAAAGAAAACGACAACAAAAGCACAATGTAGGGGCGCCTGGGTGGCTCAGCCAGTTAAGTGACTGGCTCTTGGTTTCAACTCGGTCATGATCTGAGTCATGAGGTTGAGCCCAGAGTAGGGCTCTATACTCAGTGCAGAGTCCACTTGAGATTTTCTTCCTCTCCCTCTGCCCCTTCCCCCCCACTTGCATGTTCTTTCTCTCGGGGAGGGGGGCACGATGTAATCAAATTGCCAAAAACCAGTGATGAAGACAATATCTTAATAGAACCGATACAAGATGATATGTTACTGTGGAAGAACAAAGATACAATTCACAGAAGTATTCTAATGAGAAATAATGCATGGGAGAAGACATTGCAACAGCATCATAAAGTACACACAATAAAATCTGCCAACCCAGAATACTATAACTGCAGAATAGGTCTTTAAAAACAAAACAGTAATAGACTTTTTAGAGATACGTAAAAGCTTAAAGAATTCAGCATATCTGAATTAGTAGTATAAAGTTAGTCCTTTTCCAGGCAGAAGAAATTATGGATCCAGGCGGATGAACAAAGAACAATGGAAATGTCAACTGTGTGGATACTTATATAAAATATTTCCTCTTCATTTAATTTAATTTCAAGATGTTTAACTTTAAACAAAAACAATTTTTAAGCTGGTGTAACCTCATCTTGACCAACTGTCTGTGCAAAAAGACCCTTTTTCCAAAGATGGGTCACATTCTGTGGTTGCAGGGGGACATGAATTTTGAGTGCATATTATTCAATCCACTATACCTAAAATCTTATTTCTGTTAATAGTTTTATGCACATATTTTCATTTGCATTTTATTCACATATATTATGAAATGGACCTTGGTACACATATTTCTTTGGATCTGCTTCATTTGATATTGTGGATATTGTCTTGTGGCATTAACTAACTACATATCCATTGTATCAAAGTAATTCGACCAACACTCTGTTGACTTATTTCTGTACTGTCCCCTCCTTCTTGCCATTACAACAATAAAGCTATGAAAAACTTCCTTGTAAAAAAAAATTGTTGGAATTAAAATATGTAAATGTAACTATAAAATAATAATATAAAGACCTGTAAGAGAAAAAATTAAAGTAGGCTATTGTAAAGTTTTTATACCATGCTTAACATGGTATAATGTCACAGTAGACTGTAATAAGTCAAAGATCTACACTATACACCTGAATGCACCACTAACATAGGAAATAGTATAGCAATAAAATGTCTCTAAAATGAATTAAAAATATAATAAGTTAATAAAACAAGCCAGTAAAAGAAAAAGATGGAAAATTAGCACCACGATGGTAGTAAGCATAACTATATCAAACAAATGTAAATAATATGAACACCCAATTAGAAAGCAGAGACTTTCAAATTGGATGAAATTAAAAAAGACGTACTGTATGTTGCCTAAAAAATGGACCTTGAGAGAAAGACCCAAATAAATTTTAAGTAAAATATTAGACAAAGTTATGCAAAACTAGCAGTAATCAAAAGAAAGATGGAATGGATATACACATGTCAGAAAAAGATTTAGAGGGAAAAAAGGTTTTGGGGATAAAGGAATCAATTTACCAAAAATGTGTAACAATCCTAAAATTATATTCAATTAATAACAATAGAAAATAAACAAAGTAGCTGTGCAAAATAAATAAAACACTTTTAAATTGTCCGCATATCAAAGAAGAGAAAAAAATAAATTTGAAAATATTTTGAACAGAATAAAAATTAAAACATAAAGTATCTAACTTTTTGAGCTGATGTTTTTATTAGGAAAAATAATGTCTCAAATGAATGATCTCAGCCTCCAATTCAATAAAACAGAATAACAACAACAAAATGCAAATTAAGTGTAGGAAAGGAATTAATAAAGAGTAAAAAATGAACTAAATAAAATAAATAGAAATAAAGAAATCAATTAAACAGATAACAAGAACAGAATAAATGAAATCAAAATTTGGTCCACTGAGATGCTCATTAAGTTAATAAAATCATTAAGTTAATAAAATTAATACTTTGGGATGACAGCTCAGCATATTACTCCTTAGAGAAAAGATAGTTGCCTCTCTACATTTAGGCATCTTCAATATCCTTTTTTCTCCCTCTTGGTCATCATCAATATCTTATTCCAAAGTTGTACTAATGTGAAACTAGTTCTCAGCCATGGCCACCAACCTGATTATTAATGGAGCCAGTTTAGAGAGAGGTTTCCTGCATCTAAACTAGTGTTCCCTCAACTTATCCATGATGCCAACAATTTTCATTATAAATCAAAGGGACATTTAAATGGCTTGATACAAAACAGAAAAAAAAGTAAAATAATCAAAAATAAAATTTTTATTAACACATTGTTGTCATAATAACTATATATCTTAAATCACTCTAATGGGATAAGATTTTAAGTTGCCTTTTCTTAAAGGAATTATGTATTTTTTATGTGTGTGTATAACAGATAAAGCAAAAAGGATTTTTTTAGAGTGACTATACTACATATGTATGTGTATGATACTATACTATGATATGTGTATGATATTATATGGTATGTGTGATACTGAATGCGTATGATATTATAATAGTAGATAAATGACATTATGTATTTGTTAAAACCCTCAGAACTATAAAACAACAAAAAAATCAAAATAAATATATGCAAATTTAAAAAAAAATGTTTAGGAGTTTGGAGCTCTTAAGTAGAATTCAGAATGTGACAATAAAATCTAACTTTTCAAATGTATGAAACAACCTTATTTGGGGGGTGGTAGGGAAAAGTGCTGATCCAAGTAACTTTAGAGATGAGTGGGAAAGTAACTGCGTATAGGAGCTATATATTAGTTGATAAAGCTGTATCTATGAGTATACAGGTTAACAATTCAGAATCCACTACACATGTACACTGGAACGGAAAAAATTAGTAAGTGGATGCTTGATGGTTGGGAGCAAGATTTCTCAGTTTTGGAATGGGATATTATAGACAAGTAAGTGGGGAAGGCAAAAATTATCCAAAAGTTAATATTTTAGAGTTGGAGACACCAGAATGAACTTACATTACCTTATACCTTAATATTTATATATATATTAATATATAAAATATATTATAAATATATATTATATATAAATATATTATATATATAAATATTAAGGTATAAGGTAATGTAAGTTCAATATAATATATATTATATATATTATATTTATATATTTATTTATAAATATAAATAAATATATAAATATATATTATATATTATATATATTAAGGTATAAGGTAATATAAGTAATATAAGTTCATTCTGGTGTCTCCAGATTATATATATATTATATATATATTAAGGTATAAGGTGTATATATATATTATATATATAATTACCTTTATATATATAAAATATACATAAAATATAATATAATATATAATATAAGGTAATATAAGTTCATTCTGGTGCCTCCACCAGATATGTGTGTGTGTGTATATATATGTGTGTGTGTGTGTGTATATATATATATATATATATATATATACATATATATATATGTATATATATATATATATATACACACACACACACACATGAATGTAGAAATATAAATATGTATATATGCACAGGATAGTATATGCCCACATATATTGTTGCTTTTTCAATTGGGAGAGCCTAGAACCAAAGACACTCCAACAACAACGAGCCAACATAGAACCCAGATCTGGGGTTCTAATACCATTATTGAATAAAAGGAATCAGGACTCCTTGGAAAAATGGCTTGTAATCAAAATGGAAGATGAAATATTCAAGATGGGCCAAGAGCATCTTGTATTGCCAAAAATTAATGAAGTGCTTAAAAGGAGTAACATCTCCCAGATGGGGGTATGTCAAAGGGAGACAGGAGGCAATAAGATTGGCCAATGGACCAAACCTAAAAACAAAAAACAAAACAAAACAAAAAACCCTAAAACAAAATAAACTAATATTGGATTTTAATCCTTAATATAAAGTCAGTATCTGAAAGTTTATACTGATATAAATAAATGATTGAATAAACAAGTAAATCAGGAGGAATAGGCAAATCACTTGTGACGAACAATTTTAAATGATTTAAGCAGGTCCTCTTTCCTCAGTGACGTGGGGTATAACTCCTTACCCTTCAAACCTGGTTGATAGTGGCTTTCTTCCAAAGAGTATAGTATGAATAGAATGAAAAAGAATTAGGTTCACAGTGAGGCAACAAAATTTTTTGCAGGAGAACTATATAATCTTTTGTTTTCGGTAATGATTTTGATTAAGACTGAACTATTTCCTGGAAAGAAGAAAAGCATGGAGGTCAAAAGATGGATTTGAACAGGTAAGATGAGGGGGTCTCTTGAACTAAGTAGCTAGGGGTAAAGATAGGAACCATGCATTTCTCTTTACGTTCACTCTCCATATTTCTGTAAGCTGAAAATTACTTAAAATTTTTTTGTTGTTGTTTTTATCTAGGTGAAAGATGATAAATACAGATGATTTTTCTGTTCGTAAACAGCACACACACACACTCATAAATACTCCATACATTTGAGCAATACTAGATATAGTGAGAAATAAAAGCAAATCTTACTTACTTATGTTGTTTGCTAATCTATACCATACTTGTTGAATAGCTATTAAAAATAAAGTATTTTACTTACATGAAGTCCTCTTTGCTTCTTTCATGGTCATTAGGTTAAAAGACTTATGCACATTTTATAACAGATGAAAGAAAATAATAATCAAATAATGTCACCGATATTTAATTATTCTTGCTTATTGGTAATTGTTTATGGTGTATTGGTATTCACCCGTACTTGATCATAAAGTTGTGCTGAACTGGATTGTGTCTTTACTGAGAATTATGTATTTTAACATTTTTGAAATATCAGCCAATTTGCTGTCTAACTTGTATTATTTCTAAATATCAAGTGTTTATTTGTTAAATTTAATTACACATGAAATATTTTGCTTTTTATATGTTTTCTAAGTCTATTTTTATGCTCTGTTACCTACAAAACTATGTATTTGCCTGATGTTGATGCACACTTATCTTATTTAAATTGTGTCTACTCTGAATGAATGTGATAATCCAAATCAACTTGTTTCACCATTTCAGCACTTATTTAAATTTGTCAAGTGGATCGTACTTCATTAATTCAGAGACACACTTTGTCAATTTGATTGCCTATCTTGTTGGTACAGCTGCTTGTTTTCACAATCCAGTTGTATATTAAGGTATTTGAGTCTGTAGTTACATGACCAATCTTGTTTATTTGCTGATGACTCTCTGCTTTAATAATTGAAGTCATTAGTGTATGAAATGTGTGTTTTGCAAACACTATGATCCATTACCAAACTCTGTGTTGGTACCCTAATTAATATAATCTATATTAAAGTGTTTTAGTGGAAAAGATGGAGCTATAATATAAAATATCAGTGTTACAGCATTTACGAGCCAGAGAAAAATATATACCTTTCAATGTATATTGAGATACATTCTTTATTAAAATCGAAATTTTAAGTGAAGGCAACCAATTCTTATCATTTCTTTAGTATACCTAAAAATCTGGTGCAAAAGATTGCCTGGAGGTAGCAATCTAAGGATAGGGCAGTGATTCCATGGTATTTTAAAAGATATATTTCCTTTTTATTCTTCCTGCCCTGCCATGTACAGCATATTGGCCAGTCTTTGTGCTTGTTACCTCATGTTTACATGTGATATAACTGCTGCTCTTCCAGGCACTGCATACTTATTCCAGGAAGAGGGACAGAAAGAAATGGAAGAAATGTAGGAAAGGGTAATGTTTATATCAGAGAAGCAAGGCTTCTCTGTGTTTGGCACAGTGTTTGGCAAGAACACTGTCATATACCTGCCACTAACTGCAATGGAGGTTGGAGAGCTTGTGAAATATTTTTTTAAAGATTATTTATTTGTGTGTGTGAGAGAGAGAAAGAGAGAGAGGCAGGAGGAGCAGAGGGAAGGGGAGAGAGAGAATCTTTAAGCCAATTCCCCTCTGAGCATGGAGCCCAATGCAGGGCTCCATCCCAGGACCCAGAGATCATGACCTGAGCTAAAATCAAGTCTGCTGCTTAACCAACTGAGCCATTCAGGGGCTCCAAGCCAGTGAAATATTTTTAGTCTTCATGTTTTAGAACAATTTTAAATTTACAGAAAAATTTAAAAGGTTGTATGATAAGTTTTCATATACTCACTCACCCTGTTTCCCCTATTATTAACATTTTACATTAGTATGGTAAATTTATTATAATCAATGAACCAATATTAAAACTGATATTTATAATTAACTAAATTTAGAATTTGTTCAGAATACTTAGTTTTACTTAATGCCTTTCTTTAATCCAGGATAAATTTGGTTATCACGACTCATGCTCCACTTGGCAATGACAGTTTCTCAGAACAGTTGTTTTGGGTGACCTTGAAAATCTGGGGGAGAATGGGTCAAATATTCTGAAGGATATTTCTCTAATGGAATTTGTCTACTTTTCTCTACAATTAGAGTGGCTTTGTTTTTGCGGGGGGGAGAAGGGTCAAAGAGATGAAGTATGATTTTCATACCACAAATACATATCAATATGATTTATCATAGTTGATACTGACCTTGATCACCCAGCTGAGATAGTGTTTGTCAGCTTTCTGCACTGTAAATGTACTTAAAAAAAAATTCCATGCTGTATTCTTTAGAAGGATATTCCACCCTTACGATTATCACATATTTTGGTATTTTTCTACAAGAATGATTTAGTTATTTTTTCTCTCATTATTTGTTCTGTCATTTATTTATATCAGCATAGACTCATGGATATTTATTTTTTACTTTGAGTTATAAATAATAGTAATTCATTTTGCTGATCAAATTGTTCCAGCTTTTGATATTGGGAAGTCCTTGACTCTTGTGTCCCTTTAACATACCACCCTTGTAACTTACTTTCTTTCTTTCTCCCTTTTCCTCTTTCTTTTGAGGACTTAATTTCTGATACTACAAGATGCTCAAGACTCATCTTGGATATTTACTGTCCCAATATTAGAATCAATCATTTACCAAGGAGGCCTGGTTGTTTTTTATTAGATAATGATATTAGAAACCAAATCGGATGCTAGGGATGCTCCCAGATAAAAGGTTTTTTTTTTTTTTTTTTTTTTTTTCCGTTTGTTTGCTTTTTTAAGCTCTCCCATTTGACACAGCAAAGAACTGTATCAACTAACTTGCTCATATGCACAATTGTATAATTATTTCTATATTTAACTATGTATTTATATCAAGCTAAATGTGAACTCATCCTATCTCCAACCAATGCATTACCACTTAGGTAATTCTAGTTTCACCAGCAAATTGCCATTCCACAGTGAGAAAGTTTGCTTTCACCATCCACCTACCATTTAATTGTTCAGGCTTAAAACTGGTAATTCCCTTTGAAGAAAATATTTTCCTTAAGATTTTACTTGGCTAGCATGTTTACCCATGGCATATTTCAATCAAATTATTTCCTCCCCTGAAAGGCTTTCCCAAACCAACTGAATTCCTTGTGTTACCCTCTACTTTTTACTTCATTCTCCATCATAGCATCTGTGTTTTATACCTTTTCTAGCCCATCTAAATTCTCTGATCCTTACATTTCATTTGGTTATTAGTTGATCTCTTCACTAGAAGATGCCTCTATGAAGTCAGAAAATTCTTTTGTTTTATTCTTTATTGTGTCCCCAGCATACATCATTAGTTCTGACTCATTCTAATTTTCAACAGATTTGTGGTGAATGCATAAATAGGTGGAAAAATATATTTCCAAGTGACATATATAGTTTTCATCCAGAATCATACCCATTCCTCATAATTTTTGTCCCACTTTAAAAACATGATTCATTCATTTTTCACTCCCTAACTTAAAAGTCACTGTCTTCTTGAAGACAATTAGGTTATTTTAAAGTACTTATATTTTTCTCCATTGAGTCCATATAGTACTCTCTACCTCGGATGTTCATTTTTTTTTCTTCACTACAAATCTTAACTATAATTTGGGGTGCCTGGATGGCACATTCAGTTAAGCATCAGACTTGGTTTCAGCTCAGATCATGATCTCAGGATCATGATCTCAAGGTTATGAGATCAAGCCCTGCATCATTCCCTGTGCTCAGGGTGGAGCCCACTTGAGATTCTCTCTCCCTCTTCCTCTGTCCTTCCTGCTCATGCTCTCTCTCTCTCTCGAATAAGGAAATAAAATCTTAAAAAATATTAACTGTATTTTTATTAGTCCTATTATCAATTCTCATTTTCTATTATATGAATTTTTGGAAAGTTAACTGTATACCTTGTTTTATCATGCAACAACCTTCATTTCTCATCCAAAATAACTGAAAAACAATTTTATATTATCTAGCTCTACTTCACATCATGGTATTTAACCAATGAAAACTGACACCTTTTTGCATCACATTAAAGCAATTGTGTTATAGAGATGGGCTTGTACCATTGCCTAGTATATTCAATTTTGTGTTTAGAGTAAAAAGTGTAATATAGAATAAAAATTAGAATGAAAGTAAATGTTTCTTTTTTCTCATTATATAAGAAAAATATCATTCATTTCAACCTCTTCATCTTGTAACTGGTGTTTCCATATGCATGATGACATTGGTTGACTAAATAACTACATAAATATAAAGGACATAATATTTTAACACTTCAAAGCTTTTAGAGTACTTCTTTATACATTTAAACATCAAGTCAAATGAGGTCATACACCGGTATTTAAAAAAATTAATAGATAAGCATCATTTCCTTTGGAATAATAGAGAAGTAAACTAGTGATAGTAATATAAATTCATAAGTCAGAACAATAAATCCACATTTTACTGAGGGGTAAAGTAATGAGTTATAGACTTTCATCTTTATTATAGATATATCTTGATATTCATTATTTCTAGTTATTTTTCTGTTATTTTTTTGCAAATACCATAACTATACATGTGCTATATTGCAAACTTTATTGAGTATCTATTGGTTTATTGCCTTATCATTAAAACGTGCATTTATTCTCATATTTATATATGTTATGAATTAAAATCCTCTTTTTATAATAAAATTTGAAATGAAAAATTATGATGTAATTCCTGACGTTTCATGAGATACAGCTACTATAGTAATTATACTTCCAATGCATTAACATAGTTATCACTGTCAACTCACTTTCTATGATTTATGTATTTGTAAGATTTTACACTTTTGCAACATCAGTAATTTTTCTGTTTAATTAAAATTAAAACTCTACTATGGTAGTTACAGACTTTAGGTATTCTTGACAATTTAACTTCTAAAATTGTTCTATTAATGTTACTATTCCTACTTTAAATTCCCATGAAAAACAAAATGAGCGTTAGCCTAAATACAGGGCAACCTTGTTTTTGTTTGGTTGACAATTTACAAGACAAAAACGTACGGTCATATACTTGAACTTTTAGCTAATGGGCTAAATAAAACTGTCTAGAATCCTATAAAATACTCTGTCTGGCTGATTGAAAAGTTCACTTTCTGGAAAAGAACCATAATTTTCATCTAGAAAGAGTGAAGGCAATCTTTATACCTCTTATTTTACCATATCTGCTTTAGACTTTTTTTTTTTACTGTTTTAAATAACATTACCTTTATGGAAATGGTCAGTAATGTATAAGATGAAATAGTATGAGGAGTAAAATATAGCTTGAATCCAATTGTCAATAGATGGACTTCTTCCAAGCTGATTGTATTATTTGAATAATATGTGTCCAATATATGTGCTCATTCAGAAACATATTTAATCTGCCAAACATTTTTATGAGCCAGGAGGACAAAGAAGATGAAAATATAAAGCTAAATCTTTGAAAGTTGGTATTTTAGTATGTCAAAAGAAACATTAAAGTAACCACACAACAAAACAGCTTACATAAAAAGTACAATGTCAGTTGTGAACTTGGTGATATATTCCCAGGAAGATTCACCCCTGGCCAATTCTCTACCATGGCATCATGCTAAATAAATGTGGGCAAAAACCTCTGGTGACTGAAGATGTAAAAATAGTAATTATTTCAGATATACCTAGCAAATTAACTTCTATATACTAGCACCACAGTCCCTGAAATTGGACATAAATCTAAGATCCTGGATTAGGTCAAAACTGAGAAATCTGCAACTCCATAATTCACCACAGATTAAAAATATGAGACCCAATAAAGAGATATTTGTTGAACAAGAATCATTAGTTGTATACTGCAAGATATTAATTTCTTGTGCATACATAATGCCAGTTATACCCACTTATATAAAATTGCCAGCTCCTTCACCATTATTGGAGAGATAACATAGTAATGGTACACCACAGATAATTTTAGACAAAAGTGATTTAAAATCTCTATTTGTTTATATATAACAAATATAAATATAATAAATGAGAATAGAGTGTAAACAATTTTTAAAAATTGGTAAGGAAGAGGTAAAACTCTCAGATTACATCATACTGTATATAGAAAACCCTAAAGACTCCACCAAAAAATTACCATAACTGTTAAATGAATTTAATAATGTCACAGGATGAAAAATCAATGTACAGAAATCTGTTCAATTCCTATACACTAATGATGAAGCAGCAGAAAGTGAAATTAAGAAAACAATCCCATTTAAAATTGCACCAAAACAATAAATTATCTAGGAATAAACTTAACCAAAGAGGTGAAAGATCCATACTCTGAAAACTATTAAAGACTGATGAAAGAAATTCAAGACAACACAAAGAAATGTAAAGACATTCCATGCTCATGGATTGGAAGAATATTGTTAAAATGTCTACACTACCCAAAGCAATCTAGAGATTTAATGTCATCTCTATCAAAATACCAACAGCATTTTGTTGGTAGAACAAACAATCCTAAAATTTGCACGGAACCACAAAAGACCTTGAATAGCTAAAGCAATCATGAAAAAGAAAAAACAGAATTGGAGGTATCACAATTTCAGATTTCAAGTTATATTACAAAGTGGTAGTAATTAAAATAGTATGTTACTGGCATAAAAATAGACATGTAGATCGATGGACTAGACCAAAAACCCAGAAATAAACCCATGGTTATATAGTTAATCTTTGACAAAGGAGGAATTAATATACAAAGGGAGAAAGAGAAGTCTCTTCACAAATGGTGATGGGAAAACTGGACAGCCACATGCAAAGAATGAAACTGGACCACTTTCTTTCACCATACACAAAAATAAACTCTAAATGGATTAAAGACCTAAATATGAGACCTGAAACCATAACAATTATTGAAGAGAGCACAGGGAGTAATTTTTCTGATATTGGCCATAGAAATATTTTTCTAGATATTTCTCCTGAAATAAGAGAAATAAAAGCAAAAATAAACTGTTGGGATTACATAAAAATTTCCCCACAGCAAAGGAAACAATTAAGACAACTAAAAGAAACTTACTGAATGGAAGAAGATATTTGCAAATGACATATTTGATAAAGGGTTAGTATCCAAAATATTTAAAGAATTGATAAAACTCAACACCATTCCTCCCAAGAATAATAATCCAATTAAAAATGAGCAGAAGACATGAAGAGACATTTCTTCAAAGAAGACCTACAGAAAGCTAACAGACATATGAAAAGATGCTCAACACCACTCATTATCAGGGATAAGCAAATGAAAACTATAATGAGATTATCACTTCACACTTGTGAGAAATGCTAAAATCAAAAACAAAGAAACAAGTGTTGGTGAAGATGTGGAAAAAAAGGAATCTTCTTGCACTCTTGGTAGGAATGCAATTTGGTGCAGCCATTGTAGAAAACAGTACGGAGGCTCCTCAAAAATGCTATTAAAAATTCTATTGAATTCTACTTAATATAACTAATATTAATTACTTTAATAATTAACTTTAATAATAATTAATTCTAATTTTATTAAAAATAGAACTACCCTATGACCCAGGAACCACACTACTGGGTATTTACCCTAAATATACAAAAACACTAATTCAAAGGGATAAATGCACCCTTATATTTATTGCAGCATTAATTACAGTAGTTGAACTATGGAAAAAGGAGTTGTATATATACATATAATGGCATTATTCAGCCATAAAAAAGAATTAAATCTTGCCATTTGCAACAATATGGATAGAGCTAGAGAGTATAGTATGTGAAATAATTCAGAGGGGAGGTGGGTGACGGGATGAGAGAAATAGGGGAGGGGGATTAAAGAGCACACTTATCTTGATGAAAAATAAAATGATCCAAAATTATTATTACATAATAAAAAAGAAAAAATATCAAAGTATAATAATGTATGTCCCGGTCATGTACATTAGCAACTTTAGCAACATTAGCAACTTGGAAGAAATTTCTTTATTCCTCCTATATCATAACCCTTACCTGCTTCTACATTAGTATCATTAAATTTTAAATACTTTGCTCTACTTCTTATATTATCAGACATGTGTATAACCCTAAATCATATGCAACTTTGCCTACTTTTGATCTTATATTAGGGAAATCATTCTGCTGTAGTTTATGTGTCTTGCCATTTCTTTTGTTCAGAATTAATTTTTTAGACTCCTTTAGGTGGATGCTAGAGTAAATTAATTTTCAATACTCTGTAGATTTAAATGTATGAACACAATTTATTTTTCCACTTTATACTATGTTACATTTATTAGGAGTAAGAAAAATTTCAATTTCACTAGCATTTCCAGATTTTAAGTAAATCATCATTATGTTGACAATCCTCATCTTTTTCTAAACCTCACAATCAGAAGTTTAAACTAGAATTATATATTTAAAAATCTGGAGAACACAAAATGTTTCTCACTGTAGCTATAATTTGTATGCTCTTGATGAATGAGGTTAAGTGTCTTTAATGTGTGTTGGCCACTCAAGATTACTCCTCTTGAATAATTTGTCCTTAAGTAATTTGTCCATTTTTTAAACAAACTGGTGTTTTCTTTTCTTCTTTATGTCTTCTAGACATATAAAATTATTGGTAATACATGTTTTCAATATATTTTCTCAGTCCAGTGCTTTCTGGTCATCCTTGAAATCTGGAAGTATCTCTTAGACTCTGACAAGCAATGATTCTAACTAAAATCTTCCTCTCTCTTCTCTTTTAAAAAATATTTTTGTCATTATTTTGTGTGTTTCTAAGTAAAGCCTCTATATAATTAAAGTTTCTGCTAAGTAAAGTGAAATTTCTGTTTAGTTTGTCTAATGCCAGGATTAAAAGTTCTGGAAGCATTTATCATGTAACTTAAAGACAAGGAAATCTATATCTAACACAGTGGCTTGATGGCATGATTGTTAATTTCACATTCTTCACCTGGCAAACCAAGTGGTTTGGTTTTATCAAAACTTTGTGTGAGAACACTTTTCAATGTTACAATGGAGTGGATCAAAATAAATGTAAGCCTATGGGAAGACAATGTTGCTTCCTCATGTTTTGGCATGTAAAATGACTCTGAAATGTTAAAAGAATTGATTTGTTCTGTCATTGGATTCTCTGACAAATATGCATGTGTAAGCTTTTATGCTATTCTGGACATTCGTAAAATTTTTCCAGAGTAGTATGCTTTAACATAATAAGGTATTTTCCTGAATGTTTTATGCTATTTTAGAAAGTTTGTCATAGAGATCATTCAAATATGTTCAGCCTTAGCCTTACAGGATGAATATTTTGCATGATGTAGAAAGTAGCAATGGCTTCTTCTACATAAAATTTCATTTAATTGTGAATATAAGAAAATCAATTTAGATATACTCTCAAATTTGACCTGAGGTACTCTTATGAAACTTTTAACCTTAAGTGGTTCTTTCTATATTTTGACAAAAAATACTTTATTTTCTTCTGATGGTAAATAGAAAAGGAGATTTTTAATTAGTGAATATAATTCTTTTTCTTTGAGACTACATTTAAATCCATATTAAAATTTTTAAAAAAGTAATATTCTGACTATCAAAAACAAAATAAAATCTGATAATGCAACTATCTCTTAAAGGTAATACAAACAAATATTCTCCAGAGTTTAATCTAGAAGTGATAGATAGCTTATAATTCATTTCTATCTCTCTTTAACTGTGCATTCCTTACTCCTATATTTAACTGTTCAATTGATATGAATATATTCTTACTCCCTTAATTTTCTGATTTTAAATATAAAATGTGAGTTTTGGTTTTTACTAGAAAAGAGTGATTTTGATAATGTTATCAGATAAGGTTTATATTTCTAAATGGGAATTGCTTTACCATATCATATATGATCAAAGCTTGAAGCAAGTTTACTTTGTTCTAATACTGAACATTCACTTTGCTCTAGGGAAGTTCAATCCTATTATAGAAAATGAAAAAATTCAGTTCAGGAAGTCAAAGAAGTTTTTGAAGTTTTAAAAAATATTTTATTTATTTTTTGAGAGAGAGAATGAGGGAGGGAGAAAGCACAAGTCGGGGGTGGGGGCAGAAGGAAAGGGAGAAGCAGGCTCCCCACTGAGCAGGGAGCCAGATGCTGGGTTCCATCCCAGGACCCTGGGATCATGAACTGAGCCAAAGGCAGATGCTAAAGTGATTGAATCACCCAGGCACCCCTGATTTTTTTCTTTAAATTATTTTCTAAACAGGTAAGTTCAAGAAGCATTGGGATTGTGAGAAAATGAATCTTAAACAAACATTTAATTTAGTAAGTGCATGGTGAGTACAGAGTAAGCTACATTAACAAAACGAGTTTTCTGTGTACCTGTATAGATGAGCACAAACATATATATAAAGATCTATAAAAATGCCCTTAAGTACCTTATTGAAGCAAAGGGCATCAATTAAAGAAATTGACAATTTGCAACCATCTGCACACAGGATCTTGAAGCTTTTGTTAGGAGATTCATAGACTCTCATGACACCCATCAAACTCTGAGATGGAGTTTAACTATCCCTGCTCCAGGTGATGAACAATTTTGTTTGGAAACAAGAAGTGCTCTCAAATGAGAAGGAACATCAACAAATATTTTAGCTGTAGATACTTTAGAAAATATTGCCTTGACGAAAACACTTTTGTATCTTCCTAGGAAAGAATGGAAAAGAGGCAGAAAAGTGGAAATATTTTCAGATAAACATTTAAAAATATATTCAAGTATAAATATAAATATAATATAAAATCTATAATATAAATATAATAATTTTAATAAATATAAATGTAATAATTTTATTTGATTCCTGGAGTAAAACGTGGGAATAAAGACTATAAAATAAAAATGAATAAAAATGGTAGATGCCATCATTTATAGATAACTATTCAGAAAATTTTGCAAATATTTTATATTCTGTACTTTTATGTGTGTGTTTGAAATAAGCATTTAAATACATATTTTCATTACATAATAAGGATTTTATGCTATATTTATATGAATTATTTTGAACTCTGTATATCCTTATTATTTACTTAATTACTTACTTTTATATTTTCTGCGAAGGAAAATCCATGTTTGTCCTATGGGCTCCTAAAGGAGTGTTAAACTCAGTGGTGAAAATTAGATCATGTTCTCTCTAACATAAGGCACAAAGCAAGGACTTTGATCTTCATTTCTTTTACTCAGTAGTGTAATGGAGGTCCTAGCCATAATAATAAGACAATAAAAACCTACACATAATTCAGAAAGTTGTACAACTGTTTGTATTTTCTGATATTACTGCTTATGTGGGAAATCCTAAGGAATCTATAAAAACAATTTCCTAGAGAAAAAACTACATTAACAAGGATACAGAAAAATAACCAGCATACAGAAATCAAGGTATGTTTTTGTATACTAAAGAAAAGTGGAATGTAATCTCAAAAATTCATTTTATATCAGTGTAAAAAACCATAAAATATTTAGAAAATACTTAAGAAAATATATGCAAGGTATCAAGACTTTCATAGTAAAAATTAGCATTGATAAGAGAAACCAATAAAAACCCAAATGGAAGGATATGCATGTTCAGAAAGTGGAAGATTCGATATTATTGTGATGTCAGTTCTTTCAAAATTGGTATATAATTGCAATACAGGGGTGCCTGCGTGGATCAGTTGGTTAAATGTCTGCCCTTGGCTCAGGTCATGATCCCAGAGTCCTGAGATCTAGTCTTTTTTTTTTTTTTTTTAAAGATTTTATTTATTTATTTGACAGACAGAGATCACAAGTAGGCAGAGAGGCAGGCAGAGAGAGAGGAGGAAGCAGGCTCCCCGCTGAGCAGAGAGCCCGATGCGGGGCTCGATCCCAGGACCCTGAGACCACGACCCGAGCCGAAGGCAGAGGCCTCAACCCACTGAGCCACCCAGGCGCCCCACCTGGGATCTAGTCTTGTACTTGGCTCCCTGCTCTGCAGGGAATATGCTTCTCCCTTTGCCCCCACTTCCTGTTCGTGCTCTCTCTCTCAAACAAATAAAATCTTAAAACAAAATAAAAAAATTCAATACAATCTGCCTTCACCAAAGAAAATAAAGTAGGGGTCTTTTTTTTTTTAATAGAATCTGACAAGTTTATTCTATAAATTGTGTAGTAATGGGAGCTACAGAAGAATGGAGAAGTGTTTACAATTAAACAAGAAGAATATTGGGAGACTTATAATACTGTTTTAAAAAGTAAATAAGCATTTATTTGCAAATTATGCAACAGTTTTAAATCTATTAATGCTAATTTGCTAAGTAAACCATGAGGCATATTATTTTGCAGTCTATAAAACTTGGTTTGTTTGTACTATATGAGCTACAACTGTCTCATTGTTGTGTTATATATGCTAAACTGTGTTTGGATCCCTATTATTATCAGCTGTTATATGCATCTAAGTATTTTTCATCACCTTTTAACTTGCCTAGGAAAGACTTCCAGTTCTTTTGTAACAGCTGTCCTTCACTTTACGTCTTATTTAAAGATCCTCTGAATCTATCACTTGAATTCAAGTATTTCAATTATTTTTTGTTTATAAACATCACTTGTTAGAAATATTTTCTTTCTGTGTGTGAATTCCATGAATGCAAAGGATACATCTTAGCTTTTCGTTATTATTGTTTTATTCTTTCATACACATAGTGAAGTACTCAATGAA
Source organism: Martes martes (assembly GCF_963455335.1). Taxonomy (NCBI): domain Eukaryota; kingdom Metazoa; phylum Chordata; class Mammalia; order Carnivora; family Mustelidae; genus Martes; species Martes martes. The sequence continues at coordinate 26,008,263 of NC_137890.1, read as the reverse complement.
TGCTGATTTGATGAAAATGATTAAAAAATATAAAGCAATCCCTCCCCTGGCTTAATTCATCTGGAGGTTTATATGAATGACCACTGGATTCACTGTCTACACTCTAAGTGAGGAAGTACTAATTGGCAGTTAATAACTTACCTGCATTTCCCTTAATATATAATTCAAATGTTTTTTTTGCATTAAGGACAAGAATAAGAATTAAGTGCTCAAATGTGAGCTAATGCATAGAAAACTTGAATGGGCTTCTCCAGTAAGAAAGGCACGGTCACAAAGAGACATTCCATATTCTTTCAAAGACCATATCTAGAAATTCTTGAAACTCAAGAGAGGCTTTTATTTTCCCTATGGAAAATCATTGTCACAAGAGAGAATCTAGAGGAGCTGAGATACAAGAGGAAGCATCTATTACAAGCATGCACTAGGCTTGGTAAGGATTAAAGAAACTGAATAGCACTGTGAAATTTGGTATGGCTATTTTCCATGCTTAAATTTTGAAAAAAGGAATTCAGAGTAAATTATCTGAAACATTAACACAGTGATATTGATTATGCTTACCACTGGCTGACTATGCTTACCACAGTGATATGCTATGCTTACCACTGGCTCCCTTTGTTCTCTTTGAAAAATAAAACACCTGTTTAAGTGTTTTTTTTTTTTTTATGGAAAATATAAAAAAAAAGAAATTTTCAGGCCAAATGAAGTCAATTTCTCATGGTGTGTCAAGGTTATAATATGCTATATTTATACACAATTTAAATAATTCTCCCCTCTGTGTATTCGGATCAAGGCAGAATGAGATAGATGGTAACTGCCTTTAGCTATGTGTTCCAGAATCAAGTTTGACTTATACAATGCCATTGGTGGAAAAACCCAAAGATCATCTTGTTGAACCACAGAAATAATTTTCACTACAGTTTGTATCTAATATGTATCAATTACACATAATCACAAAGACAAAGAGGTAGGTGATTTCTACAGTGTGACTGAATCATGATCATGTTTTGTGACCCTTGACACCAGAAAATTATAAGGTCATATCATTCTTTCCAAATATATATGAAGTTGGGCTCTCTTTATACTTTTTATGTTTCTTCTCTATGTGTAGAGTTTAAATGTAGCACTTAGAATTTAAATGTGTTTATACCATAGCACAATTGTAGAAGAAAAATAATTTTCTCATTATTTAAATATGCCTCATTATCACATATGATTTTTTAAAAAAAATAAGCTTAGATCTATATGCCAATTTTTTTCTGTGCTGTCAACTTATTTTTTTCTCCTTATTAATGGGTCATTGATTTTTTTAAAAGAGATAATGAAGGATGATATGATATAAATAAAAGTGAGATTAGTACTCATAGTGGGGGACAATTCATCAGATTATGTGTATTTTTCTAGTGTTTCTCAGACTATATCTATTAATTTCATCAAAAATATCTATTTTGATATTGATATCTCTCAGATACTCATCTACATACTGGAGACATGCAAGGATGGAGAAGATAGGTGTAATTTCTCTTTTCTGGTTTTGCTGTGTGAGTGGAGGGAACAGGAATCAACAAGGAAATAAATACACCAGTTGTTTCACATAGTGATAAACGTTATGAGGAAAATTAAGCAGGAACATGAGATGGAAGTGAGAGAGCATGCTAATGGTACTGAATGATTGTTAAAGTTTCTAAATATACACAGCACTGGTCACGGTGACATTGGATTTATAAAAAAAAAATTAGCAAAGTCTGAAGAAGCCCAATTTAAGGAGGGCATAAAAGTTAAAATCCTAAAGTGAAAATGAAATCCTAAAGCAAAATTGCACTGAGGAATACTAGTGTTTCAAGCCCCAAAATGGTAGGACTGAATACAATTTTTGAAAAGTATATTCTGGTTGTTAAATGGGTCAAAAGGGGCGGTAAGTTCATATATGTAAGTGATGCATATGAAGTGATGCTTTGGTAAAGAAGGTATCACGAGGAGGAGTGAACTAAAAGATTTCAGACTATATTTTGATGATGGAGATAAGTTTCATTGATAAAGTAAATAAGTGGAAATAAGAGAAAAGGAGAATATAAATATAAAATATCAAACAAATAAAAACATTAACTTATCTTTCAAATTTCCCTTCAGTTTACTAAATAATTAGTGAACTCTTAGTGTTTCTTAGAATAAGCAAAACAATAGGTTTTAAGTTTTCAATTGGAAGACCTAACTTCTAACTAATTATTGAAGTCAGACTAAAAGAGGCATTTTTAATCATCCTAAGCCAGTCCTGGGAATCAAAGCGTACTTTAGCTCTAATCCGATTGCTGACATTGACCCCTTTTTTTGCCTTTAGAAAATTACTTAATCCTTTTGCTTATATTTGCTGTTTGTAGAACAAAGATAATATGGTACTTTTATATTAAGTAGAAATTCTATCATATAAAACAGAGTAAGCTGACATATCAAATATATGGAATTTATTTTGAAAAATCTTATTGTATACTGTGTTTAAGAAGTATTACTAAAGAGTCAGCAAAATGAATTGTTACACAAATTATTTTCAGTTATGTGAGTCACCAATTAAAACAAAGAATTATAAATATTCATACTAAAACACAGCTTACTTCAAAATAAAAACTACATTCCTTGAAAAGATTAGCACTTCTGATATGATTATCTTATAATATACGTGGTAGCAGTAAGTCTTTAAATCAGCTTAAATTAATGTGTTATAATATATAAATGAGAATCTTGTCATTTTTCTATGGGTATAAATATTAAAAAATAGCAAAAAATAAATCAAAGAAGGAACAAAAATACTTTTTCTGCTCTAAACAGAAACTAACCTTTTTTAATTTTTTCCCCAGAAGAGTTACCACTTACAAATACAGAATCTGTTTTAGCAACCAAGTGACCAATATTAGAAGTCACAGAGCTTTGATAATCAGGATTTTACCATACACATTCCCAAAGTCATTAATAACTGCTCTTAGTAGTAACACTTTCCCTGGAGCAAGAGGATAAATTTGTGACAAGAGTTCATTTAACCATATCACATATTTCCAGGGTGTAACATAGGATTAGTAAAAAGAAACACTAAGCGGGGGCGCCTGGGTGGCTCAGTGGGTGGCTCAGTGGGTTAAAGCCTCTGCCTTCGGCTCAGGTCATGATCCCAGAGTCCTGGGATCGAGCCCCACGTTGGGCTCTCTGCTCAGCGGAGAGCCTGCTTCCTCCTCTCTCTCTCTGCCTGCCTCTCTGCCTACTTGTGATCTTTGTCTGTCAAATAAATAAATAAAATCTTTTAAAAAAAGAAAAAAAAAGAAACACTAAGGATATCTGTAATTAATTCCAAATATTGAGTGATATAAAGTAAGTAGATATGAAGTAATTAAAAGTGGTCAGTAATTTTCTGTTCAGTTTCATTTTGTAGCTTCAACTTCATGGTACTTGCATTTTCCATATATGATTTATGGTAAATAAAGTCAATATCAATCACAATGTCCATATGGTATGGAGATGTAAAGGGGAATGGCCTGTCTACATAATAAAAATAGTCAACATATAGTATCTAATCATAATTGCCTAGGCATTAAGGTAAATGCTTTAAGTACATAATTTCATTTAATTTCCATAAGATTCATAAGAGAAACCTGCAAGGGTAAATCCTGTAATTATCCATTTTAGCAGTTGAAAAATCTGACAGTCTAATTTCAATGACTAATGTTATATAATAAGTGAATAGTTTAGTCATTAGTCACACCCAGAGCTTTCTAATGCCAAAGCTACATTGTATACCTCCTTTGTACCACTACAATAATGATGAATGATTGTAACACATTTCTATTTAAGAATTAATTTTGATACTTTTCTTAAAGTGTAAATTTTGAACGAGTCAACCTGTATTAAGAATTTATTTCATTTAACTTTCATAATGATGCAATATATGCTTATACAAAAGGACAAAAAAGATTACTGTAAGCAATAGAATTTCATTAAAAGTTTGCAAATTGATATTTTCATGAAACAGAATATATCATATTATATAGAAGGAGTAATTATAAAGAATTATGTAATTTGATGTTAGCACATTATTTGTACTCTACGCCACCGAACAAAAGTTTTGTTCTGAAAAAAATGATAAGAATTTTGTTTCAGTTAACTTTGATTATAAGCAAAGACATTAACTCTCACTATTTCCACAGGCCACAGAAAGGCTCAAGGACCCAGAGATTTCAAAGTAAAACTGTATATTCAAGTATCAGATAGAATGAGAACAAAAACATGAAACCTAAGATGTGATCTAATTAACAGGAATTAATGAAAATGTCCTGGAACAGTTTTCAGGAAAAAATAACACAACAATTTATTCTTGTATTATTCCACACGAGTCATATCTCAAGAGGCAGAGTTGGGAGGGACCAAGTTGAATTCCATGTTCATGAATTGGACAGGGAAATTTAATTTACTGCATTTAACATCAACTGAAGAATAGTTAATTCTCCAAAGGACTACTCTAGAAGTAGGAATAATATATATTTCCAAATATATGGAAAGATATATAGGTAGAGTGAGCAAGGAATCAGGAGCCGTGAAGGGAGACAATTGCTCCCTGCCATTAAACAAGGCTTTGATTATATATTCCATTTTTAGTTGTATGGCAGAAGCCTATGGATCAACCAGACTATTTTCTAATATTTTCAGCCTACCTAATGCTATATATCATGCAGCAAGTTCAAACTATTTAAGGCTTGTCAACTTTTTCACTCAGCAGCTTTAGCCATTTTGCTTTCTGGCTTGGACAAATAAGAGTCCTCTGAAGATGTGGGACTGGCTCACATACAGACAATCTTCTTTGAGGAGTATACATTAATACAGAATATCCAATATTCATTATCAAGATTATATAACCTACTTTTTCACCCTGTTTCAATAAAAGGGATAGTGTTGTTTTTAAGGGAGGGGGATGACTGTAAGAATTTAGATAGCTTTCTTCATTTTCTCATTCTCTAGTGGTTGACATTCATTAATATCATAAACCCATTACAGAGCACTAAGAGCCCCCAAATCAGTCAATTTCTTCTTCAAGACTTCCCATGTGAACTAGAGATAGAGGAAATCACTTCAAGAGGACTAAAGTTCCATTATAGCAACCAGAACTCACTCCCCAAAACTTAGAGATCTTTTACTATTATATTAAAAACATCAGAGTCAGCATGAAAGCTGAATGCAGGGCAGGTTAAGCTTTGAGATAGGCCTCTCACTGCTATTCTTAAATAGCAAGCACTACTCACCATAAGATTCTCACCTCCTCAGTTAATCAGCCAAATTTCTAACAACTGGTCTTGTTTCTATCATGTTTAGTCCTTTTTTTTTTTTCCTTTCAGGATCAGTATTTGTGGTTGTCTCAGTAACTATTATCTGAAAGGGGATGAAACTTTCTGTCTAATCAGAATAAATGTTCATACTGTTTGCAATAATGGGCAGGTCTAGGACAGAGCGTCAGATGGGTGACAAGAAGTAACAACTAAAACCACTGTTCACGTAGCTGGCAAGGAATTCTCTCAGTTGCTTTTTATTTATAAAATCTATTTCACCTTCGTTTTTGAGGCATATTTTCAGTAATGTAGAATTCTGTGTTGATATTTATTTTTGTTTTAGTGCTTTAAAACTGTTTTTCAATTGACTTCTTGTCTCTCTTGCTTTTAATGAAAGATCAGTCATCACATTTTTGTTTCTTTTGTGTAATCTGTTTTATTTCTCTATTTCAAGATTTACTCTACGTTTTTAGTTTTGAGAAGTTTGCCTATGTTGTACTTAAGTATGGTTTTCTTTGCGTACATTTGCTTGAGGTTTACTGAATCAGTAAGTGTGTTTTCATTAATTTTGGAAAATTTTTCATTTCTATTACTTCAAATACTTTTCTGCCTTTTCTTTCTTATCTCCCTGTGGGGTTCAAACTACATGTATGTTAGGTTGATATTACCCACTTAATAATGAGAATTTCTATATTTTTTTGTGGGGGCACCTGGCTGACTCAGTGGATTAAAGCCTCTGCCTTTGGCTCAGGTCGTGATCCCAGGGTCCTGGGTTCAAGCCCCGCGTCGGGCTCTCCGCTCAGCGGGGAGCCTGCTTCCCTTCCCATCTCTCTGCCTGCCTCTCCACCTACTTATAATCTCTGTCTGTCAAATAAATAAATAAAATCTTTAAAAATAAATAAATAAATAAAATTTTTGGTCAGATTTTTTCTCTTTGGTCTTTAGCTCAGTAATTTAATTTTATTTATCTTTAAACTTACTGTCCTAATCTTCCATCACATATAATCTGCTATTAAATCCATCTAGTGAGTTTTTCATTTCATATAATTTTCACCTATAAAAACATTAATTTTTTAAGTTTTTACTTTTCTTACTGAGATTCCCAATCTATTCTTTTCTTAGGACCATATTTTCATCATATATAAAAAATTATTTATAACTGGTTTAATACACTTTGTGCTAATTTCAACATCTGAGTTACTTCACATTTTCTCTCTTGCTATCTTTTCCCATTGACTAGGTCATATTTTCTGTTCCTTTTCATGTCTAATATTTTATTTTATTTTATTTTACTATGACTTTATACTAAACACTAAATATGATATATCAAAAAGACCTTGAGTTCTGTTACTATCCTCTGAAGAGAGTTAACTATTTGACTATGTTCTGGAATTATATGTGATATAAAATTCTAATTGTTGTAAAAGGACTGAAAACAAAATTGCTAATGTTTAATACATAGATTTTTATTATTTTAAACAAAGTATGATTATATTCTATACTATAGCAGCTTTTCAGCAGTTAATGGATAAGGGGATATTCAAGCACATTAATCTATTTAGATGAGATACCTGTTTTTATGAAATTTCTAGAGCACCCATGCCTCCTAACAAAGTTGTCTATAATAAACTTGGTTAGAACTCTTAAGTATTTTTACTAGATCTCACACTGTTCTAGAACAATGTGATAATGAAGTCTAACAAAACAATTATCTGAAAGGAAAGGCTGGGTTTATTCCACTGAATATATGTAATTAGTTCTTGTTTTGGTAATTAACATAGTTTTAAAAGAAACATACATTTACACTGTTCAGCTACTTGCTTACTAAACTGAAATACTAGTTAAATGTTAGACCCCCCTCAAGACCAAAAAGTAAACTCAGAATAAAACCAGAGGCAAGGGCTCAAGAAGCTTTAAACTTTCCAGCAAAAATGGGACATTTTCCTTCCTCTTTCTTCATTATATCTTGAATAACAAAACACTGAGGAATCCTTAAAAAACTTCAGATTTTACTTGTGTTTCTTCTTTAGATATTCTCTTTTTATCCATATCACCCAAGCTAAGGTTTATTGTGTTGCTATAAAAGGACAAAGGCAAACAGATAAATAACCTAAGCAAACTTTACACAGTCTGTCCTCACTTTGCAGGGTAGTAACAACAAAAACACAACTGTGCAAGCTGAAATCATGCAAAGCTATCTTAATAATCACTGGGGAAAAAATCATTCAATAACCTTTAAATATTTTGTCCAAAGATTAAGACTCTTTAGGGGCACCTGAGTGGCACAGTTGGTTAAGCCTCTGACTCCTGGTTTCAACTCCGGTCATGATATCAGGGTGGTGAAATCAAGTCCCACTTCAGGCTCCATACTCAGCATGGAGTATGCTCAGGACTCTCTCTCCCTCTGCCCTCTGCCCCTCCTTCCTGCACATGCTCTCTCTCTCTCTCTAAAATCAATAAATAGATCTTGAAAAAAAATTACAAAACTCTCTCACTCTCACCATACATTTACAATGAAATAAAACAATAGTAAAGTTAATAGCTATTTAATACTGAGATGTCTTTTTTCTTTACATCACTGCTGACACCAAATTGTGTGGACTTTTTATACTAACTCTTCAATTCTTTGACACCAATTAGATATCCAATGATCAAATTCAATTCTGACACAATCTTGAGTTTGCACAAACTCCACAAAGTAAGGACTCAGTCCCAATAAACTGCCCTACTGCGGACTCATTTTTAGTCTCAGGGGCCACCCATATTTCTGACTGAATGAATATAGATTTAGGGGTTCTCATAACCCCCTCTTCAGTTTCAGTAATTTGCCAGAATGACTCACAGAACTCAGGAAAACATTTTACTTTCATTTACTTATGCCTCTCCAGTTTAGTGTAAAGGATACAACTTGGGAACAGCTAATTGAAAAGATGCATTGGACAAGGTATGAGGGCAGCACTTCAGTGTGTTCAGCAATCCAGAAAGCTTTCTCAATCTCCGTGGATCCACAGTTTTTATACGTGTCAATCTTCATCTTCTCTCTCCACTCCCTGGACTTTGGTGGCTGGGGCTGTCAGCTCCAATCCTCTAAACACTTGATCTCTCTCTCTTTTTTTTTTTTTTTTAAATATTTTATTTATTTATTTGACAGACAGAGATCACAAGTAGGCAGAGAGGCAGGCAGAGAGAGAGGAGAAAGCAGGCTCTCCACAGAGCAGAGAGCCCGATGCGGGGCTTGATCCCAGGATCCTGGGATCATGACCCGAGCCGAAGGCAGAGGCTTTAACCCACTGAGCCACCCAGGCGCCCCAACACTTGATCTCTCGTTACCAACCTCATCCTGAGGCTATCTAGAGGCCCTGATTTCCTCCTTAACACAATCTCAGTTTATGGGTTTTGGAGCTCTGTGCCAGAACAGGGGACAAGGTTAAAAAAATATAGATATATAGATGTAGATATATATAGATATAGATAAACAAAATCTATATATAGATATATAAAATCTATCTATCTATCTATATATATATATAAATACTTAAATATATTTTTAAGATTTATTTGAGAGAGAGAGAACAAGCCAGGGAGACAGCATGAACAGAGGGGAAGGGCTGAGCAGAAGCAGACTCCCTACTAAAGGGGGAGCCCAATGCGGGGCTCAGTCCCAGGACCCTGGGATGATGATTTGAGCCGAGGGAAAACACTTAACTGACTGAGTCACCCAGGTGCCCCTAAATATATGTTTTTAATTTAAAATATGGGAAATACCAATCATTTGATTACTGTTCTATTGCTTGCATAAAACTTTAAATACAATTCAAACAATGTTTGCCTTTTTCTTCACATATATTTTATTGTACAGAGTGAGCATCTTTTCCTATGCATTAACATGTTGTCAAACTCTAAGTTTGGATCACCTTCCATGATTTTATCCCTTTCACTTTCAGTATTATAAAACATCTATGGAATTTCTTTAATATTAAGTTTTTTCAAGCACCTCTTACGAGATATGTCCAACCATTCTGTACCAATCATGTACCTCTTTTATGCCAATAAGTTTACCTTAATTAAGTTTCTCTGGGTGCGTATCAGGAGTCTCTCAAAGGACTACATGTCTGTATCCCCATGGCCAGCTATTTCTTCTACGTTTTTATTCATAACAAATTCTAATTTACCTTCCAGCATTTTCACATTTTGTTTCTTTGTCATACATTTGTCGATTAATTCCCTCTTTCATTTACCCATTTTTTTTTTTCAATGGTGCATGGCTTTATCACTTAAAGACAGAGAAGCAACAAAACTACATGCTTTGTTTTCTGTGCATACACTGAGTAGCAGATGCATGGTAACAATCACCAACAGACTGAAAAAAGTAGTAAGACCAAACATGGATTTGGATGCACATATGTTATTTATATTGTGATCTGTGGACTGAAGAATTAGCAGCAAGTACATATTTCATTCAGTTACTTAGTGCCTATTTTGTGGTGACCAAAATCAACTCTGTTGTTGGGGGAATGGTATTATATAACTAAATCATGGTAATCACAATTTGTACATATATGGACCATGCAAAATTAGGACTGTCTATTGTTGTTTGATCTCTGTTACCTCTTTGCATGTGTATGGTTTTATATTATATTACAGTGTTGAGATCTGAGAAGTATTTTTGGGCTTTTTCATATATGAATAATATTTGATAAGGCCTCCTTGCATTTGATCCAAGCCTTTTGGACTTAATAAGCAAGAAGAAAGGAATGTGGAAGTTTGGAGATTATAAATTTCTCTGAGGAACCTAAGAAAGAAGGTATTTTTTGTTGAATAATGAATTAATCTATAGAAACAAGTGCCTTTTTAAATGAATGGATTGATCTTTAAAAACTTTTGATTAAATGGTAACATTTATGGTTTGGAATTTATAAATATAAAATTGAGGCTTTAAGTTTGATGTAAAAGATGAATAAAGATATATAATATCTATATCCAGACTCTAAGATCTATGAAATGGTCATTTTTTTTCACTGTTGTATCCCTAGTAAATAGGAGAGTTCAGGGTACAAACTCGGTGTAAAAATTATTATTATTATTCTTTTTTTAAAGATTTTATTTATTTGACAGAGAGAGGTCACAAGTAGGCAGAGAGGCAGGCAGAGAGAGAGGGGGAAGCAGGCTCCCTGCCTAGCAGAGAGCCCGATGCGGGACTCGATCCCAGGACCCTGAGATCATGACCCAAGCTGAAGGCAGAGGCTTTAACCCACTGAGCCACCTAGGCACCCCTGTAAAAATTATTTTTGAGTGCATGAATAATCTACAAATAAAATTCTCTTAGTGATATTTAAAAAAATAACAACTCAAGACTAATTCTAGGTCTTTTGGTGTATTATGAACCATCTTTATAATCCCTGCATTGTCCAATCTTATCAGGTAACACCTACTCAAGTAGGTAAATTGGCATTTTACCATCTTAAGGGACTAGAACTACCAGTTCTTCTTATTTTATGTAACTAATTGTAATCTATTAACAAATAAATCTAAGAGATTAATCAGATAATATGACAAAAATGACCTCTGGTACATAAGAAAAAGAGACAGATCTCAGTACATGGGTCTGATATGGAAGACCTAAAATCAGTACATGTTAAAACCTTACATACCTTCCTATCTGCTAAGGAAACTATTCCTAAGGTGTAATGCAATGAGGTACCAATGATTAGAAGTATCAAGATTTCTCTGCACTCATTTACTTGATTATCTTATAATTTTGGTTTTGTGTTTAGGTAACTTATTTTGCATGATATATGTGTGATATTTAAAAACATAATTCACAATACTTATGTGAAAAGGAGAAAAATCATAAGCATAGTAATAGGTGAAAATTAGTATTAAGATTAATATCAACTTGAGATTAAAGCTGCTAGAAAGACAAAAATAGAAGGGACAGTTCTCAATTTCATAAATGGTCCCTACAACAAAACAAATAAAAAATATCAACATATGGAAAACTTTAGCCCTGATATAGGAATGAGAAGGAGATACTCACTGTGATGCCCTGGAGATATTAGTCAAAATAATAAGGTGTTAAATAAAGAAAACATGTTATGTGATTGAAATAAACTTTCATGAAGTGAACAATCCCCTTTTGAAGAACTGTAAAATGAGACAGAAGGCAGAAAGCTTTTATAGGAAAAAAATGAAGATCAAGGAAGAGAAAAAATGGAAAATATCAGATTGGCTAGGGTCACACAGTCAACCTTGTTTGAGGTGAGAAGGTCCAGAGCTAGCTTGGAATTTGGTAAATGACTGATTGGCCATCCTGCATTTCTGGTCAAGTGGAGTATTTACAGAAACATGGAAGTTACCCAACTTTTGGTTTGCTGACTAAGACAGAAATCATAAAGTTCATTATTTTCTAAATTTAGAGCGGTTTATCTTTGAAATGTTTATCTTTCCCTTTGGGCAGATAGTTTCCTTTAACTCAGGGGAGAAGGCCTAAATAATAGCCTGTCAGGATCTGAATACTAGCTTCCAATTTGGACATCTGACCATAGAGTTACCTTTAAAAAGTCCTTTCCAATACCTTGCCAGGTTTTAGCCACTACAAAAAATGAATATTCATGGAAGTATTGAATTACTCCATAGATGAAAGAGGCATTCCCTAAGTGGGTGAGAATAATACTATTCCCCTGAGATCCACTCCCAAAGATACCTCCCTCCCAAAAACAAAAGACTTAAGACAATCCCCCTGAGAGCTGGCAATAGTCAGTAGGGTAAATGGAGTACTACCCACATTTCTTTCTAGTCATGTCTAGTCACAAATGAAATTAAACCCACATTTCTCTCTGACCATAATTTTGGGCTCTCAACCTACTGGTTGAGCTGCCTGTCTGTGGAAGAACCAAAACCTGCATGCCCCAGGCAAGCAGAAAGCCAAGTCAAATTTCAGAACACAAAATGAGACAAACAAGAAGGCAATAGCTTTCCCTAAGAGAGTAAGGATCAATAACCAATGGGCACCCAAAACCAAATTCACAGGAGTCTGATTTGGAAAGGCATAAGTATCATGAAATTTACCTTCTTTTCTTGGCTAGGCATTGCAGAAATCTGAAAGAACTAACTCTGGTAAGAATTCTTACCCCTCACTTGCTTCTGCCAGGATCCCATTTGCAGATTCTGGAGTAGTGGGGTTTAAAGTAGAGCATATAGCTTTGATATCTGCCAGAATTTGGCAAGATTTCCCATTAATTTTACTTTCCCCTTGGCCGTTTAAGGGAATAACTGGCAGAAGTTTACTGGAGAATCCCTTGAGATCCCATCAATGCTGGAAGGGGCTTTTAATGGTGGCCCTTCTTAGAGTGTAGATACGAGGCATTCGAGCTGATGTGGAAGAATTTTCACAGAACTTTCAAGGACACTATTTTTTCCCACGTCACAGTTGATTGCAAATGAAACACTGATTTCTGGGCCAGTGCTCTGATGATGGACCCCTAGGAGGGTGAAACAAGGGAGGCCTAGATGTTGTTTTAGCTTTAAGGCCTTGGAGCTGTTGCAGTTATAAGACCGTTAATTTGGTAGACTTTTGTTTATGGTCTTGTGGTCTATTCAAAGTAGAAAGGCAATTCAGATAGAGGATTAGTAGGCTGTGAATACTCAGGTAAAGAAGGATAAAGGGGAGTAGCAGGAGTCATATCAGTCTTGTAAGACTATATTTAGGTACCTCTTGCGTATATAAATTTTCATTGGCCTTATACAATGAATCTTTTGATGAAGTTATTTTGGAATATTAGAGACATCTGGGAGTTTTTGCATGCCAGTTAAAATAAATATCCCATTCTGTTTGTTTGATTTGGGAACCCTTGCTTTGAAGTGAACTTCTCAAATGAACAATTTTATCTAATTGGAACATTTCCCATAGTGGCCATTGTAATTCTAGGTTGTCTTAGTAAGATTTTTACCATTTTTGTAGATGTCTGGGACTACAGTTCTTAAACATAAAATAAGCAGGGGCCATGCTCAATTCTTTGAAACTTGTGGGCCCCATTTCTTCAGCTAAACTTCCTTGTAGCCAAATTAACACCTAAGGGGGATGTGCAGCTGGATTGGGGATTTTGTGGTGTTTTACAGTGTACCTCGTTACATGGAAATTTTCTCAAGTTTGACAGGTGACCTAGTGCCAATCTAACTCATCACATAACCAACTTATCCTACCACGGAAATCTCTGAATTTGGTAGAGAGCACTGGAATAGTTTTTAAGTGCTTGATCCATGCCCACCAATTTTGCAACTTTATTTTCCAAGATTACCATTAACAATAGATCTATTACAACTTTACCTGAAGATTTCTTTAAAATGATGGATGCCCAATGGATTTTAATAGTCCAACCTGTCTATTAAGATTTTGATTTTAAAGTTCCAAACAGTCCAAATCTGTGGTCTTAATCTATTTCTCCATCTTTCCCAGCTTTTTATGCTATTAACCTAACTCAAGGCATTGTAAGTACCACAATGGCTGCCACCCCTTACATAAACATATATTTTTAAAATAAAGTTTCCATCAGAGAGCTGCACGCAAGGGGGCGGAGCTCAGATCCGATAGCCACTTACCCATGACCTTGGTAAAGATTAGATGAAGAGTGAATTCAAAGCATTCCATGGGTGCCTGTCCTGTGCAACTCATCCTGCAAGCCATTCCCACTCAGCTTCAGATCCCACTCCTTGTCAGCAAAAGCTGTTAAAAGTGATTAAAGAAAATAATCTAGGTCATACAAATAAACTTTATTTAATATTTCATGAAGTGAAAATTCTTTTGGATAACTGCAAAATGGAGTGGAAGGCAGAAGGCTTTTATAGGAAAAAGAATGAAGAATAAAGAAGAGAAAAACAGAAAATAACTGATTGGTTGGTGTCACATAGTAAATCTTGTTTAGAGTGAGAAGACCTAGAGCTGGCCTGGCATTTTGGGATTGGTGTCCTAGATATACTCCTTCTGGTCAAAGAGAACATTTAAAAGGACATGGAATGTTGTTTCATTTTGCTAATATGGCACCCCAAGCAGTAGTGGCTACATGTTGAACCCAGAAAGTTACTCCAAAAAAGGCAAGGAAATGAAATAAAAATTATTAGTGTTGGAATTAGAAAATAAAAAAGATCAATATTTACAAGCAACAATATTGTATATGTAGGAAATTCAAAGAAATTTCTACATAAATTCCCATATACACACACAAACACACACACACACGCGCACACACATATATATGTTAACATATTATCATGAAATAAAGATACGTCAAATATATAGACTAATACAATAAAAGATACAGAAGATATCTACACCTAAGTTCTTAAACATTACTGAGAGAAATTTAAAAAGGAAACTAAATTAATAAAAGGATATTTCATATTTATGCATTGGAAATCTCATTATTATAAATATATAAATTCTCCCCCATTGATCTATACTTCAATGCAATCCTAATCAAAATCCAGGAGATACATTGTTGGGAAATTATTGTTTATACTAAAATGTATAAAAGATACAAAACAGCAAGAGCCTAATATAGCTATGTCAAACACAACTGGAGAAATTATACTTTGAAATATCAAGGTATATCTGTAAGTTTTAACAATTAGTTGAGTGGGTTTTTGGTGTGAAGATAAGCCCATAGAAAAATGGGTCACCTAGAGAGCTCAGGAAATTACCCTATCATATATAGTCACTTGATTTTTGTCAAAGGTGACACTGAACTCCAGTAGCAAAATGAAATTTTCCCAAGAATCAGCAACGTTTTTCTGTGAGGTGCCAAATAATAAATGTTTTAGCTTTTGCAGACCATGTAGACTCTATTGCAACTATTCAATTCTACCTAAAAACATCAAGAGATGAGATGTCAACAAATGGTCATGGTTATGCTTCAATGAAACTTTATTAATGAACACTGAAATTGAGTCATACAATTTTCATGTCACCATATATTATCTTTTTATTTTTCCAACTATTTATTTATTTATTTATTTTTAAAAGATTTTATTTATTTCTTTGACAGAGAGATCACAAGTAGGCAGAGAGGCAGGCAGAGAGAGAGGAAGGGAACCAGCTCCCTGCTGAGCAGAGAGTCTGATGCGGGGCTGGATCCGAGAACCCTGGGATCATGACCTGAGCCAAAGGCAGAGGCTTAACCCACTGAGCCACCCAGGCGCCCCAATTTTTTCCAACTATTTAAAAATGTAAAGTTTTTTCTTAGCTCACATATCATACAAAAACAGATTTTCTTGTTGGCCATGTCTTTTTTGACTATTAGTGTTTTCATTAAAGTGTACATGATCAGTTGAATATTGACATGGGAAAAAAAAATATATCAATACCCCACTTGACACCATACACACAAAAAAATCACTTTCAGGAGTATTGCAGGCCCAAACCTGAAACAGAAATGTTTATAGATTTTCTAAGTTAACACAGTAGAATATTCTCAGTAGCTTGAGGTAAACAAATCTTTTTTAAAATGCTATTTTTTGGAAACCACAATCTTAGCACTCTGAATATCATTCTTATAGATTTGGTGATTATTTTTAGGCCTTTTCAATGAAAGACTTAAGTTTCTTTTTTAGACAAACATAGCCATAAATTTATATTATCACTTCCAAATGATATTCATGAATAGAGTCTTTTACTTAGTCATATCAATCAATAATTATGACTAAGATAATAGAAATTTAATAATTAAAATTACCCCACAAAATTCTTAGTATGTATTCTGTGTGTGTATTTATTTGTTCATACATAAGAATTATCAAAGGCAGAAGGGTGGGCAGAAGATGGCAAGTGCCATAGCCTAACTGGTTCATCTTCCAGATACATATGGTAAAGCTGAAAGATCAAATGTAATTAAGCAGGAAATAATTTAAGGCATATGTGACTGGGGGAATCCACGGCATGGATGTTTACATGACTACCATATAAATTCTCCTCCCTTTTACATATTGAATGGAATACCTATATAGAGGCTGTACATTCCGAGAAATCATCATGTGGCTTCAGTTGTAGAACTGGTAGTCAATGTTTAGGTGGGTTACCCTATAGAAGGGAGCTTAAGATTCTGAAATTCACAGGTGTGAACCAAAACAAAATTCTCAAAGGAGAGTCAATGTTCATCATAGTAAAATGGCTAAATAAAAAATCTAAAGACCTGGGCATAAATGCTGGAAGAGGTGATGAGTACTTTTGACTTAGTTTTATGTTTATGTATTACAGTTATCTATATGTGTTATGTTTATGGCTTAGCTTTATGTTTACGTGTCTGCCAAAAAGTATCTATAATTAGGCAAGTGTGAAACAGCATCTTTTTTTTTAAATAACAACTTTGAAATGAGAACCAGAGCATGGTATAAAATATAGTTCGATTTCATTGTTAGCAGATCCCATACTTGCAAATCTGCCTACTTGTTTCAATCCCCCCTTAACCCACAATGAGTTCTTAGTGTCTTTTTAGTCATTCATGGCCATTACTGAAAAATTTGAGTCACCTGATTCTGTATTCCTAGATGAGGTGGAACAACGTGATCCTAATACTGTACACAAGTAGCCCTTCTGCAGTCTATATCATGCCATATTTTTACTTTGTTTTTTCTTTCTTTTCTTTTTCTTTTTTTCTTGGTGTTTCACTGTTTAAAATGGCCCCCAAATATAGTTCTAAGGTACAGTCCAGTGTTCCTAAGAAGGTTGTGGTGCACCTTACAGAGAAATTACATGTCTACCATAAGCTTGAGGCATGAGTTATAGAACCGTAGGAAGTAAGTTTAGTGTTAATGAATAAAAGTACGTATTAAAATTAAGTTTTTTTTAAAAACAAAAAATACATAAAACAAGGTTATGCATTGATTAGTTGGTTAAAAAAAAAAAAAGTTATGACGAAAGGCTTGCAGTAATCTAACCCTACATTTCCTGCTGGAAAAACAGTTCAGTATTCACTCAGTGTCAAAGCAACTTTATAAGATAATTACTGCAAGAATGAGAGCTGACTGTAACTGCCTTACGCATAGCAGTTTATATCATTCCTATTAGCACAATCTAAAAATAATTCATTTTTTCTATAAGCAAATCATTAATTATTTGATCTATAATTTAGCTATAGTTCACCACCATTTTAATTATGACTAATATAATTAGTCTACTGATTATCACTTTTGCACTGTCTTCTGAGTTTTATAAAATAATGAGGTTTCTATTTCTCCCCTACCTTTTATATTAAATCTCCCAGTTGGATTAGTGTTTAATTAGGAAAGAAACTGAAAATTGAAGACGTAAGAGCATTCTGATAGGATAGCTGAATATTGATTTTATCCACTTTTTAAAAAGTTCCTTTTACCTGTAGAAAAGTAGTAAATTGGTACCAGAGACAAACTTGAATAACATTCTAATTCTTTCATTTTAAAAAATTATTACTAAATACAACCAACTTAAAGGTCCTCTGAAATTGTAGTTTTCTCACAGATGCAGAAATTAGGTCTCAGAGAATAATGCCTTAACTTAGGTCATAGGGCAGTATAAATGGATACAAGACCCTGATCCCAGACCTTTTCCATGTTTTTTTTCTTTTTCTAAACAGAATAGGCGTTATTTTTCTCCCACTTTATATATGATAATAACTGCTACATAGCAGTTATCTTGTTGCAGGGATAATTTAAGTTGCAAATATTAATTAATTTTATACTTTTAACAACCCTATCATTAAGTACATTTCCCAGAGAAGTTAAATATCTCACCCAAAGTCACAAATCTTATAAATAAAACAGAGACTAGAAGTAAACGGGACTCCTGAGTGACCTTTACTCACCAGGTTTATTGGAAATAAGTTTTCGGTATTATTTATTTATTTTTCTTTAGGATTCATAAATTTAAGGTTTACATTTCACTGTCAACTGTATTTTATTATGTCCACAAACTTCTGAAGTGAAACGATTATTTTCCCCAACTTTTCTGTTAAAAAAAAACCCAACAGGCTGAAAGAGTTATTTTTGTTTTGTTTTGAACCTTTTTTTTTTTTTTTTTTTGACGACCTTTATTGACAGCCATAGGTCACTCGGGTGAGCTCTGAAGTGGAGAGTCCCAGCAGCACTTACCCCAACTGCCTTGCCTCATTGCCTGCTGGTGACGGACAGCATGAGGGGATTCTGTCCATGCACAGATGGCCTCCACAGAGAGTGGGCAGAGACTGAAGAAAAAAAACAGACCAGTCTAGACTAGCAGGTGGTAGTAACAAGCACGGGAACTTACTCAGCAAGACTGTGTCTCGTGAGTAGATTCCTGACCACCTTCCAGAATCTTCAAAGTTTATGTAGAGTACTGAACGTGCTCCAGCCACCTGTATTTGCCCCGGGGGCTCAACCCTTTGCTCTCCCAAGGCTAAGTAAGCCCTTCAAAGCACTTTCACGACAGAAGCTAGGGGGCGGAGCCTATAGTCCAAGACAGGGGAGGGGGATGAGGAGCCGCAAATTGCCCGGATTTAACTTGAGGCAACCAGCAGTCACGTGATCCTGATGCGCTCCTCGAACACCTCCCACGGTGGCCTGACTGGAAGCATGCCCTTGCTGGCAGCACGCGGGGGAGCTGAGCCTTCGAGAGGTCCAGAGCGGAACTAAACTAGAGCCATCTTTCCCACAGCCTGAGTGAGAGCGGAAACAGGACTGCCACCTGACCAGCTCCGCACACAGGGCTTTTCTTGTCACTCAGAGCTAGTGGAGAGTGAGACCCAGTCAGGGGCCCCTCACATTCGAGTCAGTGGGAGAAGACAGGCTGCTGCCACGAGGAACAAAAGCACAGACAGATCTGCTGGGGGCTGAGGCCTGGGAGCGAGCTGTGTCGGTGGCCAGCTGCCCTTGCGTCCGTGGCTCCTCTGGGCTGAGGTGTGGCCTTCGTCAGTTCCTGGGCTTGTCTCTTGAGGACGCTGTGCAGACTTTTACGAGCCCTCCTGGATCTTAAGGTAGGCGGCTTCCGTTATTAATCTCTTTAAGGTGAATTGCACACAAAGAAATGTGGACAAATTGGGGGTTTATTAATAGCTTACCAAAGAAAATATGTTTTTTTAATTAAAATTTTATTTTATTACTTTTGTGAGAGAGAGAAAGAGAGAGGGCGAGAGAGATAATGGGGCGGGGCAGAGGGTTGTAGACAGAGAAGCAAAGTCGGTGCTGAGGCTTACTCAATCCCAGGACCCCAGGATCGTGACCTGAGCCAGAGGCAGACGCTTGACAGACTGAGCCACCCAGGTGCTTGAAAACATGTGTTTTAACAACCACAAAGGACTCAGGATTAAATATACTGAGGTTGGAATTCCAGTTTGAACACTTGGTGTTACTATGCTTAAAATTTATACATCAGTGCCTCGGTGGCGTTTCCATGAAAGGGAGATAATACATATTTATCTCAAACATTTTATAGAAAAAGAAAGAAATAATACAAAAAATTCAGGCCCATGAAAAATTTTGAAATAAAAACTAGCATTCCTTATGTTTCTGAAAAAAAAAAAAAAATTTCTTTTCTTGGGTAGGTTAACTTAATTCCAGAGACAGGCACTGAGAGAATTGTGCTTTATAAAGGGCTCTCTGATTTAGTGTGTGTAATTTAATACTTTAAATTGTTTGCTGTTTTCTTTATCCTCATCTTAGTCCTAAGTAGAGTAATTGAACTGCATTATGCTATGTTGGAAATGAGTTTAAATTTGTTTGTAGTGCCTTACAAGCATAAAATAATATTCTGTGTTTACTAAATTGTTCTGAATACTACTTCAAGAATATATTTTCCCTTTCATGTTTTGTGGTTTTAAAAGGAAGTGAAAGCAAGCTTCAGTTCAATACATATCAGAATAATTAAAACTAACAAGCCCATTTAATCAATTTTTACCTGGAAGAATGTAATGCATAGAAATAAAAATCAGACATGACTCTTTACTAGCGATATAAGGTTAGGTATATTTTTGTTAAATGTAAATGTGCAAGTAAATTAGAACTACTATTATGTGTTATGCTTCTGAGAGTCCAGGCTGAAATCAATAGAAATATTATGAAAATGTAAGTTATTTAAGATTATAAATTACCTTCCTGCAAATTTGAGATTTTTTTTCTGTAATTACTCCCTCAAGTGTTTCTTTTCACTTTTATCTTGAAAGAGAATTTACATTTTACAGTAAGCAAAAATGGTAAAAAAAAATCCATTTTCGGAGGGGAATAAATTAGAAATTGGTGTGTATGTGAGACAGAAAGAGAGGTGAGGATACACATATGCAAGCATTTTACTTTCTGTGTTATAATAGAAATGCATTGCTTTAATGTCTTATTAAACCAGTAAATGCCAGAATAAATATGCTGAAAATCCCTCCTACTAAAATTATCAGACGTTAAATAAAATAAAATGAAATTCCTCTTTAAAGTTTATAGTAAGTATAACATACACGTAGTAAATTACATACATTGTATGTGGATACAAACTTGATTTCACCATCTAGCTTAATAGAAAGAATAGTATTTATGTCTCAGAGCTCCTGCCCTGTGCCCTTTAGTCACTGTTTAAAGTATCTTTTCCAAGGTAAGTGCTGTTTTCAATTTTTAACCTATATTGCTAGTTTGCCTGGTTTTGTAATTTATATAAATGGGCTATAGAATATATATGATTCTGTGTTTCTTTTTTTTCATTCATTATTGTTAGTGAGATCCATTCATTATTGTTCCTGGTAGCTGAATCTCCTTTATTTACAGTGTTCCGTAGTATTCTTTAGAATTAATAAGGTATGGGGTGCCTGGGTGGCTCAGTGGGTTAAAGCTGCTGCCTTCAGCTCGGGTCATGTTCCCAGCGTCCTGGGACCTGGGATCGAGCCCCGCATCGGGCTCTCTGCTCAGCAGGGAGCCTGCTTCCTGCTTCCTCCCTTCTCTCTCTGCCTGCCTCTCTGCCTACTTGTGATCTGTCTGTCAAATAAATAAATAAATAAATCTTTAAAAAAAAAAAAGAATAAGGTATAATAAATTTTTTGCTTTATATGTGTTGGGAATTTGGATTTGTTTTAGTTTGGAACAAGTGCATAAATTTGGTATGTATGTGCATGCAACTCTTTTAGGTATACGTACAGGGGTAGAAGTGCTTATTATTAGTGCATGTGTATGTTGAGCTTTAGTAGATACGGAAAAACATTTTATGGTGAATTTTTAATATTTTCCACTTTCAAAAGCAGTGTATGAGAGTTCTGGTTGCCTCATTTCTTTATCAACATTTGGTATTCTTGGGCTTTTATATTTTAGCCATGCAGAGCTGTGGTGGTGGTTGTTTTACATTTGTTTTATTTGGCATTTCTATGATGAGCAGTATGGTTTAGCAGTATGGTTTGTTTTATTTGGCATTTCTATGATGAGCAGTATGGTTTAACTTTCCATAAATAAGTTTTTTGTTTACTTATATATCTTTTTTTCCCATTAGTTGTTTAAATATTTTGCCCATTTATATAATGGGTTGGGCGATTTACATTTTTTTTTACTCATTTGTGAGTTCTGGATATGAAAAATACAACCCTTACTGGTTATATGTTTTGATATCATTTTCCATTCTATGGCTTATTTTCTAACTCAAGGTTTTGTTTGTTTGTTTGTTTTTAAGATTTTTATTTATTTATTTGACAGACAGAGATCACAAGTAGGGAGAGAGGCAGGCAGAGAGAGAGGAAGGGAAGCAGGCTTCCCGCTGAGCAGAGAGCCCGATGTGGGGCTCGATCCCAGGAACCTGGGATCATGACCTGAGCTGAAGGCAGAGGCTTTAACCCACTGAGCCACCCAGGTGCCCCTTTGTTTGTTTTCTAATAAGCAGAAATTCCCATTGTGAATATCTAATTGGTAAATCTTTTCTTCTAGGATTATTGGGTTTGATGACCTGTTATAAAAACTTTTGCTTTCCCCAATCTGAGGGGTGTGTGTGTATAAAATCATCTAGAAGATTTATATATTTATTGTTTTGTATCTAATATCACACTTCACGTGGAGTTAATATTTCTGAATGCTGTTAGGTGTTTATTTCATTTTGTATGTATGGATATATAGCCAACCCAGTGTCTTTGAAGAAGGCGGCTTCACATCAGAGCCTTTATAATGATGAGATAAAGTAAATTCAGTATGGTAGACTGAATAATGGCCCTCCAAATGGCCCAAATCTCTGGAACCTGTGAATATTAATTTATATGAGAAAAAAAGGACTGAAGAGATAATTAAATTAAGAACTTTGAGGTGAAGAAATTATCCTGGATTATCTGGGTAATCACTTGCATCATTTTAAGAGGGAGGCAGTAGAAGATTCGACATGCTCAGAAGAATAGGAAGACACAGAGACAAATTGGAGTGATGTGACTATAGGCAAAGGAATGCCTACAGCCACCAGGGCAGAAATGTCCTACTCTAAAGGCTCAGCCTGGACTGTGGCCCTGCTGATCACACTGATTTCAGCACAGTAGAAAGGATTTTGGAATTTTATCTTCAGGAGCTATGAGAAAATAAATTGTTGTCATAGTTAAACCCTCAAGATTGTGATTGCCTTAAGAAATAATACAGTAACAACTTCTATAATTTTTTTCTTAATATTTAAGATTATTTTGGGAGATTAAAATATGTATCCACTTCATTTTATAACTCTGGGATTTGTTTGTTTGCATGGCTGTCTTCAGAAGCTATACCTCATAGTTCCTGTGTTCTATTTACTCTAGAAAATCCTTAGCTAACAACACTGCTAAGGGTGTTACAGAGACATGATTTCTCCTTTCTAGCAAATATCATTAATCTGTTTACTCAAAGGAGGTTTAGTTGACAAGGTGTTTATACTCAATTGCTTTGCATCATCACCTATTAAAAACAATAAAAAAATAGATTGTAGGCCAGTTACTTTAAATCATCTTTCTCTACTTTAAATTCCAAATTTCTGAAGTCTTTGTTGTGAACCACTGTTGACTTTGTTAAAATATTTTTCTACATATCTTAAGATGGTAATTTTTTTTTCAGTTATTATGGTTAACTACACTTTCAAATATTAAACTAACCTTATATTCCTGAAAAAATATAATATGCTTGTGAATATTTTCCTTTATATACATATATGTATATATATGAATTTAAGATTTTAATGAGTGAAATTGCCAGTTTTTATTTCAAGTAAAATTTATTTTATCCTCTTCTTGGTTTATTATGGTAAATGGGTCTTATTTTATAAAACTTTATAGTGACCAACATCTGCCTTTGTTACTAATTTCTATTTTAATTTGCTTTTAATTCTGTACATTTCTACTTTCATATTGAATATCATAAAACTTTATTATGCTTATACTGCGAATAAGAAAAATGACTTACTAAATACACCCTGAAGGTATTGGAATTCTTTCTTATTTGCATCACAAAACACATGATGTGCATTCTCTATCTGCTTTAATTTATTTTAATTTGGTTAGAACTTTTAACACAAGATCTATTTTCTCACCAAAATTTTAAGTGTACAATACAGTATTGTTAACTATAGGTATGATGTACAGTAGCTCTCTGGAACTTATTCATCTTGCATAACTGAAACTATATACCCATGGAATAACAACTTCCTATTCCTGGTTCCCCTCAACTCTTAGTAACTACCATTCTACTTTCTGCTTCTATTAATTTGACTCTATTATATGAATGCCTCTTATAAGTGCAGTATTTGGCTTATTTCACTTAGCATAATGTCATCTCGGTTTATCCATGTTGTTGCATATGTCTGGATTTTTTCCCTTTTTAAGGCTGATTAATATTCCACTGTAAATATTTGCCACATTTTCTTTATCCTTTCATCCATTGGTGGATATCTAGATTGTTCCCACATCTTGGCTATGGTGAACAATGCTGTAATAAACATGACAGTGCAAATACATCTTCAAGATCCTGATTTCAGGGTTTTTGGATAAATACCCAGAAGTGGGTTTGCTGATTATAATAGCCACTTAAAGAGAATATCAAATTAAAAAGATATTAGAAAAAAAGATATTAGAGTAACCGTTAATAAGAAAATAGGTAAATTGTGGTACATTTGTGCAGTGGAATAGAATAAACCAGTATAAAAAAAACAATGAAATATGGTAGTTTTGTTAACATGGATGCCTATAAAAAGTAACTTTGAGTGAAGAGAACAAGTTGCAGAAAAATATGTAAAGTAGCCGTGTAACTTCTTTTGCTGCTATAACAAATTACGACAGACTTAGTGAATTAAAACACAAATACTCTTATGGTTCTTTTTGTTAGAAATTCTACACAGTTAAAAAAAAATTTAAAGATTTTATTTATTTATTTGACAGAGAGACACAGTGAGAGAAGGAACACAAGCAGGGAGAGTGGGGAAAGGAGAAGCAGGCTTCCCTCTGAGCAGGGAGCTCCATTTCAGGACCCTGGGACTGTGACCTGAGCCAAAGGCAGACACTTAACAATTGAGCCACCCAGGCACCCTACACAGTTAAAATTCTTCACTGTGTTTAAATCAAAGAATTTTCTGGGCTGTATTTTATTCTGGGTGCTTCAAGGGAGAATCTATTTTGTTGCTTTTTCCAGGTTCTGGAAATTGCCTCATTCCATGGCTCATAGTTTCCTTTCTGCATCTGCATAGGTAAGGGCATAACATCTTACTTACTTTTCTCTCATCACATCTTCACTGTAGCAGGGAAAGGACTGCTTCCAAGGTCTCACACAATTAAATTGGACCCACAAGGATGTTCCAGATTAACCTGCCCATCTCAGATTAAGATTGTAACTTTAATTACATCTGCAAAGTCCCTTTCTCCAGGCTCTAAGGATTATGGTTTGAACATGTGTAGGTGCCATAGTTCTGCATACTACAATACAGTACTATTCATGCAAAGTCTCAAGACATGCATAACTTAGTAATATGTGTCTGAAGGAAACATCACTATGAATCAAAGCTATAATAAAAAAAGTAATCAGCACAACATTCAGAATAATGTTTACCCTAGGGTAGGAAAGAGAGGACTAGTTGTGTAGTTTAGAAGGAAAACAGAAGCAGAATTCTGTTTTTTTAAGCTGGGTGAATGGTACATAGTTTGCTTTATAATTCTATATGCGTTATATATGCCTTATTAGAGTATACAAATGAATATAGTAAGTATTCTATAATAATGAAAATTATAAAATTAATAATAGAAACCACTGATTTGATTATTATTAAGATATGTGGAACAAATCTCCCATCTGAGAACTATTATAAAAACCAGACCAACCAACCCAAAACTAGAAAATGTTTGCTTAAAGTTATCTTAGAAGTATACAAGATTGCATGGTGTTAATGGGACAAAATTCAGAAGTTGGAAATATAGACATGTAAGTCCAGCATTTGGGGACAGTTTATACCTGAAAAGCATTATTAACATTAAGTTAAAGAAATGAAATAAATTATCATGTATACAACAATAAAACAATAACAACAAATGAAGGTAAAGAGAAAAACTTTTAAAACTGAGAAAGAAGAAAAAATTGCTTTTAAAGGTAATTGATGTTTCACTTGTCCTAAAAAAACACTAGCCAGGAGACCAAGGAATCCTATCTTCGATACACTGGTTTAAAATAATTGCCAATTTAGAATTATGTAGGCAGTGAAAATACTCTTTTGTGGTAAAGTTATAACAATGACTGAGACAAACAATAGTTGTTTCAGTTTGAACCATCATACTTCATTGTTATAATAAATGTTATACATTTATACATAATGCTATACATTTATGCAATGTGCATAAATGGAAGAATTGTGTTTTTCACTAAAAAATAACTATCTCTTAAATGTATGATTTTTTATTATTTTTAATATCTCTGATTATTAATTTCCCTCCAAAAAATCAAAATAAGTATAGATATAGAGACTGGTGAACTTTGTTGCTCACCATATACAACAAAATTTGTGGCTTAAAACAGTAAGGATCTCTTATTTCTCACAATTATAATCAACTGGATGGTTATTCTGATTTTAGCTTGCCTTACTCATATATCTCTGCTGAGCTACAGATTGGTTGGAGGCTGTACTGAATTTAGGTGGGCTCTATTTGGGAATAGGTAGGCTGATAACTGATCTAAGATAGTTTGGGAGGAGAATCTGGCTCTCCTCCATGTGATCTCAATCCTCCTTGAGCATAGACCAAACTTGGTTCTACTGAAGTGGTTATGTTCTTCATAAGGAATTGTTAGAAAAAAATGTGCCAGGCCTCTTGAAGTCTATGCTCAAGTCAGACACTGTGGCATTTCCATCACATTCTCTTGGGCAAAGCAGGACATGAGGATAGCTTAAATTCAGAGAAGAAAATTACCTCTACCATGTGATGGTACAAAAACTAATTCTGTTTGCCAAGGGTTGAGCGTGAGGAGGAATGGAAAATTGAAGAAGCGTTTGCAACAGTATACCAGAAATGATTCTTCATGGCATACTTGGCAAAGTAAAATGAAAGGCACTATACAATATAGGAGATCTATATGCTCATTTTTGAGCAATAAAAAGGTTTTATTGTATAATTCAACAGTAGTTGCATAACTTTAAGGGACTATTTAAATGAAGACAATCACTTTCCTATATACCAACAATGATCAAGATGGAATTTGAAATTAGAAACAGAATACCATTTACATTAACAGCACTCACAATGAATTACCTAGGCTTAAATCTAATCACTACACATTACATAATGATGGTAGGTTTCCTTACCTCTAATTTTACTTTGTGTTCAGCGTGTAGAAAACCTCAACAGGATACTAGAAGACAGATGGAGAAATACATTAGAGATATATTCCCTTCTTGCTCTCTGTATTGCCATCGTTCTAGCAATTACTGTGTTTGATTAATGTCACATGGTCACTTGTTTTTTGGACTCACAAATCTGGTACACCATTGTCTTCCCCTTTAGGTCTATGGGTATAATGGCTTTTTACTGAAGCTACTACCACAGTGTTGCATCAAATCCTGTGGTCCTTTAAACCTGTAAACAGCTCTTTGAATTCTGCCTTCATTAAACACTCATTAAGTAAATCCTTAATTTAAATTAATAATTTTTTACTGACAACTGTAATTGACACATATTTTAGAGCAGTTATTTGAACAATTACGTTGAGGTATAAGAAATTTAAAAATCAGATCATTTAAATCTGAATATTTTCCTTAAATGTAGAGATGAACTGTGATATTAAATGTAAATATTAAGTGTGACTCACATGTTTTTTATTCCTATATATCTATTCTTTTGTTCTTTTAGGTGCTTTTAGTAAGACTGAAACACAAAATTTGGGGGTGTTTTTACTCCTAAAGAAAAATTGAAAATCTTTTAATTTTTACCTTTGAAAGTGTAGGTGTAATTCTTTAGAAAACTAAAAAAGAAATCAGAAATACCACAGAGAATATGAAGACTTGTTTTTATACAGGTCAAGTAGTGGCAGAAGCCTAAAACCTGTTAAATTGCAGTTAGTGTATAATTTAATTCTAGATAGTTGAAGATTTTTCATAGTTATTCTGTTATTCTGCCCACTGAAAAATGACTAAAACTGAGTTACTATTTAAAATTTGTGAGAAATTCAGACAAAGACTGAACATTTTGACCTTTAATAAAGGGACTGGAAGAAAACTGATTTTACAAAGAATCAGATAAAAATTACTTTGGTAAAAATATGGCACCAAAATGAACATAGTACATTTGCAGTTGATAAAAGCAGGCTATTTCTATTTTTGCTCCATGATGTAAACTTCTAACATTGTTAATGCTTAAGGAGAGAAATTCTCTTTTTTTCAATACAATTGTGAAATAATAGTAATATATTTGGACATATAATGAAAAAGATGTCTCAAAAGAGCAACATCAAAATAATTTGATTAAAATTTTTAATGCCAATGAAGGTAATGAACAATTAATAAGATATTATTGAGTATAAGCTTATAAAATTCATATTTTCCACTGCAGCACCATAAAGTCTCCTCCCTATTCCCTTCTCACTGTACATGGACATAATATTTTCACAGTAATTACAGCACATTAGCAACTTAGAGAAGTACAAGTCCTAAAAATAACCTTTTTGATCAAGTGCAATTAATATTAAACAATGTAGCAAAATAAATATATGTTTTTAGAAAAGGCCTCTAGACCTAAGCCCAAGCTTCTATACCCTGTTCTGTGACAGGAGGCTAGGATACTGGGATACTAGGGATTCCTGGATACTAGGATTCCTGGAGGTTACATTAGTAGGGGGATGGGAGAGAAACTGTATGGGAGCAGATGAGAGTAAAGATTTTATTCTTGTTTTGCTCATTTTTCCTGCCAGCTGCTCTCCAGAAACATTTTTTCACCTCAGCTACATTAGCTGATTCAGTTTTCAGCCAAAACATATTTTAAAAAAATAGAAAATTAATAAATAAAGTATTATTAAACAATCTAATTCCACATAAGAAAATCTTTATCATGATAAAGTGAGATTTACTCTAATGCTTCAATGTTGTTTTAATATTGGTAATCCATTACTATTATAAAATATATATTATATTTCATATTATATGATTATATCATAATAGTAGGTGTAAACAAGGACATATTCAAAACCACGATAACACTTCACACCCATTAGGTTGGCTATTATTGAAAACAACACAAAAAACAGAAAAAAAAGAGAAAAAATAAGTATTGGTAAGAATGTGAAGAAGTTGGAACCTTTCCATTGCTTTTGGAAATGTAATGTGGTACAGACACGGTAGAAAAAAGTATGGTGATTCCTGAAAAAAAAAAATTAACATAGAACTATCATATAATCTAGTAAGTATACTTTTGTGTACATGCCCTAAAGAAATAAAAAGAGGACATTGAATAGATAATTGTACATCCATGTTTATAGCGTAGTTGTGGAAGAAACTCAAGTGTCTATTGATAGACTTACTGCATAAGCAAAATGTGAGCTATACATACAATGGAATATAGCCTTAAAAAAGGAAGGTAATTCTTGACATGCTTCAACATGCATGAATCTTGGAAACATTATACTAAGTAAAATTAACCTTTCACAAAAGGAAAAATACTGTATGATTCTATTTATATACTTATATGAGTATGTAAAGTAGTCAGATTCATAGAGATTGGAAGTAGAATGATGGTTTTCAGGGGGTGAAGGAATGGGAGAAAGAGAAGATAGTGTTTAATGGGTACAGTTTTGGCTTAGAAAGTTGAAAAAGTTCTGGAAATGGATAGTGGTAATGGTTGCCTACTAATGTGAAAGTATTTAGTGCCACCAAAGTGTACGATTAAAAAAACAGCTAAAATGGTAAATTTTATGTGTATTTTACCACAATAAAAAATGATCAAGAAAAAAAGACAACTTATAGTTTTTCTGTAGTTACAAAAAAAAAATTCTAAAAAATTAAATATACATTGTTGATAGTAACATTCAGGGAACAGGAATTGAAAAATTATTCCTTAACAGGATAAAACATATTCCTTAAGCCTGAGTTTTGATAATAGTTGAAAAACAAAACAAAAACAAACAAACAAAAAAGAAAAACAAGTGATACCTCTACTAAGATTAGGAATAAGACAAGGATGTCCATTACTTCTACAATGAACACTATCGGTGGTATTAGTAAATGCAATTAGACAAGAAATATCAGAGTTTTAGAATAAGAAAAGAAGGAGTATCATCCTATTTTCAGGTGATGTAAAACATAATTGAAACAGAACCAGTCATATGTATAACTAAAGAAATAAACAGTTTGCTAAGGTAGAAGGTAAAAAAAAATTAACATAGGTTAGGTTCGTATAGACACACATAATAACCAGTTAGAAGATCAACTTGTTGAAATAAAAATTCTATTTACAATATCCAGTGAGAAAATAAAATTCTTGGAAATAAACCTAAAATAGATGGGCAAGATCTTTATGAAGAAGATATAAAAACACAAGAAAAGAAAGACAAAAGAGTAGACTTTCAGCATATAGAAAGGCGTCTGTAATTCTTGGAGAAGGAATTAAACATTCTAAAGATGCCAGTTCTAAGTTAATTTATATACTTCATATAATTTTGATAAAAAATAAAAAATATGTAGATTCAAAAATTCATATTGAAATTCTTTGAAAATTACAACCATATATATCTAGCACATAATTAAAAAGAATCTATGTGGGGGTGGGGGTGGTGCCTGGGTGGCTCAGTCAGTTAAAGGTCTGCCTTTGGCTAGGGTCATTGGTTGTCTCAGGGTTCTGGGATCCAGCCCTGCATTGGACTCCCTACTGGGCCAGGGAGTCTCCTTTTCCTTTTCCCTCTGCCCCTTATTCCTACTCGTGTGTGTGTGTGTGTGCGTGCTCTCTCTCCCTCCCTCTGCTTTTTCTCTCAAATAAATAAAAAATCTTAAAAAAAAAAAAAAGAATCTATGGGGGAAGGAATTAAAACATACAGCATCTGCATTAAAGTTGCACTGTCAAATAATCAGAGATAATTTAGGTGTAATACTAGCAAATATACATATAACTGTAAAACTGAGGGAAAATAACCAAAAATACAAAATAAATAAACAAATACATGAAGAGCCAGTTCACAAAAGAATAAGTAAAATACAGATGAAAACTGTAATGAAAATTATCCTGCTAAACAAGAAAAGTTAGGGAAGAAAAATAAAGTCTTGTTTAGGAGAAGCTGTGGGAAAACAGGCACTCTCCTGAATTACTTCTGGTATTGTTACTTGATAAAACCCTTAATGAAGGAAATTTTCCATTACATAGTAGCAAATACATATGTTGAACCTGCAGTCCCACTTCCAGGTAATTATTCTGAAAATACACATTCAACAGTCCATTAACTTATGTGCAGTAGTTATTCATTGGACCGTTATTTATAGTTATAAAATATATAAGCAACTTGTATCCTATGAATAATTAATTAAATAAACCATGCTTCTAGTGAGCAATAAAGTCCATTGTAATTATAAAAAACATTGACATCTTGGCCCCTTCCACAGTTTGGCTATTGTGGGACTCAGAGAAAGACAATTATCATATGGTTTCACTCATATGTGGAATATCAGAAACGGGGCAGAGGACCACAAGAGAAGGAAGGGAAAACAGAATGGGAAATCTTCAGAGAGGGAGAAGAGCCATGAGAGACTCTTAACTATAGGAAACAAACTGAAGATTGCTGGAGGGGGTGGGTGAGGAAATGGGGTAATTAGGTGATGGGCATTAAGGAGGGCACATGATCTGATGAGCACATGAAACTGATGAATTTTTGAACACTACATCTGAAACTAATGATGTACTATAAGTTGGCTAATTGAATTTAAATAAAAAAAACCTTTGGGGCACCTGGGTGGCTCAGTGGGTTAAAGCCTCTGCCTTTGGCTCAGGTCATGATCCCAGGGTCTGGGGATCTAGCCCTGCATCGGACTCTCTGCTCAGCAAGGAGCCTGCTTCCTCCTCTCTCTCTGCCTGCCTCTCTGCCTACTTGTGATCTCTGTCTGTCAAATAAATAAATAAAATCTTTACAAAAAAACCAAAACATTGACAACATCTACAATGTATTGCTAATTGAAAATAGTAAGTGCAAAAATGTATGTATAGTACTGTATAGTTTGTATAAGAAAAATAAAATAAGAACATATGAATATATCTTCTCATTTTTCCCCTAAAAGTAACACAAAAAGAATAATGCAGAAAAAAATTAAAATGAGTACCTACAGAGGGGTTGATGGGTATATTAGGTTATTAATGTTAATATTTTGATTTTCCTTTTTTTCTTAATG
This sequence comes from Martes martes, assembly GCF_963455335.1. NCBI lineage: Eukaryota > Metazoa > Chordata > Mammalia > Carnivora > Mustelidae > Martes > Martes martes. Next base: position 25,976,172 of record NC_137890.1, on the reverse strand, counting down.
ACTTACTTTATAGTTTGGCTGAATCTACTGACAGAAATAGAACAGGGCTATAGAAGAAATTTAGGGTTCAAGTAGAATTACATGACTGAGCCTTATATAATTTTGAAATAGGACACTGACATATCTAGGTTCAAAAAAATGAAAGAGAAAGGTTTCATCTAATAGCACATAGAATGACTCTTGATTCAAAATTAATGGTTTGGTGCATTGTGATTCTCCCTAACACAAATATTATTTTGTTGTATGCTCAGCAAGTTTTCGGAAACACCTCAGAACACTTCATGACTGATTAAATATACACTTAGAATTCTATTTTGAGATATTGATAATCATAGGGAAAAGAGAAAAGGTTAAAATTTATCAGTGACAAATGTAAAAAATTACATAATTGTAAAACTGCTGTAATTAAAAATATTAAATTATAACTGTTACTTTGCATATTAATACATCTCAGAAAACATTCACCAGAAGATGAACAGCAGGAATGTGAGTCTAATCTCAAGAAATTGAACTTCTGTTATTTCTCCAAATGTTGCAAAAATAACTACTTACTTTATGAGTCCTAACGAACTGCTATAAAAAGAAATTAACTTCATAAAATCAAGCTCTTAATTAGAGAAATGCACAAATAGTATTATGAGTTTCAGTAGGCTTTATTATTAATATGAAAGTTTCCTATGTCGCTTTTTCCTTTATAGAGACAGAATGAGAGGTTTCTCTTTTGAGGACTTGAAATAATTACTTCAAATCTCCAGTTTTTTTTTTCCCCCTCAAATAAATGGGATTAAGAAGATTAACGTATAGTTAGCACTGCCAGAATACCAGTTATACACATATTCTGGATTTTACATATTCATTTTAACCTTTCCTAGTACTTCCCATCACTGTTTCATTTTGTTTCTGTTAAATAGAATTAAAGTGGTAATACAAACTTAAAATTTAAGTGAAATATTTTATTATTTTATTTTTTAAAATTTTATATATTTGACAGAGAGAGACAGTGAGAGAGGGGACTCAAAGAGGGGGAATGGGAGATGGAGAAGCAGGCTTCCCACTGAGCAGGGAGCACAATACAGGGCCTTGATGTGGGGCTTGATGTGGGGCTCCATGCTGGGCTCCATTCCAGGACCCTGGGATTATGACCTGAGCCAAAGGCAGATACTTAACCACTAAGCCACTCAGGTGCCCTGAGTGAAATTTTTAGTGTAGATAGCTGGTCTAGATGCTTTAGTTTTACTAACATCATATTTTTTTAAGTAGATTGGGTTAAGGTTTGTACTATTCATGTACCTGATTTATCCCTCCTAATCAAGGAATTTAGAGCATTACCCTAAAAATATCGAAGCTGAAAACAACAACAATAGCAAAAAACAAAAAAACAAAAAAAAAAACAAGTACTTTTTACTTTTAAATCTGGTCATTTATGTCAGTAACTTTTATTTTATTTACATTTCCATATGATACTCTGATTAAATAATTTAAAATTTTATCTCCTGATCTATTTTTAAAAATATTTATTTATACCTCTCAATGACTCATCTCAATTGTTCTTGTATTTATTTTTATTCTATGTCATGTAGGCTTAATAAAAATTCAGAAAGTATTGGAGATACATCATTATTTTAGGATAGCTATCTTAAAAACAAATTGTGTAAGTATAATGACTAAAGTTGCGATATTTGGTCATTCCGAAGTAAGAAACTAATGGTTATCTCTAACAAAGAAATGAAAATATGCCAAGTAATTCAATAGACCCAAATAGTAGATACAGAGCCAAGTGAAAAGTTAACAGGAAATCATCTATCAACCAGAGCAATGCTGCACTTATGAAGTGTCATAAAAAAATCCCCTTCTTTGGCTGACTGCTGCTTTCTTTCTGAGAATATTTGTTTTCTAAACTCAGACCATCAGGAATTTTGCTATTTGAAATGATATCTAAGATATAATTCCATTCTTAGCTGGAAGATCTAAGTCACTTTGACACAGAGAAGCACTTCAATTTATAACCCAGGTGCAAAGCTCGAGATAAAAGTTTTCTGGATATGCCTTCCCATATTTTCCTTAACTTTGTAGTTTCCTAAGAAAAAAGATCTTGGGTTCACTTTGCCATCCAGACCATTTGGTGACTTTACACATGGGCCTGCTTTGCTGTGAGTTTGCTTTATTTAAATTTCATTTAAACTTCACTGTTCCTTAAAAACCAGTTATAATTATATTTTCTCCAAGTTTTTGTGAGGTAGCCCTTGGTTCCTCTGGATTGAAACCTCCCCCTTTACACTTTATATTTTTAGGCTAAAAGTTTGTTCTTGATAGTCTTAGACTAATTAGGCTAGGGCAGAAGTAAGGTATTATTAATAAAAATAAATGGGAAAAAGGCCTTTTGGTAGCTACCAGTGTGAAAAATTTCAAGTGAATGACATAAAGAGAAGAGAGAAAAAGACAAATAATGCATAACACTAGTAACTTAGAACTTTGAAATATTTTGATAAATTAAATGAGAATGCATTTTTGGCCACATAGGATGGCAATTATAATACAGACCAGGAAGTATGAGGTGATACAAATTAGAAATGGCGACATAGGGTAACCTAATATAAAATTTTAGAATCTGTCAAACCTCTAAAAAACAAGTTAATATATTCTGATTAATATCCAGTGTGTTTATATAAATTAAGAGTAATGCATAATATTTGAATATCCTATAAATCATATCGTTGTGTGTACATCTGAATCAAGCTTGTTGTCTTTTATTTTATATAATGTTATATATATTTTAGAACTGAAAGATTAGTAAATGAAGCTTCCCAAAGTATATTTTTGTTAGTAGTTTCAAAAATACTCCTAATTTTATATGTTCACCTAGCAAAACACAGGCAACGTAAAGATAACATTGCCCCCAAAATGGGCAACTCGAAAGTGATGGCAATTGTAGATCTCTTGCATTCACTGTCCTCTGTATCAGTAGTTGATAGTATTTGATAGCTGCTTTTTTTTTGATAGTTGCTTTTTTTTAAAAATTTTATTCATTATTTTTTACAGACAGAGATCTCAAGGAGGCAGAGAGGCAGGCAGAGAGAGAGGAAGGGAAGCAGGCTCCCTGAGAAGCAGAGAGCCCGATGCGGGGCTCGATCCCAGGACCCTGAGATCATGACCTGAGCCAAAGGCAGAGGCTTTAACCCACTGAGCCACCCAGGCGCCCTGATAGTTGCTTTTTAATAAAACATGCTGTATGCCTTGTGTGTTTCATAATTCCAGTAAGCAAATGCGTCCAGGACTGAAGATCTACATATCTTGAGCGTCACTGTGGAATCAAACTGCATATGGTATTCAGAGAGCTGTGTTGGTAAATGTGGGAATCTATACAGGTTATATTGAGACTTAGAGTGGTGATGCTGATTTCAGTGATCAGTGCAGCTTAATAGGAAGGTGCAGGTAATGAGTTGAGAAAGATAAATAACTGAAGGGAGTTTAAAGGTATTCCGAATAAAAATGCAGAGGGAGATGGGGATAAAAATACATTATATGTTTATAAAAAATCAAAAAATTAAAAAAGTATAAAAAAATAAAAATTTAAAAAATGCACAGAGAGAGAACACAGAGCCTAGAACACTTAGATTTATTCCCACTTCAAAACCATGGATTCTAATTGGGTGTTGTGGAAATTCAGTTTTATTTTTTTAGAGTATTCTAGGGGATCATTATATACTGTCCCAGGTTGGCAGCTGGGCAAGAAAATTTTCAGGAGATATGTGTATGTTCTTCTGGATACTGAGAATTGCAACATGTATTGGAAGATTTAAATTATACTTTACAATGTATTTTCTTTGTATTTATGTACTTTGAGTGGTTTTATTTAAAAATTCAGACGTTACTATATACATTAAAGAAACAAAAGAGCTTCTCTAAATGGGGAGAAAAACTTAAAGCTGTGGCCACAAACCTTTACAGGAGTCAGAGTGTAATAACTGTAAGCTATAAGGTGCCTTTACCCAGTGATGTCATTGTTTTAATGAGGACCTTTAGTTTTTATATAATGCGAGTTGGAGAAACATCAGAAATCAGAGTTTGAGTGAAGGAGAGACCTTGTCTGCATTTATATATAAGGTGAGCTTTAATTGCTGTGTTGAGAATGACCTTCATAGGAGCAAGAGTAGTAAATGAGTGAGGAATTGCTTCTGGCTTGAACCAGAGAGGGAGAAACATATGAGCTGATACCATTCTGAGTATAGTTTGGAAACTGAGGCAGCAAGACTTCAGGTAGATTGGATAAGTCATGAGAGAGAGAAAGAGGTCATGGATGCTAATGACTTCCAAATGTGTATTTCTACACAACACATTTTCCCTGAACCTGCACTCACATTTTGTACTATATGCTCAAGAAAAAACATGATTTGAAAAATGAAAATGGGTTAAAGTGCAAAGGTAAAAAAAAAATTTTGATAATAAATATCAAACATTATTGGTTTAATTTGTGGAGGAGAGGAGGAAAAAATGAAAATTATGTTCTTTACTATTTGAATATTTTAGAAGTTTTTATTGCATTATCAAAATGAAGAATAGAACACTGATAATATCATGCAAAGAGCATCACCGTGAACATTTTATTCTATTACTTAAAGTATCTAGCTATTTATATCTATGTCTATATTAAAATCTATTTTCAACTATGTTAAGCATGCTATGATCCTCACATTACTTAAAATCTTCATAAACATTCTTTGGTTTTCAGTAATCTACTTTATGGAAGTATTTTAATTGGATTACTGCAAATGGATAATATTTATAAAAATGATGTTATTTTCATTCTAGCAAAATTTTATATGCATTTATCATTTTTATTTACTTATAGCTTTCGAGACAAATCAAATGGATATAAACATTTTGAAGAGTTTCAACAACTGATATCATGCCATTAACCTCCCCCTTTAAGAGAATATTTGCTTATTTGTTGTTGTTGTAATTTTATCCCAGCAAAATAAGAATTCGTTTCCCCTGGTCTGTGATAAGGAATGGTTTGGAATGTAGAACAATGCAGCAAGATACTGGTGTAATTCTCTGAAGAGATCATTGATTTAGCTTGTCTATTTAGATTAAATGTAATTAGAGGTTTCAAGAAACCCTTAATTTGGAGATCCTAGGAAGTGGAAAACAGTGTATATACTTTTTTTTATATGTTTCTGTGTGTTTCATATGAGAAAATATCCAACCAGAATTTTCCAGAAGGTCATATTGACACTGTACAGCATAAAATTGAAGTTTTGAATGCCTTAAACGTATGTGCTTACATAATCTGATAGTGTCTTTTCATACTCTGGATACATTAAGCAGCTTGTATTAATCAGGTTTCTCCAAGGAATCAGAATCAATAGGATATGGATATATACAATTGGTTCTTGGTTCATGCAGTTATAAAGGCTGAGAATTCCTATAATCTGCCATCTGCAAGCTGGAGACCCAGGAAAAATAGTGGTGTAATTCCAGTCTGAATCCAGAAGCCTGGGACCCAGGGGACCTGATAGTGTAAATCCCATGGTAGGGCCCAAGAAGACATATGTTCTGATTCAAGCAGGAAGGCAGGAAGACAAAGGGGTGAATTCTTCTTTTCTTTATCTTTTGTTCTATTCAGGCCCTCAAAGATTGGATGATGCCCACTCACACTGGGGAGTGCAATCTACTTTATTTAGTTCACTGAAATGCTAATCTCAATGGAAACAACTTCATAGACCCAGAAGTAAGGTTTAACTTGGACACCCTGTGGTTCAGACATATTGACATATAATATTAGTCATCACATAGCCATATACACATTTTCTTTGTAGCTGAGAGTACAGCAGACTGGTTTAGAAGGCAAGTGATCTGAAGTTGTTTTGGTGAGATCAACTGGATCATTGTTATGGACCAGAACAAACTACTGGAGACCAGATAAAAATGGAGGCATTTCAGGATAGGCCAGAATAGAAGAGATGAAGTAAGTATAGTGAAATATTGGTTAGAGTAGAATGAAACAATATAAATTCTATAGAAATGCTAGCTTAGAATTTGTGAGTTTTAGATGTTCCTTCCAGTGCTATTATATATGGATCGCTGGACTCACTACCAACTGAAAGAGAAGTGGGGAGAGAATACTGATGTGACAAGGTTTTCCTTCAATTAACTGGAAAAAGGAAAACAAAAAACAGATGATTTAATTAACTTTAATTGGTACAAAAAGCCCATGGGGGGAAAAAGTGTCTTAAAGTAGAAATTGGTTGTCATTGAAATCATTGTGTGTGTGTGTCTGTGTGTACATATGTCTGTGTGTGTATTATATATATATATATGTACATATATAGATAGGTATTTCACATCAGAGTATATGACCATTAAAGTTTTATTAAACATGTTTATATATGTATTCTCTGAATCCTTTGGTGACTATTTTTATATTAAGCTCTTAAATCTAGCTAGAGTTTACATTGTTATTAGATATAATCTATGGATCTAAATCATTTTTTTTTTGCATTTATCTTCTTATGTGAATAAGCAACAGCCTCCATAAGAAACTGATGATTGCTAAGACCTAAAGAAAGATTAAAAATTGATTAGGTGAAGAAGGAGGGAAGGGTGTTTTTAAGCAGTGTGCCCTGTGGCAAGAAGAATGATGGGATTAAAAAACAGAAAAAAAAAAAAGGTCAATATGAGGCAACTGCTTTCTATTTATGACATAGATGTAACTAGGGCATATATCACAAAAGGCTTTGTGCCCATTGTGAGTGGAAATGATGGTCAGCTAAGTCTAAGACATTTGAGACACACAATATTATATTTGTTTCAGCTCTATAACATAGTGATTCAGTATCTCTGTATCCTATACTACACTCACCAAGAATGTAGCTACCTTCTGTCACCATGCAGTATGATACTTGATTTACAGAAAAATTGTGGTGGTCGTACAGAGATTACTCATATACCCCACTCTCAGCTTCTTCTTACTGTATTTGTCACAATGCATGTACCCATACCCATACATTCTTTATTTATGCTTTCTTAGTTTTAAACTAATGTCCTTTTTATGTTGTAGAATCTTATTAAGCATACCACATGTAATTCTAAGTCATGTCTCCTTAGACTCCACACGGTGACAGGGTCACAAATTTTTCTTTTTCTGATGACCTTAAGGGTCCTATTTTGTAGAATGAATGTTACTCTGCTGAGATTTCGCTGATGTCTTCCTCATGGCTATATTGTGGTTATGAAGTTTTTGGAAGAAGACCACAGAGGTAAAGTATCATTCTTAACATATCATATCATGAGTACATACTGTCAACATGACTGTATCACTGTTGATGTTAACCCTCATCACTTCTCTGCTGTAGCATTTGCCAAGTTTCCCTACTGTAAAATTCCATACTGTGCCTTTTGTAAAAGTGCCACTTTTCAGGCCACAGTTATGCTCCAACTTTTCAAAGGACAAATATTTACAGAAATTATTTGGAATTATTTTGTATAAGATAATCATCCACAGTTCCCCATGTGTATATTTTCTATTCATTTATTAATGTCAGTGTGGAAAAACTGTATTCATTTCCTAGAACTGCTGTAACAAATTCCCACAGACTTGGCATTTTAAAATAACAGACATGTATTCTCTCAAGTCAAGGCCACAAGTTTGAAACCAAAGTGTGGGCGGGGGCACAGTAGCTCTGAAGCCTTTAGGGAAGACTCCTTCCTTCCTTGTTCCACCTTTGGTGGGTCCTGACATTCCTTGGTGCTTCTAGGCTTGTAGTTGTATCATTCTGGTCTCTGCTTCAGTCTTCACATCACTTTCTTCTCTGTTTCTATCTGCCTCTTTGTAATCTTTCTTTAAGGACACCAGCCATTGGAAATAAGACCCATCCTAAATCCAGTTTGATTTCATCTTGAGATCTTAACTACTTATACCTGTGAGATGTTATTTTGAAATAAGGTTGCATTTACAAGTACCAGTGTTTAGAACTTGAACATACCTTTTTTTTTTTTTTTTAAAGATTTTATTTAATTTGACAGACAGAGATCACAGGTAGGCAGAGAGGCAGGCAGAGAGAGAGGAAGGGAAGCAGGCTTGTGGCTGAGCAGAGAGCCCGATGCAGGACTCGATCCCAGGACCCTGGGATCATGACCTGAGCTGCAGGCAGAGGCTTTAACCCACTGAGCCACCCAGGCGCCCTGAACATACCTTTTGTAGGACACAATTCAATTCATGACACTCATGTATTTTGTAATTGGGTTATAAGCTAATGCTAATTCACTTATTCTTTGGCTCAAATTGTTCCAGCTCTGGAAATTGAGAGCTCTTCCAGTTGATTCCTATGTCACTTTGACCTACCCTCATTAATATGGGGCTTTTTTTTTTTTTTTTCCCCAGCAGTATCTGAAATTTATTTGGTAGAATAAGATTGTTCAGGCTCATCCTGTATATTTCTACTCCCCATCCTCGAATCAGCCATTTCTCCAAGAAATCCTGATTTATTTTACTGGAGAGTGTTTTTGGAAATCTGGTGAGCAGTGTGCTCACAGCTATGGGGGTGTTGTTGCTTTTGGGTCCATTCTACTGAGGATGCAAGGAATTATAGGTGTGCGTACTAACTTCTTATACACACTTAACTGTAATTATTTCTGTATCTTAACATCTGTGTATATATTATGCTGAACATGAGTTTATACTAATGTCTCCAAGTCTGCTGTATTACAATATAGATCATTCTAGCCTTCTTGCCTTGGTTACCTGTAACATCCCACTCAGACAGTGAAAAACCTGACTCCCACCATCTGCCATCAATTTACTTAATCTTTCAGTCTAGGATATGTGTATTGTGCTTTAGAGTTCTTAACCTATACCCAGTTTTAAGTATTTTTAAAATCACATCATTAAGAAGACAGGCTTCTAGAGAGTTTCTTCATCTGAATGGCATGAATACACCAAGTGAACAATTAGCAGTGGCATTACAATTTGGTAGAATACCATACCAATGTTATTTTTATCACCACCACCACCATCACCACCAGTGACTAAAACAGAATTTTGATGTTCAAGGCAAAATTGCTTCATACCTGGGTTCCATATTAGTATCATTCAGTCAAGTGAAGATTCAGAGCCCCTTTAGTTCATGGCAGATAAACTACATAAAACATTACCATCAATGTTCAGAGCCTTGCCAATTTCTGGCCTAAGGTTAATTACATTTTATTGTCATACCTATTTTACCAGTTACCACCATGTGCCAGAACTCTTTACCAATAAGCCTCAGTACCTGCATACTAATACCTATGTATTTATGTATCCGTTCTTGTTTTCTAAACACCTACATCTCTTGAACTTCTAATACACTTGTTTTAGGCCCTCTAAAACTCACATATAATTGGAGCAATAGCGTCCAATATCCCTAACAGGTTGTGTAAGGGTTTCTTTTTCTGACTTGAGTTAGTTGAAGCTTGGCCCTCCTTAGAGGTTGAACCTCTCTTGGACAACTCCCATAAACCTCATACTGAGCCTGGAAGTAGTTTAGGTTCCTCTTAATTCACATTTGCCATTTCTAGACTAGTTTTCCACACCCATCTCTAAAAATACCAAATTTTGAATTTTATGTCATTAAAATATAACTCAAAACTTTTTCTCTTTGCCAGTAGTATGCAGCCTTTCTGACCACTCCTCTAAGACAATGGTTCAGTGTGATTCTCTCAAATCGTGCTTTTGTCAGAGTTCTTGGGGGTTCTAATGTCATGGCACTTGTTTCAGTACCATAAACTCTGATTTGATTGCCCTTTTCTCCTCTAAGATTTGTGTTCTTCTCCCTTCGTTGGCAACTTACTTATGTATCAAACCCTTATCATCACCAGTAATTTCAAATTTAATACATATAACGGCCAGCATTTCAATGATAATATTCTCTGAACTCCATTCTCTAAATTTAGTATACATAAATATAAAATATTGTTTTCTTAATGATCATTATCTTTTACCTTTATGCCATATGTACCATTTTCTCCAGCAGTATTTCTTAATTAACACATTTGGTGTGGTATTAGTGTAACTGCATTCAGTTCCTGACTCACTAGATACCTAAAAATGTTCCAAACTTAACATGTATAAACTAAAATTTTGCTCTTCCTCTGTATACTCATTCATTCTAAGTTTCTACCATCCTAATAGCAACTCTATTTTTCCCATTCTTACATCAAATTTTTAAGAGTATCGTTTTTCTTTCATTCTCTTTTTTAGCAAATTTCATTAGTTTTGCATCCATCATATGTATAGAACATGATGATTCCTTGCCACCTGCACAGTTGCCACCCTGTATGAATTCACTGCATGTAGTCTGTCAGATGGATTCTATCAGTAGTATCCTAACTAGTCTTCTATCTATAGCCTTTGCCCCCTGCAGACTGTTCTCAAAACAAGATAATTAAAGTCATTGTGTTAAAAGTAAGACTAGTCATGTAACTTTCTAACCCTCTCTGAGTGTATGATAAATTTCTTACTTTCTACCTTTATTTTTCTTCATACTCCTTAGTACCTTAGACGCTGTAACATTGTGTATGTATGTGTAATTGTGTATGTGTGCATATACCTGTCTGCATGCATTTATTGATTTCCTCACTCACTGCCTAAAGTGCAAAGTCCATGAAACATGAACAGAGAGTTTATTCTGTTTACTAACTCCTCTTTTATCAGTATAAAGAAAAAGTTTTGGTGCATATTAGGCACTCAGAAATATCTCTTGAATGAATAAATGATGACCTCTACTTCTCTGTTCAAGGACAAATATATAGATAAGCTTTCCTTCCTCTGACAGGACTTGGCAATTTCAAAACATAAATCTATCTATGATTATTCTTTAATTACCCACAATAGTTTTTTTTTTTCCTTGATAACAGTCAATTTAAGTCTTGAGAAAAAAAGAAAGCATGCATTTAGTTATTTGTTTAGGGACCAACATAATAATATGGTGTTCCCTGTGTAATTCACTTCCTTATCTCTTTTTAAAATATAATGGAAAGTATAAGCGTATTAGTGCATTAAGTATAAAGAGAAAGCTCTATTCTGACAAAACAAATTTATTGGTAAGAGCAGTTATTTAAAGATATATATTGGTGATGTACAAATTTAAAATGCGAATGATCAATTCTTAATGTTGTATTTAAAAAAAAATCAGTATGTAAGTGAATTAATTGAAGTTTTAAAGTCTGGAACAACAAAATGAACTGCCACTTACTGGATTATAGATAATCAGGAAGCATATTTAATGGTAAGATTAAAAATAAGATCAGAGAAAAGCAACTATACTTATAATACAACATAGGTGGAAATTTTGTGTCTGAATATACACTCTAATAAAAAAATATTGTAAAAAACCACTTAAATTAGGATACCAACAATCAAAGAAAGGTTATCTGCATTAATTTATCCTTGGTTTCTCTTAATGGAAATAACTGTTTTCCTAAAATAACTTGTTTGATTTTTTATCTTCTTAAAGATTACATAACCAGCACAATTCAGTTGATAAGCCAGACTGCTTAATATTATCATTCACAAATTTATCCTATGTCAAATATTTATTGATTTCACAGTATGTCTCAGATGTTGGAAATGCTAATGTTTTTAAGGTGAGCTATATTATGTTTACAAGGATTCAGTTATGAATTTTTTGAACTACCCAATGCAATGAAAATAAAAATATTGATAACATGTTTATTACCAAAATGAAAAATACATGATTCAATAGGAGATTCATAAATGAGGACTTCTTACAGAATATAGATGAGAAAGATTAAAAAATTGATGAGGTTTGAATTAGATCTTTAAAGGTGTATAATATTTTACAAAAAAATTCAACAATATCCTCCTCATTTAGAAAAAAGAATTTCAAAGGTATGAAAAGCATAATGTACCTGGGGAATGGCAAAAACAATGCATTTGTTTCCCTAAATGGGCCTATGCATGCAAGATAAGGGAAGTCGGGACATAATATAGTTTGGATTTTTATTACACATGTAAACCATATAGGTTGATATATAAAGTGACCATAAGACATGATTATATTTTTAAAGCAGCTATTTAAGTTTAAAAGATAATGTGTTTGTTTTCAGTGAACATAGTATTTCATGTCATCTCATACCTCACAAGGCATCAGCAATGCTTAGCAGATGCATCTCATGCTATTTTTTTTTTTTTGTATTATTTTATTTATTTGACAGAGAGAGACAGCAAGAGAAGGAAAACAAGCAGGGGGAGTGGGAGAAGCAGACTTCCCATTGAACAGGGAGCCCAATGCAGGGCTCCATCCCTGAACTCTGGGATCATGACCTGACCTGAAGGCAGACACTTAATGACTGAGCCACCCAGGTGCCCTTTCTCATGCTATTTTTAATGAAAATGTGGCCTTCCAAAGGTTCAAGTGGTCTCAAGGTTGCCTTTGGATCTTAGAAAAGGTACCCTCATTTTCATGCTCAGCTGTGTTCTACATGAGCTAAAAATGAGAAGAAAAAGAAGATAATTTCCTAAGTAATTCTACAGAAGGGAGACTGGTAATGAACATTGTGAAAAATAATTTTGGTTTCAGCTCAGGTCATGATCTCAGGGTTGTGAGGTTAAGCATTGCATTGCACTCTGTGCTCAGCATGGAATCTGCTTGAGATTCTGTCTCTCCCTCTGCCCCTTCTTTGGCTCTCTCTTACTCTTTCTCGCTATTAAAAATAAATAAATAAAATCTTTAAAAACAAATAAGTCTACTCCCAAGAATAGAGACTATGCCATGAGCATAGGAAAACTCAAAATTTAAGTTTGAGAAATGTGAAAATGGAAGTTAAATATGTGTATATCAAAGAAAGCCATCTCTAGTTAGCTTGTATTTTATTTTATTTTATTTTTTTTTAAATTTTTTTTTAATTTAAATTTATTTATTTGTTAGAGAGAGAGCGAGCAAGCACAGGCAGACAGAGTGGTAGGCAGAGGCAGAGGGAGAAGCAGGCTCCCCGCCGAGCAAGGAGCCCGATGTGGGACTCGATCCCAGGACGATGGGATCATGACCTGAGCCGTAGGCAGCCGCTTTACCAACTGAGCCACCCAGGCGTCCCGTTAGCTTGTATTTTAAATCTTGTAAAAATGTGTCTTAGATTATACTTTCTAAAAGTGAAGCATATTATTTAGGATAAACTATTATGACACAAAATTCAAAATATCTCATCACTTAATATAAGAGAAGTTGTTTTCTTTCCATTCTTAATGGTTTGATAGTTATATTCACTGGATGGCCTTTTCTGTATAGATTTAAGGATCTAGGTTTCTTCCATCTATGGAGCATTACCCCCAAGAGTTTCAGACTCTTCTCATAGATACCCTATAAATGTGGTAGGAAAAGAGAGCATGAAGGACCTTGCAAGAGGATTTTATTGTATGGATTAGTCCTAGAAGTGACCGTATTGTTTCCATTCACTTTATTTTGGTTTTAAATCGGTCACCTGACCATACCTCGTAGCAAGGAGGATTGGAAAACAGTCTACCTATGTGTCTGGGAGGAAGAGGGAATCGTTTTTCTGTGCCCGTAAATCTGTCATGTCTCGTCTGTCTGCTCATGATGACAAAGATTTCACTTCTTTCAACCATGAAAATTACTCACTTTACCCCAAGAGAAACAACTCGAAATCATATGTGTTTACCATATCCAACTAAAGCCCAGGATCTGTGGGTGATTTTCAGACTTTTCCATGAGGCACAGATGAAGCTTTTTTTTTTTTGTCTTGTGACCTGTGATCTAAAGAAAGAAAACCTGTTACCCGACACACAAAGTCCCATTCCCACACATAGCCTATGCACAGTAGAACAATAGAGACAGAAATTCACAAAGAGGAAACTAGACAAAATAAAAAGCAATTTGGAAAACGGGAGTGAGAGACAACATAAAAGCTATTGGTCCATATCAGCTTGGAGTGGTAAATAAAAATTCTTTGATTAGTCCCTAATTTTTATCCCTGTGTGATGGGTTCCTTTACTAATTGTTCTTGGATCCTAGTTTTGCCTTTGGGGAGGTGTCTTCTTTTCTATTAATCTTCATGTCTTTATTTGTGTTGGATGTTGTAGATGCCTACCTATGGCTGATGTATGTTTGAAAATCCATACATTGTTTAAAAACACAAATAATTGGATTTTGTTTGTTTGTTTTCTTTTATTATGGTTTGTCTTTCCTCTGACAATGCAGTTAATGAAAAAATTACCAGGTATCTTGTGCTCTGTTCATTCTGTATCAGTTCCACGTGTCAGTCAACCCACCATACTTTTCTATTAGACATAAGGTATGCTTTATTTTTATTATTTACCCCATGCTTCAGTCTCTCAATTATGACGATGATAAAACTACTTGTCACAGTAGCCTAGTGGAAAGATAAATACCTATTTATTTTTGTACCCTGGCTGATTTGTTTTGTGCTCCAATACTTCTGTGAGGATTCTGACTTTCACCTTTCCCCATTCAATATTTATGATCATTCTGACTTATTGGAAAAACTTGCCCTAAGGGAGGGTTACTAAACTAGTGTGGTGGGCTAAATCCATCCATGTGTATTCTTCCGCAAATAGTCTATTGACACTTTCATTACAACAGTAGAGTTGGGTAGTTGTGACAGAGACCATATGATGTGCAAAGCTGAAGATATTTACTACCATGATCCTTTACAAATAGTTGATCTCTAACAGATAAAATCAGCTCATTATATTTTTTCCAACTTATCACAGATAATATTTATGGAATGTTTTTGCAGTACATAAAAAGGGCTTTGTGACATCTTGTTAGAGTGAGGAAACACTTACGTGTTTTCTTGCTTTTTGTTTCTGGACTGCCAAACCCATGTCGCATATTTCAGATTTTATTGGGGTAGCACCTCTCTTCTCTATTATGCAGTGTAAGCTGGAATGAGCTATCCAGATATCTTAGGGACAACAAAATGGAAGGTTTGCTGTTATGTTGTTGTTGCTTTCATTGATTATCCAACAGTTCAATATGTTTATTTGGCATATAGCCTTCCACTCAGTACTTAAGAGATCTATGCTTCTTCCATCCTGTGTTTCCATCATCCCTTAAGAATTCAGAGTCCACTTGCATTCCTGGCATTTAGAAAACAGAGGGAAAAGGAAGAGAGGGAAATCACATAGGAGGCTTTTATGGGTTGATTCTGAAAGTGACGTACATAGCTTCTACATGGCCACTCCTGACTGTAAGAATGGGAAATTTAATTTACCTCTATACCTAGAAAGAAGGTATAGGTTTTGATGAGTACATGTATTCTTTACTGCAATTAGACATTATACAGAGACATCCACTTGGCTTAAATAAGCTATAGCAGGTTGACAGGTTAGTTCTAGCTAAATTTAAGTTCATAAGTTGTAAACCATAACCAATGAGTAAAAAAACTAGCATAACCTTTTTGAAACTTATAAGATTTTTTCTATATATCCATTGTCATACAGATAACTTTTCATTTCTGTATTTATATTTGTAAAATTCTTTTGAATTAGGATAATCTAAACTGAATGATTTTCAGTACCAAATAATTGTTCAAGCAACTAGGGATTGGTTTGACTTCAAAACATATTGGGCATGGGCCTAGTAATGTGCCCATCTTGTATATCTGATTAATTATTTGTTCTCTGGAAAATGGGCATGTGAGAGACTAAAATATTTTAGTTTATGAAGAACTAAAACCCATTCCTTTGGAAGAAACATCAAGCCACATTAAATGAAAGGATCTAAATTTTATATGAACATCTCCACAGACAGATGAGGAGAATAAAAATGAAAAAATGGGGATAAATTTAAATCTGTAGTCTATTTTACTCACCAAAACAAAATGTGATTTTTTGTGATTGCAGAATTTACTTCCTTTGGAAATTGATTTTTTGGTTTTGAACTTTAAGGGAATATAAAATTAGCCTTCAGTTTCTCCCTGAATAAATACATGTAGAAATCTTTAGATAGTTTCAAAGGATTTATACTGAAATTTGGAACATCTTTGTATTCAACTTTCGTTATTGAAATAACTTTATATTATTTGGTTGTGGATCATTGTAGAACCTCTGATATATAGTGGACTATGCAGTTGATCATGTTTGGGATTGGACTATTGAATAGTGAATGGATTGTCAGCCTTGAGAGCCAAGTAGGCCTAATGAAATTACCTAATTAATTCATGACTATTTTGCGGTTTCTAATGTAAAAATATACACTTCAGATCAGGGATGCCAAGACAACATATAAAAGAGCAATAGGAGGTAAGGGAAGGTAAAGAAGTATAAAACTTCAGATTTCCTTCTCTGGTTGTATAGTCCTACTCCTGGTATCTTTTCCATTCATAGTATTACTTTTTATGTGAAAGAAGCTTTTGTCATGTAACACTCATGGCATTGATCTACCTTCTTCAGTTTTCTTCCCTAGAAAATAGTGCTTTACTTATTGAAAAATTGGGAAGCATAAACTAGACAAAATTGGTTATTCTCTTTCCTTTTTCTTGTTGACAGACTATTGCACAAAAACAGAGCAAGAAGATGTTCAGTTTCTGTCTTCCACTGCATATTTTCACAAGGGCAGATCCCTACAAAAAATAAGGGTTTGCAGTTGTGTTTCTCTGACTGTATTTGGGAGGATGTGTCTATTAGATGCTAATATTTAGGTCTCGGCACTCTAGCTATGATCAGTTATAAGCCATGCATGAGTAATGTAATACTGTGGTCTCTGTCTGATGACTCTTTGGCCTTATTTGTCTATCAGACTTCATGAGAGGGGGGATGCTACACTGATTTTATACACACACACACACACACACACACCCCCCAAGTAATTAATTCATTATAGGTTTGGACCATAGTAATTTTTCAAATTAATGAATATAAAGTTTAAATGCTTATTTATGTCTATTGTTATATTTCTAGTAAAATAATATAAAATATTAAATAGTTCTATTAGACTTACAATAGCAATAATAAAAAATTAAGAGTCCTTTACTACATTAGTCTTCATCCCTAATTCACATACTCCAGAGACCATAACTCTCAAGTCCTCTTGCAATACCTTTTGATATTGTCAAATAGCATTGATTATATTAATATTAAATTAATTTATTAATTTTTCATTATCTTTTGGCATTCTAATTATGTTATGGAAGATGAAGATTGAACTGTCTCACTCACCCACACAGCTAAACATATCACTTGTACTCTTCCCATGCTGTCAGTGGAGTTACAGTAACAATATTGGTTAAACGAACAGTTAAGGATAATTTTGACTATACTAAAGAAATTCGTAATTGAATATCATAGCTTAATGAGTCATAATTAAATTTTGAATTCTATCCAGTGATGTAACTAAGTTTTTTCTGATCATTTATTCTCCATAGTTTTTAACAAAATTTAAAGTCTTCTCTGGAGACATTATAACCCATAAGGTAATCTTCCATTTTTAGTTAGCGGCATGGCTCTTGGAGGCTCTCCTATCTCCGCTTTTGTCTGGATAGGTTTTCTTCAAGTCTGGCCTGGTCTAATAATGGATCTGCCCATTACCTTCATCTTGAGACTTCCTGTTAGTCTTTACTGTACCCTTTACTGTGGCCAATTTCTTGGGTACCATATCTTTTTTCATAGTTGGTATATTGGAGTACATTCCTTAGGAGTTCACTTTAAAAATTTTTGTGGTGATTGGCAGGGGAGTGGATAAGTATAATACGGCTTTTTAGGAAATTGTGTCATTTCTTTCTTCATTTTTGAATAGGGAATAATATGAATGCCTTCATTGTCTTCTACTTCCAAAGTGACTACTGAGAAATGTGAATTTTTTAGGCATTTTATATTTGTTCTTTCTTTTTTCCTCTCTATTTCCTCTCACTTTTTAAGAAACTCCTGTTTGTTTTAAGGTTTCTAAAGCTTTCTGATGGTGTATTATGGAGTATGTTTTTATACTCATTGATTTTGGAAT
Organism: Martes martes; assembly: GCF_963455335.1. NCBI lineage: Eukaryota > Metazoa > Chordata > Mammalia > Carnivora > Mustelidae > Martes > Martes martes. Next base: position 25,958,197 of record NC_137890.1, on the reverse strand, counting down.
TTAACTGGTCTTTTAAGTCTAAAATTTTATTTCTCTTTGATAATTTATTTTAGTTTTTCCTTGAACTTTCCCCCTCATTTCTGTTTTTCTTATTCTATAATTAGATGTTAGACATAGAGCACCCCTCTTTTTATATGTATATTTTTACTTTGCCACTTATTTATTTTTTTAGTTCTACTCTCAGGGATATGTAGTTAGCATTATTTTCTAACACTTTGGTTATAAAAAAATTCTGTCACCACTTTGATAGCATAAATACCAAAATAATGATTTTTATGTTATCAAGTCGGGGGAGAGAAGCCATGGTAGAAAAAAAATTTCAACAATTATTTAGTGATCTATCAACCTATTTTGTGGATGTGTGCATAAGTTACCTTGTTAATGTGGTTTCTTTTACTCTTAGCTTCTCATAAGTGAGGTTATTTTTCAATCTTATTTTCTTTGATTTTAACTTTCTTCCATATTTTATCTTCCCTTATCCTATTTTTAATCTGTATTTTTGCATTAAAAATCTTTGTCAAATATTTTATGATGGTTGGCTGGCTGCTTCTATATGAGTGAGGCAGCTAAAATGTGATTCCTGTGCACAGGCAGGACTTGCCAAATGACAGATTGACATAAGCTAAGTGAGTGAGTAAAGAACAAGTCATTCCTTTAAGCAGAGCCATGTAAGTCACTATCATTAGATCATTCAATGGCATATCTCCCTTTTTAGTATCTCTCTGGTACTGTGCCTACGTATGAGTTTCTATTTTATACTCTATTCTACACTTACATGACAGTAGAGAAATTTCGTTTTGCTGTGGGTTGATTACATTCAGAATCCTCAAGTGTTCATCAATAGATGAATTCAAGTTGGTCTGAAAATGTTTAATTGCACTTCTTAACTAAGAGAGATCATATTATTATTACGTTGTTAACAATCTATCTTAATGCAGTTTCTTTGCAGTCCTTTTGATTTGATTTATTTTTGAAACACTCAAATATTAGAATTTGGAAAGACTAATAGTACTAAAGGATTAAGATAGATCAGTCTTACAAAGTAGACAATAATTAAATTGCAACTTTATATCAAATCAAATATTTTGCTAGTTCCTTGGTTGGCTGGCAGGCCTGTATAATTGCTTAAGGAGACCTACCACTTTCTTAAATGATCAGGAAGAAAAATTCTTAGGTTTTTAAGTATATACTAATTCCTTAGCACTGAGATTTTATAAGCCAAAACATATAAATCTTACTCTGTTTTGCTTGAATTTATATTGGGTGACACAGGGTACTCAACTTTAATTTCAATCAGGTAGTTGTCAATAGGGATACAAATATATATGAGATAAAATCTTCAGAGCTTGCCATCACAACTGTGGAAGGTTTATAGGAATCTACTAGGCTAAAGCACAGTAGTTGAAAACACTTCTATTTCACATCAAATAAATCATGGTTAAAATGTTATAAACTTCATGTTAAAACTTTATAAATCTTTTGACCTGAAGCTTAAGGTGATGTTTTTCTTATTGTAAAATATTTGAAACTATTGATATATATTGAAAATATATATAAATATATGAAACTGTGGTGCTTTAAAATGTGTTGTTATATAATTTCATTGTCATTAAACAATTAGATATATTATTCTTTGAAAAACTGTGAAGTCTTGAAGAGTACCTGGTGTAGAAAACAATCTATGACATTTCAAGCTTTCAAGCTATTGTTACAAACAGCATGCTAAAGTAGATTACTATGTAGTTTTTAAGTAACAGAAAGAAATAGTGCTTCCAGCATCATAAAGACTTACCCTTCCTTAGTAGAGTGCTTTGTTTGTTTTATGCTTTGTTACTTTCTGTATCCATGGACTAAAGACTATGAATATCAACAAAGCAATTTAACCTACTTTATTAGGTCTCCAAGGCAGAAAACAGTTTTAAAGTCCACAACTGGTTATATCTCAAATTCTAGTGTGGTTTTTTCTTTGTATTTTCTAGTTTATATTAAAAGTTTCTTTCTTTAGTGACATTACTACATCGTCTAAACTCTTTGGATTCAATTATATATTTTTGTTGTTGAATTTAGAATTAGAATAAACCAATAGGTCTAGTTCAAATTTAAAATACGTTCTGATACTATAAAAATTTATAGTAAGTTTGCTTAGTATCCGTGGACTAGAAGGGGCTTGTATAGATGAGTTATGAAAATGAACAAAAGCATTACTTCCTTTGAAGGATTTTAATATGTTATTTATTGAAAGGAGGCAAACAATGTATTTACTGTTCACAGTGGAAGAAAATAATAGCTAAAAGGGAGAGAAGATGAGAGAGAAAAACTATACTTTCAGAAGTAGTGAAAAATAAAAGATGGCTTCAGAGGACATTGGCATTTAGTATTAGGCTTTGAAAATGAGAAGGAATGTATTTTCTGAAATATACACTCCCCCTCTTAGAATTTTTTCTGGCCAGTAATATGCTTTATAATTCAAAATAACATAATGCTGTGCTCTTTACATTATTCAGATATTCAGAGTTGCATAAATGTTTTGAGAAGACACTTGAATTCATAGAAAGTTGATATGGGATTGTGTTAATAACTGAGCCATTATTAGTAATGAGAGTCAAGTAAGGGGTATAGTTAAAAAGGAGAGGAAATTCCAGGGGTGGGGTGGAAATAACTTGTGAGGAATCATTCCAGTCATCTGTGTCATTTTTTTTCTCAATACAAATGGATGCTCTACCGTACAAGAGTACATGTAGATAAAGGTATTATTTATGGCAAAGAGAGCAGAAGTCTATCCAGAAATTCTTCAAGATTTACCACTGGCTATTAATTTAAAAGAGAGAAAGAGAGAGGAAAAGTGAGAGAAGGGGGGTGAGAGAAGGAAGGAGAGATAATTTTCTCTAGAAAGTTGTACCATGTGTTAATACTATAATTCTCTTGTTAACCATTTTTTTTCAGAATTACAATAAAAATTATTCACCTTTGTGACTTTAAGTAACTTTGATAATACATGTGTGTTTAATTTTCACAATATATATTAAAATTTGGGAGCTATAACTAAACCTATTTGAGTATTATAATAATTCCTTCTTTGTAACATAATGTTAGAAAAATGATATGGTCATATCCTAGTCTGTTGTAAAATATGCCTCTTAAAATCTTAGTTCTATTTTTCATGATCAGACTTACTTATGTGTGTCAAGCATGATTAGTCTTCTAAGCCTAAAGTGATACAGTCAAGTAGTTAATAATTGTTAGTTTCAAGTTGTTAGACATACTAACCATAAATATTCACTGCCAAGACTGTTAGAATATATTATTGAAAATAAAACAAATATATTCTATTAAAAGCCTTATTAAATCTGCCCAATAAAGTACTAAAGTTATCTTAACTTTATATAGACCTCATCAACCCTTAAGAATAATTGCCTCTATAAGCTTCTTAAATAACCTAGATGCTACCATCCAACAAAAATAAGGATCAGAATTCCAATAAAAGTAAGGATCAGAATTAAGACACGTTACCTTTAAGCAAAATGAGTCTGAAATAACAATGATGTATCTATGTGGAGCTGTTATATAAGCAGTTGAAGACAGATGTACATAATTTGAATTAAAAAATGAGGCAATTTATGGGACTTAGGAGTTGAGAGTTTTAAACATGATCTTTTTATTATATTATTTTATAGCTGGTAGAAAGAAAATGAGTACCCATAGAGGGTCCTGATGAATTCCTACATCTGGGTTGGTAGGGGTAACTTGAAAAAAGAATCTGCATTGCTTTAGAAAAAAATATACTTAATATAATACACTTTTCAGTATTTCAAGATGTAAGTAAAATATCTGTTAAGGAAATTAATAGCATGAAATATAGCTATGATTTATAAAAGCAATACCTTGTAATATGCTAGTGTACATTTTTTATTATATCATAGCAACCTTCTGATATAACTTCTCTTTTACTTAGGAATGATACTATTCTGTCAAATGCTATTTTTTGGCAAATACTAGTCTGTTTTTAAAAATTTGTCTCTCAATCATTAAATCTATGCAAATATATATGTATATAATATATATGTATATGTTTTTATAATTGAGTCAAACAGGTATTATCTTCATTTTGTCAGTAAGTTTTTAAACATAGTTTTATCTATAAAATACCTATGTATGTATATAATTATTTCAGTAATTTTTACTTATTTTTGTTAGGCATCTTTATCATTTGTGTACTGGTTTGTAAGAAGGAAGGTTGTAAATTTCACCTTTTGTCTATGTTTCAGAATAGTTTCACCCATATCCAAACCATCATTTCTTAGACATGCATGGAGGCAGTCAGTGAAATGAGTGGAACCATCTTTAATACAGTTTCTCAGTTTTTGTTCATTAATTCCTCTGCTCTGGTTTTTCCAGTTGATTTTCAGTTAAAAGTGAGAATTTATACTAAATCACCTAGAATTCAAGGAGACGCATACCAAGTAACCACTATCTTTACATCTTTATAAATCTGGTTTCTCTGCTCATGCCGTCCAGCTCTTAACTGAGGCATATTCTTAATGTATTCACACCTATATATTACATCAGCTAGAACTCAAAAGTTAAATAAATGCCATATGTTGTCTTTTCCAGAATATCTAGTTACCTAGTATTGGGAGACCAAGTAAGATTAATCTAATTTGTATTTCTGTTTGATTAAGTGGATTTATATTGAAATAGGAAAAATATAATTGCTATTGAGTGTACACCAATATTCATTGAATTTCTAACAATTCAATATATGCAATGCTACAGGAAATTTATATAGATTATCTTTAATCCTTACCATAACTTTATAAGGCAGTTATTATTATTTCTCTTTTTATAGTCATAAGCTTTAAGGCTTGTGATATTAAGTAATCAGCTCACAATACTTCACTAAACAAATATTTATTAGGCACAGATGGATGCCTGTTTTAAAATTATATATGCTAAAGTCTTAAATTAATCCACTGATTTCCAAATCAGTGATAATTCAATAAAATTTTTTATCTAAAATATAACATCTCTCACCCAGTCTCCTTATACTTGCCAGGGATTGTAGATAAAAGAACAAATCCCTTATCTCTAAAAAACTCATATTGGAGAGGAAATGTAATAAATGTGTAAAAGAAACATATAAAGAAATGTAATAAAATGTAATAAAAATTAGAGGATATTTTAAAGATTTTTTAAAAACCATTTAAAAAACAAATAGAAACATTTCTTTACATTTAAGCTGTTGTAAATGTTATATGTATTAATATAACTGAAATATAGTATTATAAAATGGCACAGAACAATGAAATAAAACAATTATTCTAAATCTCCCACTTTCTTTTTTCAAGATTCTTAAAGATGGGAGGTATATCTTCCCAAATATCTTACTATCAGAAAATGTGTGATACATGCACTTACAAAAAGTAAGCCACTTAGTATGTTTTCTTTAAAAATTCCCTTTTTTGAGGTGTGTCTGGCTGGCTCAGTCGTTAAGCCTCTGCCTTGCCTTTGGCTCAGGTCATAATCCCAGGGTCCTTGGATTGAGCCCCACATCGAGCCCCACCTCGGGCTCCCTACTCTGCAGGAAGCCTGCTTCTCCCTCTCCTGCTCCACCTGCTTGTGTTCCCTCTGTTGCTGTGTCTTTCTCTGTCAAATAAATAAATAAAATCTTTTAAAAAATAAAAATTCCCTTTATTTTATAATGTTGTATAACATTTTCATTGATAATAAACTTTTGACATTTTTCTTCCACATGCAGCCAGAATTATTTAATTAATCTTTTAATAATTTAGTAATTCATTATTGAATGATACAGTTTAATAGTTTATTTAATTGTCCTAATATTCTATTATCATAATATATCCTGAACATGTTTATATATGCAGATTTATAGATATGTAAATATATTCACATACTTATTTTATGCAGAGTTGTCTTTTTATTTCCTTACAAAAATATTCCCAATTTAAAATTATAGGGTCAGAGGAAATTAGGAATCAAAATGTTGGTACATATTAAATTGGAAGCATTTGTTAATACATATGTTTTCATGTTTTAGTCGATCATATCCAACACTGTTGAGCGTGGTTTTGGCAATATCTACTCTAATTGCTTAAACAAATACCTTATGTACTACCACATTCTGTCCTATGTTGATATCCATAGAAATGTATGCATGTGTGAACAGAAGACATGCTCAACAGTGTTAAGATCAATGTTTAGAATAGCACCAGAATAGAAAAAATTTCTAAAAGTCTACCAGTGACAAATGAATGAGTAAATTTATGTAGCAGTACATATGTAGAGTAATAATAACATGTAGAAGAATAATAAATATGTACAAGATAATGCTAAAACCAAAAATGTGGGTGAATGTTGGATTAAAAAAAAATCTCTGTATTGGTCCTCTAATATAAAGTTCACAAATGACCAAAACTACTAAATTATGATAGAAAGTGGTATTATGAACTTTATGTGAAGAGGTAGATGTTAACGATTGAGAAGAACAGTAGCTTTTGAGCTGCTGATAATGTTCTGTGTTTTGACCTGAATGGCAGGTACACAGATATGCTTTTTGATTAATTGTGAAGATGCACACTTGTGATCATATATTTCTTTATATATTCAAGTGATTCTATTAAATCTTTCATTAAACCAAATGTTTTGATGTTTTCTGCTTATTTAAATGCTGTTGACAGCTGAGAATTGCAAGACCTTAAATTGACTTGTTCTTTCTTTTTTTTTTTTTTTTGACTTGTTCTTTCATTTTGATTTTCTCTCTTTGTATGGTTTAGTTTTCAGTGTATTACTCCTACTCCATTCTTTTTTTTTTTTTAAGATTCTATTTATTTATTTGACAGAGATCACAAGCAGACAGAGAGAGAGGGGGAAGCAGGCTTCCTGCTGAGCAGAGAGCCTGATTTGGGGCTCAGTCCCAGACCCTGAGATCATGACCTGAACTGAAGGCAGAGTAAGCTTAACCCACTGAGCCACCCAGGTGCCCCCTCCTACTCCTTTCTTAACCTGTCCTCTCATGGTATAAATCCTGTCTCCATTAATGCATTATAATACAAATGCACATATATATTGCAACTATTAAATGATAAGAATGTTCAGTAAAGTACAACTTTCATGTGTCTTTACAACCATGTTATTTTTGTATGCTTCATATTCAGCTGTCTTAAGGTCAGTTCACATTCCATTAGGGTTTAATAATTAATTTTGGCCCAGCTTGACTGATCTTGATCCCAAGCAATGGGTCGTATTTATCCATTTGTCCTATAGACCACCTGTTCTCCAGGGCATGTTTTTCTCATCCAGTGCAAGAGGTCAAGCCAAATTACACAGTCATACTGAAAGACTCTCTTTACTTCACATATGTCAGTATCCCACTTAACAGAGCGATGCCATAGACAATCCCAGTGTCAGTGAGGAAGAAAAATGTGTCCTACCTAGGGCGAAGATGAAGGTGGAGCTATTGAGAAAAAGTTGTACAACTGGAGATGTGATTTGTGTTTATTTAGACTTTTGATAGTTTAAAGATTTTTTTTTTTAATTTTATTTGAGAGGGAGAGAGCAAAAGAGAGCATGGGGGTAGGGAGAGCAGGGAAGGGGCAGAGGGAGATGGAGAAAGCAGACCCCCCACTGAGCGGGAAGCCCAATGTGGGGTATGATCCCAGGACCCTGAAATCATGATCCGAGCCAAAGGCAGATGCTTAACTGACTGAGCCACCCAAGTGTCCCTAGAATTTTGATTTTTTTAAATCATTAATTTTTCTTGCATTAAATTCAGTTATTTTTCAAATATCATATTAAACTCTTTACCTTATTACTGAGGGTTTGGCTCCCTGTTATATTTTGTGTCTGAGGATAACACAGAGTGCCTCTCCTTTTGTCACTGCCCTTACTCTGGTGAAGTGATTCCACTTACTCTAATGAGTGACACTAAAGGCACTTGATAAAGCTATTCATTACATATAATAATATATCATATGTACAATAATAACAGCATATTGACAAAGATATAGTTAAGGTTTATGAGCTTTATGAGTCTACAAGTGGCTTTTAAATTTCTTAATCCAAAAATGCTTACACAGATAGTTGTTTTATAAATTTTAAGAAATTATTATAAACAATTAAAATTACATAGACACACATGCATCGGCACTTATGAAAAGTAAATAAAGTATGTGTGGCTCATTGTGATGCCCGTATTTGCATGGGTTTATCAGATAATAGCCAGAATCTTTTTAACATAATTCATGTTTTCAAGAGCAATTCCACATCCTTCCTGAATTGTTTTTACTTCATATGCTTTAAAATTGTCCTCTTTTGGAACAACAACTTAATTATATGTATCTTGAGTTATGTTCTCATTACATATGTTAAAAAGAAAAGAAAACAGCAGTCCTACTATTTAACTTAAGTGAAAACCTAAAAGGAAATGTGAAAGAGAAAATGCTCAGTTCCGTTTCAGTATTTGAACTGAGTTTTTCTTTCAGTAGGATTGATTTAGGTCTTATTTAGGGTCACACTACCACATGCAGAAAATTATATAGATTTCTGATTTTGCACAAAAGACAACTTCATTCACTTACGTGGTAACATACGCCTTATATGTGTGTGTACATATCTATATCTATCTATCTATCTATCTATATCTATATCTGTATCTGTCTCTATAAATGATTAGAGAAGGGTAGGGTTAGAGGAACCTACAAGTGTTAAGTCCCTGTACCATGAAATTAAATGCAAATTTAAATTGGCTGAGAAGTCTAAAGTTGGATTCTTTATTTTGTAATTTCCCACCTTGATTATCTACAAATAATAAATAATTCAAGAAAGAAATTTGTATGTGCTTAACTTACCTGCTGTGCTAATGCTTTGGAAACAGAAGGGATAGTGTGTCAGTGTCGAGGAAAATCTACCCAATACTCTTCCCCCAGTGGGTTCCAGAAGCAAAGAAAGGACACACAAACCTGGAAGCATATTTCAGAGGTTGTATATAGAAGGGAAAGGCACTTTCTGATAACCTACATACTTCAAGCATTGTTGATGACTTCACAAAGAAGGAGAATAAGAAGGGTAAAAGAGATCAGAGGAATATCTGGAATTACAGATTGAATCATGGAATAATTTAAATGATTTTCCTTAAGTAATTTCTTCTTATCTAACACCTGAGTGTTACATGTTTTTTTTATTATTAGTTATACTTTTAGTACTTTTATTATCTATACTTCGTTATATTTTTAGCACATTTATTGGGTAATATTTATCCTTAAATAAATGGACTTCTTCTCTTTGTCCCCAATCGACATATGTATTCTGTCAGGGGAGCCAGGTGGCTCAGTCACTTAAGTGTCTCACTCTTGATTTTGGCTCAAGTCATGATCTCAAGGTCGTAAGATTTAGCCCTGCATTGGGCACCATGCTCAGCCTAATATTCTCTCTCTCTCCATCTCCTTCTGTCTCCTATCCCCAACTCATAGGCTATCTCAAATATATAAGTAAATAAATTCTTTCATAATTTCAATTTCTACCTGGATGCTGTCAATTCTTCCTTCATACATTAACTGAAATCTGAATGATTGTGTAGTGATCTGGGGGCCTTGAGGAATGACGAAGGAACTGGTATTATTGATTTAGTTGTTATTGTTTCTCTTTTTGATAAAATTCTTATGCTATCTAAATAGAATGCTGTGTAGAATGATGTTGTTCTAGATGCTTCTGTCTTATGAATGAATAAAGGAGGCTGTTTGGGAAAAATCTATTTATCACTTTGTCTATCCCCTCCTTTCTTTTGTCCCAACGGTTCCTCTGCATCATTGCCTTGTATGTTCCCTGGGCTTTTTCTTGTTGAGGTTCGTTGTCAGAAGAAGACATATCAGAGAGGAATTTCATTAACACTTCACCAACACCCTGGTCAATATAGTCCCACCTCATAGGACTTCTTGGTGTGACTTTCCTTGAATGCTGCACAGCTTTGGTAACTAAGAACTCCATTTATAGTGTGGTTCCCTATGACACTTTCTTACATATGGAAAGACTCATAGGGAATGAGACTCTTTAAATTTATAAGTGAGTTTCATCTCTAATTCTGTGGTTTCTGGAAAAGTATTAGTTTGTCTTAAGAATTTACTAGGACTCAATTTCTGTTTGTTTTAATCTTTTATTTTGTTTTATTTTTTTACTTTCTTCCATGTGTCAAATCACTGTTTGGGGCCCAAGATTTATAAAGGAATTTGTGGCTTAGGAATTAGTTTATCAATATTTTTAAAGAAAATCCAAGTTTATTTTCCCTACAACTTTATCACATTCTTCACATATTTGCTGAGATACCTTGCTAATGATATTGATCATGACCTCTCTTTTTAGACAGAATAAACTTATTCCTCTCAGTTCCCTTACTTTGTTGTAATTTCCTTTTTTCCCTGTTAGATCATATTATTTCTTAGTGTTTAGAATATATTCTTAGTTATTAGGTTAATTTTTAATTGTCTATTGACCTGTGCTAGAATGTAAGATGGTAGTAGGTGTTTCTATTGCTTTTGTTTTCTGATATATACCAACCTCCTTGGTCAGCATCTGGCTTATTGTAAGTTATCAAGAATTTTTTTAAATGAGTTGAATAAAAACATATAGTCTCTTCCTGGATCTTGAGTTTTATAATTTTTCATTCATATAGCAGCTAACTCAATTCATTTTTAGAGCAATGTAACAAACATTGAAATGGCATCAAAAATTAGCCCCATTAAGCTAGTAGTATGTTGTTGTATAGACATTTGCCCCAAACTTATTATTTCTTACTATGTGCCTTCCCCCAAATTAAACAGCACTATAAACAGAACTTTCTTAAAAATAAATCCATTGTTATGAAGTTCAATATATTAAAACTGTGTTCTGTAAAAGGAACAAACTATCATCTGTTTGATTATAATTTGCTTTATGAGTAGCATAAAATTGTTGCCTTGAGATTCTTTTTTCTTTTAGCCAGCCTTTTCTTGATCAATAGGCTTCCCTTAGAGGGATCATTAGAACACAAGTTGACATTCATTAGTATTTAAAAGATGAACAACATAATACATTTTCTTTTTGTTCAACAATCTGGTATTATTTACTTCAATATGCAAACTAAATCACAGCAAAAATAAATACATGATGATAGTTTCCTAAGTTTTAGATTTAGCAGTGTAAAAATGGCTCTACTGGGGTTAACTCTATATTAAAATGATTTGATAGTTCAGCCAAAGCATCATATTCTAAGGAAATAAATATAATTTATCTAACTGTTAGTTTGGTATTAGACTGTAGTTATTGTAAAATGAAGTGACATTATTTGACCTCACAACAGGTGCATTAGGAATGACTGTTTCATTGGTGCTTGTGCTTTTGTAGTGATTCATATTTAACTTAAATAAATATTTTCTTAATCACTTAAATATATTGTGGAGCCCCTTTGCAGGAAAATAATAAAAGTACACTATGTATCAATCCTGTATTCCTGAGAAACAGGCAACAGGTAATTTCTTTTGGCAAGTTAAATACAGTGATGCTGCAAAAATATTTTTAAAGAATGTATAGTTATCCACACAAAGTTTGCAAGATTTCCTAATTTTAAACACATGCTAGCCTACAAGCAGCACAAAGAAACATTGACTACAATGTCAACAATTATTTAATGTTACTTACTTATTAAGATTAATTTTGAACATTTCAAATGTTTTTGACTTCTGCTATTATTTTTTTAATTAGTAAAAAATTAAAATTTTCAATTTTCTTTTTTTTTTTTAAGATTTTATTTATTTATTTTACAGACATAGATCACAAGTAGGCAGAGAGGCAGGCAGAGAGAGAGAGAGGGAAGCAGGCTCCCCACCGAGCAGAGAGCCTGATGCGGGGCTTGATTCCAGGAACCCGGGATCATGACCTGAGCCGAAGGCAGAGGCTTTAACCCACTGAGCCACCCAGGCACCCCCAAATTTTCAATTTTCTTAAAGTAAATTCTTGGTTTTGGTATATAGGTCTATGAGTTTGTACATATAATTATATCATAATAAACACTACAAAAGCAGGATACAGAATAATTCCAACACTCCAAAGAATTCTGTCATGTTTTTCCTTTATAGTCAAATCTTTTTTCCACTCTTAATCCATGGCAACTAGTCTGTTCATAGTTTCCCTATTTTTGACTTTTCCAGAATGTCACAGATACGGGATCAGGCAGTTAATCAATCTTTTGAGACTTAGTTCTTTTACTTAGCATAATTTATTTGTCATCTGTCAGTTATTGCATAAAACATTAGGTTATTTCTCTTTATTGCTGAGTAGTATTCCATTGTGTGAACGTATCACAGTTTATCCATTTAGTCACTGGGTTGTTTTCAGGGAAAGTACAATTATTGACAAATTATACATTTGTATAAAGCTTTTATTTGAATCTGAGTTTTTATTTGTGTGGTATAATCACCTAGAAGCATGATCGTTGGGACAAAAAGTAAGTGTATGTTTCAGTTTTCCAATGTGGCTGTACAGTTTGCATACCCTACAGCAATATCTGTGTGATCTCATTGCTTCATGGGCTAGCCCACAGTTGGTTTTCTCAGTATTTTTCATTTTACCTATTTTAATAGGTATTTACTGGTCTCTCACCATGATTTTGATTTTTATTTACCTAATGACAAATTATGTTTAACATCTTTTCATGCGCATATCTGTAATACACATATTTTCTTTGGTGGAGTGTCTAGTTCCATCATTTGCAAATTTTTGTAGGGTTGCTTGTTTATTTACTGTTGAGTTTTGATAATTCTTAATCCATTCCGAAAACAAGTTCTTTGCTGTGTGGTGTGCAAGTTAGGGTTTTTTTTTTTTTCCTTCCCCCAAGTCCCTGGGTTGTCTTTAAAATTTCTTAACTTTGTTCTTTACTGAAAATGATTTCAGTTGTGATGAAGTTAAATTTACCATATTTTTCATTTAATGTAAGATGTTTTTGATATTAATTCTAAGAACACTATGTCCTATCCAAGATCACAAAAATTTTCACCTAGGTGTTTTATATTTGTATATGACACATTGTGAGTTATTTTATATAGTATGAAGTGTTAGTCAAGCTGTTTCTCCTTCTCCTCCTCCACTTCCTCTTTCTTCTTGTTTTCTAATTCCTTTTCATTATCATTATTTCTGTCTTAATCTTCATCTTCTTTTTAAATATACAGGTCCTTTTCTTCTAACACCATTTGATGGAAGACCATCCTTTCTCCATTAGGTTACCCTTGCTTTTTTGTCAAAAATTAGTTAACCCTATTTGTGTGGGTCTATTTCTATATTTTCTGTTCTGTTTCCTTTGTATTCATTTTTTTCAGGTTTATTTTTTTTAACAACATTATACTGTCATGAGTGATGTAACTTTATAAAAACTCTTAAAATCAGTTACTGTGTGCAATAATTTGCTAGGGCTGTCTTAATGATGTACCACAAACTGTAGAGCTAAAACAACAGAAATTTATTGTCTCAAGTTTTGGAGGCTAGAAATCTGAAATCAAAGCAGGGCTGGTTCCTTATGAGGGCTGTGAGGACAGGTTCTGTTACAGGTCTCTCTCCTTGCCTTGTAGATGGCCATCTCCTGGTGTCTCTTCACATCACCTTCCTTTTATGTATTTCTGTGTGTCCAGATTTCTTCTTTATATTAAAGGACACCAGTCATACTGTCTTGGGACCAACCTAATGACCTCATTTTAACTTGGTTACTTTTGTAAAGACTGTATTTCCAGATCTGGTCATATTCTGAGGTACTGAGGGGGTTATGATTTCAGGTTTTTTGTCTTTTATTTTTTTTGAAGGTGAGGGAAACAATATTCCACCTATAACACTTTGAGTATACCAACTCTGTTCTTTCATACAACTTTTATGGATAATCTACTTATATTTACTTACCCATATACATTTTAGGATTAACTTTTATGTATTTCTACAAAGAATCATACTGAGATTTTGATTAGAAGTACATTGCCTGTAGATTGATTTGGAATATTTGACATCTTAACTATAATGAGTCTTTCTAATTCATTAACATGATATGTCCTTATATTTATTTCTCTTTGATTAGGTATTATAACAGTAATTTGCAGATTTCAGTGTACATATTTTGCACATATTTTATTTGATTTAAAACTTTTCTTTTGGAGGGAAACTCAGGTAAATGATGATACTTTTAGTTTTCAATCTTCATTGCTAATGAACAAAAGTATGATAGATTTTCTATATTGATCTTATGTCTTGTGACATTATTCAACTCCTTTACTAATTCTGAGAGAGTTTGTTGTTTTAATAGGTGCCTTGGGATTTTCTATATTGATAATCATGTTGTCTGTGAATAGGTATTTTATTTATTCCTTTAAAATGTGAACACTACTGAATTATTCTTCTTGACTTATTATAAATGCTAGAACTTTCAATATGACAATAAATAAGGCTGGTGAGAGTTAACATCCTTGCCTAGTGGAGGAAAATTATTTATTAATACTGTGTAAGTGTTCAGTACAGATCATTTGTAGCTATTTTATTTATTTATTTATTTTAGATTTTATTTATTTATTTGACAGAGATCACAAGTGGGCAAAGAGGCAGGCAGAGAGAAGAGGAAGGGAAGCAGGCTCCCCGCTGAGCAGAGAGCCCAATGTGGTGCTCGATCCAGGACCCTGGGATCGTGACCTGAGCTGAAGGCAGAGGCTTTAACCCACTGAGCCACCCAGGCATCCCATGTAGCTATTTTTTTCTTTTTTTTTTTTTTTAATTTTTTATTTTAATAAACATATAATGTATTTTTATCCCCAGGGGTACAGGTCTGTGAATCATCTGGTTTACACATTTCACAGCACTCATCATAGCCCATACCCTCCCCAATGTCCATTTCCCCACCACCCTCTCCCGTCCCCCTTCCCCCCCGCAACCCTCAGTCTGTTTCTTGAGATTGAGTCTTTTATGGTTTGTCTCCCTCCCAATCCCATCTTTTCATTTTTTCTTTTCCTACCTCCCCCCAAACCCCCCCACCTTGCATCTCCCCTTCCTCATATCAAAGAGATCATATGATAGTTATATTTCTCCGATTGACTTATTTCGCTAAGCATGATACCCTCTAGTTCCATCCACGTCGTCGCAAATGGCAAGATTTCATGTCTTTTGATGGCTGCATAGTATTCCATTGTGTATATATACCACATCTTCTTTATCCATTCATCTGTTGATGGACATCTAGGCGCTTTCCACAGTTTGGCTATTGTGGACATTGCTGCTATAAACATTCGGGTGCACGTGCCCCTTCGGAGCACCACGTTTGTATCTTTAGGATATATACCCAGTAGTGCAATTGCTGGGTCGTAGGGTAGCTCTATTTTCAGTTTTTTGAGGAACCTCCACACTGTTTTCCAGAGTGGTTGCACCAGCTTGCATTCCCACCAACAGTGTAGGAGGGTTCCCCTCTCTCCGCATCCTCGCCAGCATCTGTCATTTCTTGACTTGTTAATTTTAGCCATTCTGACTGGTGTGAGGTGGTATCTCATTGTGGTTTTGATTTGTATTTCCCTGATGCCGAGTGATGTGGAGCATTTTTTCATGTGTCTGTTGGCCATCTGGATGTCTTCCTTGCAGAAATGTCTGTTCATGTCCTCTGCCCATTTCTTGACTGGATTATTTGTTCTTTGGGTGTTGAGTTTGATAAGCTCTTTATAGATTTTGGATACGAGCCCTTTATCTGATATGTCATTTGCAAATATCTTCTCCCATTCTGTCAGTTGTCTTTTGGTTTTGTTTACTGTTTCCTTTGCTGTGCAAAAGCTTTTAATCTTGATGAAATCCCAATAGTTCATTTTTGCCCTTGCTTCTGTTGCCTTTGGCGATGTTCCTAGGAAGAAGTTGCTGCGGTTGAGGTCAAAGAGGTTGCTGCCTGCATTGTCCTCAAGGATTTTGATAGATTCCTTTCGCACATTGAGGTCCTTCATCCACTTTGAGTCTATTTTCGTGTGTGGTGTAAGGAAATAGTCCAATTTCATTTTTCTGCATGTGGCTGTCCAATTTTCCCAGCACCATTTGTTGAAGAGGCTGTCTTTTTTCCATTGGATATTCTTTCCTGCTTTGTCGAAGATTAGTTGACCATAGAGTTGAGGGTCTATCTCTGGGCTCTCTATTCTGTTCCATTGATCTATATGTCTGTTTTTGTGCCAGTACCATACTGTCTTGATGATGACAGCTTTGTAATAGAGCTTGAAGTCTGGAATTGTGATGCCACCGACTTTGGCTTTCTTTTTCAATATTCCTTTGGCTATTCGAGGTCTTTTCTGGTTCCATATAAATTTTAGGATTATTTGTTCTATTTCTTTAAAAAAAATGGATGGGATTTTGATAGGGATTGCATTAAATGTGTAGATTGCTTTAGGTAGAATAGACATTTTCACAATATTTGTTCTTCCAATCCATGAGCATGGAATATTTTTCCATTTCTTTGTGTCTTCCTCAATTTCTTTCATGAGTACTTTATAGTTTTCTGAGTATAGATTCTTTGCCTCTTTGGTTAGATTTATTCCTAGGTATCTTATGGTTTTGGGTACGATTGTAAATGGGACTGACTCCTCAATTTCTCTTTCTTCTGTCTTGTTGTTAGTGTAAAGAAATGCGACTGATTTCTGTGCATTGACTTTATATCCTGACACTTTACTGAATTCCTGTATAAGTTCTAGCAGTTTTGGAGTGGAACCTTTTGGGTTTTCCACATATAGTATCATATCATCTGCAAAGAGTGATAGTTTGACTTCTTCTTTGCCGATTTGGATGCCTTTAATTTCTTTTTGTTGTCTGATTGCTGAGGCTAGGACTTCTAGTACTATATTGAACAGCAGTGGTGATAACGGACATCCCTGCCGTGTTCCTGACCTTAGCGGAAAAGCTTTCAGTTTTTCTCCATTGAGAATGATATTTGCGGTGGGTTTTTCATAGATGGCTTTGATAATATTGAGGTATGTGCCTTCTATCCCTACACTTTGAAGAGTTTTAATCAGGAAGGGATGCTGCACTTTGTCAAATGCTTTTTCAGCATCTATTGAGAGTATCATATAGTTCTTACTCTTTCTTTTATTAATGTATTGTATCACATTGATGGATTTGCGGATGTTGAACCAACCTTGCAGCCCTGGAATAAATCCCACTTGGTCGTGGTGAATAATCCTTTTAATGTACTGTTGGATCCTATTGGCCAGTATTTTGGTGAGAATTTTCGCATCTGTGTTCATCAAGGATATTGGTCTGTAATTCTCTTTTTTGGTGGGATCCTTGTCTGGTTTTGGGATCAAGGTGATGCTGGCCTCATAGAATGAGTTTGGAAGTTTTCCTTCCATTTCTATTTTTTGGAACAGTTTCAGGAGAATAGGAATTAATTCTTCTTTAAATGTTTGGTAGAATTCCCCTGGGAAGCCGTCTGGTCCTGGACTTTTGTTTGTTTGGAGATTTTTGATGACTGTTTCAATCTCCTTACTGGTTATGGGTCTGTTCAGGTTATCTATTTCTTCCTGGTTCAGTTGTGGTAGTTTATACATCTCTAGAAATGTATCCATTTCTTCCAGGTTGTCAGATTTGTTGCCATAGAGTTGCTCGTAGTATGTTCTTATAATTGTTTGTATTTCTTTGGTGTTGGTTGTGATCTCTCCTCTTTCATTCATGATTTTATTTATTTGCGTCCTTTCTCTTTTCTTTTTGATAAGTCTGGCCAGGGGCTTATCAATCTTATTAATTCTTTCAAAGAACCAGCTCCTAGTTTTGTTGATTTGTTCTATTGTTTTTTTAGTTTCTATTTCATTGATTTCTGCTCTGATCTTTATGATTTCTCTTCTCCTGCTGGGTTTAGGCTTTCTTTGTTGTTCTCTCTCCAGCTCCTTTAGGTGTAGGGTTAGGTTGTGTATTTGAGACCTTTCTTGTTTCTTGAGAAAGGCTTGCACTGCTATATATTTTCCTCTCAGGACTGCCTTTGTTGTATCCCACAGATTTTGAACTGTTGTGTTTTCATTATCATTTGTTTCCATGAATTTTTTCAATTCTTCTTTAATTTCCTGGTTGACCCATTCATTTTTTAGAAGGATGCTGTTTAGTCTCCATGTATTTGCGTTCTTTCCAAATTTCCTCTTGTGATTGAGTTCGAGCTTCAGAGCATTGTGGTCTGAAAATATGCAGGGAATGATCTCGATCTTTTGGTACCGATTGAGACCTGATTTACGACCCAGGATGTGGTCTATTCTGGAGAATGTTCCATGTGCACTAGAGAAGAATGTATATTCTGTTGCTTTGGGATGGAATGTTCTGAATATATCTGTGATGTCCATCTGGTCCAGTGTGTCATTTAAGGCCTTTATTTCCTTGTTGATCTTTTGCTTAGATGATCTGTCCATTTCAGTGAGGGGAGTGTTAAAGTCCCCTGCTATTATTGTATTACTGTCGATGTATTTCTTTGATTTTGTTATTAATTGGTTTATATAGTTGGCTGCTCCCATGTTAGGGGCATAGATATTTAAGATTGTTAGATCTTCTTGTTGGACAGACCCTTTGAGTATGATATAGTGTCCTTCCTCATCTCTTATTATAGTCTTTGGCTTAAAATCTAATTGATCTGATATAAGGATTGCCACCCCAGCTTTCTTCTGATGTCCATTAGCATGGTAGATTGTTTTCCACCCCCTCACTTTAAATCTGGAGGTGTCTTCGGATCTAAAATGAGTTTCTTGTAGGCAGCATATTGATGGGTTTTGTTTTTTTATCCATTCTGATACCCTGTGTCTTTTGATTGGGGCATTTAGTCCATTAACATTCAGGGTAACTATTGAGAGATATGAATTTAGTGCCATTGTATTGCCTGTAAGGTGATTGTTACTGTATATTGTTTCTGCTTCTTTCTGATCTACTACTTTTATGGTCTCTCTTTGCTTAGAGGACCCCTTTCAATATTTCCTGTAGAGCTGGTTTGGTGTTTGCAAATTCTTTCAGCTTTTGTTTGTCCTGGAAGCTCTTTATCTCTCCTTCTATTTTCAATGATAGCCTAGCCGGATATAGTATTCTTGGCTGCATGTTTTTCTCGTTTAGTGCTCTGAATATGTCATGCCAGTTCTTTCTGGCCTGCCAGGTCTCTGTGGATAGGTCCGCTGCCAATCTAATGTTTTTACCCTTGTATGTTACAGACTTCTTTTCCCGGGCTGCTTTCAGGATTTTCTCTTTGTCGCTAAGACTTGTAAATTTTACTATCAGGTGACGAGGTGTGGACCTATTTTTATTGATTTTGAGGGGCGTTCTTAGCATCTCCTGGATTTTGATGTTTGTTCCCTTTGCCATATTAGGGAAATTCTCTCCAATAATTGTCTCCAATATACCTTCTGCTCCCCTCTCTCTTTCTTCTTCTTCTGGAATCCCAATTATTCTAATGTTGTGTCGTCTTATGGTGTCACTTATCTCTCGAATCCTCTCCTCGTGTTCCAGTAGTTGTTTGTCTCTCTTTTGCTCAGCTTCTTTATTCTCTGTCATTTGGTCTTCTATGTCACTAATTCTTTCTTCTGCCTCATTTATCCTGGCAGTGAGAGCTTCCATTTTTGATTGCACCTCATGAATAGCTTTTTTGATTTCAACTTGGTTAGATTTTAGTTCTTTTATTTCTCCAGAAAGGGCTTTTATCTCTCCGGAGAGGGTTTCTCTAATATCTTCTATGCCTTTTTCGAGCCCGGCTAGAACCTTGAGAATTGTCATTCTGAACTCTAGATCTGTCATGCTACCTATGTCTGTATTGATTAGGTCTCCAGCCTTCGGTACTGCCTCTTGTTCTTTTTTTTGAGGTGAGTTTTTCCGCCTTGTCATTTTGTCCAGGTAGGATTTGCTTTCTCCTGCTGTGGAATTCCGCTGTTCTTGGTGACTGAAGTTGGTTTTGGATCGGTTTCTTGTTGATCTTCTGGGGGAGGGGCCTGTTGTAGTGATTTTCAAGTGTCCTTGCCGCAGGCGGAATTGCACCGCCCTTGCCAGGGGCCGGGCTAAGGAATCCGCTCGGGTTTGCTTTCGGGAGCTTTTGTTCCCTGAGCGCTTTCCGTAGAGTTCCGGAGGACGGGAATGAAGATGGCGGCCTCCCAGTCTCTCGGCCCGGAGGAGCCGAGAGCTTGGGGTTCCGCTCCTCAGTGCGCTCTCAGAGCAAAGAGCCCAACAGTCCCGCCTCCCTGGCTTGCGGTCGCGCCTCGAGGAAAGCAGTCAATTGTTGGAGCTGGAGAAAAGCGCCGGGTCGCTTTTGTCTCTGTGGCCTCCGGCCGCGCTCCGAGCCCACCCAGCCTGCGACCGGCACAAGGTAACCCTGGGCTTAGAGCTCACTCCTCGGCTTTGTCGCTATAGCCGGCTTCCCCGCTCCAATACCTGCGAGCTCTGTGGCACTCAGACACCCCCAGTCCTTCTGTGACCCTGCGGGTCCTGGGGTTATGCTGACCCCGCCTGGGTTTCCCCCCAGTTTAGCCTCTGGAGCGATGTCTCCCAGTGGAGCCGACTTTTAAAATTCCTGATTTTGTGCTCCGTCGCTCCGCCGCTTGCCGGGTGCCGGCCCCTCCCCCCGGGGTCTATCTTCCCGTCGCTTTGGATTCACTTCTCCGCAGGTCCTACCTTTCAGAAAGTGATCGATTTTCTGTTTCTGGGATTGTTGCTCTTCTTCTCTTTGATTTCCCGTTGGATTTGTAGGTGTTCACAATGGTTAGATAAGCTATCTAGCTGATCTCCTGCTACCCGATGTCGTCTCAGCCTGCTACTTCTCCGCCATCTTGACTCCTCCTCCTATTTTTTTCTTTTTTAAATGGAATTGGTTTCTTTCTACTTCTTACACAGTGTTTTTAACATCAAAGAATATTATATTTATCAAATATATATTCTTCATTTATTAATATAATGTTTCCTTTTTTAACATGTGTCATGATATACATTGATTTTTGAGTGTTGGGCCAGCTTTGCATTTGTGAGATAGATTATACATGATTGTGATGTAATATTATATTTTGTAGGGTTTAAATTGTTGATACATTTTTGAGGATTTTTGCATCCATGTTTCTGTTGGATATTAGTTTTATTTTATTGTGTTATCTTTGTTTTATTTCAGGATAGTTAAACTAAGTTGGAAGTTTTTATCTTCTTGTATTTTTTGAATAGATTATAAAGAGTTATTTCATCCTTATAAATGCTTAGTGGAAGTCACTGGTGAAACCATATACTCCAGGAGTTTTTCTTTCTGAGGATTTGAAATTACTAATCTGTTTTTTAAAATAAATTAAGGAGGACTATTTAGAATCCATATTTCTTTTTTAATATATTTTGATAATATGTATCTCTTAGAGAATTTTTTCATTTCATCTCAGTTGTTCAATTCATGAGCATAAATTTGTTTTTATTATTCTCTTATTATACTTTCAGTGTCTGATGAGTGAATTACAATGTTCCAGATTTCATTCCTGAGTTTGGTAAAATGAATCTTCTCTTTTTTTTTCCCGTCAGTTTAGTTAAAATATTAAAATATGAATTAAAACATTTTAAAAACATGTTGGGAATTTATTGATACTTTTGTTTTAACAATAAGCTTATTGAACCAATAAGAAAAACTTAATCATAGAACTGATATAAAATGCCAGTAAATATTTGAAAAACTGTTATTAAATATTTATAAAAATAAAATTGAAATTGAAACCTTATTTTCACCTATGCATATATAAATATTGAAATATTTCATAGTCTTTGAAGATGGGAGCTCTTATATTGAAAATACATGTAAAGGACTTTTTAAAAAAATATGCAGATCAATTGATTCTACAATTCCACTTTTTGTAAGCAGTTCTAAAGAATTCTTAGAAATATTTGTACATCACTAAACTTGTATTAATATTATTTAGAGTAGAAATTTTTAAAAAACTGAAAATCAAACTCTAGAGAAACCTTAACATACAAAAGAATATTCTGTATTATGGTTTTGTTACTATGTCAGTTTAGCAAGGATGGATTATTACATTTCTTTTTTTCATGTTTCTGGTGAGAATGGGACACAAAGGAGATTCTCACAGAATTTTGGAAGGTAGAAGAGAAGTACCATTTTATAGCACACATACTTTGTTGCTGATCAGCTGCTTGGTATGAAACATACCTGGGGTCACAAATACCTTTTTAGGAATTACACTTTTTTTTTTTTTTTAAATTTTAGAAATTTTTTTTTTTTTTAAGATTTTTATTTATTTGCCAGAGAGAGAGAAGAGAGAGAGTACACACAAGCAGGCAGAGAGGCAGGCAGAGAGGCAGGCAGAGGCAGCGAGAGAAGCAGGCTCCCTGCCGAGCAAGGAGCCCGATGCGGGACTCGATCCCAGGACTCTGGGATCATGACCTGAGCTGAAGGCAGCGGCCTAACCAACTGAGCCACCCAGGCATCCCAGGAATTACACTTTTTATTTTAATTCTTAAGTTGCTTCAAAATCCAGATCAGGGTAAAATCAGGATATATGTAAAATACTTTATAATACATTAAATTAACCAAAATTATAAAAAAATATAATTAAACAAATCTGTTATAAGAAATTTATTATGGTAATAACAAAATTAAAAGATGATAAAAGGTAACACTAATTTCCTAAGATACAATTTCTTCTATACAGGTGGTGTCCACAGGTTCAGGGTACAGAGCTGCAGCTGGAAATAGACCAATTTTTTTCTGGATGAGTTGGTGATAGAATAACCCATAGTACTGCTGTGCACACAATGACCAAGACAACTAGAGCTCTGGAAATAGTAAACAGAAGAGTAATTTCTAAGGGCAGGATTTTAAGTAAAATGCAGGTAGTCCAGAGCATTGAAAGTTTGCCAAATTAAAACTGGTACCTTAAGTGTTCAAGTTCTTTTGTTATACAAACAAATTGTACATGGTTAGTCAGTTATCCCTGACATAGTCTCAGTATGGCTTGTAGTTATTCTTTCTTCCTCTGGGTCCTCCTTCAACTTCCTGACACCTGGGTTGGGTATGTGGGTTTAGATTCATTAGAAAATGTCCTTGCTTCTGCAAGACACTCTTCTTATAAAGGTCACAGGCAGTAAGTCCAGACATAGGTTTCTGTCTACCCTCACTCAGCTCATACTTAGGGCTGCAGCTTGCTATGATCTCCTCTTTCTAACTACATGGCTATGGACCACAGGCAACATTATCAGGCAAAAGACAGTAGCCTTACAGACTCTGCTGAACCATATCTCAAGTTTCATTAGGCAGTTCCCATAAAAGATATGTAAATGATACATACATAGACACACACACACACACACACACATAGGTATCTAGATATACATTTATTGATAAAATCTCCTGGCTCTGGCTCTGTGGTTGAACCCTGATTGATATATTATTCAAGCAATAATATTTTTTTCCATTTTATTTTATTTTATTTCTTTTCAGTTTTCCAGCGTTTCAAGCAATAATATTTTTAAAGGAATGTTACTGATAGAATATTTAGTGGGAATATAGCAGGGAAAGTGCCATATGAAGAATGATTCCTGAAAGATCTAAAGCAAATTTAATTAAATTAAATTTAACACAATGTATTTGTTATGGATTGAATTATGCCCAGCCCAAATTCATATGTTGAAATCCTAACCACTCGCATTTGTACCTCTGAATTAGATGTTAGTTGGAGGCATGGTCTTTACATATGTAAACTAGTTAAAATGAGGGCATTAGGATGGACCTTATAAAAAATGGAAAGTTGGAAGACAACACACACAGTGAGAATGCTATGTGAAGCTAAAGGCAGAGATGGGGTGTTGCATCTGCAAGCCAAGGAAAGCAAAAAATGACCAGCTAGTTACCTGAAAAAGAGTGAGGTGAAAAAAAATAGGTTGTTCACCATTCTCAGAAGAAATAAACCTTCTTTATCTCTGATTTCTACCTTTCAGAACTTTGAAACAATTAATTTTTGATGTTTACGCCATGATACCTTGTTAAGGCAGCCCTAGCAAACAAAACTGTATTTATGTATGGATTTTTGAATTATTCTTTTATTTATTTTTAAAAGATTTTTAAAAATTTATTTTTTTGATAGAGGAAGAGCACAAGCAGGGGGAATAACAGAGAGAGGAGAGACTGCGGGGCTCAGTCCATGACCCTCCTGACCTGAGCCAAAGGCAGATGCTTAACTGACTGAGCCACCTGGGTGCCCCTAAATTATACTTTTGAAATAACTTTTTGCTAAGTGTAATTAAAGGAGCACAGTTTTCTTTTACAGTTTCAAGAATGAAAGTAACGTTGATTGACTTGATGTTTTATTAAGCACTCCTAGCAAATGGTGGAATTGTGCAAATATTTAATTGATAGGGGAGAATTTGTTATTTTCCTGAAAGTAAGTTTTTCACAGTGTTGACATATTCATGTAAATAAAGTGTGGGCCTCTACATTTTTCAATTTAAGCAGACTATGTTAATGATGTCATAAAATATTGACATTTAAGTCAATTATTTATTTATTTCCTCTAATTAGACCCCTTTGTATTGTATTCATTTTGCTGTCACACTAAAATTACCTACATTATTATTTCTTATTAAGTGGCAAGATGTTTTAAAACACGCTGCCTCTGCATGCCTTTAAAGAAGTCATGAAACTTTTATATCAGATTTGTTTTTATTACTAAGCATTATCAGACCTCTAGATTTTCTTGCTTATTTTCTGTATCTTCTCATTTTTGTTTTTTGATATTTTTTTAAACTTATTTGGGTTATGTGTTTGTATTTGTAGAACTCTGATCTTCAAATCCAAGTTCTTTCTGCTTCAAATTTTATGTTAGATCTCTGAAAAGCATTCTTCAGATATGTTGCTCCACATTGTCAATAATAATAACAACTTGTATCTAATAAGTTCTGATTTACTCTCTGCTTTTATTATAAAGGTAATCTATAGGAAGTCTAACAACTATCTGATGATGACTCTTTTGTAAGGAATAATTATGTTACTTAAAATATATATATATATATATATATATATATATATATATATATATTATCGAGCCTGGTATAGACACCTAGGAACAGCACAGAGAGATGTATAAAGTAAAAAAGATGTTTTATACTCACATGTCCTGGATGAGGGAGGTACTGCATTCCCAGAGGACCAAATACAGGGTATCCCAAACCTCAAAGCATGTAGTATCCCAAGCTAAATCCACACAAACACACAGAGAGAGAGCGTGCATGAGAGAGTTAAAAAACTGGTAGGCAGCAGCTGTCATTGGGTGTCAGGACAGAATGGCATTGTAGCATGTGGTCACACTTTAAATTAAAGTATAGTTTGGTTGTTGGTCAACAGGAAGGGGCTGTCTTGGAGCAAAATGGGGATGTCATCATGAGGCTTACCTTTTGGTGCAAATGTTTAATCTGAGTGTGCAGCAGACTCAGAGAAATTAGGTAGAGTCAAAGAGAAGTGGGCAGTGGAAGGACACTGAGGCAACAAACGTTTTACACTTAAATGACAGTGACAAAATTCAAAGCCTTTATAAATATTGTTAACTTAAAATAATGTAATATGGTGTGGGCTTTGAATCTAGTGGCTGGTGTCCTTTTTTTTTCCCCCTTAAGATTTTATTTATTTATTTATTTATTTATTTATTTATTTATTGCGATGGAGGGCATATAAGCAGAGAGGGCAGCAGACAGAGAGAGAGGGAGAAGCAGGTTCCCCAAGGAGCAGGGAGCCCCATCTGGGACTCACTCCCAGTACCCTGGGATCAGGTCATGGCGGGTGCTTAACTGACTGAGCCACTGGTGCCCCTAGTGACTGGTGTTCTTATGAGGAGGGATTTGCACCTACAGTGACACCCACATACACTGAGGGAAGATGGCCATGTGAAAAAAGTGGCAGAAATTGTAGGTCTGCAGCTATGAGCCAAGGGATGTCAAGGATTGCCAGTAACCATCAGAAGCTGAGACAGGGGAGGACCAACAGAGCGCTCTGCCCAAGAAATTCAAGGAATTGCACGCCTTGCTTGAAGCCATTCTGAGCTGGTGTGCAGGTTTTTTCCAGATCCCAATGAAAAGGGAGTCCTGGGTTGTGCCTCCAAGTAGAGATTGAGAGAAGGCTATTCTTGGAAGGGGAAAGTTCCTCCTGAGCACTTCACAGGATTTTAGAAATTCCCTGAAGGTTGGCTGTATAATTCCAGAGCAAACCTATGGCTCAGGAGAATCCATTCACAGCTCCCCGCACTGAGAAGGAAGACACGGTGGTGGCCTTCTCAGAATTCTTGTCAGTGCCTATAGCTCCGTGTGTATCCTCATGGTGATTGTGGGTTCCCCTGAGCCATGGACAGTATGAAGCTGGAGAAGAAAAGAACGTGAGAGCAAGGCAGACTGCTGCTCAGCTGGAACTTCTGAAGCACTCAGTGGTATTACTCTTGCAGCAACAGTTTCTTTGTTTTTGAAAATAAAGTGTAGTATTTCGTTATAAAAAAATAGAGGGAAGAAGAGTCAAGAAGAAGCATTTGAGTCTGACAGCTGGCAATTTATGCTCCAAAGTATAAGAGAAAGTCGTTTTGAATTTAGTTAATTCAATAAGTAGAAAGAAGTGCTAATAGAGATAATGCCAAGTTACTCACATTTTCTTGGTTATATAAGAAAAATCATCATTAGATAAAATTGATTGAGGTGAATTTAAAAACTAAAATGGAAATGGGGACAGTGTTACAGGACCTGTGAGTACAATCAAGATGCAAGAATGCTGATCACAAAAAGATATTATTAGTCTGGAAGCTGAAAGTTGACTGATACTGTTTTATGTTCATACTGTGTTGAAAATATGAACAAGAGGTATCTTTGGAAATGTGTTTTCTGTTTGTATGCCATGTTTAGTTATAGGAGAAAAAAATAACTGTAGGCATAGTTCAATCTGTAAATGAATGGCTCTTACTGAACCATGAAGAATCTTTGAATACCATAGGGAGTCCTATCTTGAATAGGATACTTAAAGACCCATTCATATGCTCATGAACACTTGAAACTTTATTGGACAATTGAGAAGTAATCCTTGACTACTTTGACTTCTACTTTGTTATTCAAGGGAATAAGGATAGCAATGAAAGTAAAAGAATGTCAATATATAAAAGTAAGTATGTGTACATATACCCCCATCCACACATGCATATTAAAATATTAAACATGGAGTTAAGTTCTATTGTATTCACTGTGGTAAGATCTCTCTATATAAAGGGGTCACATTTGCTGGACAGGCAGAAATATAAATAAAAAAACCCTGGAGATAAATGTGTTAACAAAATATGTTCAGTGTTCTTTTATAATGTCAAGAAGGTTCAGATCTCTTCTGGGGGTCAGTTAGGAAATTTTCTCCATGGCAGGGGCAAATGATTTGAACATCTATCTATTTGCTTGTTTTCAATCTGTCTGTTCTGGATTCTTTAAGTGCAGAAGCCATGCCCCCTCTGTCTGTCATTATATACTCAGTGCATAGAATAACCTTCAGTATTTATAGTGTACTGCAATGTTTATAGTATTTTTAGATTCATTTACCTAAATGAATCATCTAAAAGGAATAAATAGTAGGTTGGAATGAGACCTCCCATGATTTCTACTTTTTTTTAAAAAAAGTTTTTATCACTAACTTTTGATGCCAGAATCAGTTGAAGTTTTTATTACTATGTACCCATAATTATTGCAATAAGTCCTCTTAGTGTTTTATCTCTGTTACCCCTGGAGAATAGCTGTTTTTATTGCATATAGCATAAAATTAAAAAAAAAAAGTCAAGGTGATAAGCCATTACAATCTACTATATTACACATTTCCTAATATATTTCACTCTATATTTTCCTTAAGTCCCTTAATTCTAACCAAATTGCTTTTCTCATTTTCCCTATTCAAAGCCACATATATTTATTTCTCCTTAGCATTTTTCCACAACGTTCTGTAGTTTTGTTTTTTAAAATTGTGTTTTGTTTTTTCACTCATCAGAATTCTTCCTGTCTGTCAAGACTTGGCTAAGGACATGCTTCCCTGGCATGCTCTAGTGATCAGTTCTCAAACTTCTCAGATTCCCACAATTTCTCTAGCACTTGTAGTTTATACATTTACTTTATCATATGCTGCATTGGATAATTGTTCATCTCTTTAAGTGTAGGGTGGTGAGATTAAACCCTGCCATCAAACTCTGTGCTCAGAGGGGAATTGGAGCCTGCTAGAGATCCTCTCCCTCTGCTCCTCCCCCTGCGTGGGTGCTCTGTCTCTCAAATAAATAAATAAATCTTAAAAAAAAAAAAATGACTGTCTTGAACTGCTCAAGTGCCATATCATGAATGAAATAAATTTGAGAATCAGAGATACAAAAGGGTTTAAGGCACTATTTCAGACATCATTAGAGTCAACAAAGGAATTGTAATCAATGTTAAATAACTTGCATGGCATCCAGTTCTGAACATTAGTTCTTGGAGAGTGAAGTTGATTCTGACACTATCTGAATGATTCATTCCAGTGACCATGTAAAGGAATTTGTGCCCTGCTTGCCTCCCCCTCTCCCCAATCTCACTTAGTTCTCTCTCTTCCACTCAAGGTAGAAGAGACCTGTCAAGGTGACAGAATCTATTGTGACACTTAAAAGCAGAATATTGGAAAAATCCTAGGAAGGTCCTTTTTCTTTCCCGGGCACATGGACATGTTTGTATGTCTTGATACCTAAATCACTGAGTTAACAATTTTGAAACTTGATACTCATGTACTATGATACATGAGTAAGACAGAGAGGTAGAGAATTTATATTTTTATAATTTAATATATGAAGAATATATTTTGAAAAAGTTCTTTGCAATATATTTTAATTTTTGTAAGTGCATCATTAGGGAAATAATGTATCTAAAAATGTTCAGAGGTTTTGCATAATATTTTGCACATAAAGTCAGAGGCTTCAGGTTGCATTGATAATTTGCTGTTAAATTCTTAGAGCTATAATTTGAATTTTTAAGTTAATGAAACAGCTTAAAATATCATGCAGCTCTAAAACCTACCCTTAACAAATACCTTTTGGGGGGAGAGCAAAAAGAACTTTCATGGACAAGACATGAGATTTCTTGTCACACATTAAGATTAAAATGTTTTTAAAGGTTTTATTTTTATTGATTTATTTGAGAGAGAGAGAGAGGGAGAAAGAGTGAGAGCACAAGCGGGGGGGTGGGGGGCGGTAGAGGGAGAAAGGGAGAAGTAGGCTCCCTGCTGAGAAGGGAACCTGATTTGGGGCTCCATCCCTAGAACCCTGGGATCATGACCTGACCCAAAGGCAGACACTTAACCAACTGAGCCATCCTGATTAAGATGTCTTTAATTCTACTAAAAGGATTGAAGTAAAGATTTTACTTTGAAGTGAAGATTTTATAGGCTCACTCATAATCTGTTTAAATTTATAAAGGGTATTTTACAAATTTATATTGAATGAATTAATTATTTCATACTTTCTAGCTTCAAGAGAAAGGACATCCTTAGTTCAAAATATTTTTTAAGATTATTGGTCATTTTGGAACTATATTTCAATAGTATATTAAGTCAAAATAGTAACTAGACAGATCAGTCATCTAAAACTGCCTAAAGCATTTCTTTTTACCTTAATATTATTTAAATAGAAGAACCACAAAATGTTGGGCCTATATGACAATATGTCTAATTTGTCAACACTAACATTTCTTTGGACATGGTATTTGATAGTCAAAATATTTTTAATATTTGTTACATATGTCATATTGCTTATGAATTTTAAAAATTTAATAGGTAGAATTTATGAACATATTTATGGTAAACATTTTTTAATTGGTTCAGAAAATTCTTCCACAGTCACACTATTGTCAGTCAAAATCATGCTATTTTTCCTGAGAAATCAGCCCATTTTTGGTAACTGCAAAATAGAGGTTTTCGTATTTTCAAAAGCAAATTACTTCATTCAGATAAAGTTATGCTAAAGCCTTTGTTATAAAGTTGCTGATACTCTGATCAAGAGCATGGGGAGAAAAAAAAAAAAAGAGCATGGGGAGAAAACTGTTATTAATAGTTTAAAAACTGAATTATTTAGAAGTTTAACATTCTGTTACAAAAGATGGAATTAATTTTTCATAAAAAATGTTATATTCATGTAAGCCTTGTGTTTATTGTGTAAGTTTTGTATATATAATCATAAGTAAAAAATTCTCATATATTTTGTTATTTAATACATAGATTTATTATGCTAATATATAAAATTATTTTCTGAATTATCACAGGCATATGATTTTATTGTCCTACTTATCCATTCACTTAAGTTTATTAGTATATTTTATTAGTATATTCATGTTTATAACTAGAAGCAGAAAAATACTCAGATTTTTTTCTATTTATTTATTTATATTTGAGTATAGTTGACACCCAATGTTATATTTTTTTCTTTTTTTCCAAGTCTTTGTCAACTTTTATTTTTTTTCAAGTTTTTATTTAAATTCTAGTTAGTTAGCATATAGTGTAATATTAGTTCCAGGAGTAGAATTTAGTGATTCATCACTTATATGTAATACCCAGTACTCATTACCACAATTGCCTTTCCTTAATACCATCACCCATTTAGCCCATCCACTGCCCACCTCCTTCCAGCAACCTTCAGTTTCTTCTCTAAGAGTCTGTTTTATGGTTTGCCTCTCTCTTTTTCCCCATGCTTATTTGTTTCGTTTCTGAAATCCACATGTTAGTGAAGTCATATTATATTTTTCTTTCTCTGATCTTATTTTGCTTAGGATAATATTATTCTAGTTCCATCCTTGTTCTTGCATATGGCAAGATTTCATTCTTTTTGATTGTCCATTTTGTATATATGCCACATCTTCTTTATCTATATATCAGTTGATGCACATTTGAGCTCTTCCCAAAATTTGGCTAACAAATTCTTATCCGTCCATCAGTTGATGGACATTTGGGATCTTTTCATAATTTGGTTGTTATAAATGCTGCTGTAAACATTGGGGTGTATGTATCCCTCTGAAGCAGTATTTTTGTATCCTTTGGGTAAACACCTAGTACTGCAATTGCTGGGTTGTGGGTAATTCTATTTTAACTCTCTAAGGAACCTCCATACTGTTTTCCACAGTGGCTGCACCAGTTTGCATTCCCACCAACAGCACAAGAGGGTTCCCCTTTCTCCACATCCTTGACAACACCTGTTGTTTCTTGTGTTGTTAATGGTGTTTGTGGTGGTTGAGATGGTATTCTGAGAGGTGTGAGATGGTATCTTATGGTGGTTTTGATTTCTATTTCCCTGATGATGGGTGATGTTGAGCACCTTTTTATGTGCCTGTTAGCCATCTATATGTCCTCTTATAGGAAAAATGTCTATTCATGTCTTCTGCCCATTTTTAACTGGATAATTTGTTCATTGGGTATTGACTTTAATAAGTCCTTCATAGATTTTGGATACTAACCCTTTATCAGATATGCCATTTGTAAATATCTTCTCCCCTTATGAAAGCTGCCTTTTAGTTTTGTTGATTATTTCCTTCTCTGTGTAGAAGCTTTTTATTTTGATGAAGTCCCAGTAGTTCATTTTTGCTTTTATTTCCCTTGTCTCTGGATATGTTGCTATGGCCCATGTCAAAGAGGTTGCTATCTGTGTTCTCCTCTAGTGTTTTAATGGGTTCCTGTCTCACAATTAGATGGTTCTCTCTCACATTTAGATCTTTCATCCATTTGAATTTATGTTTGTGCATGGTGTAAGAAAGTGCTCTAGTTTCATTCTTCTGCATATTGCTGTAAGTTTTCCCAACACCATTTGTTAAAGAGACTGTTTTTCTTTTCTTTTTTAATATTTTATTTATTTGAAACAGAGCACAAACAGTGAGGAGGATCAGAAGGAGAGGGAGAAGCAGACTCCTTGATGAGCAGGGAGCCCCATGTGGGACTTGATCCCAGGACTGTGAGATCACAACCTGAGCCAAGGGCAGACATTTAACCAACTGAGCCAACCAGTCACCCGGAGACTATTTTTATATTATTCCCTGCTTTGTCAAAGATTAGTTGGCTATATAGTTGTGGGTCCATTTCTGGGTTTTCTCTTCTGTTTCACTGATCTGTGTGTCTGTTTCTTTGCCGTTACCAAACCATCTTGATGACTGTGGCTTTGAAGGCTGGCTTGAAGTCCGGAATTGTGATGCCTTCAGCTTTGCTTTTCTTTTTCAAGAGTGCTTTGGCTGTTTGGGGTCTTTTGTGGTCCCGTATACATTTCAGGATTATTTGTTTTAGCTCTGTAAAAAATGCTTGTTGTATTTTGATAGGGATTGCATTAAATGTGTAGATTGCTTTTGGTTGTATAGCCATTGTAACAATATTTGTTCTTCCAATCCATGAGCATAGAATATTTTCCCGTTTTGTTGTGTCATCATCAGTCTATTTCATAAGTGTTCCAACAGTTTTCAGAGTATAGCTCTTTTACCTCTTTGGTGAGATTTATTCCTCAGTATCTTATGGTTTTTGGTGCAGTTTTAAGTGGAATTGATTCCTTGATTTCTCTTTCTGCTTGTTCATTATTGCTGTATAAAAATGCAACAGATTTCTATATGTTGGTGTTGTATCCTGTAATTTTACTGAATTCGTGTATCAGTTCTAGCAGTTATTTTGGTGGAGTCTTTTGGGTTTTCTACATAGAGTATCATTTTATCTGTGGATAGTGAAAGTTTGACTGTTGCTTGCCAATTTGGTGCCTTTTATTTCTTTTTGCTATCTTATTGCTTTAACTAAGACTTACAGTACTGTGTTAAATAATGGCGGTGAGGGTGGACATCCCTGTGTTGTTACTGACTGTGGAGGAAAAGCTTTCAGTTTTTCCCCTTTAAGGATTATATTAGCTGTGGATCTTCCCTATGTGGCCTTTATGATGTTGAGATGTATTCCCTCCATCCCTACCTTGTTGAGGATTTTTATCAAGAATTTGTGCTATACTTTGTCAAATACTTTTCTACATCTATAGAGAAGATAATATGGTTCTTATCCTTTCTTTCATTAATGTGGTATATTACATTTATTGATTTGTGAATATTAAATCACCTTTGTCGGGTTTGTCAGCAAACCTTGAGATGGTGAATAAAAAGATTACTCCAGACATTTAGTAGGAGAAAGGAGAGACCTGGGGACCAGACGCTCTAGTGGCAAAAGTTCTTGAGCCAAGCTTTGTCTCCACTTTGTTGGGGTCTTATCAATACACAAAGTGCAAGCACAAAACAAGGAGGAATGTGTAAACTTAATGATCAAGACAACAATATATGGGGCAGCCTGTGATAAGGGCAAGAAGGCAAGGAGTTTGTGAAGTACGTGACCACCGCAGGTGCCTGTTTTTCTTCAAAATTTAAATGTTTAGGGATGCCTGGGCAACTCAGTGGGTTAAGCTTCTGCCCTCGGCTCAGGTCATGATCTCAGGGTCCTGGGATCGAGCCCCGCATCGGGCTCTCTGCTCGGCAGGGAGACTGCTTCCCCCTCTCTCTCTGCCTGCCTCTCTGCCTACTGTGATCTCTCTCTCTCTCTGTGAAATAAATAAAATCTTTAAAAAAAAAATTTAAATGTTTACTCCCTAGATGAGAACCTTGAGCCACAGTAAGAATCTGCCCACTTTTGGGGTGCCTGAGTGGCCCAGTGGGTTAAGAGTCTGGCCACTTTCGACCAAGAAACTTCACAGGAGGCCCAGCATTCTGGGCACTTCTCCTTTGCTTTTCAATTAGTCCCATCCAGGGTGGCATTTATACAAGTCATATTTTGTCTATCCGGGCATTGTGAATCCCCACAACCTTTGCAACACAGGAATAAATCCCACTTGATCTTTGTGAATAATTCTTTTAATGTACTGTTTGTTTTGATTTGCTAGTATTTTGTTGAAAATTTTTGCATCCATGTTCATCAGGGTTATTGGCCTGAAGTTCTCTTTTTTTAATGGGATCTTTGGTATTAGAATTAAGATAATGCTGGCCTTATAGAATGAGTTTTGAAGTATTGGTTCCATTTCTATTTTTTGGAACAGTTTGAGAAGAATAGGTATTAACCTTTCTTTAAATGTTTGGTAGAGTTCCTCTGGAATGCCGTCTGACCTTGGACTTTTGTTTGTTCGGAGGCCTTTGATTACTGATTCAGTTTCTTTGGTAGTTTTCAGTCTGTTCAAGTTTCCTGATTTT
Source organism: Martes martes (assembly GCF_963455335.1). NCBI lineage: Eukaryota > Metazoa > Chordata > Mammalia > Carnivora > Mustelidae > Martes > Martes martes. The sequence goes on along the minus strand of NC_137890.1, from coordinate 25,923,982 downwards.
TCCTGTTTCAGTTTTGATAGTTTATATGTTTCTAGGAATTTATGCATTTCTTCCAAAATATCCAGTTTGTTGGCATATAATTTTTTGTAATATTCTCGGGTAATTGTATTTCTGTGGTGTTGGTTGTGATCTCTCCTCTCTCATTAGTGATTTTATTTATTTGGGCTCTTTCTTTTTTCTTTTTGATAAGTCTGGCTAGGGATTTATCAATTTTAAAATTTTTTCAAGGAACCAGCTCCTGGGTTTCATTGATCTCTTCTACTGTTTGTTTGTTTCTATATCATTTATTTCTGCTCTAATTTTTTTTAAAGATTTTATTTATTTATTTGACAGACAGAGATCACAAGTAGGCAGAGGAGAGAGGAGGAAGCAGGCTCCCCACCGAGCAGAGAGCCTGATGCGGCGCTCGATACCAGGACTCTGAGATCATGACCTGGGCCGAAAGCAGAGGCCCAACCCACTGAGTCACCCAGGTGCCCCTATTTCTGCTCTAATCTTTATTATTTCCCTTCATATGCTGGTTTTAGGTTTCACTTGTTGATCTTTTTCTAGCTCCTTCAGGTGTAAGGTTCAGGTTGTGTATTTGAGACTTTTCTTATTTCTCTTTTTTAAAAAAGATTTTATTTATTTGAGAGAAAAAGAGAGAGTTTGAGCACAAGCAGGGGGGAGTGGCAGAGAGAGAGGGAAAAGCAGGCTGCCGGCCGAGCAGGGAGCCCAATGTGGGACTCAGTCTCAGGACCATGGCCTCATGACCTTAGCCAAAGGCAGATGCTTTACTGACTGAGCCATCCAGGTGCCCTGCCCGAAACTTTCCTTGCATCTTGATCTAGGCCTGAATTGCTATATACTTCCCTCTTAAAACTGCTTTTGCTGCATCTCAAAAGTTTTGGACCATCATTTTTTTTTCATTTGTTTCCATGTTTTTATTTATTTATTTACTAATTTTTTAATTTCCTGAATGACTGACTCATTCCTTAGTAGGGTGTTCTGGTTAATAACCTCTATGTATTTGTGGTCTTTCCAAATTTTTTCTTGTGGTTGACTTCAGGTTTCATAGTGTTGTGGTCAGAAAATATGCATGGTATGATCTCAGTCTTTTTGTACTTATTGAGGCCTGATATGTGATCCAGTATGTGATCTCTTCTGGAAAACGTCCCATGTGTACTGGAAAAGAATGTTTATTCTGCTGTCTTAGGATGAAATGTTCAGAATCTCTCTGTTAAGTCCATCTGGTCCACTGTGTCATTCAAAGCCATTCTTCCCTTGTTGATTTTTTTGTTTAGATGATCTATTGCTATAATTGGTGTGTTAAAGTCCCATACTATTATTACCTATTTATCAATGAATTTATGTTTGTTATTATTTTATATATTTGGGTGATTCTAAGTTGGGGGCATATACATTCCTAATTGTTACATCTTCTTGTTGAATAGACCCCTTTATTATGACATAGTGTCCTCTCTTCTTGTTACAGTCTTTGGTTTCAAATCTAGTTTCTCTGATACTATTTTGGCTACTTTGGCTTCTTTTGACATTCATTAGCATGATCAATAGTTCTCCATTCCCTCACTTTCATTCTGCAAGTGTCCTTAGGTCTCAAATGAGTCTTTTATAGGCAGTATATAAATGGGTCTTTTTTTTTTTTTTAAATCCATTTGTGTGTTTTGTTTGGAGTATTTAGTCCGTTTACATTCATAGTATGGGTTGATAGATATGAATTTGGTAAGATGTCTGGAAATATTCTCTGTTCCTTTCTCATCTTTGTCACTTTTGGTCTTTCCCACTCAGTCCTGTTTAATATTTCTTTCTGGCCTAGTTTAGTGGTCACATACTCTTTTAGTTTCTGTTTGTCTGGGAAACTCTTTATCTTTCCTTCCATTCTAAATGACAACCTTACTGGATAAAGTATACTTGGCAGCATCTTTTTCCCATTCAGCATCTTGAATATAACATGCTACTGTCTTCTGGCCTACCAACTTTCTGTGGACAGGTCTGTTGCTAACCCTATTTGTCTTCCCTTAATTTAGGAATATCTTCTTTTTTGCTGCTGATTTTTTTCTTATCCCTATATTCTGCAACTTTTATTATGATGTATGTTTTGTTGTTGTCCTGCGTTTGTTGATTTTGATGGGATTTTTCTGTTCTTCTGGATTTGGAGGTCTGTTTTCTTCCCCAGATTAGTGAAGTTTTCTGCTGTAATTTGCTCAAATAAACCATCTTTTCCTCTCTTCTTATGGGACGCCTATGATAGGAATGTTACTGTGCTTTGTGGACTTGCTGAGTTCCCTAAGTCTACATTCATGATCCAAGATTTTTCTTTCCCTCTCCTTTCATCTTCATTATTTTCCATGATTTAATTTTCACTAGAGCCAAAGCCTTGCAGCACTTTATGGTCAGTAGCCTTGGTGCATGGGGAGCATTTATGTTGGTCTTGTAGGGGAGGGGCCCACGGCTCTGGTTCTCAGGCACACTTGCCCTAATAAAGAAGAACCTGAGGAGTGCGGGTGAGAGTTTGGTGTAAGTGGCTTGGGCTGCCACTGTTGGTACTGTGATGCTTACTGAAGTTAGTTTATCCTGAGTGTGGGGGTAGAGAAATGCTGCCAGCCATCTCCCTCATTCCCAAAGAGGGGAGTTCACACCTGCCTCTATCTGGGAAACCCTCTCAGAAGGGTGAACAGTCTCTCCTCCTGTGTCCCAAGAGTCCTTCAGATCCTTGCCTTTGTCCTGTCTGTATCAGGCCTAGCTGCCCTGGCAGCGCAGTACACCTGTGTTTTACTTTGTTTTGTTTTCTTTCAAAGATTTTATTTATTTGTCAGAGAGAGAGAGAGCGTGCAAAAGCAGGCAGAGTGGCAGGCAGAGGCAAAGAGAGAAGCAGGCTCCCTGTTGAGCAAGGAGCCTGATGCAGGGCTTGATCCCAAGACCCTGGGATCATGACCTGAGCCGAAGGCAGAAGCTTTAATCCATGGAGCCACCAGGGGTGTCCTGAGTACACCTGTGTTTTATCCCAGGCAGGCAAGCTGAGTTTTTAAACTATAGATATAGGGACCTGGCATGGTGCAGACCCTTGATGGTCCTCTGGGGGAGGGTGTTGCCATGCTGTGGCTGGTACAGGTTTGTCCCAGAAGGGCAATCACACCATTGTAGGAGTTTGGAGTTTGGTTTAAAGTTCAACAAAAAGTTGTTGTCCTGGTTAGCTGCCCTCAGCAGCTATGCTGAGGGGTAGGGGAAAGAAATGGCACCCACCAGCTCCCTTGTCCCTGGAGGGCAATGCCACCTTTCCTGGATGCATTCCAGGAAGGGGAACCCTCTTCCCTAATCACAAGGGATCCTTAGATTGTGCCACCTGCTCCTTGGCTTCTGCCCTCCTTGTCCATAAGAGTACTGCAGTGCCTGCCAGGCTCAATACAGGCTATAGCCCAGACCTCTAAACTCCAGTCTTTGAGCCCTACTGGTTGTAAAAACTCTCGATGATCAGTCCTTCTCATTTTCCTAATCAATGCAGTGGCTTTGAGGAAGTGTTTTTCTTGTGTGATCCCCTGTGTGCTCCCCATCTCTGTCCTCTCACCTCTCTCCTTTCTCTCTGGTTAGGACTCCCTTCCCTCCTCAGGACCTAGGATCCTTTTCTCCTCCAAATCATGTCTATACCTCCTACCTTCCACAACGTGGCCTCTTTTCTCCCTCTAGATATGCAGTTCATCTATCAGTCCTCAGATCATTTTCTTGTTTACTCAGAATGATGTGATACATATTTAGCTGTGCTTTAGTGGCAAGGCAAGCCTAGGGTCCTCCTACTATTCCACCTCTTTCCAGCCTCCCTTTCCGATGTTACCTTACATAATTTCACACATAAACATAGTGATTCAACAAGTTTGTATTTTGTGCTATGCTCACCATAAGTATAGCTATCAACCATACACATTATTTAAATTATAACTAAGAGTTGTTAGCCACAGGGCACCTGCGTGGCTCAGTGAGGTAAGGGTCTGCCTTCAGCTCAAGTCATGATCCCAGGGTCCTGGGTTCGAACCCTATATCAGGCTCCCTGCTCAGGGCGGGGGGGGGGGGTCTTCTTCTCCCTCTCCTCTTTGTGATCTCTCTCTCACTTGGTCTCTCTTTCTCTCTCAAATAAATAAATAAAATATTAAAGAAAAAAAAAAGGCTGTTAACCACAAAGGCTTCATAATTAAATATTAATATTAAATATCAATAGCTCTCACAGGCCATACCTGTGCAGAACTGAAATTATGCTGTTAACATATTATAATTTTAAAGGAGTAAAATCACAATTCCTGTTGAGTGTATGGACATATATTGTTTATGTTCATGTATATATAAATTTTTGTTAATGGACTTTTCTTTTGCTTATAATCAAACAGTTAATTCTGAGATTGTATGTTTCCAAATTACTCAAAAATAGATCCAAAGGTGGTATTTCATAGTAACCTAATTTTCAGGAAATATATTTTTGTTCTTTTGTTTTATTCTTTATTTTTTATTATTATTTTTTTAATTTATTTATTTGTTAGAGAGAGAGAGCAAGCGAGCACAAGCAGACAGAGTGGTAGGCAGAGGCAGAGGGAGAAGCAGGCTCCCTGCCGAGCAAGGAGCCCGATGTGGGACTCGATCCCAGGACGCTGAGATCATGACCTGAGCCGAAGGCAGCTGCTTAACCAACTGAGCCATCCAGGCGTCCCTTGTTTTATTCTTTAAATGACAAATTCTCTATCACCCATTTTGAACAGAAAAAATTAAAATATTTTCAGCAAAGGAAATAGTTTTCATTTCATTTGTGAATTATGATCACTTGATAATAGCTTTTTTTTTTTAAGATTGTGAATGATTTTTCAGATCGTGTCCAGGCTCAAAAAGAAATGTTTCATAATTTTATCTCCTCTTGATATTAAATGCTGTAAATAAAATATCCATAAAATGTAGAAAACAAGATAACCAGATACAAATTAAATTTCTTGCAGTGTATGTGTTGTATGTGTATGTTGTATGTGTTGTGTGTGTGTGTATATATATATATACACACACACACATATATACACACACACACATATATCACCTCCTTTATTATAAACAGTCTGAGTTACAGCAATGATAAAGGCCACTGTTTACAGACTAAAATCCATGTAGTGTATTTCTGAGCTTCCTGCTTAGATTTAACTTGCAGTGCCACAGAACAGTAGTGTCTACAGCCTTTGATAAATGTTTGCACTAATCCTTTTTTGAAAAATTCATTTTCTTTTAAACCTCAGGGGTTTTTACATATCATTTATAAGTTAAGTAAGCAGTTTTCAATCAAGAAAGTACTCAAACAAAAAAAGTAACCATGGGTAAGAATCAACAGAAGAAATGGAAAATTGTGATGGATCAGCAAAGGCTTCTAGATATTGCACATAATAAATACAATATGTCAAATAGATGTATTTGAAGAGTAAGAGGCAAACTGTAAAATATTTTGAGTGTAAAGAATTTTATAACAGTGAATATACGGAATGAACAGACTTGACATAACATAAAACAGACTTTCTAAAATGAACAACAAGGACTTGATAAAGACTAAAAAAGACATTTTAAAATTAAAAAATGTATTTATAGATTTCAGTTCTCATGATAGTGTATCAGATACTTTAGAATTAATGTGGAGAAAAATTAGAAACTATGCTAAAAAGAAAACTAGAAAGTCTGGACTAATTGCATCTGCTTCATAGCTTCAGGGAGTTAACAACACAGTAAAGATTTATTTACCTGGCTAGTAGTTAAGAGATGATAGAGTCTAAGCAGATGAGGATAATATTTAGAGTGGTTTATACTCTCTAGACTATCCAATTTTATAATATATGGCTGAAAGGCTTAGCATCCCTTACATCAGGCTCCTGAGGCTAGTTCAGGTTTTCTGAACCTCAGCACTATTTACAATTTGGGCCAGATGATTCTTTGTTGTGAGGAATGTCTTGCGATTTGCAGGGTGTTTAGTACCAAAAACTGTTCTCTATCCACTAGATGACAGTAGCACTTTCCCAACTGTGGTAACCAAACTGCGGACACACATTGTCAAATGTTCCCTAGGTTTGTGGAGTGGGAGCAAAAAATCATTCCCTCTCCATAGCCCCCTGCTCATTAGAACCACTAAACTACAGGAAAAGGTGTTGGCATCCAGTCTGATACAAGAAGGATCACTAGTGTAAAGTTGCTGGTTTGGGTTAGGAAGGTAAAGAATTCTACTCCATGAGGAAGGAGAACTGGAAATACACATCACTTGTAGAGTTCCTTCAGGTCCAAATCTTTTCAATGCCTTACTGGTTTGAAGTATTCTGAGATGTCTAGTGCAAAAAGGCAAATAGCAGAAAAAAGATTGAAAGTCCTCTATGAAGGAATATACCATTATATTAAGCCTTAAAATATTTCTAACTACTACAATTTTTAAACTTTTAAACATTTTGAGATAATATTTGTAGATTCACATGCAGTTGTTACAAGTAATACAAGAGTATCATGTATTGTGCATACTCTACCGGTTTCCACCGGTGGTACCATTTTGTAAAACTATAGTGTAACGTCGCAACTAGGTAATCGATATTGATACAATCCATTATTCAGATCTCCCAGTTTTACTAGTACTCCTATGTGTCTGTGTGTGTTCATTTGTATTGAGATCTGTGCTTTTTCAACTCATGCATAGTTTATGTATCCACCATCATAGTCAATATAAAATATAGCCACTACACAGATTCCTACTGTTGAGATTTCATATCTACTGTCTCATTCCCCTCCCTTATCCCACTGTTCACCCCTAACAACACTAATCTGCTCTGTATTTCTATAATTTTGTAGTTCCAAGAATGTCATATAAATGGAATCATACAATAAGTTTTTGACTTTGGTTTTCTTTACTCATCATAATTTCCACAGATTTACGCAAGCTCTCGTGTATTAACACTAGTTTGTTCCTTTTCATTGTTTAGTATTTCATGGTATGAAATCCTAGTTTGTTTAACCACTCAGCATTCAAACAATATTTGGTGCATTTCTAGTTTGAGATTATTAATTATACATATGCTGGGATATATGGAAATTTTATAAGAGTCTCAATACCATTTTATAGAGTGTGCTGTTTTACTTTCCCAACAATATGATCCAGTGCCTCTGCTTCCTCAACATTTGATATTATTACTTTTTTTTTTTTTGGTCATTCTGGTTTTAATTTATACTTCTGTGATGGGTAATAATGTTGAACATTTTTTTATATACTTACTTGCCAGCTCTAAATCCTCTATTTTGAAATGACCATTTGTGTGTCTTAAAATGTTCTAATTTTATTGTTTGTTATTCTTGAGTTGAAACTTCTTAATGTATTCTAAAACTAGTCATTTGTCAGACAGTTGGTTTGAAAATACATTATTCCAGTCTTTAACTTGTTGTTTTATCCTCTTAACAGGATCTTTGGCAGAGCAAAAGTTTTAAATTTTGATAAGGTCCAGTTTATATTTTCTTTGATGTGTCATGCTTGTCTTATCAAGTTCTAAAATTCTTTTCCTCATCCCAGATCCTGAAGATTTCCATGACCCTTTTAATTTAACTTTTGTAGATGTTGCATGGTTTAGTTAAAGATAACTTTCCTTTTATCCCTTTTTATTTATTTATTTATTATTTGGCCTATGGATGCCTAGTTTCTCTAACAGTATTTATTGAAAAAGCTGTTCTTTCTCAATTCAAATACTTTTGGATCTTTGTCAAAAAAAGAAAAAAAAAAGAGTTGAGACCTGTTTATGTGGGTCTGTTTTTAAAGTCTCTGTTCTGTTCATGTTCAATGTGTCTATTCTTCTGTCTTTATGTAACTCTTCAATATTGAATAATTTCTTCATTTTATTCTTTAACAAGAATGTTTTAGCCACACTAGCTACATGTAAGTTTTAGAACAAGCTATTCTCTGTCCAAAAAAAAAAAAAAAGAAATCAGTTACATTAAAGTTCCCACCTATAATAGTAGATTTATCTATTTCTCCTTACATATCTATCCATTTTGCTTTATATATAATTGCTTGTTTCTCAAGTTTTCCTGGCAGATGGATCCCAGTACATTATGCCCTTTTTTTCTGGAGTGATTTTCTTTGCTCTAAATTCTGTTCTAATAATATTGCAACCACTCCTGCCTTCCTTATTTGTTTTTTATTTAAGTTTGCATGGCATATCTTTTTAATTCTTGTCTTACACTTTCAGTCTACCTGTGTTGTTGAATTTGAAATGAGTTTCTTGTAAACAGCTTATATTTGGACCATGTTTTTTGGTTTTGGTTTGGTTTTGTTTTTAAATCCATTCTGCCATTTTCTGCCTTTTAGTTGGTATAACTATTTACATTTAAGGTGATATTTTTATGTTAGAGCTTAAATCTGCCATTTTATGTAGTTGTGTTTCTGTTTGTTCATTCCACTTTTCTAATCCATTTCTCTTTTCTTGTCTCCCTGTGGGTTACCTGTATAGTTTTTAGAATCTTATCTTGATATACTTGTGTGGTTTGAATGGATCTCTTTCTTAAATTTTCTTAGTGGTTGAAAGTATTTAAAGTTTGAAACCCTCTGGCAGTACCCAGTACAAGTCTGTCTTCTTGTTTACGGATGAAAACACTGATGATATGTGCTTGTTTTATCTGATTATACAACTTGGTTGCCTGAAAGTTTTGGGAACTGTTTTAAGATTGCTTGTGCTATTTTCCTATATTTCTGCTCTATCCTTTTTCTTTCTTTCTTTTCTTTTTAAAGATTTTATTTATTTATTTGACAGACAGAGATCACAAGTAGGCAGAGAGAGAGGAAGAAGCAGGCTCCCCGCTGAGCAGAGAGCCTGATGCGAGGCTCGATCCCAGAACTCTGGGATCACGACCTGAGCCGAAGGCAGAGGCTTTAACCCACTGAGCCACCCAGGCTCCCCATGGTGGTGGAATCTTATGTTGACAGAGTTGCTTCTAAACCATGGCTAGTGAGAGGTCACTCAAGCAAGGTGATCACTTATAAGAGAAAAATCACATAAATGACTTGGAGATAACAGACTGAAGATCAGTGGAAATTTAATGGGTCTAAAAGGAAAATTTAGGCAGTGAGAAATTTAGTCAAAACTGAAAGTAACTAGGGACTAACCTGAGGCTGCCAAAGTACCAAGTTATACCTATAGATAAAATGGTCAAAAGGGAAGACTGTAAAGCCAAAAGGTGGTTGGGAAGATATGCCGTGACTAGAATATCTCCTTCCTGTGGATAATTGGCAAAAAGAATTACACAGCTTCAGTGGGAGAGAATCAGGAGCCTCGTTAAACACCATATTGGTGATCCCTTACAGAGCAGGTATTAAAATGAGTTTTACACATGGGATATTAAGGACCTCTTTGTTTTGCATTAGAACTGTGGATGGAAAGGCATGTTTAGTATTACCTAAGACACTAGATATCGCAGCTTTGAAGAAGTGTGGATAAACGTCCTCTCTGAATAAAGGCAAAAATGTGTAACATAATCCTGAAAAGGACGATTGTAATACTCCACCTTTAATTTTCAAATGGAATCCTACTTCTGAGGTTGCTGAATGTTAAGAATTCAGGCAACTTTGGATTGGCAGTATGACACCAGGTTTCTTCCAATTCCTTTATTAAGTTATGATTAATGATGTAATAGAAAGGATTTCAACTGTTAAAAGACTCCCTATGTGACTAACGTTGGGGGAATAGGATAAAGTGAAATAATTTGTCACGGTCCTCCTCTCTTTAGCTTCCCGAAAGTGGGGCTGAATAATAAGAAAAAAGTTAGTATTCTTTCAAGATAAGAAGCAATAATGATAAAAATGGTGAAAATACTTTGAAAAATTAAACATTGCAGCTTTGAGAGATGTCTTGAAAATTAGTATAAATATTGAGGAAATAAATGGAGTATTTATTAAATCTATGAAACCAACCGATTAATGTCATGCTCCCACTTAGAAATCAGCAGGTCAGAAGTTGATTTACTCGGTGAACATGTTTTTAAGACTTATTCATCAAAAATGTAGTAACTATATTTTCTCAATTTTTATGACTTTTTAATGCTCATCAGCTGCTCCACCAACAGATTTGCTCATATACGAGCAAACTATGTTGTGTGTGTGTGTGTGTGTGTGTGTGTACACCCACATATATATGTGTATATACTAGAGTATACTACATACATATAATATATGTTGGACATAGGATACTACCAAAGATAAAGTAACTAGAGGGTCAAGTTTCTAGGCCCAACCCTCAAGAGAAGACCCAAGTTAATTTGTATAAGAATGACTAAAATGCCCTCAGGATGGATAAAAAACTTAACCAGATTGCTGCACAGTGTGCACAACTGTTTGCCGTACTCTGGATTGTTTGTGAACAAGAAAGGAAACTAAATGCAGATATGCACTGCCTATTGACAGACATAGATCAGGTCATAGCAGATTGCATTGGCCTCTTACGCATAGTTTCAGGTAGATACTAAGGATTCTTAACCAGGATAGTTACTTATGGTGGATGTAGAGTTGCATATTCATTAAGTGAAACAAACATGTCTATCATAATAAGAGGTTTAGAGCTGAAAATATTTCAGTTTGGACCTCATATTTATCAACTAATTAAGATACCCATTTAAGTGCTGATACAGTGTAATAATGGGCCAAGTAACATCCTATAATGAAATTTCCATGTATTTTGTCATTCATAAAAAAATACGTGGGTTGAAAATTGGTTTGGACAGTTGAAATATCTGCTTGAGCTATTTTGGGGAAAATGTATTCCTTCCTTCCCCTTCCTACCCTCCCCTTCCTTTCCCTCTCCTCTCCTGCCTTCTCCACCTATTCATGTAGTGCCAGCACCTGGGTTGCATTTGAGTTCTGGTGTAAGGATCAGTATCTAAATGTGATACTGTGACAGTATCTCTAAATATTACTCACTAAATACATAGTGGAATAATGGGATGGTTTACTACTTCTTACCTGCCTAAGCTTGTTTTAATAATTGCTGCTTCTTTCCTGCCTTATCTGGTATTAATGATTGCTGCTTTTTTCCTACTTAATGGATGAGACCGTCCTTCCTATACTAATACTTACCCAACTCTGCTCCACCTACTCTGTTTGCCTGTAAATGGGCAAAAGGAGAAGCACTAGCCACATTTATACTGCCATTAATTTGTGTCAGTCCTCTACTTGAGACTGATGGTCTTACCCTGGGAAAGCAGGTTAGTCCTGGGCAAAAGCGAATGACAATTGGAAATAAGGGAAGCAACTACTGTTGGGAAGCCAGTAGTAAGTGGAAAATGCAAACAATAAAGGCTAATTTTATTTTGGTGCTTGTGAAAGACCAAAAGTAATAAATTTGATGTTATCATTTAGCTGTATTTACAGTTACCCATTAAGGCGAAGCTAATTGCTTCCCTTTCCTACACATCCTTGCCAACAATTGTTACTGCTCTTTTAAATGACTGCTATGCTTAACATAAGGTGTGAGGTGATATCTCACTGCGGGTTTGATTTGCATTTCCCTGGTGATTAGTGATGTTTAGCACCTTTTCATGTACCTATTTACCATTTGTATGTCTAGTTGGGGGGCAGGAATCTATTTAGTTCCTCTGCTCAATTTTTTTTTTTTTTTTAAGATTTTATTTATTTGACAGAGAGAGACACAGCGAGAGAGGGAATACAAGCAGGGGGAGTGGGAGAGGGAGAAGCAGGCTTCCCGCCGATCGAGCAGAGAGCCTGATATGGGGCTCAATCCCAGGATGCCGGGATCATGACCTGAGCCGAAGGCAGAGGCTTAACCCACTGAGCCGCCCAGGCGCCCCTCCTCTGCTCAATTTTTAATCAGATTTTTTTTTTTCTGTTTATTTTCTTGTGTTCTTTATGTATTTTGGATTTAATTCCATATCAAAGATATACTTTGCGATTTTTTTTCCCATTCCAGTGGTTGTCTTTTCTTTTTGTTGATTTTTTTTTCTTTTGCTGAGCAGAATATTTTTAGTTCACTGTTGTCTGTTTTTGCTTTTGTTGCTTGTGTTTTTAGTATCATATCCTAAACAAAATAATAATTGTCAAGACTAATGTCAAGAAGCTTTTTCCCTATGTTTTCAGAAGTTTTAGGGTTTCAAGTCTTATGTCCTTAATCCATTTTGAGTTAGTTTTGTGAGTAGTTTGAAATAAGGATTCAATTTAAATCTTTTGCATGTAGTTACACAGGTTTCCCAACACTATTTAATATGGTATTCTTTTCCCTTTGAGTTTTCTTTGTTCTCTCGTCAAATATTAGTTGACCATATATGTAGGGATATATATATACACACACACACACATATATGTGTGTGTGTGTGTGTGTGTGTGTGTGTGTGTGTGTGTATATATATATATATATGTATATATAGGCTCTTGATTATTTTCCATCAGTCTGTGTATCTATCTGTTTTTATGCCAGTACCATACTGTTTTGATTACTAGAGCTTTGTAATACAGTTTGAAATTAGGAAGTATGATACCTCCAACTTTTATCTTTCTCAAATTGCTCTGGCTATTTGAGATCTTTTGTGGCTCATTACAAATTGTAGGATTCAGAATTTAGTGTTTATCATTCACATACAACTCATTGATTTTTACTAAACATATGTGCATTTCTAGTCAGAATACTGAATAAAATTTAACATATTTTTTGCAAGTACATCATGTTAACATATTTTTGCAAGTACATCATGTGAAAAGCACACTCTATGTGTGCTTTTCCTACTTGCTTTTGTCATGTAGCATTCTTAGATTCATTTCAATTGATGTATTCTTCTTAAATGCAGTCCATATGCATGAACATAGTTGGAATTACTTATCTGTCCTTCATTTGATGGAAATTTCTGTTTTCTGTTTTTTTTTTTTTTTTTTTTTTTTTTGCTCTAATAAGGTATGCTGCTATAAATATTCTCTCTCTGTGTCTTTGTTTCTCTCTCTCTTTTCCATTAAAGTACGTAACTAGAAGTAAGGTCTACCACATTTTTCTCACTTTGCTTTCCAAAATGTTTTTAACAATTTCAAAATTGTATATAAGCAATTTTGTCTTTCTCCAACCTGCTTTGTGGACTGTTGGTAATTTTTGCCAAATAGCTAGATGTGCATGCATATTTCACTGTGATTTTAATTTGTGTTTTCACATTTCTTTCCTTCATAAGGAAAACATATTTCATGTTCATTGGCCATTTCAATTTTATTATCTCTTAACTATCTGTTCATGTCCTCTCACCATTTTTCTTTTCAAGTGTTGAATCATTTCTTTCTTATTGATGTATTACAGTTTGGTATATGTTCTTGAGATTAAGCCTCTGCTCATAATATTCTTGACAAATATAATCCCAATTTGGGCTTCATTTAATCCCAGTTTCCTGTTTTTTTTTTTTTTTTTTTTTTTTAGGATTTTATTAATTTATTTGAAAGAGAGAGTGAGAGAGAGCATGAGAGAGGAGAAGGTCAGAGGGAGAAGCAGACTCCCGGTGGAGGTGGGAGCCCAATGCCGGACTCCATCCCGGGACTCTGGGATCATGACCTGAGCGGAACACAGTTGCTTAATCAACTGAGCCACCCAGATGCCCTGTTTCCTGTTATTTTTAATGCTCAAAGATTTAAGTTTAAATGCGGAATTTAGCAGTCAGTCATAAACCATTCCTTATCTCAATGTGATTTGATTTTTTATAAATAAGAATAAATACAAACATTATGAATACAAGAGAAAAGTAATATTCTAACATACTACATAAACTTCTTATAAAAAGAGGTTTTAAAATTAGCTTTGTACTAGTATTTTTTTGACTGACCTTAAAAGGAATCTGTACTTTGTGGTTAAGCTTGATTTTAAAAAGGGCAAAATTTTTCGCTACATTTCTACCATTTTCTCTCAGAATTTGAACGTTGAAGAATAATTTGCAAAACTGCCTTGTGAAAATAACACTTTATTTCCCCATATTTATATCCAGATACTAACTATATGTATATTTATAGTTCAAGTCATCCATAAATAAGAGTGAGGACAGCTTTCATTTAAGTGATCTACTCCTTCTGATATTCATTTAAAAAGAAGTTTGGGAGACAGATAAAACTGATGGCTTTAAGATGCAAATGAAACAGTTGAGAATAAAGAATATATGTGAGTGGAGAGAATTTCTGAAACCACTATAAAATCAGAAAGTGGTTAGACTTAGTATTTATTCATGTACACACATGTATAAATATATAAATAGGTATGTATATGTACCTGGATATATCTATCTATCTATATCTATACACACACACACACACACACACACACACACATTCATTCATATTTTATATCAGTAGATAGGTAAAATTCCATACATAGTGTGGGATTTAATCAGTTGAATTGTTCTTTAAAATTAAGCTTTATAGGGGCACTTGAGTGGCTTAGTGGGTTAAGCCTCTGCCTTTAGCTCAAGTCATGATCTCAGGGTCCTGGGATCAAACCCCACATCAGGCTCTCTGCTCAGTAGGAGAGTCTGCTTCCCTCCCACCCCGGCTTGCCTCTCTGCCTGCTTGTGATCTTTGTCAAGTAAATAAATAAAATCTTAAAAAAAAAAGATTAAGCTTTATAAATTTATTATTCAATATTTTTATTCTATAAACTATTACAGCAATTAAGTGAAATATTCAAAGAGCCAAATAAGTAAAACTGACTGACTTTACTGTTCTCCAGTGTTAGGTATTAAGGAATATGTTCACATTCTCAAGGCATTTGCATATAAAAATATATTATTTTTATGTTCACTGATGAAACTTGAAAGGTATTTCTCATAAAAACATGAAGGTGATCTATGAACATTAAATATCATGTCTGCATTGCCTCCAAGTATATTTAGAATAAAAATGGATATTCCATTTATTAAATTCATGAATAAAATAAGATTTCTTTGAATTGAACAAAATGAGGAAAATGATGGAAGTTAATAAAATATGCATTATTATATTTCCAATATCTGAAAAACATCTAATAATGTATAGGCCTTAAACTTGGGCCACATCCTGTAGCACTTCTGATCTAATTAGATTTTACTGTTTTAAGAATATACAGTTTCTTAATACTGAAAATTGTTTTTCCTTAATCTGTGGTAATACATATGATTGGGAAGAAGCAGAGTAATTTGGGTTGATGAAGCAATTTCCTTCACCTAAAAACTATTCTGCCTGTGCCTGTATGTGTACATTTATATTTATGCTAATAAGTTGACCTAATGTGATACATGGGATCTTTATTTAACATATTGATGTAAGGGGGCGCCTGGGTGGCTCAGTGGGTTAAGCCTCTGCCTTCAGCTCAGGTCATGATCTCAGGGTCCTGGGATGGAGCCCCGCATCGGGCTCTCTGCTTAGCAGGGATCCTGCTTTCTTCTCTCTCTCTGCCTGCCTCTCTGCCTACTTGTGATCTCTCTCTGTGACAAATAAATAAATAAAATCTTAAAAAAAAAACCAAAACACAACACATTGATGTAAGAACACTGTTACTTCTATAATTCATATATTCTGATATCTTGAAACTGATAACTTGAAACTGTAAAGGGTATGCAGGTGCCCTCTGTAGTATTATCCCAAGCTTCATACTTTGTCTAGGTTAGAGAAGATGCTAGTAAAAATGTTTTAGGTCAGAAAAATGTTTTATTTTATCATCACATTTCTATTTGGCTAGCTTGGTAATTTAATTCAGTGATCGTATTTATCTCATTCATGATATTAGGTTAATTCCAGAGGTCTAAATGGCTTCACTTTGAGAAAATATAATAACTTTATGATTATTATTTAAACTGATATTAAAGGATCTAAAGAAGGTTAAAAGAGGAGTTTCAAAAATGTTTTGAATCATAAATGAGAGAAAGTCAAAATATATATCTTTCCAAATTAGCAACTTCACATCAACTAACACTCAAGCTGTGACATAAATGATGTTCACAATTTTGCTTCTACTATCAAGAAAGCATGCACTTTAAGATTTGGCCATGTTACAGCTGTTCACTGCTTGAACTTCTCTGTACTGCCAAGGAAGTAGGATGGATTGCCATTGTCCAGGCTTTCTTCCTTCAACCATTTCACTTCCTAGAGGAGATGGCTAGTATTATTAGTTGAAAAAGTGGGATGAGGATCTAGTTGCACAAACATTAAAAGAAACTAGCTACTACAGTCCATTGCCTCATCTGGTCCTTGCTTTTCAGAGCTGATGTAGATTTCTCAGGTCTGCTTCCCCTAGAATTCCCCTAGAATATTGGACAGAGCCCATTGTGCTACAATCCAAACATAGATAGCACGAGTCGATTTTGTTTACTATAATGTACAAAAGCTTAGATAATTTATCATATTAAACAGAGTAATGTAAATCCTAAACCAGAATGTTAGATGTGAGGTGCCTCTTTAGATTTCAGTACGATGCCTACAAATTAGGAATATTCACAGATTCTTCTAACTACAGTGCATTTTCTGATATTGGCATGACTACATAGCTCTTAAAGATGATTCTTTTTACAGAGAAATATTTTAGCTTTTGTAAAATATATGGAAATAGTTTGACCTTTTACAACTAACCTTTTTAAAACCTTTATAAAAAGAAAAGGTCTACAAGTTAAAATTTTCATTTAGAATTTAGGAAAGTGTCTTTAGGAAAAATGCATTTCCTTCTCGTTTTCTCTCTTCCTTTTCTTCAAGACATATATGTTTTAGCTTAATTGTACTCGTTCAAAAGATATATTGAATCCCAAACCCCCAGTTCATCAGAATGTGGCTATGTTTGAACATAGGGTCATTGCAAATATAAATAGTTAAGATATCATATTGGAGAATGGTGGTCTCTTAATCCAATATGACTGGTTCTTATAAGAAAAGATAAATTTGGACATAGACAAAGACAAAAGGAAGACAGCCACGTGAAGACAGCGGTAGGGGTAGAATATATACTGCTCTAGCCAAGGAATGCCTGGGGCTACCAGAAGCTAAGAGAGTCAAGGGAAGATTTCTCCTTCAAGGTTTTAGAGGATACTTGGCCCTGATAACACCTTGGTTTTAGATTCTAGACTCTAGAACTCTGAAGAAGACATTTTGTTGCTTTAAACCATCCACTTTGTCATACTTTGTTATCTCAGCCCTCAGAAACTAATTCAGCAACTAAACTCTGCCTCTCCTTCTTTAAAACTGACTTTATATAGAAAAAAATATAAACTTTATAACTATAGTATATTGATGAATGAATACTCATCCCTTCAAGTAGAAAATGTGTCTTCAATACGATGGCTAAAGGGAGAAATCTCAATTGTAGAATTAAGGAGGCTACTCTAAAAAAAAAAGAAGGAGGATACTCTACAAACAATGAAAATAATCTAGTTTGATTCAAATGGTTACATGCATATTTTCTTGGCTTTTAACATAATGAAGAAACATCTCACCATGGTTATGGTTATTAGAGCAATAACATTAATTGTTATTAATATATATATATATATATATGGTTTTTCAAGCCTTTATAGTAATTGCAAAATGAGTTTATAGAAACATTTTGGATCTCTCACTTGCATGGATTTATCACATTTGAGGATAAGATGACAACTGATTGACTATTGCTTAGGCATGATTTCATTCAGTTGTGTCTCCATCTCAGCTGATGGAAAGGCATAAGAATCTTTTTCATCAAATCCTTGATCTGTCACACTAACACATCTCCTGTCTTTCTCCATGTTACCAATCTTTTAGAAGCCTTTAACTATCCTGCTGTGAATCAAGAAAGTAATACCCAAGAGTAATTCTTCTGCACTTAACTGTCAGGAAAGATACTGGTTGATGGAGCGATAGCTGAACCATTCTCTGTATGTCTTTGAAACAGAGGAAACCATCCATGCTTTACTCCATGTTTACGGCTGAGTTTATCTCTCTGAAAAAGCCCAATTGCCTTGATAAATAGTTATTGTCTACCCATGTAAAAAATCACAAACACACGTAAAAAAATACAGTTCATGTGATAAAATAGTGCTTCATTTCCTATCTTGCCATGTGACAATCGGTACATAATTTAAACATTATTTCAGGCTAAATGGCACAAATTGCCTCATGTAGATAACACAAAAGCAGTTATAAGTGGTGACTCCTACTGGATATTTTTGTGTGTGTGCGTTTGGTAGTGTTTATTTGAATCAAGCAAGGGAGAAATATAAATTCTCTTTCCTTCTGTAAAATGGCACTTAAATTATCCTCCTAAAAGTGTATGTACTTTAGCATGAAAGTACTATTATTAACATAGTTGAACAATATTTATTTAAAAATATTTCCCTACATTTTTATCTTTTTTTTTGTTCCAAATTAGCCATTTTAGTAGTGGTATAGTTGGACACTAGTATAATATAATAAGTGTTTTCTTGTCTTGATTCCTGGACTATAGGTGTTTAATTTTCATTCTGTTCTGTCTTCCAGAACAACTTTATTCTAACATTTTTTCAGAGTTTGAAATCCACAGTGTAGCCATGATGTAGTTTAACATTTTCCAGCACGAAGATCAAGAGCAAGTGACACACCTTTTATACTAAATATATAGATTTCTTTTCTATGCTAGTCAGCATGAAAACTCTTAAAAGTGGGATAAATGATAAGAGCACTTCATTGTCAATTGGAGGAATTTTTCATATCTTTTAAACCACAGTGCTCTTAATAAAATGAAACTGAATTTTAAAAGTTTAATAATTAATTCTTATGCTATATCACCTAAGTGTTTCACTTTTTTTCTAGATAAATATTAATAGGAAAAAAATTAGCTCATAAAGTCTTTAGTCTGTAGGCATAATCTCTACCTTAATGAAACAATAAACCAAGTATAATATTAATGGAATGAAGTGATAACAAATATAAATGTAGAAAAATGAAATAATGAAGATTCTTTTTTTTTTAAGATTTTATTTATTTATTTGACAGAGAAAGATCACAAGTAGGCAGAGAGAGAGAGAGAGAAGCAGACTTCCTGCTGAGCAAAGAGCCCAATGCAGGGCTCGATCCCAGCACCCTGAGATCATGACCTGAGCCAAAGGCAGTGGTTTAACCCACTGAGCCACCCAGGCGCCCCCAATAATAATGAAGATTCTTAACTCAGTATCACAGTATAATTGATCAAATGGGAAAATTAGAAGTTTTTTTAATTTTCATTTTAACATTGGCAACCTTTATGTTTATATACTGCATATTAGCTATAATCTCTAAATGTTAGAAAGTTATTTGTAATGGAATCCACAATCTTGTTAATACCTAAGCCATGGTCAGTGCTAATAAGATTTAAAAATACAGGGTCGGGGCGCCTGGTGGCTCAGTGGGTTAAGCCTTTGCCTTCGGCTCAGGTCATGATCTCAGGGTCCTGGGATTGAGCCCTACATCGGGCTCTCTGCTTGGCAGGGAGCCTGCTTCCCCCTCTCTCTCTGCCTGCCCCTCTCTCTACTTGTGATCTGTCTCTCTCTGTCAAATAAATAAACAAAATCTTAAAAAATAAATAAATAAAATAAAAATACAGGGTCATAAGACTATATTAGGTAACGAATCTGGAAACTTCTGGAAAATACACTGGAATTCAAGAGGTTAATCTGTTTATAGTTCTGCTTCTGGCTTTGAATATGAATGAAATAAGACAAAATGAATACAAGAGTGGTTTAGTACTACAAATGTCCAGTACTCTAATTTAAAATATGGTTCTGTGTAATAACTTGAAAGTTAGCAGTTTTGTGAAACCCCAGTCTGGAGACCTTGTTGTGAGCATAGAATAAGTAGGAGAATGTTCTTTCACTCATCAAAGCCTAACCTTCTGCTAACCTGGAAATCTTTTTATTTTGAATCTGGCCTTCATTGGGACTCATTAACTCCCTTTTGCTGGTAATCTAGCAAAAGTATTGTTCCTACCAGAATTCTGTTCAGGATGGTCCAGATCAGCTGTAGAGCATCTTCTTGAAAAGACTGATAGGCATCCTGAACTCCTTAGAAATACCGATACATGTATACATATTCTGAAATACATATGTACATACTCTGAAAAAATATATATATATTTGCACACTCTGAAAACTAGAATATTTATGAAATAAATAGGAAGGGGTGCAAAGAAATGGAAAAACATTCCATGCTAATGGATTGGAAGAACAAACACTGTTAAAATGTCTGTACTATCTAAAGCAACCAGTACATTTAATGCCATCTCTATTGAAATACCATCAGCATTTTTCACAGAGCTAGAACAAACAGTCATGAAGTTTGTATGGGACCACAAAAGACCCCAGATAGCCAAAGCCACCCAGAAAAGAAAAGCAAGCTGGAGGCATTACGATTCTGGATTTCAAGTTGTATTACAAAGCTATAGTCCTCAAGATGATGTGGTACTGGCATAAAAACAGACACATAGATCAGTGGAACAGAATAGAAAACCCAGAGATGGACCACAATCAGATGGTCAACTAATCTTTGACAAAGCAGGGAAGACTATCCAATGGAAAAAAGATAGACTTTTCAACAAATGGTGTTAAGAAAATTGGGACAGCCACCTGGCAGAAGAATGAAACTGGATCACTTCCTTACACCATACACAAAAACAAATTCAAAATGAATGAAAGACCTAAATGTGACACAGTAAACCATCAAAATCCTGTCAGAGAACACAGGAAGCAACCTCTTTGACCTCAGCCATAACAACTTCTTACTAGGCACATCTCCAGAGGCAAGGGAAACAAAAGCAAAAATGAACTAGTGGGACTTCATTAAGATAAAAAACTTCTGCATAGAGAAGGAAACAATCAACAAAACTAAAAGGCAGCCTGTGGAATAGAAGATATCTGTGAATGACATATCTGATAAAGAGTTAGTATCCAAATCTATAAAGAACTTATCAAATTCAACACTAAATAAATAACCCAGTTAAAAATGGACAGGAGACATGAATAGACATTCTTCCAAAGAAAACATCCAGGTAGCCAGAAGACACATGTAAAGGTGCTCAGCATCACTCATCATCAGGGAAATACTAATCAAAACATCTCACACCTGTCAGAATAGCTAAAATTAACAACACATGAATTGACAGGTGTTGGAGGGGATGCAAAGAAAGGGGAACCCTCTCACACTGTTGGTGGGAATGCAAACTGGTGCAGCCATGGTGGAAAACAGAATGGAGGTTCCTCAAAATCTTAAAATTAGAACTACCCTGCAACCCAGCAATTGCAGTCCTAGGTATTTACCCAAAGGATACAGAAATACAGATTCGAAGGGGGTACATGCACCCTGATGTTTATAATGGTACTATTAATAGCCAAGTTATGGAAAGATCCCAAATGTCCATTGACTGATGAATGGATAAAGAAGATGTGGTATATATACACAGTGGAATATTACTCAGTCATTGAAAATAATGAAATCTTGCCATTTGCAACAGTGTGGTTGGAGCTAGAGTATATTATGCTAAGCAAAACAAGTCAGTCAGAGAAAGACAAATACCATATGATTTCACTCATATATGGAATTTAAGAAACAAAAAGATGAACACATGGGAGGGGGAAAAAGGGAATGAAACAAATCAGAAGAGACTCTTAAGGATAGAGAACAAATTGAGGGGTGATGGATTGAGGTGGGTAGGGGATGTGCTGGATGAATGATGGATATTAAGGAGGGCATTTGTTATGATGAGCACTTGGTGTTGTATGTAAGTGATGAATCACTGAATTCTATTCCTGAAAGCAATATTGCACTGTATGTTTACTAAGTAGAATTTGAATAAATAACAATAAAAAAAAAAAGAAATAGCCATGTATATTTGCTGCCTACATTCTGTATCAGTGACTGGTAAAATCAGAATCATAATGGCCCATCGTTTAAACCTTTCCACCTGGTTGTGACAGAGGGTTTAGTCTTCCTAATTACAGTTGTCTCTTTATTTGCTCCAGAGACCCTAGCCAAGTCATATTGTATTGTAGCGCTCTGTGAAGTTGCTATCACAATCCTTCTTAAATGCTTTCCAATCCATGTGGGAAATAAATGTGGATTTATTTCCACATTAGGTAAGAGTAAGATTCTGGTTTTGATGGTATATCTGGTATATCTGATAGTAGGAAGCACAACTCGGGTATGTAGCTGAAATCAGGCTTTCAATTACTTTCCTCATGTCTATATTTTGAAAACCTTTGTTTTGGAAAACTAATGACTTATATCCACCTGTAACTGCAAGGCAAATTGCTGCCCCCAATACGAGAGAGTCTTCTTAATTCATCTTTATTGTGACTTATGGAAAGAATAGCTAACTATTTAACAAAGAGAGAAGCAAGCATGTCTGAAGCATGCACATGCATATTTAATCTCCATTATCAGATAAATTTACTCTGTTTGGTGGTGATCATAGTGGGGCAGGAGTGCAGCAAAAGTAGAATTGTACAATTTTTCCCTCAAATTTTTAGAACTGCTTAGGTATTTTTTTATACAGATCAAGCTGGAAATACTGAAAATAAAAGCAATGGAAACTTCCCAATGTGCACTTGATGATGCAGAAGAATATAAATTTTTAGAATAATACAATAAATATACACTTCAAATGGGGAAAATAACTCTGAAATAAAAATAACAAATAAAATGAAATTGATAGTTTGGAAAAGCATATTTTAATTCAAGAAATCATATATAATGATCTATATTAGAAAAATAGTTTTAAAGTTTCGGAAAAACAAATTTAAAGCTAAAGGGTTAATAGTTTCTTGATTACAATTATATACTTAGAATACTTAAGAGAAACAAATTGAAAATACTTGCATCTATTTTTATAAAAAAGCCATTTTGTAAGGTAATCATAAAAATTAAGAACATGCCTATATACAAATTATAGTAATTAATACAGAGATCCTGCTTTCAATAGCAATAAAATAGATTAATTTATCAAGAGATACGCCTAATAAGTGGCTTGTAGAAAACTTGTGAAAAATAAAACATATAAAATTAGCACATTAGCCTTAAAAACTATTGCATATGGAAAGAAACATTTGAGTTAATAGAAAGCCATATGATATCAATAGAAAGGGTGACTTCATAATATGTTACTTATAAATCATTCGATGAATTACATGTGATGTCAAAAATAGTGTGGGTGATCCTGACCAGTCCTACTTTTAAACATTTTAGAATGAAGAGTTTCTGAAAATATAAGCATGTAAAAATAACTAAGAACACTCAGGAAAGGAATAAAACTAATAGAATTATGTACAAGGTGAAAACATTTGCAGATTTCTTCCAAATTTAAGTCATATAAAGGAGCATCATATAAGAATCCCACCAGCTGTGTATTTATTACAATATCCTTTCATTTCTGCTGAGAAATGTGTTAGATTTAAACAAAACCAATGCCATATGGTAATAATTCATGGACCAATGTTTTCTGATTTTTTAAGTTAAAACATTAAATCAAGGTTAAAGAATCATTCCTCATTATGATTCTGGAATTCAGAAAAAATATATAGACAAATTCTGATGACTGCAGAATTCTTTGGAGTCACTTAAAAGTTTGCATGTATCCAACCTTGTCACTTGAATGAGGATTCTCCTGAGGAATTTTCTTAATTTTCAAATGGGCAGTGTGTCAGCAATATTGCCTAACTGAAAACGGTGCAGCCTGTGTTTATGCTAACTTGGCCTTAAAGGAAAAGTGAGGTGTCCCTGTGAGGCAGTCATATTGTCCAGTTTTCCAGCCAAAGCAAAAAAGAATATTCTGGATTTAAGTACATTAAGAAGAAGCTTCTTGAGTTGTAGGTTGGTTTGTCCTGCCAATTTTGGACATCGAAGTCAAAGAGCACTGAATTGTTAATATTATAAGGAATTGTTTGGTAGGGGCTCTTGGTAGTATTATACAAAGGTGTCCTGGCACCTATATAATTTTATGTATTCTTACTATGTGAGTAATGTTTGTGTAAAAAACTTGGCTGAATTAAAATAACAATTCCAGGGTTGCCAGGGTGTTCCAGTTGTTTAAATGTCCAACTCTTGATTTCAGCTCAGGTCATGATCTCAGAATCCTCATATTAAGCCCTGCTAGCCCTGTGTTGGGCTCAGCTGGGTGTGGGGCCTGCTTAAGATTTAAGATTCTCTCTTTCCTTTTTCTTCTCCTTCTCCCCCCCCTCCCCCTCAATAAATAAATAAATAAATAAATAAAATCCCTCCCTCTGGGAGGAAATGTTAAGAAAAAGATCTCTATTTCTTGAGTATATATGTGTGTATATATACACATACACCCTAGAGAGAAAGGAACTCTTCCTCAAGAGCAGCTCTTCCTATAAGCTGTCTTAATTATATTAAGCTGTCTTAATGAGATCACTGTCTATTTAAATCCAACACATAACCATCTAAACAAGTCTCTCTTTCACACTTCTGCTTCTGGCTTTTTAAAAGTAAGACTTTACAGTGAAGTCATGAAAAGAAACAGGAAACTCACTTTCGTTTTGACAGCTATATGATTCTTAATATCAGGGGCCAACAAAATAAGGAGATAACAGGGAATGCCAGAATGGAGTAAAAGGAAGGGGCTTTATTGGCAGCAAAAAAATCTCATTATTTACTTATATCCAAATATGAACATATATTAAGCTCAAAGTTACATGTTTTATTATTGTAATCTTACTCTGAAATTACTACTTGACTGTTATGTTTAATTTATATCTCTTACATTTCTTAGTTTTATTTTTTAACTTGTAGCAAAGACTAAGATGAAAATTTTAAATTACTTTTCTGAAGAAATCTCAGAGAAATTTCAGCAAGCATTGAATGAACAAAAATGGCATGATGGAACAGAAATAGTTCTTTGACTGTCAGCAGATATTTAAATAACATGAATGCCATCTAGTTATAATGGATTCCTTTAAAACTGATGATACTTAGAGAACAAAGGGAATCAGCCCAGAGTCACTTATTGCAAAAAACTGCAGAGTATAATAGTTGACATGAAAATGACTCTTCAAGACTTTTAGAATAATAAACCTCTGGGTGAAAACTCTCAGAGTGACTCCCAGAAATACAGAACCAACTGCTTTTCCATAAAGCTACTACATTTATGATCACCTGGAGAGACTAAAGTACCAATGTAAAATTCCGGCTGTGACTGGCCTTAATATTAAAAGCCAGAGAAATGGAAAAAAGGGGCAGAAGGGTAAAGGTCATGTTTTAAAACAGTATTAAAAAAAAATCAGCCTGCAATATATGTCTTTTTTCTTAATTATTAATTCAGTGATTTAATCATCTCTTAAATTATTCATTTAATAAACAGTAAGTGCTTATTGAGCATATTTCATTCATTGCTAGCCTCTATGTAAGTTAGAGTCATTAGAAAGATAAGTATGGTATGTTTTCTGCTTCTAGGAGTCCTCAATCAGTGGGATACATAGTTATATAATCACTAAATAAATGTGATACAATAGCAGATATAAAAAGACAAATGATCTGTGAAATCACAGGAGAAACAACTTAGTTTAGCTAGAATGACTAGGTAAGACATCACACAAGAAAGAACATTTAATCTGGATTTTGAAGAAAAGACTAATAAAACTTACTGTTTAAAAGTAGCAATAACATGGTCAGAAGACAGGAAATAACATATGATTTCAGTATAACTGGCTTAATATCATGAGTAGGAATTGGAAACTATCTTGGAATAAACAGGAAGCTAAAAATACTCTGCAAACAGTGTGCCTGAAAGAATTGTGTCATTCCTAACACTAATACTTGAAATTATTAATAACTGTAATAATATCTGGTACAATGCAATACTCAGAATATTTGTGGAGTTGGACTGAATACAACCCTAATAAATCAGATTGAATTTACTTGGATTTTTTAAAAGTATTTTTTAATATACTTTATTTTTTAGAGCAATTTTAGGTTCACAGTGAAATTAAGTGGAAGATAACAGAGATTTCCTGTATACCCTTGCCTACACACATGCATAGCCTTCCCATATCAACTTAACTCATCAGAATTTTTTTAAAGCAAGGATAAACCAACATTGACACATCATAATCACCCAGAGTCCATGGTTAACCCTAGGGTTCATTCTTTGTGTTGTAAAACCTGTGGTTTGGGGCAAATGTGTAATGACATGTTATCTGTCATTATAGTAACATACAATGTTTTACTGCTCTAAAAAAATTCTCTCTTCCACAACTATCTGTTCCTCTCTCCTTCCTAACTCCTGGCAACCATTGATTTTTCTTTTTTTACTGTCTCCATAGTTTTGCCTTTTCTTGAAAGTCATATTTTGGGAGTCATACAGAATGTAGCCTTAAGAGATTGACTTCTCTTAGTAATATTCATTTGAAGTTCTTCCATGTCTTTTCTTGGTTTGATAGCTTATTTCTGTTTAGTGTTGAGTATTTTTCCATTGTCTGGATGTACTGCAGTTTATTTATCCATCTACCTAATAAAAGACATCTTGGTTGCTTCCAGACTTTGAGAATTATGAATAAAGCTGCTGCATGCATTGTATGCAGGTTTTTGTGTGCACACGTTTTCACCTAATCTGGATAAAAACCAAGGAACAAGATTGCTGAATTATATGGTAAGAGTATGGGTAACTTTGTAGAAAATTGCCAGCGTATCTTCCAGAGTGGCTGTGCCATTTTTCATTCTCATCAGCAATAAATGGGAGCTCCTGTTTCTTCACATACTCCCCAGCATTTGCTGTCAGTGTTCTGGGTTTGGGCCAGTAATAGAGGTATGTAGAGCTTTCCCACTACTTAATTTATGTTTCCCTGATGACATGTGATGTGAAACATCTTTTCGCATGCTTATCTGCCATTTGTATATCTTCCTTGGCTAGGAATCTCTTCAGGTATTTGGTTCATTTTTTAATTGGGTTGTTATTTTTTTTTTTACTGCTGAATTTTGAGTTCTTTGTGTATAATGGCTAACAGTCCTTTATCAGATACGTTTTTTGCAAATACTTTCCCCATCTGTGGCTTGTGTTTTCATTCTCTTGGTAGTGTGCTTCACAGAGCAGAAATTTCTAATTTTAATAAAGCCCAGGTTATCAAGTCTTTCTTTCTTAGTTTGTGCCTTTGTTATTATATATCTGAATGTGTTTTTCAGCTACGTTTGGAAAGAAATATTTTGAATATTCTTTTCCTGATATTCTTTTAGAAGACAGAAAGTAGAGGCAGAATAATGCCCCTATTCAAGATGTCCGTATCCTGAATCATGGAACCTGAAAATATATTAGTTTACATGGCAAAAAGATACTGCATAATTAATTAAGAATCTTGATAAGAGGAATTGTACTGGATTACAGAGCTTCATCATGTGACCACAGGATATCCAGTGTCAGAATGGTGCCATGCGAGAGTGACTTGACTGATCTTTATTGCCTTGAAGGAGGAAGTGACCACAAACCAAGGAATTTATGTGGCCTCCAGGAAGTAGAAATGGCAAGGGAACAGATCCTCCCGTCAAGCCTGTAGAGCGATGTAGTGGTTCTGTCGACAAAAAAGTCCACTGATACTCATTTTGAATTTCTGAAGTCCAGAACAGTAAGATAATGCAACTCTTTTGTTTTAAGCCATTACTTTTGTGGTAATTTGTTACAGCAGCAGTAGGAAACTATTGGAAATTATAGGAAAATAATAGGAAATTATACTGAGGAACTCATGTATAATTTCAGGGTCTTTAACATTGTTTCTTTTTTCCTTTGTCACTTTAAAATTCTTCCTTTCTGCCTGCCTTCCTTTATTCCTTCCTTCTTAATCAAGAAGAGGTGATAGAGGAAATATAAAAAATACTGAAGAACTCTAAATTGAAGAAAAGCCTCCCTTCTACTTAGCACAGATTACTTATTTCCTAAGGAGATCTATCTACCCATCTTCCTTCACTCTCTCTCTCTCTCTCTTTCTCTATCATCTGTGGAAAGAGAGAGAGACTCTAAAATTATTCTAAAATGGATTGGAATGCATAACTCAAGCATGATGTTAGTTCTAGGTATATATTTTTTAAAGCCAGATTATTTTAGTGATCAACGATAAGCCCTTTTGTAAAATTGCATTCCTTTTCTCTAAAACAGTGCTTAGGGCTTGAGTGTCTTGGTAGTGTTAAATTGTAAACCCTATTATATTAGGACAATTGTGAGTCACATCTCTATCACTTACCATTGGATCCCAAGCAACAAACATTAAACCTGACAAAAATTTCAAAAAGACTAGATGAACTTGTAATGGATCAGAATGGAGATAGGTAGACTCTGAGGAAACAGAATGGCCCCAGAGCCCAGGTCTGATATGATAATATAAACATATGAATAGAACATATGTGTCAGTTGGAAAGAAGGTTAGTCTCCAGTAGAAGGGTAGAATGAGTCACAGAGGGAACAGTATTCACTAAGAATGTATCATAAGGTGTAGGTCTGTGTTTTCCAGGCTACTAATTGCTTAAAACTTCAAAATTATTCAACAGATTCATCGTGTTTTGTATTTATGTTTCTTAAGCAGAGTTTAACAGGAAATCTAACCATTGTATGAAATACATGCAGATTTTCATGTGAGGCAGCACCTCCCAGTTGTATAAGGGATTCTCCAATGATCCACTTTCTGAGCCAGTGAAAGTGAGGGTCATGAATGTGGCAATTATGAATTGATAAGATAGATGGCGGTTGATTAAAAATCTTTTTTCAGATATCAACTTGTCCCACATTTCTACTATTTAGAGAAAAAAAAAGTGTACCTAAAGTGGCTGAATTTTATTGTATCTGATAAATAAAAATCTTATATCTCAATGGTAAAGGGAAAATATGATGTCTCTCAATATGTTAAATTTTATGACATTTAGCAGTGACATGTTCTCTGTTCTGCCTTGCCATCATTTTGAGTGATAAGATTATACTTCTTCATTTCATTGACTTTGGACTTGCTGTGTGATTTGCTAGGGAAAATGAAATATGCTGGGAAGCATAACATAGGCCATTCTTGAGCAGAGACTTTATATGTAAATACATAGTTTGTCTCTGTCCATCCTCCCTTTGAGCTTTTGTTATTTGCCAGGAAAAATTCATTCCCCAAATAGTAAATGTTCTTTCAGGTGGGAACCCAGAAAGAATTAGAAGACGGGCATTGCCTAGCAGAACCCTCCTGAGTCCAGCTGAGGCAACCTTGGCACAGCAAAGACCAAGGTACCCTATAAGTTTCATGAAATGTGATGAAGAATTTAAATGTTTATTTGAGTTGGCTACTAAGATTTGAGGGTTTTTTTATGCTGAAGCATCAGACTTACATATATTTTGGCTTTCTTTTTTTTTTTTTTTTGACAGGAAGTTGGATTTATTGGTGGGCATGAATATGACGGGAAGGGGTATTGCCAAGGTTCTCATGAGTGCAGAGCCCTCCATTTGTCCAGGGGACCACGGTTAGGGATGTATTTGACCCCACAGCCATCTGGGATAAGCCGCTTTTCAGCCACCATGTCTTCAAATTCATCCACATTGAACTTAGTAAAGCCCCACTTCTTGGAGATATGGATCTTCTGGCGGCCGGGGAACTTGAACTTGGCCCTGCATAGGGCCTCAATCACATGCTCCTTGTTCTGCAGCTTGGTACGGATGGACATGATGACTTGGCCAATGTGGACCCTGGCTACTGTGCCCTGGGGCTTTCCAAAGGCACCCCGCGTACCTGTCTGCAGCCTAAATTGGAGATAGCCATGAGGTCAGACCCCAGCATCCACCAAAAGGGCTGTCTCCAAGGTCCCTTAGGGCAACCCATACAATCAACAGGCTGCATACACTACCGACAAGGCTACTGTTTGCAGCCATGGCACACTGGGCCCCCATAGACAAAGAGCACAGTTGGCTTAAATGGCTGCAGATATTTTGGCTTTCTTAATATCTCCCCTGGATGTCATCTCAAATTAGTATGATATGTGAATGATTTTTTCCTAATCAAACCAATTCTTCCTTATTTATTTCTATCACAGAAAACAGCATCAGTATACAACATGATTGCTTTCACCAAAAATCTTGATTGTCCTAAATTCCCTTTCTATTCTCCTCCTCTTTAACAAACCCAAAGCATGAAAAAAAAAAAATAGTAGTTAACATCCCTTACTTACTTAAAATATTTTAATGACTTCCAATTACACGTTCAAGGAATTTCTTTTCTTTTCTTTTCTTTTTTTTTTTTTTTTACGGTGGCCTTTATCATTGCCTTACATGTTTCAACATTTCAACTTACTATACTGTAGCCCTCTCACCTTCTCCTATTTTCTTAACTTCATAAAGATCATTCCTGTTTTATGTGCATTGTGTTGGATATTCTTTGTCCTTAGATACCTCCTAATCTGGGTATTCTGATGGTAACCTTGTTCTGATCATTCAGATACCTGTGAACTCAACAATGGCATCTTGGGTAGCCTAAAGTAGTCATCTAGTTAAATATTCTCACATGATTCTATTTTATTCTCCTCCATCACTTTCTTATCCACTTATTTATCTATTATTAATCACTCCCTCACCACCACCTCGACCACTTATTTGAATATTACCTCTAATGAATGCTGTTTAAGATATGTTCAGACCGGAATATTCAGCCCTGATGATAGCACTTGAAACATCATAGACATTCACTGTACATCATGAGTTAGTGAACTCAGTGCTATTATATTATACTGCTTATAAGTAAAATCAGTACTGTCACTATAATGAAATTAAACAAAAATACTTGCAGGAAGATTGATGGATATTGTTTCATTATTATAAAGAAAAAGTTAAAATTTCTCTTTTATTATGTTCACAAAAATAATTAAATAGAGTTATCTTGGAAATAATTAATGTTATTTTGTTTGCTTGCTCTTTTTACTATTGTGATGACAGTGAGCATTATCATTTTTAACCTTAAATATTTTGAAATAAATAGTTACACTATTGCTAAAGATTCTCCATCTGAGAAAATACTGAATGGGATTCAGTCTTTGACAAAAGATGTAAGACAAATAGAATACCTATATTTTAAAAAAGAGTATTTACATTATGTAGCTCATTACCTGATTTTCTGTTCTTTTAAACAATATACACTATAGTAATTCAAGAGAGTACAGCTTAGCAAGTGCATATATTTGATAATAAAAGGATAGACATATAAAAGAGTAAATTTCTGAAATACGTTTCTTGGGCTCTAGGATGGGCTGTAGGATAACTATAGACTTTCATATGATATCATGAGTATTTATTCATGGTTCCCCTAAATTAAGTAGGTCAGCCTATTTAAAACAATAATCAGTGCTTATCTAACTCAACATTGTATTTTCTATTATGGGAGTATTATAGGAGTAAGTTGTTGGGAATATTGTTCCTAGCTGTGAAATACAAGGCAAAGGATATAGCTCAACAAATGTTTAATTTGAGGTTCAGTTATATTTAAGGAAATAACTTTAGTTAAAAAGAAATAAGTACTTTAATTCATCAAAAGACTAGTTAGTTTTTTTTATAGTCCAACCATTAATTATAATAAGTTTTCAAACATAGCATTTTTATATAATGATTATTATATAGTAGTGAAAAATACAAATATAACTATTTTTAAACCAGTAATTAAATTCAGTGTGTCAACAAAACCACTTACAATCAGTTGAAGTGTGGGATTATTTTATTAATTTAAACTGCATCATTTTAAATATACAAAATAACAAATACATTTATTGCTTCTCAATCTAAATGGGAAGTACTTACCTATACATTTTAATATAAAAATGTGAATATAATGTTTTTTGTTTCCTTAAATTTGTTTCCAGAGTTTGTTTTTCTAGAGATAGTTTCTTACCAAGAGAATTGACTGAGATTGCCCATCTGTCACCCAAGTTAATTAACATTACTGGATAATTGACTGAATCAGGGTTAAAAAGACACATGTGCGCATAAGGAAACAATGGGCATTTCAGTAAATTAAAGTTATTTATGACAGCTGTGGGCATTCAGAATGCGTTTCCTCCCTACTTTGGCTAATAGACAAACACTTTGTGAAATAATAACCATTCTGTGGGCTTCAAAGTTTGAAAAAAGAAGGGTATGCTAAATCACCTCACCTAATTCTCTGTGCAATCAGAGAAGACTTTAGGTAACCACTGGGGTGGGCTAATTGCTTAGATTTTTTATTTTCTTGGGTCTAAGAATAACATTTTTCATTTAACTAAGAACTTTTGCTTGAATACTAAATTATATAAACATATTTCCTAACTTGTCATAAAATTTGAATGCTATGTATCTTACATGTTTAGAATCCTATAACTTGTATATCTTTAAGGCACGTATTGTATGGAGCACTGGATGTGGTGCATAAACATTGAATTTTGGAACACTGATTAAATTAAAAAAAAAGATGATGTTCAAGATGATGATTTGTAAATAAATCTTGATATACCTAAGTGATTTTTCTAACCTATGATGGTAACTTGTGTGCACATTTAGTGATATCATTGAATTCAAATATATAAAAGCTATTTACTCTCAGTCTACCCACTAAAGCCATTATACTTGTTTTTCACCATCTGAAATTACCATAAATTTAACCATAAATTACTGATGTGTTATATACAGAGAAAAATTTGATGATAAATATTAGACCACTAGCTTACCCACAAAAGAGTTATTTTAATTGATCATCCAAATTTAAATCTTCAATGAGCATGTAGTAGGCTGAAATGCAGCTCCAAAACATACCCATACTCTAGTCCCTAGACCCTGAATATTTAAAAGGCAAAAGAGGCCTTGCAGATGGGATTAAGAATTTTTGAGATGGGGAAATTATCCTGTGTTATTCTTATGAACCTTAGGTAATCATAATGGTTCTTTTAAAAGGGAGCAGCAGGATCAGAGTGAGAGAATGTTTTGTCAAACCAGACACAGAAAGAGAAAGCAGTGTGATAACAGGTACAAAGAGAGAGTGACAACAGAAGCAGAGGTCAGAGAAATACGGGGTCACATGTCAAGGAATTCAGACAGCTTTTAGAAGTTGGAAAGGCAAAGGATCAGATCTTAGAGCTTCCAGAAGGAACAAGGTCTGAGGATAAATTAAATATAGCCTAATGAGACCCAATTTGGGCCTCTACCTCCAAAACTACAAAGAAGAAATTTGTGTTGTTTAAACTACCAAATGTGTGACAAATTTTTGTAGCAACAATAGTAACTTAATATAGATCATAAAATTATTTTGCTAAAATATCATTTATAATTTTGCTTCAATTGCATAATATAATTGTGAAGAAAAAACTGGATCCTCTACTTACTTTCACAAAAGAACATAGAAATACTATTACAGAAATTTGACTAGTTTTGTCATTTTCGAGTTGGGCATTTCATGTTGACTGCAAGTACTATTTTGAGGTATTTTTAAGGGAAACCTTCGCAAGACTTTTGCCTGCAACTTAAGAATGAGAAATCTGGGAGGAGGAGCAAGATGGGGGAGAAGTAGGAGACCCTGTTTCAACTGGTCCCCTAAAGTGAGCTAATTATTTACCAGAACACTCTGAACACCCGTGAAATCAGCCTGAGGTTAGGATTATACACTTCTGGATCTCTACAGGGGCAGAAGACTCCAGTGGAGAGGTAAACAGAGTGGGAATGATTGGACTAATATTGGAGGATAAACAGAAGGGGGAGGGAGCCACCAGAAGTGACCCATTGAAAATTAATACCCCAATACGAGAGTGCCCTGTGATTGGGGACCAGCATTAACTTGGAGTCTGGTTAAAAGCACTCAAAAAGAGCAAAAGATCTTAAGGGGCAACTGGTGGAATCCCTGGCATGGGCCTAAGAACCAGGACTGCCAGCACCGTCAACCACCTGTACAAGAGAGTGCACGGCTGAACCCCTGGTATTGTGTGGCTTGCATCATGGCTCACTAGGCACACTCCCACTCCCGCATGAGGAAATCTGGTGACAGTGCCAGCCGGTGCTGTCTAGAACTTTTGTGTACTGCGCGACCAGGATCTGACTCATTCCCCACCGGTGCCTGAGAAAGCTCCATCCTAGAGCTAGTCAGTGGTCTCTAGGACCAGCCGAGGGTTTGGACTCTCCCAGCCAGGGCTGAAAGGAACTCAGTGCGAGCACCCAAGATGACAACGTGAGGTCTGCAGTCCCAGCAAAGGCAGCCACTGGAAGTGGGCTCCCTGGACGAATATCGCTTGTGTTTTGGCACGGGGGGTGCGGAGACAAGTGGGCGCTCCGGGTGACCCCTGAGACGGTGGCTGGGATGTGCTCTGCCTGTGGGAGGTTGCAAGGCTCAGCAGAGTTTGCAGATGGGGAGTCTGTGTGTTTGGGACCACCCAGAGGAGAGCAGATTGAGGCTTCTCTCTGAGATGGAGGTTTGGGTGCAGTTTGCTTTCCTATAAACCTCCAAAAATCCACAAAAAGCGGCCAAAGAGGGGAAAACAAAAACAACCCTCCAGAGAACGAAAGCCTGAAAAACCGATTTCCACAGAGCCCAGCCCCTTGATGGCGGCAAGAGGACTCAATCCAAGCAAGACTACCTGAAGAACAACGCGGTAGGCCCCACCCCCAGAAAGCCTGCCAAAATGAGCGAGAGGACAACTGCCACAGTGTCCCCATAAAATTGTAAAACCTCAATATCAGGGGAAAACAATATATTAAGCTCCTGGTACTGCCCTAAAACTTGTATATTTCACAGATACAACTTTTATTTTTAGTTCGTTCTCACTATTCTTGCTCTTTTTTTTTTTAACCTACTTACCATTACAACTAGAGGTTTAATACAACATATTCCATAATAACCTTTTAAGTTGAACTTTTTTCATATATATACCTGTGTTTTTCTTTTTCTTTTCTATTTTTTTTAATATACATATAGATACAGGCTTCAAGGTAATCTTCTTTTCCTAGTCAATAGTACCCCTATATATAAACCAGTTTTAATCTCCCTTTATCTCTGGAAAGTTGAGTCCTTTAACAAAGATATCAAGATACGCCCAGGAAGACTCAAAATAACCTTTCTCACCCACATTGAGGATTTATAACCACCCTCACATCTTTTTCTTCTGTCACTGTTTCTGTGTATTTGTTTTTGTTCTGGTATTATATAAATCTTACACTTGGCGTTCATTTTGGCTGGGCTCCTTTTTTTTTTTTTTTTTCCTTGTCATTTACTTTTGTCAGTCTTTTTGTTTGTCCATTTTTGTTTGTATAACTTATAAATCTTACCTTTAGGGCCCATTCTGGATGTGTTTTCTTTCTCTCTCTCTCTCTCTTTTTTTTTCTGTCTCTATCTTTCTCTTTTTCTTTCTTTTTTGTGGTGACTTCTGATTGCTCAGAAGCGTTCCAGGGTGCACCTTGCATGGATCGCAGTTGATATATTCAGCTACACACCCCCTCAACCACCTCTCACCGAAATGACTAGGAGGAGGAACATCCAACAGAGGAAAAATTCAGAGACTGTGCCCTCTCCATCAGAGCTATTGGATATGGACATAAACAGTGTGTCGGAACGGGAATTCAGGTAAGAATCATCCAGGTGATGGCTAGGTTGGAGAAAACCATTAGTGACAACATGGAATCTATTAAAGCAGAAATGAAAGCCACCTGAGAAGAAGTTAAAAATACTATCCATGAGATCCAATCTAATCTAAATTCTCTAACAGCTAGGGTAACCAAGATAGAAGATAGAATTAGTGATCTAGAGGACAAACTGATAAAGAAAAAGGATCAGAAGGAGGCCTGGAACAAACAGCTTAGAAGCCATGAAAACAGAATTAGGGAACTAAATGATGCCACAAAACATTCATGTCAGAATTATTGGGATCCCTGAGGGGGAAGAGAAAGAAAGAAGACTAGAAGATATAGTTGAACAAATTTTCCATGAAAATCTTCCCAGTCTGGGGAATGGAACCAGCATTTGTGTCCTAGACGCAGAAAGATCACCCCCCAATATCAACGAATCTAGAAAGACCTTGAGATACTTGATTGTGAGACTGATGAATCATAATTTTAGGCAAGAGCTCTTGAGAGCAGCTAGGGGGAAGAGATTCCTTACATATAGAGGAGGGTCCATCAGAATAACGTCAGACCTGTCCACAGTAACCTGACAAGCCAGAAAGGGCTGGCAAGAGATATTCAGGGCACTAAATGAGAAGAACATGCAGCCAAGAATACTTTATCCAACAAGGCTGACATTCAAAATGGATGGAGAGATAAAGAGTTTCCAAGACCAGCAAGGTTTAAAAGAGTATGTGACCATCAAGCTGGCACTACAAGAAATATTAAGGGGGGGTTCTATAAAAGAAGAAAGAACCCTAGACTGTCATAGAACAGAAAATTACGGAGACAATCTATAGAAACAAGGACTTCATGGGCAACATGATGTCAATAGAAACGTATCTCTCAATAATTACTCTCAATGTGAATGGCCTAAACACTCCCATAAAATGACACAGGGTTGCAGACTGGATAAAACGACAGGACCCGTCCACATGTTGTCTAAAAGAGACCCATTTGGAACCTAAGGATACAACCAGGCTAAAAGTGAAGGGATGGAGAAGCATCTTTCATGCCAGTGGGCCTCAAAAGAAAACTGAGGTAGCGATTCTCCTATCACATACATTAGATTTTAAACTAAAGACTGTAGTCAGAGATAAAGATGGACACTGCATCATTCTTAAAGGGTCTATCAACCAAGAAGATCTAACAACTGTAAATATTTATGCCCCCAATACAGGAGCAGCCAACTACATAAGACAACTGTTAATCAAGATAAAGAGTCCTATTGATATGAATACATTAATAGTAAGGGATCTTAACATGCCACTCTCAGTAATAGACAGATCATACAAGCAGAAAATCAATAAAGAAACAAGAGCATTGAATGACACATTGGACTAGATGGACCTCATAGGCATCTACAGAACATTCCACCCTAAAACAACAGAATACTCATTCTTCTTCAGTGCACATGGAACTTTCTCCAGAATAGACCACAAACTGGGTCACAAATCAGGGCTCAACCAATACCAAAAGACTGAGATTATTCCCTGCATATTCTCAGACCACACGCTTTGAAACTGGAACTCAACCACAAGAAAAAGATTGGAAGGAATTCAAACATTTGGAAGCTAAAGACCACCCTGCTTAAAAATGTTTGGGTCAACCAGGAAATCAAAGAAGAACTTAAACACTGCATGGAAACCAATGAGAATGAAGACACTTTGGTCCAAACTTACAGGATATAGCAAAAGCGGTCCTAAGGGGGAAATACATAGCCATCCAAGCCTCCCTCAAAAAAATTGAAAAAATCCAGAATACACCAGCTCTTTACACCTTAAAGGACTGGAGAATCAACAAAAATTAAGCCAACCCTACACACAAGAAGGGAAATAACCAAGATTAGAGCAGAGATTAATGAGATAGAAACTAGAGACACATAGAACACATTTATGAAACTAGAAGCTGGTTTTTTTCAAGAATCAATAAGGTCCACAAACTGTTGGCCAAACTAATCCGAAAGAAAAGAGAGAGGACCCAAATTAATAAAATTATGAATGAAAAGGTAGAGATTATGACTAACACCAAGGAAATAGAAACAATCATCAGAAATTATTATAAACAGTTATATGCCAGTAAGTTAAGCAACCTAGAAGAAATGGGTGCATTCCTGAAAACCTATAAACCTCCAAAACTGAATCAGGAAGAAATTGACAACCTGAATAGATCAATATCTAGTAACAAGATTGAAGCAGTGATCAAAAACCTCCCAAAAAACAAGAGCCCAACATCTGATGGATTTCCTGGAGAAATTCTACCAAACATTCAAAGAAGACAATACCTATTCTCCTGAAGCTGTTTCAAAAAAAGAGAAACAGAAGGAAAACTTCCAGACTCTTTTTATGAAGCCAGCATTACCCTGATCCCCAAACCAGGCAAAGACCCCACCAAAAAGGAGAATTTCAGACAAATATCCCTGATGAATATGGATGCTAAGATTCTCAACAAGATCCTAGCTAATAGGATCTAACAGTACATTAAAAAGATTATCCACCATGACCAGGTGGGATTTATCCATGGGATACAAGGGTGGTTCAATTTTCACAAATCATTCAGTATGATAGAAGAAATCAGTAGAAGAAAAGAGAACCCCATGGTCCTCTCAATTGATCCAGAAAAAGCATTTGACAAGATACAGCATCTTTTCCTGATTAAAACAATTCAAAGTATAGGGATAGAGGGAACATCCCTCAACTTCATAAAATCTGTCTATGAAAAACCCATAGCAAATAACATCCTCAATGGGGAAAAGCTGACAGCCTTCCCTTTGAGATCAGGAACACGGCAAGGATGTCTACTCTCGCCACTGTTGTTCAACATAGTACTAGAAGTCCTAGCAA
The DNA here is from genome assembly GCF_963455335.1 of Martes martes. NCBI lineage: Eukaryota > Metazoa > Chordata > Mammalia > Carnivora > Mustelidae > Martes > Martes martes. The sequence goes on along the minus strand of NC_137890.1, from coordinate 25,885,581 downwards.
CAGCAATCAGACAACAAAGAGAAACAAAAGGTATTAAAATTGGCAATGAAGAAGTCAAACTCTCTCTCTTTGCAGATGACATGGTACTTTATATGGAAAACCCAAAAGACTCCACCCCCAAACTACTAGAACTCATATAGCAATTCAGTAACGTGGCAGGATACAAAGTCAATGTACAGAAATCAGTGGCTTTCTTATACGCTAACAATGAAAATACAGAAAGGGAAATTAGAGAATTGATTCTATTTACTATAGCACCAAGAACCATAAGATACCTGGGAATAAACCTAACCAAAAAGGTAAAGGATCTGTACTCAAGGAACTACAGAACACTCATGAAAGAAATTGAAGAAGACACAAAAAGATGGAAGACCATTCGATGCTCTTGGATCAGAAGAATAAACATTGTTAAAATGTCTATACTTCCTAGAGCAATCTATACTTTTAATGCCATTCCGATCAAAATTCCACCAGTATTTTTCAAAGAGCTGGAGCAAATAATCCTAAAATTTGTAGAGAATCAGAAGAGACCCCAAATTGCTAAGGAAATGTTGAAAAACAAAAACAAAACTGGCAGCATCACGTTACCTGATTTCAAGTTTTACTACAAAGCTGTGATCACCAAGACAGCATGGTACTGGCATAAAAACAGACACATAGACCAATGGAACAGAGTATAGAGCCCAGATATGGACCCTCAACTCTATGGTCAAATAATCTTCGACAAAACAGGAAAAAATATACAGTGGAGAAAAGATAGTCTCTTCAATAAATGGTGCTGGGAAAATTGGACAGCTGTGTGTAGAAGAATGCAAGTCGACCATTCTCTTACACCATACAGAAAGATAAACTCGAAATGGATAAAAGACCTCAGCATGAGGTAGGAATCTATCAAAATCCTAGAGGAGAACAAAGGCAGTAACCTCTTCAACATTGGCCATAGCAGCTTCTTTCAAGACATGTCTCGAAAGGTGAAGGAAACAAAAGCAAAAATGAACTTTGGGGACTTCATCAAGATTAAAAGTTTCTGCACAGCATTGGAAATAGTCAACAAAGCAGAGGTAACCCACAGAATGGGAGAAGATATTCGCAAATGACACTACAGACAAAGGGCTGATATCCAAGATCTATAAAGAGCTCCTCAAAGGCAAAACACACAAAACAGATAATCACATCAAAAACTGGGCAGAAGACATGAACAGACATCTCTCCAAAGAAGACATATAAATGACTAACAGACACATGAAAAATGTTCATTATCATTAGCCATCAAGGAGGTTCAAATCAAAACCACATTGAGATACCACCTTACCCCAGTTAGAATAGCCAAAATTAACAAGACAGTAAACAACAAGTGTTGGAGAGGATGTGGAGAAAGGGGAGCTCTCTTACACTATTGGTGTGAATGCAAGTTGGTACAGCCACTTTGGAAAACAGTGTGGAGATTCCTTAAAAAATTAAAAATAGAGCTACCCTATGAGCCTACAATTGCACTATTGGGTATTTACCTCAAAGGTACAGATGTAGTGAAAAGAAGGGCCACCCATTCGCCAATGTTCATAGTAGCAATGGCCACAGTCGCCAAACTGTGGAAAGAACCAAGATGCCGTTCATTGGACGAAGGAATAAGGAAGATACAGTCCATATATACAATGAATATTACGCCTCCATCAGAAAGGATGAATGCCCAACTTTTGTTATCAATATGGACAAGAATGGAAGATATTACGCTGAGTGAAATAAGTCAAGCAGAGAGAGTCAATTATCGTATGGTTTCACTTACTTGTGCAGCATAAGGAATAACACGAAGGACATTGGGAGATGGAGAGAAGTGATTTGGGGGAAATCTGAGGGGAAGACAAACCATGAGAGACTATGTACTCTGAGAAACAAACTAAGGGTTTTGGAGGGTAGAAGGGTGGGGGGTTGGGTGAGCCTGGTGGTTGGTATTATGAAGGAGATGTATTGCATGGAACACTGGGTGTGGTGCATAATCAATTAATTTTGGAACACTGAAAAGAAATAAAATAAAATGAAAAATTTAGGAAATCACCAAAAGAAAGAATGAGAAATCTGAATAGTTTGTCATCCTTTTGGTAATTATACCCACCTGACTGCAGGCATTTAAACATCTTTTTGTATTATTTTAGAATGAGGATTCATTCCAATGGAAAGGGAATGTATATTCACCATAGAAAATATGCTGAAAATAAAAATTAATGGCACTAATGAGGTTTCACAAAGAAATAATTACTGTCCATATTTCCCATAATATAGGAATATAAAATTTGAATAATCATACGTATAATACTTTGGACCTTGCAGTTATCACTAAATGATAATTCTTAAGCATACTTTATATATATTTTAAATGAAACTTAATAAATGCACAGTAATCCACACATTACATAGTCATAATTTATCAATTCACCATAGATGAACACTAATTTTTTATTGAAGATAATACTATCATAATGTAACTATAATACACCTAACATAATAAGACAATAATAAAACCTGATAAGATCTATGTCTTAATGGTACCTATCTTGAAAATTCCTGATAGTGGAATTACTGAGTTGAATTTTTACAAAATTATAAATTATAATTGGAATGTACCTTAGGAAATTTTTCTCAAGAAGATTTAAAATTAAACTTATTCTCAAGAATACATTGGAATGTTCATTTAATCACAAATTTTGCTACATTTAATGTAATGAGTTTTTTTTTTTTTTAACTAAGGGAAATAGCATCAAGTTGTTTTAATTTGCATTCATTGAATTAATGATATGGAAAATTTTGAAATTGCTTTTTGTCGTTCCTTCCCATTTCGGTAAACAAATGCTATGTTTACCTCTCCTTATTTATACTCTAATATTTTAATTGAACTAATTAACCATCTGGTATTTTTTTAATTTTTTGTATAAAAATGTCCAAATTATTTTTACGGTTAATGTTATACAGTTTTTCCAGCATACCACTGGGGTTCTGCAATCTCTTTTCTTTATTTTTATTTCCATTTTTTATTGATACCACACTGGTTTAATTTCATTATGAATTTTGATATCTCCAATGCAAATACTCTTATTCTAACATTAATTTAATAATTTTAAGTAATTTCTTGACTATTTTCAACTACTTGTGAAAGAATAAATGCACTGATAGAGGGCATAAAAACTCAGAAATATTGTTTAGTATTTGCTGAATAAAGAAAATTTTGAAACTAAAATTAACTCCTCTTTATATCTGGTAAGCTCCCCTTAGGTAAGAGGCATCATTGCCATAAGTAGTTCAAGAACTATGTGTTCCCAGCTTATCAAATCCATTTGGTTAGCAGCTTCTCTTATGACCCTACCATAAATTTCTTGGTGACTATAATTTGCCAAGTTTGGATTGCATATTCAACTTCAACCCAACTCTGTGATTGTGTATTTTTTTTTTTTTTAAAGCTTTGTTTCCTGAGTGTAAAAAGAATTATCACTGCTCCTACATCAGGGATACAGAATTTCAGATTATGGTCAATTTTCACTGCTTAACTTAGGAAAAAATAATATTATTTTTGTATTTTGTATTTCTTTATATCCAAGATGCTACTCGTTTAAAGGCATATGCTGCATACCATATGTATTATTCTGCAGCTTTTCCAGTTTATGTGCTTGTGTACTTTATAAATGTTTAAATCAGTAACTCTGTTATCTATTTCACACCTGTATGATTATACCTCTGAATATTTATTGATTCAAATCTCAAGGAGATTTTAAATATTTTTAATATTTTGTCATTGCAGACAATACTGTAATAGATATTCATGTTGAGAATCTGACACCATTTCTCTAGGGTATAGAGCTAGTGGCCATGTTGCCCATAGTGTATGCACAGTTTCAGTTTTACTAGATACAGAAAAAAAAAATCTATCACAAATTGCTTTTCTCATTTACATTCCCACTAGCAATGTATATGAATTCCCATTGTTCCAGTGTTATGCAAGGCTGGTCCCATATGCTCTAGGACTCAGAGGTATTTATCAATGTCATGTAGCAAAGTGGATTTATTTTGAAAGAAAAAAATATGTAAAACCATGGCTAGCAAGAGAATAGAAGGATTAGACCTTTATCCATTTTTTTGCACAGAGAATCTTCCATGGTTAAGGCCAGGAGAATCTTTGGAACACATAGTATGAGTTTATGTCGAGGATCTTGCACTCTATGGATTTATTCCATTCCATCTGATAGACTAGATGTATGAGTAGTGAGGATCACAAAGATTATGTGGGTGGCAGAGAGTCTACCAGTAAATGCTGTTTTGGAAAATCAGTTTCCAATCACCTGGAGATTTGGGGGTCAGTACATTCTGACTAGAAAGCTGATTATATAGTACAGAGTATGGTTTTAGTGAAAGGACAAAGGGTTATCAGTATATAGTAAGTGAAGAAGACAAGGAGATTGAAACTCTTACAATTTTTATTATTTTCTTTTTATAATATAGTTTATACTTCCTTAGTAGAAATTGTATTTTTAGATGTTTTTGATGAAAACTTTTTTAAAAAATATTTTTCATAGGGGCGGCTGGGTGGCTCAGTCAGTTTAGTATCTGCCTTAGGCTCAGGTCATATTCCCTGTGTTGTGGGATGGAGTCCTGTGTTGGACTTCCTGCTCAGCAGGGAGTCTGCTTATCCCTCTCCCTCTGCTGCTCCCCTTGCTTGTGCTCTCTCTTGCTCTCTCTCAAATAAATAAATAACATCTTAAAAAAAAGTTTTTCATATGCTCTGTTATAAAAGAACTTCATGTAGGAGTTCTCAGTTATATAATAGATTATATTCACCAAATACTGGTTTCATATTTACTATCTGCCAGTCACTAGGTTAAATACTGAGTTTATCATTGTAAACATAATTTTATTTTCCGTCAAGAAACTTATAGTCTAGTAAAGAGGACAGTGTGTGTGTATGTTTGTGTGTATGTGTGTGTGTTTGTGAGGGTGTATGTATCTAAAGAGAGGAAGTCTGACAGAATGCAGATTATGGGATGTGAGGGAAATATGAAGGAAAAAACAAAGGTATTTGAGAGTTTTATCAAGATAAAAATGCAGTTTTGGTGGATTATTGCATTTTTTTAAAAGATGACCTGGAAGGAGGTTGGAGAGAGAGATCGAATCAGATTGCAAAAATATGTATGGAACCAGAGAAGACCCCAAATAGCCAAAGCAGTGCAGAGAAAGAAGAACAAAACTTGGAGGTATCACAATACCAGATTTCTAGATATTCTACAAAGTTGTAATAATACTACAAAGTTGTAGTAATTAAAACAATATGATACTGGCACATAAATAAACTCATAGATCAATGAAACAGAAACAGACCCCAGAAATAAACTCACAGTTATATGGTCAATGTAATCTTTGTCATAGGAGGCAAAAATATACAATGGAGAAAAGAGAGCCTTTTCAATAAATGGAAAAACTGGACAGCTACATGTAAAGTAATGAAATTGGACTACTTTCTTACACAATTCATAAAAATAAATACAAAATGGATTAAAGACCTGAAGAAGAGACCTGAGACAATAAGATGAGAGAACAGGCAGTAATTTCTCTGACTTTGGCCATAGCACCATTTTTCTAGATATGTCTCCTAAGGCAAGGGAAACAAAGCAAAAGCAAAAACAAACTATTGAGACTAGATCAAAATAAAATGCTTTTGCACAGCAAAAGAAACCTCAAGAAAACAAAAAAACAACCTACTGAATGGGAGAGGATATTTGCAAATTTTATATCCCATAAGGGGTTTATATCCAAACTATAAAGAACTTACAACCCAACCAAAAAAAACCCAAACAGTCTTTAAAAAAATGGTCAGAGGTCCCGAAATAGACATTTTTCTCAAGAAGATATGCAAGCCAACAGACATATGAAGTTGCTCAGCATCACTCATCATCAGGGAAATGAAAATAAAAAACACTGAAATATCAACTCACACCTGTCAGAATGGCTAAAATCAAAAACTCAATAAATAAGTGTTGGTGAAGATGTGGAAAAAAAGGAACCCTCATGCACTGTTGATGGGAATGTAAATTGGACTATGGAGAATGGTATGGAGTTTCCTCAAAAAACTAAAAACAGAAAGACCATATGATTCAGTAATTCCACTATTGGGCATTTACCCAGGGAAAACAAAAACATTAACTCAAAAAGATATATGCATCCTATGTTTATTGCAATATTTATAATAGCCAAGACATTGAAGCAACCTAAGTGTCTATCAGTGGACTAATGGATAAGATATATGTGATATATATATATGTATGTATGTATGTATGTGTATTTACATATATACATACATATATATGTATATATGTATGTACACACACATACACACACACACACACACTGCACACACTGGAATATTACACAGCCATAAAAAAGATGAGCTCATGCCACTTGAGACAACATGGATGGACTTAGAGGGTATTATGCTAAGTGAAAGAAGTCAGACTGAGAAACACAGATGCCATATGATTCCACTTATAAATTGAATCTAAAAATGAATAAACAAAAAGTAGAATCAGAACTATAAATACAGACAAAACCAATATTTGCCAGAGGGTTGGGGCTTTGGGGGTTGGGCAAAATAGGTGAAAGATAAAAGGAGATACAGGCCTCCAGTAATGCAATGAGTGTTTTATCAAAATAAAAAGCAGAGCCTAAGAAATATAGTCAATGGTATTGTTGTAGCAGTGTAATGGAACCGATGGTAGCTACACTTGTGAACATAGCATAATGCATAAACTTGTCAAATCACCAAGTTATACATCTAAAACTAATATAACATTGTGTGTCAACTATACTCAAAAAGGGTTGGTGGGTCATACTAAGAATTTGATGTTTAATTTTAATTGCAATGGCAAACTATTAATAGGAAATAATATAACTATTTTTTGAAGGAAATAAACAAGCTGATTTGTGTTTTTAGAGTGCTAATGAGAGGCATTATATCTAGTCATTAATGAAATATAAGACTGTCACTTTATTCACTTAATTAACTATTTTTTTGGTGCACCTACAATGTGCCAGATAATGATCTAAATATTTGAAAGTCATCAATGAACCAAATAAAGAAAAATCCTTGCCCTTATGGGCCTTATCTTCTAGTAGGGAGAATAGTAAGTATAATTAGTAATTTAATTAAATGGTATATAAGGAGATATGTAACATGGAAAAAAGAAAAAAAGGAAGGGAGAAAAGATGTAAGGGGATTTGGGAATGCTGGATATGATAGATCATGTAGGCATTGGTGGAACAGTAATGCTGAAACAGATGCTTAGAGGATCTTAGATACTCAGTCCTGCATATCTCCATACAAAGGGCTAAATCACCTAGGAAAGATCCAGAAGTAGGTAGATAGACCATGAGTCTAACAAACTTAAGCTTCAGGGCCTGCATTTATACAGGCCTCTTTAAAATCCCTGGTGCTACTCTTTTTTTTTTTTTTTTTTTTTTTTTTTTTTCTTTTTAAACTTTTTATACTTTTTCTCAGAAAAGTAACCCACATTGTTTGAGCTTTAGAACCAACCTCTGAATTGTCCTGTGGATTTCAAGTTGAATTCTTCTTATGTTCATGGAACAGAAACAAGGCTAATATGGCCAGGATATTGATAAGTAAAGCTGTCCCACATATGAAGAAGATAGAGGGGTAGAAATACAAGTTGTAGAATATCAGAATAACTTTTGAGTTTTTTAATAATGAATTTTTCAATAATTTGGCATTTGGGAAATAAAATTGACAATAAGCCAAGAAAATGTCTGTTATGACATTATAAATTTATCTCTAACCACTTTACTAAATGAATGTTTCAATCCTATAATAGTAATGGTTATATGTAGTTTTATAAAATGAGGAAGAATTATGTACTATATGTGAATTATTTTTATAAGATACAGGCATATCCTTTACCTCACAAATCATTAATTCTACAAAATCCAACAAAATTATACATTTCACCTTTTAAAAACGTCATTTTTTCCAGTATTAGACAAATTAGGATAAAGTGTTAATTTTGAAAATCAAATGAAAATGATGCCAGTTGTATACTCTGCATTATAAAATAAAACTGATCAATGTGCTTCATGTAGTTATTTATTACAGGGATGGACTTGTTATAACTGAAATATTGAAGGAGAGACAATGTAGGTAATTATTTTTTATTTAAAAATTCATATAAATCAGATTTTCAGAACAGGAGACAAATGGCCAGTTTATAAACACTTCAGTTCTTCAATTTGAAGTTGTGAATAGTATGGCTAAAAACAATGAATGTTGAAGTGATAAACACCACATGTATACATGTGCCAGTTTAACATTGTGCATTATAAACTTCGTATTTTTCTATGGTCATTCAGAAGTTTTCCAAAATTTTTAGCCAACTTCTTGGAAATAACAGTTCATTCTCTATGTCAAAGTGAAGTGAATCCTAACAATACCATATGAACACTTGCCAGAATGAAAATAGAAAGGCAGCATGTGGTTTTATATTGAATGGTAATAAATAACAAACCAGGACTTATTAAATATCAAACAGCCATTTTCTTTGAGGTTTATGACTATAAATTCAGTAGGTAATAAATCAACTTAGATGAGAAAGTCTGTTTGAAGAATGGGGATCCTCACAGCACTTGACGGTTAGCCATCTACATTTCGGACAGCTTTAAAGATTGTTTTTATTTTCTTCATTTCACTGGGAAAACAGAGACTCAGATTTCTTCTATTCCAGTTCTTCATTTGCACTCTGATACTCAAGCATTTTCAAGAACACTTCTGGCAAGTTATATAAAAGAACAGTGCCATCCAAGCATTATTGCCCAAGTGGTACTTTATAATTTTTTTCTTCCACAAAATGGAATACTTACTGGCTTTCACTTTATCCATCATTAACCCCCTGACTAAGGGATACTATTAGTTCATCTGAAAACTAGTACTACCTTTGGTAATTAACCAGTGTGAGCTAAATTGCATATTACAATTGTGTAAGTTCCATGGTAAATCCCACAACTTGTTTCTGTCAGTATTTTTTAAACATTACAAACGTTGTAGCCTATACATTTATTTCACAATAAATGTACAAAGCTTGTTAGTATCAAAGCCACTATAAAAGGTTCTGAGGCTATCAGCAGATGTTTAGAAAGGGGGAAAACTATGATAGTCCTTATAATGTGACAGATCTCCTTCTTATAAATTCCTATGTTTTAAAAAAAAACTGGATATGCATAACCAGATTAATGAATCTTAGATTATGTCATATCATAGATCATAAATTATATACTACATTGTATCATATTATAAATCAAAAAAATATATACTATATTTGGAATTAATACTTGAACTAAGCATTTTTATGAAAACATCTAAAATTATTTTGAGGTGCAGTTACTTATCATTTGATATTGAGATGTAATAATACCAAGGAAGAACAATAACTGAATTTGCACGCCAAAGGTAGAACAGGTGAGCTTATTACATCTGTGCCAATAATTATTAAAATACAAAAAATAATTTGATCAAAATTAAGAATAATCAGTAATGACTAACTAAAATAAAATCATTTTATATTCTTGATCTAGACATTAGTTAGAAAGCACAATAAAATTACTAATGAAATTACATTATGAGGTATAACACAATCTTACAATATCACTGTTAGTAGATTAGATTTGGACATATTAATAAAATAATTTATGGCTAACCACTTTAGAAGTGAAACATTTAATTCCATGTCCCCACATTAAATACCCATGTCCATCATATTGTATGTATTAAAAATAATCATTTATTTCTTAACTTTTTAAATATTTTATTATTTTTTAAAAACATATTTGAGTAAGGTATTATTTATAGAAAGTGGCTAAATTTTACATGAAAGATCAGCTTTCCATGTCCACAGTAAATAAATAATGCTGGTATCCTTGAAAGTATAATAACATCACATCATTAATTTATTGCTTTAGAAAGAAAATTATGAATAAAATCCAAATTTCATAAGGAGGTATGGATGTGAACCTGCAATATGAAAGATGCTACCACATTAGTACTGGTTACATATGTCGTATTTCCTATATTATTTTATAGTTTTTACTGAAGTAAGAAAAGTGCCACAGAAGCATTTTAGTTATATTGGTAACTTAATATTCATTTAACATATTTTAATAAGCATTTGTCATATACTAGCCATTGTCTGATTTAATGTCAAGACCTTGAACAAAAAAATATTAAATAGTTCTTTCCTCACTTCATATATTTAACTTAATATAGATCATGATCACTCTCATCATCTATGACGTGAACAGATAAGATAATTTTTATGATTGGTGTAATTTTCTAATATTCAAGTGGAAATGTAGGGGGACAAGCATGTTCATTGTTCACTTCTTTTTAGTTTTTAGCAATCCCCTAAACTTACTCTAAAAATGCAAACCAGAGTCCCTCAGAATTAGGTGAACTCCTAAGGACAGACTTAAATTTAGAAGCAATATGAGATTTCTTTCTGGTTTTCCTCAAGAACCTCATCTTTGGAACCACAAAGGTTGGCAACTGTAGTGATCTTAATGAAGTGCAAAAGTAATAATTATTTAATTTTTGCATGGATAATTAAGAGCAAAGTATTTTTCCAGGTAAGAAATATTTATAAGGGATAAAAAAAACGGGTCCAAACCATAGTTTGAAAACACCTTTTTTTTTTTTGTCCAGGACATTGTATGTACATTGCACTCTTCCGGCTGGGGAAAAACAAACAAACAAACAAAAAAGAGTTGCAAATACTGTGTTAGCTATTTAGGCTCTGATTTAGAAGAAGACACACTAGAAGAAGACTGAATCAAATCAGATGCTGACTACCAGTTTGCCATTTTCACTGCAATTAGAGTTAAATTAAAAAGGCCAATGAAATATGGAGCAGGGATGATGAGAAAAACAAACCTCTGCTTTCGGCTTTTCAGAGCATCAAGTTTGAAGAGCAAATACAAAATCTTCTGTAGCAGTGGTAGTTGCCAGTAGGACAACAGTAATAGAATATTCATATACAATACCACAAAACTTAGCTCCAGTGAAATAATCTAAATGATTTTGAAGCAATACCATTCAGTATTTATTTCCACCTCTTTACATAGTGAAGAGTTTAGCAAATAATTTACATTGCCTGAAAACTCATGGCTGTTGTCTTAGAATTGGATTCAATTAGACACACTCAAAACTGAACTAAAACGAAACAAAAATCTTTATCTACCAGCATCCAGGCTTCAGTTTTGTAGGCAACAAAACAAGTACGCAGAAAGGGGTTTCAGAATTAGTCTCTGTTTACCAGGGAGGTAGGGGACCCTAGTAGGGATGCCGGCTTCTTAGGTGTATTTTACTGATTCAAGGGTGCCATCACTATAGTCTGTTACCACCTCTGTGTTCTGAGTGTGGCATAAGTTATAGTTCTGAAGTTCTTACTTTTGATTATGCAGGAAGTGGTCCAAGAGGGACGCCTGCGTGGCTAAGTCGGTTAAGCCTCTGTCTTCGGCTCAGGTCATGATCCCTGGGTCCTGGGATCGAGTCCGGCATCGGGCTCCTTGCTTGGCAGGGAGCTGCTTCTCTCTCTGCCTCTGCCTGCCACTCTGCCTGCTTGTGTGCGCGCGCTCTCTCTCTCTTTCTCTCTCTCTGACAAATAAATAAATAAATAAGAAAGAAAGAAGTGGTCCAAGAAACTGCTCCTCCAGTCTTTTCCATTAGTTGTTAAGAATTTAACTCACTTTATTAAATTTCTTTCAAATTCAAATAGAAAGTATTGTTTTCCTAAGAGTGCAGCTAGAATCAGCAGTTCTCAGCAATGCTTCTTCAATAGATTTATTTATTTTAAATGTGTATCAAATATTTGTTTGGAGATATAGAATGCAAATTACAAGATTTACAGCTTTGAGAAAACCCATAATTTAAAGCACATAACTTTTTGTTAATTCTCCAAGTCATATTATATTCTATTACATTCTCCAGAACCAATGTTTCAGAAACACACTATGAGAAAGGCAACATTTGGCAGTTTATTTTATGAAAAAAGCACTTAAGAGATTCATGAACATCTAGCAGAATAAATCATATGTTCCTTTCATTAAAACTTTTGAAATTTAATTTTATTGTCACATAGATGAAAGTTATTAGAATATTAAAACACCACCACCTGATTTAAATGCATACTTTCCCTCAGGCTCCTCCTATTAAATCTTTATTGGTTTCTAACTATCAAGAAATTGGCATAGAGTTAATATCTGACCTGAGGAAACAATATGCTCACACAAAATGAAATAAAATATTAATAAATTGAGATTAAAAACAACATAAAAATTTAGCTCTTAGAGAAATATCTCTACAACTCCACTGAGAACAACAAATTAAGTCATTATAGGGGAACAATCTTGTCCCTTTACATAAGAATATATAAAAATATTTTGCTGTAGCCAGTAAGAGTTTTCTTCAAGGTCCAACCATGTGTTCACCTTCTAAATATTGCTCTGAAAAACTGGATAATATGGGATAGTGTTTAAGAACGAACATCTTACTAGGTACTTAGCATCACATCAACCACTTAGAACATGTACCACAAATAAATACATTTTTACTTCTATAGTCTTACTTCACTAAAAGTAATACTGGTTTAGTTTAATTATATAAAAATTAACACTTCAAAGGAAAATAAAATATAAGTGAAAAAACAAGCTATATTAAAACTAAAACTTTGTTGTTTGGGGGGAACATTATATGTAAGTATCTGCTATGTTAGATTAGGGACAACTACAAATTAGTTGACATTTCTCCCGTCAAGATGTGAAGCTATGACTTTCCGCCTTGAAATCTGGGTGGTCATGTTATGACTTTGACAAAACATAGCCGAAGTGATGCTGTGAGAGTTTTTTGTTCTAAGTTTTAGAACTGGCATCTTCTACTTCTTCTCTTTTTAATATGTACATACTCTTGGAACTGAACTTCATGATATGAGAAAGTACAAAAAGAACTGTGAGGAGCCTTACATAGAGAATAGAGGCATCTTACAAAAATAACTGGTATAGCCCTGGCCACTATCTTGCCACCTATGTGGATAGACCACCACAGTAGAGCCGTTCTAGTTGGCATCATGTAGAGTAGATGTGACTTTCCTCCTAAGCCATCCCTATCTGGAGATTTGCAAGTAGCCAAAATGTTGTTGCTTTAAGCCACAACACTTTAGGAATTGTAGGAATCTCCACACAGTACAGGATAACCAGAACATAACTTGGGATCTGAAGGTACCATACTGCTGTAACAGAAAAAAAAGAGGGGGGGCACTGATGTATGTTGAACCTGGTAGTATTTCTAGAATACTGTTAAAAGTGGAAGGGTCTCACAGACACTTTTGATGAAAACTTGAATGATGCTGAATAAATAAAGATAGATAGATAATACATAACTAACTAACTAACTAAATAAATAAATAAGAGATACTGAGTAAAAGATAATCCATGCTGGGGCACCTGGGTGGCTCAGTTGCTTAAGTGTCTGCCTTCACTCAAATCATGATCCCAGGGTCCTGGGATCAAGGTCTGCATTGGGCTCCCTGCTTGGCAGGGAGTCTGCTTCTTCCTCTCCTTTTGCGTGCAACTGCCCCTGCTTGTGTGCTCTCTTTCTGTCGGATTAATAAATAAAATATTTTTTAAAAAAAGGTGATCCATGCTATATAGTAATGGAAAACTTAGCAAACATTGTCTGCTATACCCTAGTAATAACAATGTACCTATTAAGATAATACAAGATGAAAAGGAAATTTAAGTTAGAATGCCAAAAAGGCCAATTGGTTTCTTTTAGTTGTCTATAATAAAATATGGAAGAAAGAAATACAATTTTAACATTAAAGAAACACTTAAACACTTAATTTTCTTTTTCTTTTTTGGGGGGATGTTGGAGGGGTGGGGGAATTCCCTTTAGTCAAGAAGATATATCCAAAGATTCTTTGAGGAAGTTTACCAATGTTGGAGTGATATAAATGTTCTAAAATCTATCATGGTGATGGTTGCACAGCTCTGTGGATAAAAATCATTTTTTTTATTTTACATATATCAATTATATGATGTATGAATTATATCTCAAGAAACTGTTACTTTAAAAAATGCCAAAAGACCCAGTTCTCTCTGGCTAAGAAGAATAAATCAGAGACAAGTAGTCTGAGAGGGATTTGATAGACCACTGACTGGAAGATGGCAAATAAGAATGAATGTAAGTGGCCTCTAGGAGAAAAGACTGAGCCTGTCAGCCAGCAAGGAGATGGGGACCTGAGTCCAACCACCTTAGCCTGACACAACTGACAATGACTGTCAGTCACTTGAATGACCTTTAAAGAAAATTCTTTCCCAGAACCTCCATTAGAGCCTCTTATGGACAATACCTTGATTTTGGACTTGATTCACCCTCATCAGAGAATCCATTTGAGCTTGCTTTGTCTTGTAATTTATACAACTATGAGATTTAACAACAAAAAAGGTGCCATAAACTGTTAAAATTTGGTAATTTGTTACCAAGAATAACTGCTTGAACAAATAAATCCTCTGATTTTAGGCCATAGTAATTATTTTGCATAATCATCTAAGTTTAAGAGCCACAATACTAAAGGATGCTTATTTTATTGGCTTGCACAGATTAGGAAGGAAATTAAGGATCCAAGTGGGTATGTAAAAGAGAATTACTATCAGTGTTTTTTATGTAGCGTAGGGGGAATCTACTATAAATTTTTTTTGTTTGTTTTTATTTTCCCTCTGAAAAGAAAAAGTTTCAGTTTTTTTCTAAAGATTTTATTTATTTATTCAACAGAGAGAGAAAGAGAGAGCAGAAGCAGGGGGAGTGGCAAGCAGAGGGAGAAACAAGCTCCCTGCTGAGCAAGGAGGCAGATGCCAGACTGGATCCCAGGACCCTGGGATCATGAGCTGAAGGCAGACACTTAACCAACTGAGCCACCCAGGCACCCCAGAAAACGTCAATTTTTAAAGGGTAAAGCTATCATTACTAAGAGAGAATCAAAGGCAAAATGTGATGAGAAATTTTAAGAGTATATCAAACTGCTTTATTTTAGTTAAAAGAATTTCACTTGAATACATCATCAAATAAAATTTCTGGGAAAATATGAAATTAAGATTGTTGTACTATATCAACAGCCTGAATCAAGAAAAAATCAGGACATTGCATGGAACTTCAAAAACAAACATAGTTTATTTGCTTTAATTACTTGACAGAAACATCAATAAATCCTTGAAATCAATCCTGGGGAAATTATAGAACAAACAATAAAATGGTGTCATTAGTGTTATGAAAGAGACTTGTGACTCCTTCATTCTATTAATTGCTGGGTATTTTATGTATAAAAGGCTAGGATATTATTCTCCTATAAATGGAGATTATGTTGTTTGTCTCAAAGTCCTATTGTCAGGTTGAAAGTAAATATATATTCTCATAAAGTTTCTCTAAATCTATATATCAGATAAAACTAAAGCATGTGAATATTAGATAGTAATTAGAATAACAAAGGAACACAAGACTTCAAAGTCAGCTAAATCGAAGGAAATGATGTATTTAAAATATCTGGCTAACTTATTTATAGGAATATGATAAATACACTTTGGAAATTAAAGCCGTTAGTGTACTTTAATTAGAGAATAGAGAGAAAATAAGTACATAGCTAATATTTGGACTTCCATTTTGGATAAGTGAAAACATAAACACCATTATTGATTGTTATTTCTGAAAACTGAAGTTGATAAAGTGGAGTAAGAGGGAGTTGATTCAAAAACCATATTTAGAGGTGCCTGGGTGGCTCAGTCAGTTCAGCGTCTGACTTGTGATTTCGGCTCAGGTCATGATCTCATGGGTCATGGGATTGAGCCCTGAATCAGGCTCCATGCTGAGCTCAGAGTCTGCTTGTCCCTCTCCCTCTGCTCTTCCCATGACCATTCTCTCTCTCTCAAATAAATAAAATCTTAAAAAAAAAACAACAAAAAAACAAGCGATATTCAGAAAAATAGTATTTTTTAAAATACTTTTAGCAAGTGTTAAAAAGCTTCTGCATAGCACAAGAAACAGTTGACAGAGTGGAAAGAACCTAAGGAATGTGATTAAATATTTGCAAATAATTTATCTGGTGTTTATTTAATATACAAAATACACAAAGAACTAATGCAACTCAATAGCAATAAAATAAACTGATTAATTGATGGGCATTTCTCCAAAGGAGACATCCAAATGGCCAAGAGATATGTGAAAAGATATGTGACATCGGTAACCATTAGGGAAATGCAAATCAAAATCAAAATGAGGTATCACCTCACACCTGTTAGAATAGCTGTCATCAAAAAGACAAGATATAAATATTGACAAGGATGTGGATAAAAGGCAACCCTTGTGCCCTGTTGGAGTATAATGTGTATAGCCACTGTGAAAAACAGTATAAAGATTTCTGAAAAAAATTAAAAATAGAACTACCACATAATCCAGCAATCTGCACTTCTGGGTATAGATCCAAAGGAAATAAAACAATATCTTAAAATGTGTTTGCACTCCCTTGTTCATTGCAACATTCTTCACAATATGGAAACAATCTGAGTCCATTAGTGAATGAAAAGCTGAAGATGTTATATATACAAAGAAATACTATTCTTCCATGAGAAAGAAGGAAATGTTGCCATTATGCTAAGTGAAGTTAAACAGAGAAAGACTACATGCTATAACTTATATGTGGAAACTAAAAAATGTCAAATTCATAAAAACAAAGAGTAGAATGGTAGTTACCAGGGGCTATGTAGGGGAGGACATAGGGAGATGTTGGTCAGAGTGTACACACTTCCAGTGATAAGATGAATAAATTCTTGTGATCTAATGTACGCCATGATGATTTTAGTTAATAATGCTATACTATATTCTTGTTGCTAAGAGATTCGATCTTACATGTTCTTTCTACACACACACACACACACGCAATTATGTAAGGTGATAGAAGTGTTAGCTAATGTTATGGTGGTAATCATTTTGCATTATGGTAGCATACCAAATAAGCATGTTGTACACCTTAAACTTACATTATATGTCAATTATAGCCCCGTAAATCTGAAAAAAAAAAAAAAAAAGTAGCAAAGACCTCAAAAACAGTTTTCAGGAACAAATATGAGATCAGTAATCAAACACACAATTTAACCCAAACATTGATATTAATGGGCTAGGCAGTTATGCAGACAACAGATAAAAAGCACACGTAAATTTTCAAGGTAGCAGAAAAAGCAAGCAGGTTAGAAAGAGAAGGTAAAAAGCAAGCTCCTTTGAAATGTGGAGCCTGAAGAGATCCTCTGAATGGTGGGAAGGTAGTCACTAGTCAAGTTTGATGGGATACTATTCAGTAGGCCTAATGTAACCTCATTAACATTGATATGTTCTTTGGGCCTGGGAGAAGACTTTAATAATACTGTGACTTTCTTGAATGAGTCAAGTTTTTGTCAGTTCTGAAACCAACTTCATTTTTGGAGCCCTTTCCTAACAAAAATACTGAAAAGTTGAATGCAAAATGAGATGAAGATCCTTAGATCTGCTCCAGGCAATGAATCATTTTTGAAAAGATACTTTCTTTATCAGTTATTATATCAAAGAGAATGTGAGAGAGCCTGACCATTTACCTAGGGTTTCAAGAGGCTATGTAAGATTGATAGTTATTCTGTTTGACTTTTGAATTGTCTAAGAACTTATTTCTTCACTAGAGAACATGTGTATGCTTTCTCTAATTCTTCTAAACTTTGTATATATCCAGTGTGATTGAATTTTTATGGTTGGTGTACTTTGAGGTTTTATAGTACTTTGAATTATAAGACAGACACTGTCAGTTTCCACAAAGCATTTAAGAGAGCAGAACGTTTTTCCCCCAAATTAATGGGACTTACTGTGGTATAAGAGAAATTGGCTATTCTGAGAACTAAAGCAACGAATTAAGTGTTTTATGCCCATGTTTTAAGTTCCTGTCAAATGAGTCCACAGAAGATAAAATTAAAGGAAAAGAGGTAATTTTCAGATAATTTTAAGCTGTGAAGGCAATCAAAATACTTGTCATCCTGTCAAGACCATGTGTTACATCTAACAATTGGAACTGTGGAATTAAGTATTTTAAATTACTAATCATGCATATTCACTAAACAGCAGCAAATATTTATTTTATTGAGCACCTATTCTGTAACAGCTACTTTTCCAGAGTTTGCAAAAAAAAAAAAAAAAAAAAAAAAAAAAAAAGGAAAAGAAATGCCCCCCTATTTATGGAACTAACAAGTGGAAACAGATGATAAATAGCCAAATATCTAGTAAGGCTTATGGTTATAGTTGCACTGGAGAAAAATAAAGTAGGAGAAGAGAATAGAGAGATCTGGAGGATAGTATTTGAGCTATATTTTAATATAGGCAAAAAAATGCTTCCCTGAAGATATGGAATTTGTACAAGACTCAAAGAAAGAGAGAAAATGGGTCTTGCAGATATTGAGGAGAAAGGAGTTCTAACCACACAGGGCAAGATCCACTAATGGCAAAGACCAAGGCTCAATTTTATAATGTCAGTTGTAGCATTGGCAAATCTTTAACTGACCTTTAACTAAATGCTTGCTTAGTAGATGGTAAAAGCCAACCTGCTGTCACTCTTCAGGAATTGTAATTGTTATTTTACTTGTATTCGTTTTCCCCCTAGACTCTAAACTTCTTGAGGCTAGTAGATCTTCTTAATCTTCCTATCTTTAGCATCTTTCCAAGTTTGTCTTGGGTCCTGTATATAATTAGTTCATGTTTTGATGTTTCAACATTTCCTTTAAATGGAGTTCCTTTACTATCCTTCCATTCTCTCAGGTCAGTTTTTACTCACTTTTCTCAGAATTTTTAAATTGTGTACTATAAATTGATCTCTATCCATCACCCACCCCGCTTATCCCCATACTGCCAAATTGGTCATAAACACTTGCACTTGAGGCTTATTTATAATATCTGTAAGTGTATTAGGAATTAGAAAAATCAGTAAGTCTTTTCACATTGTTTAAATATTACCATATTTGAACAATAAATCCTATCCTTATCCTGCTTAAACTTATTCAAATATCTTGTCACAAGTAAAAGGGTCTTCTAACATGTTTTCCTGCATGTATCATGTGTGTTTTATGTTGATAAATTTCTAATTTGAATTATTAAGCTCTCCTGCATATAATAACAAGTGCTGCAAGTACTATATACAGAGAATAATACATTTGATACTTTCCTAGTCTCTAAGATCAGGTCCAGAGGTCTGTATAAACTGAAATACAGCATTTAGGAAAACTTGAAAATAAAAAACTAAAGCAAAAATGACCATCACGATCCATAAATGTCTTTAGATAAATCTGAAGAATAAACTGAGTCATAACAGGTATTTCCTGTCTCTGAAATAAAAACTCAGAGAAATGAAACCCACTTCTACCATTCCAAATCATTTATTCAGGAATTTTCTGAAGGGATCTTGATAGTATGGCCTCTATAGAGGTCTTTCTTGAATTTTTTACTACTTCAAGTGATAAAAATGGAGCCTACCTGAATGAGAAAATTTACTCTAATGGGAATCATTAGGAATATAGTAGATATACATTAGGTGAGAAGTAATAAAAAATGTGCAAATATAGAGATGAGAGAAGAGGGATGCTAATTAACAGAGAATGTGAATGAAAGTACTGTAATGGGAAAATAAAGATTGTTTTCATAAAGTAGCTGGTAGTCTGTTTTTGCCCACAACTGGTAAGTTAGATAAAGCCCAAATCATAACAAGAAATAATTCTGGAGATAGTGCTTGTAATTATCTTTTCAGGAACTAGGTAACTATTTAACACAAGTTATATAAATGGGAAATATATTGGTAAAAGCGATCTTTGAGAACTACTTCAATAAAAACTGGATTTATAAATCACTTACCTATTATATATTTAACTTCATTACACACCATTAGGAAGGCATTATCTTTATTTTAAACATGTAAATATGTGTACACGAATAAAGACTACTTATATTTTTAAATATATTCTTTGATGTCAATTTGCTGTTAATTAAAAACAATACATTAAATACAGTGTACTGTTAAGAAAAATGGTAAATATGTATTTTGAAATACAATTACAAAAATAAATATATGACAAAATAGCACAAAGAATATTAGGAGTGCATAGAATTAACTGTTATAAAGTCACATTACATGTAAAGTGACATTAATGCAATGTATATTGTAATAATTTAAGGATTTGTACTGTAATCCTTACAGAAACCACCATAAATTTAAAGAAAAGGCAAAGAGAAATCATGAACATAAGTGAAAAATAGGAAGCAAACATTAAAATATGGACTTACAAATATATCAATACTTACATTAAAATAATGGATGTAATTCTCCAATTATAAGGCAGTGATTTTTAGATGATTTTTACATTGAATAAAAAATCCAGGATTTTAGTGCATCAGGATACAGAGCTGTTGAAGTAAAAGGATGAAAAAAGATATACAGACATTAGGCATAAGACAGCTTGTGAATCTGCTTTGTAGCAGAAAAAAATAGTAAAGAAAGAAGATAACCAGTGAAGCTCATTTTGTAATGATTATAAAAGATCAATTTATCTCTTTCAGAATACAAAGCAGAGAGAATGCATGATAACATGCATGCTGAATGTGTAACTCTTCAGATAAATACATTTACGAACTTTCCTAAATCAGTTCCTACTCGTGTAATTTATATTTGCAAATTATTTTCTCTTGCTATGGTAGTTGCTATGGTAGGCCAGCAACTTTTAATTAAAGTTTTTATCTCAGCACAGCACTGCATATGAAAATATATTTTATGAAGTAAAATAAAACAAATATATGCATGATTTCTTTAATGTATATTTTAAGGGGGGAAAGATGAGGATTATAATCTGTTAAAATAAGATTACCATAATTTATATTACAACTGTAATATATATAATTTAACCCTGGTGTGTGTGTGTGTGTGTGTGTGTGTGTGTGTGTAGAGTGAGGTAGATAAATCTTATAGAATTTCTAAAGTTTATAGGTAATGTTATGAGTGAGTAAATAAGGGAATCAATCAATAAAAACACCTGTTCTTGGATTATTAGTAAATGCTCTAGATTTTCAAATAATAAACATGGTAACAGTTTAATGTACAATATAGGTTAAATTTCACCATAAAATGGTATTTTGATGAATTAGTAAAATAAATTTATCTCTCCGTGTCATTGATTTCTTTTTTTTTTTCATCTTAGTCAAAGAGAAAAAACTCTTCAAGTTCTCAAAAGAATTACAGTCATATCATTAACAGAAATTATATTCTACAGAAAGAATAATGTGATGGGGGAGTGTGTAGAGGATTTACATACCATGGATAATCACATTTCTCTACAAGATTGTAATCAAAGTGCCTCCCTTGAATACATGCATGTTTTTGTGTAATATTTCATCTTTCTGAATCAAGCCACAAGGTATAAATTTCATTGTTTCCAGTGTTTTCATAATATAAAATTCCTTAGAACTCAGTCTATTTATGTTTTGAATTCTAGCTATGAAGCTACCTGTTTCAAACCTGTTAAACAAATTTTAATAGTCATTGAAGGATTTCAATCAAAACAATGAAATGACTATACACATTTTATTTTACTCTCATACCTAATGTAATTTGATCAATATCAATAGTAGGTAACAGGAGAAACATCAATTGATAATTTAATTTCTCAGGTAACAGGAAATGGGATCAAATAGACAGTAAAATGATCAAGAAAAATATATAAATATATATCTAATATATGTATTAGATATATATATGATGTAGATATATATATATAAACATACCTATACACATGTATATATGTATATGTATATATACATATATGTATATATACATATATATGTATGTATGTATATACATACATACTGATTCCCACTAAAGAAAGGAAGGAAGAAGCCCATCCATATCATATATATACATATACACATATATGTATATATACATATATGTATATATACATATATGTGTATATGTATATATATGATATGGATGGGCTTCTTCCTTCCTTTCTTTAGTGGGAATCAGTACTATTTTGGAGTCTTTTCCTGCCTAACACACCTGTGGTCATATTCATAGATGCTTCTTAAATATATACATTTGGACTGTCTGTGGCTCACTTCAAGCTGGAGGAGATTTGAGTAAAAACTTCAGTCCCCCTGAATATTTTTCTGCAGTTATTTACACTGATGATATAGTAAGTTCCCCACCTGTGCTTTGTCTATTGGCTCTGAGTTAGAACTCTTCTGCTATTTTACCTACCTGAATAGCATCCCTTTTCTGAGTATATTTTGGACAGAGATTTTCTCTAGGTATTATATTTTAATTATTTTCTTATATCATAACTCCATTTGATCCCAGAGTGTTCTTTGAAATTACCAGTGTGCTGATAGTAGTCTTTTTTCCTCTGTAGGATTTTTATGTTGTTATTATCTTCAAAATACATTTTTGTTATGGATTAGTGAATAAAAGGATGGGCAGAGAAATGGCCAGATGTGAAAAATGGGTCATCTTGATCCAATACCAAATACATATGTTTAAAAAGACAAAATATAATGTAAGTTAAAAATAATGATATAAAGTGTGTGTTCCTTATAATAGCTTCTTATGAACTTTTGGGATATCTATTTTATTTTCATAAAATATTTTGGTGTGATTTAATTATTTGCCTCAATAATTTATTGTCTCCTCTATGCTTTATTTTTCCTATAATTTAATCCCCAAATAAGGTGACGTCAACACAGTCTATATTCCCAAGTGGAATTGTATTAGTTTTCATGAAACAAATTAACACCTCAGCTTAGCTGAGTCTTACTGCTTGATCAATTATAATACTATATTTGTATATGGAAAGTGAATAACTGATGAATTATCTGTGTACAAGTTCCAGCCTCATTATCAGTAACTAAGTTTCTGTGTTAAGTGGTCCTACTTTGTACCATGCCTGGATTCCCTGCTAGTACTTCCAATATAAGTACATTTTCTATTGTTTTAACATCAGGATGCATGTTTGCTAGCATTATCTCTCTTCAGTGTCACCTACTTAAAAATCTCACTCTCTTACAGTATCTATAACAAATTTTTTACCAACCAGTGCCTCAGTGCTAACTACCCTCCTCTGTTTACTTTGTCATATTACGTGCTATCATATTCCCCAGTAATTGTTAAACCCCTGTGTACTTTAATTCACAACTTATAGAAAAACCTATTCTGGTACACATCCCTGCTTATTCAGCCTTATGACATATGCTCTATATATCAAATGGTACCCAAAATTGAAAAGTCTACCTATTGAATATTCTAATACTTTCCAAAAATCAACTTATGAAAAACATCATAGTAACATGATGCATGCTGCATGTATACATGTACATTTCATGGTACATTATATTCTATACATTTAAAAATTCTTCAGTTTTATGATGAGATGTATTTATAAAATTATATTGTGTTTCTTTAAGTAAAAATTGCTAGTGAGATTTTCATAAGCTTTCTGTTAGTTAAGCACATTAAAAACAATTACATGAATAGATTCCATTCAGAATGCCTTCTTCTATAAACGGGAGATTTTTCTCTTTTCCGGTCCGGTGCTGCTCTTGACTTTCAGCTAAAGATGATGACTTTCTTTAGTGATAATTAACTTGATCTGGTTTATCCAAGCTGTTTTTTATCTTTTCTTTAAAAATAACACATGCAAAGTATTTCTCTGAAGGTAAAAATCTCTTGCTAATTGAATCTGTGGTATGATTTTTCCTCATTAACAAGGTGACTGTCCTACTCTGAACATATTTTACTGTAATATTACCTGATTATTGAATGTATTTTTGTTTAGCCATTAAACATTTTTACTGTGGTAAGAACAATACTAAATACTCTTAACTACTAAAATAAACTTATACTGGCTACATATATATTATTTATATATATGTATATATATACACACACACATATATATACTCTCTCTCTAGATATATAAATACTCTTATAAATAAACTTATACTAAATACTCTTAACTATTAAACTTAACTAAACACTAAACACTGAGTATTCTTAACTACTTTCTAAGTGTACATTTGTTAACTATAAGCACTATGTTGCAAGCAGTTCTCTAGAACTTATTTATCTTGCATAATTGAAATGTTTTATCTGTACTATTTGTTGTTTATTTTATATATACCAGCAAGATACTGGACTCTTCTTAGTAACACCTCTTTGTTCTGCAATCAGTCTTTGAAGACCACTAAAACTCTATCTCTTGAAGATATCTTTGAAAACCAGTAAAACTCTGTAATCCCAGATGATCTATGTGGTATAACTCAAAGCTGGGATGATTACTGACTTTATAAATAAAGACCAGGACAGTATTGTGTATGTTGCAAATTATAAAGAATCTAAGATTTTATGCTGCGTACTAGCCAGCAATCTCATGAATGAGAACAGAAGACACAAGATTCCTGGGTCAGAGATAAACAACTTTATTACTCATTGTGTAGTAATTAGAATAAGTTTGTGATGGTACCAATTCCCTTGGACCCCAAGTTCCTGGGCTAGGGGGTGAGGATGAGGAGTCCAGAATGTCTAAGGTCAATACTGTGCATGCTGTTGGTTTGCATCACAGTTGAGGAACCCCAACTAAAGATTCCAAATCTTTTGTGATAGTCTGCAAACAAACATGCCTGACATATGCACCAGAGGGAGCCATTGTCTTCATTATACTGGAGAAGAAATAATCCTTCCTTTTGCTCCAGTGGAAACACTGTCTATTCAGTCCATGGGTATTCACTGTGCACAAATTCTTGAAAAGATAGTAAATCTGTGAAAAAAAGGGGGGATGGTTAGTGCCTCGCTTACATGACATGAAGAAATACAACATACCCAATGGGAACAGTCTTTCAGTGGTACACATATTTTCTTTGCTTCTATCATAGCATATATTATCTCATACTGTAAATGTTTAGCTGTGTTTCTTTTTAATATTAATGGTTGTCTATTCCTTTACTTATTTTAATTCCTGAGCATCTGCCACTGAATTTTTTAAAGTAAGTGATCAATATTACTAAATGAATAAATGCAATTTTATCTAGTTAAATTAAAATGAGGAGTAGGAATATAGTAATTTCAGTGGTAAAGTAGCCTGACTTCCTTTATCTAGAACCAGTTCTGTTCTGGCAATAAAAATAAATACAAATGAATTTAGCTTTTTTACACTGAAAGTTGTGAATATGAACAGACTTGGATTTAGAAACAGCAAGAATCATGCAGTTCCAAGAGCAAATAAGAGTTGTACATCCTGTGGCTTTTTTTAGTTCTGAAGAAAGTGGTTTCTTGTGAAAGGGATTGGTAGCTGGTTGAGTGCACTGATCTCCCATGACAAGAAGATAGCATCAGTTCATTTCCTGAGTTTCAAAAATGAGAGGGAGACTACTGTAAGTACCACATAAAGGTAAATCATATCCTCTCAGTTCAGGGCACAGAGTTCTTCACAGGTTCATCTTCCATATTTTCCTCTAGCTAATCTAAACTGGACTACATGCATTACAAATATAATATCCTGTTTCTATAGCCTGACTCAGGATTCTTTTTTTTTTTTTTTTTTTTTTAAGATTTTATTCATTTATTTGAGACAGAGCACAAACACAGGGGAGGAACAGAGGGAGAAGCAGACTCCTTGCTGAGCCGAGAACCCAATCCTGGGATCCTGGACTGATTCTGGACTTGATCCCAGGACCCTGAAATCATATCTGAGCCAAAAGCAGACGTTTAACCAATTGAGCCATCCAGACACCCCCTAACTCAGGATTCTTCACTAAACAAAGCAGCCCTTCTGTCTCCAACAGGCTAAGTATCTTAAAGGCTTAGTCAGAGGTAAATTTTCTTCATTCTAAGAGAAGCTCATCTCCAAAATTGGTAGGTGAGCTTCTCTTATGGAGTACATTATTCTTTTTTTTAATTATAAATATTTATCTATGTGTCATATCTTTATACTAGATATTAAGTTGCACATAGTAGTGGTGCTGAAAATGCATGGTGAAAACTCCAGTGAAGGTATGTCCCACTTGAAAGTATAGTCTTCTTTCTTTCTTCCACCCAAAATAACACTGGGAATAAGTGTTCTACTTGCCAGTTAATATGAAGAATCTTCAATTTCCATGAATTCTATATTTAAAAAAAAAGAAATTTGAATATGTAGAGAAATATAGTAGATTTGTGGGGAGCTAAAATAATAAACACTATAAACACTCAATTTAGCTATATTATTCTATAGCTTTTTATTAATCCAATTAAAAGCAATCCTTTTTTTCTTTAGCTTTGTATGGTATCTGGAAAGAAGTTCAGTGATTTTTATAAAATAATAATCATTTCAAAAATGGCAAATATTTATATAAACAATGAAAGGCAGTGGATTAGTTCTGCCAGATATTTGAGTATATTTATAAACTATAATCATATATAAATGTTAAGGGATGTCTGGTGGCTCAATTAGTTAAGCTCTGACTCTTGATTTCAGCGCAGGTCATGATCTCAGGGTCATGAGATTGAGCCCTGCATCAGGCTCAGTGATGGCCTAGAGCCCTTGAGATTCTGTCTCTCCCATTGCCCCTTCTCCTGCTTGCGTGTGTGCATGCACACGTGCACTCTCTCCCTCTCTCTCTCTCTCTCTAAAATAAATAAATCTTAAAATATTAAATGGTATTTAGAATTTTTAAAATTAACATGTTATTCAATAAATACATTAATAGAAACCAGTATATGGATATATATCATATAATATGCATTTATATATGAAATATTTATAGATGACAAAGGTGGATTTCTAGTCAATTAATATTAAATGGATTGTTAGTATTTGAGGCTAATAGAAAACTATTGCTATAAAGATTAGTCTTATCAAATTCTTTATCACAAAATAAATTCCAGATGGATAATACATTTAAATATAAGAAGTATAAGAAGAAAGTCTTTTCTAAGCAACTCACATAATCTGTAATTGAAATGAAGGAAAAAATATGTGTATGACATATACACAAACATACACACCCTCAAAAAAAACAACAGACCTTGTATTTCATAGGGAAAATACCATGAAATCAGAATAATTAGAACTAATAATAATTTAAAATGCATGCTAAAAGAGTACTCTCCCTTTTTTATTATGATGTAATATAGAATAAAAATCAATTAAAATGGACTGTGCATATTCAATCTGGAGATATTCAAAGCATATTAAAACATACTCAGCCCATTACTTGACAAAACAAAACAAAATAACCAAATTGAGCAGTATTTGGAAATGTTGATATTATAAGGAAAATTTATACAGTGCTGGCTAAAATTTCTACAATTTCTGGATATATGAGTGTGTGTTTTTGTGTGTGTTTGTAGATACAATCTCTCTCTATATATATGTGTGTGTGTGTATATATATTTTAGTATGCATGAATGGGCAACTGGTTAAATACATAAAAACTAATATTTTTTAGCAATTTCCAAATGGTTAGAATTTTTTCTAAGCTTATTATTGTTATTTCATTTATTTTCACAACAGTCATTCTGACTGATCTTAGCAGTATCCTAAAAAATTACAGATTTTAAAACAAAGGCCCTAAGATTAAATTGTAGTGAAACTAGTAAGAGATTAATTCTTAGTGAAACTGATAAGAATACCCATGCAGTCTGATTCCTAAATTCCTGCTCCTTTTTATAATATTTTATGGCACATTTAAGGTACATCAAAACAATATGGTAATATTCATCATTAAAAATAATAGACTCCTGAGTTAACCTCACACACACACACACACACACACAGAGCAAGCACTAAACTTTTGTGTAAAATAGAACACACAGGTTGGGTATGGACTTTTTCTAGAAGAATATATAATCAGGTACATAGTTTGTAACTCTGGGGAGGAAGCTGGAATGACTGGGTACCAGAGGAGAATGAGTGAGGTAAAAAAAAAAGTATACATGGTTATAGTGTATTTATTTTTAACTATGTTATTATGTGAAATTTTCTTGAAAATGTGCACACTACAAATATGAAATAAAAAAGGCAACTCAAAGAACACAATTTTAATAAAACAGCCTATATCTTGGTGGCTACTATTATGATTAATGACTAAATGTGTAAAATGGGAATATAATTGGCTCTTTGCATTTAGATATTCTTTAAACGTTTCTTTATTTAAGCTACATTTACCATATAAAGCTTTATATTTTGTTAAATCATTACCAGTAAAGAAACATATGCTGAATAATGAAACATGCTCTTATTAGAGTTATGCATATAGGGAAGGGTGGGAAATGGATTGTCCTCCTTAAGTAGAGTAGAATCAATTTATTGGCTGCCTATTATCAGAAAAGAAGAAAGTATTGTAGCTCCCTTATGTGAAAGATATCATGTAGTATTTGTCCTGTGTTTGGCATACTTCACAAAGCATACTATCTTCTAGATTTATCTGTGTTGCTACAAATGTCAGGCTTCCCTTCTTTTTAAAAGCTGACTTGTATTCCATTATATGTATATGCCATATTTTCCTCATATTAAATAGTCACCCATTGAGACAAAAAGTACAATATTGATTGTCAAGGACTAGAAAGAGGGGGATTAGGTAAAGGGTACTAGGTTTCAGTTATGTAACATGAATTAGTCCAAGAGATCTAGTGCCCAGTGTAGTACTATAATTAATTATAGTGTATTATATACTTAAAATTTTTTCCTAAGTCAATATTACTTTGCAACCAAAATTCAAACTTAGGTTTATATAGACTTTTTTAAAAACATGCTTATATTGCTCAAACCTGACCAAATTAAAACAAAAAAAAAGTTTTTTGGGGCAAGGGCATCTGATATAACCACATGTCCCTAGGTAATGTGTTAAACTGGAGTCTGTTTCAAGTCACTAATTGTACAAGCAGTTGTTGTTGAGGGAGGGGATATTGTTCCAAGTGCTCAGATATCTTATTTCCCAAGAGAGTAATTTGTAGGATAGTTGAGCATCAAAGGCAGCAGTGAGACCAAAGTCATTAAAATTACTTGTTGCAAATAAAAATGGCTTGTGACCACAGCACTTTCTTTTTATATTTAACTTGCATTCATGCTTCAGAGACTTCGTTACAGTGTAATTTGGGAGTCTCAGCTGTCCCATTTAGGGTGTCCACTGTTCAATTTTGTAAATCAATGAGTTTTCCTAAATGTTGATTGCAATACTCTAGGTTAACATATGACTACAAAATGATCGTTTCTACATTTTTCATTTCCAGGATAAATGAAACCACTGGTTTCTCTCCTTAGAACTCTTAACACCCCTTCCTTTTACCAATTGTATGATTGTGCATATGGCTAGGCAGAGTTTTGAAAGAAAAGATTTTTGCCTGAGTGATTACCACTTAATTACACTTTAACAGCATGCTCCTTTCTTAAGAGTCACATTCATTGCTAAATCCTGTCTTATTTTCAGCTTTTAGGAAATTAACACTGGAGTAGAAGCAGGTAATGATTATATAGAGTCCTAAGTAAACTGCTTGGAAATAGGGATTGTTCGAAGACTGAGAAACTTTTATGACCCACTGGATTGAATGTTAATGCCTGTCATCATTTTAGGTGCTATGCCAAAATGGGCGAGGATATCAGGAAAAAGAGTCATGCAAATGGGGTATAATACTTAAGACCCGCAGGTATTTGACTTGTGAAACTGCTGCAAGAATTCTCTCTCTGTGCCGTGTGTAGCAATGCCAACCATTGCATTTATGTTTTATTACCTCAAGATAGTGCCAGCTCAAATTCATGGCTTTAGTTGCTACATAGTCAAAGCCTTTGGGGTATTTACAAGAAATAAAATTTAAAATATAAATACAGATGAAAATTTTAAAATGGATACTATTTATTGCATAATTAACATAGTTATCTTGCTTAAAGGTGATCTTATGCAAGTCCCACAACATTATCTGTCTCAGTATTTTAATTTGAAAGTGATGGCAATAGTAGGTATCATTCCTTTGAATTAAGGATTGAATATGTAATAAAGACAAACTTAACTCTTTGTCATGTATTATCATTGTTACTGTGAAATAGGTCTCACTGTAAGTACTTTCTTTACATTATGATCTATATATTTATGTTTATATTTACATATAAATGTATTTATATATAATATAGATAATATATTTACTTGTATTTATTTACCTTTTGCTTTGTAGAAGAAAATATTATGCATCTATTAAATATCTTGCTCAGGGGTGATAAGATACTATCAGTGTCATTATTACATCATTATTGCTTATTACTAAATTATTACTTATTACTAAATTATTGCTATTAGATACATATTAATGTATTCAGTGTTCATTCAGCAACTACTGAATGCTAACTAGATGTTTGGGGCTGCTAATCTTAATGCTTGAAATACATCAGTCATGTTGCTTATGTACTAGCAAGGGAAGATAGATACCTGATAGTCAATGTAATACATTGATGTGATACATTGACTTTTACGTGTATTAGTTACATGGTGGCAGACATGTATCAACTGATTCCACTGTTCTCTCTGGTTTCTGATTAGATTCAGCCAATGGGGAGCTCCTGCAGAGTGTAGGGAAAGATGGGGAACAGATAAGGGTATTTATTCCTTCAGATTTTCCCTCTGCATCTAGCTCTTTACTTTGGGCTGTTTCCCTTGACGGATGATCACTATGTCTGCCAGCACTACTTCTAACATCTTCTCTGTGATTCTTTTCATTTTCTATAACTATTCTTTTGTCTTGTGCTTCTGGACCTACCGGTTTTAATAATGTAGTTCTATACCATAACTTATAGTTCTGTCCACCTGAAATTCCTTTGTAAAAAGTACTTGCATGAAATCCCTCTGCAATAATATAATCTAATAATAAGGCATGTTTTTCAGGCTTAAGGTCTTAATTGATACTAAAATACAGGAAGTATATGTTATGAGGGGAAAAAAAAAACAATGAAACGGTATAGAGAAGTGAGGCTGATGTAGAGTGTTGGGCACATGTTGAAATTTAAATAAGTTGAGATAAGTCTTATTGATAAAATGGTTTGTAAGCTAAAATAGGAGTAGATGAGGACATTAACTTTTCATTTATCTTATGAAAGACCATTTCAAGTGCAGGAAACAGCTAGTGAAAGGGAGATGTAGGCAAACCTAGAGGACCAATGGTGTTTGGAGGTCAGAGAGGTGAGACAGGAAGTCAGATTATTTACAACTATACATGCCATTTTTACAAATTTGGTTTTTAGTCTGGAAAGAATTAAGGGTATTCAGCATTTTGGCCTAGTGAGTAGTGTGAACTGACTTATGTTTTAAAAGATCACTCTGACTTTTTTATGAACCCACTGTCAGTGAACTAAGGTAGAACCATAGTGACCTCTTAGGAGGCAAGGATAGAAATGAGAATTTATACAAATAAAAAAAAAATTCACTACCATCCTGGGAAGTTTCAAGTTTTCATTCATTCCCAATAGTATTTTACTGGTGACCAAAAAAATTGCAATGTTAAGAATAAAGCCACAATGAAACTTGGCTAATAGCAGATAATAGCAGATAATCAAGAGTGTGTATGTTGATCTCTCCTTCTTGAGGCAGTGTCAAACGTACAGAATAAATGTAATGGATATTTGTGTAAAGATATTTATTAACAGATTAAATATGTGATTCAACATGTGTTAAATCGTTGTTAATATTTGTTTATTTAACAAAAATTGACTGTTTTGCAGCTAGATACCTGTTCACATTTTAACATGTCGATCTAGTTGAGGATACACCAAATAACAAAGGAGATTTAAAAGGATGATGTTCACCTGAAACTAATAAAACACTGTAAGTTAATTTTACTTTAGTAAAAATAAAATAAAATAAAATTAAATTAAATTAAATATGAAGTTAAGCATCTTCAGTAGTAAATATGACCAGTACTGATATCTTACATGTTAAAAGTTTTGGTGTGGAAGCAGTGGTTCCTCAGTAACATTTCATGTATTTCAATCACCAGATAAGTACTGTATATATTTCTCATCTTTTCTGAATTAAACATAGACACACACACACACCCCATCAATATTTATAGCAATATTTATAGCACATACCAATATATTTATGCTTCTTTAATAATTTTTATACTTTTTCTCATTTTTTATTTATAATTAATGATTTAAAGTAAACATTTTAGGTACTACATTTTAATTATATGTTCATTTTACAACCCAAATTATTTTCATTTATTTTTTTTTTAAGATTTTATTTTAGAGAGAGAGTGAACATATACATACACACACACGTGCTCACACGCATATGGGGGAAGGGATGGAGGGAGAGGGAGAGAGAAATCCAGGCAGACTCTGTGCTGAGTGCAAAGCCCAATGTTTCACAGCCCTGAGATCACACTTGAGGCAAAACCAAGAGTCAGATACTCAGCTAACTGCATGACCTAGGTGCCCCTACAATCATATATATATTCATAACATATATATATTCATAACATATATTGAAGATGTATACATGAATATAAGCATATAATTTGTAAAAGCATAAAATGTAATGAAAAATGTAATTTACCAATAAATAAGTGAAAAGTTTGCCCCCAAATAATTGCAAAATAAGATATGTTACTTGTTTTAGGGACTGAATTTAAATATTGAAAGAGGGTAAAATTTAAGTATATGTTAAGTCACTAAGAATACGTACTTTTGAGGCACCTGGGTGGCTCAGTGGGTTAAAGCCTCTGCCTTTGGCTCAGGTCATGATCTCGGGGTCCTGAGATCGAGCTACGAGAGCCTGCTTCCCTTCCTCTCTCTCTGCCTGCCTCTCTGCCTACTTGTCATCTCTGTCTGTCAAATGAATACATAAAATCTTAAAAAAAAAAAAGAATACGTACTATTGTGCTCTTATGATTTTTTTTATTTTACCCTTTAAATTTATTTATGTTTAAAAGTTCCATTTTTATTTTCTTATTTTTATTTGTTTTCTTTTTTTAGGTTTTTATTTAAATGTTGCTTGTTAACATGGAGTGTAATATTCATTTCAGTAGTATAATTTTGTGATTCATCACTTACATAAACATCCAGTGGTCATCATAAGTACCCTCCTTAATACCCATCACCCATTTAACCCATCCCCTCACCCACGACCCCTCCCACAAAGCTCAGATATTCTTTATAGTTAAGAGTCTGTTTTATGGTTTCCCTGGCTCTTTTTAGACCCCATGTTCATCTGTTTCATTTCTTAAATTCCACATATAAGTAAAATCATTTGATGTTTGTCTTTCTCTGACTGACTTATTTCACTTAGCATAATATATTCTAGCTCCAACCATGTCATTACAAATGGCAAGGTTTCATTCTTTTTTATGACTGAGTCATATCCCATAGTGTGTGCATGTGTGTGTATATATATACATACTGCTTCTTTTTTATCCATTCATGAGTTGATGGACATTTGGGCTCTTTCCATAATTTGACTAGCATTGATAATGCTGCTATAAACATCAGGATGCATGTGTCCCTTCAAATCAGTATTTTTGTATTCCTTGGGGAAATACTCAGTAATGCAGTTGCTGGATTGTAGGATAGTTCTGTTTTTAACTTTCTGAAGAACCTCCATGTTTTCCGGAGTGGATACACCAGTTTGCATTCCCACTAACAATGTAAGAGGATTCTATGCATCGTTTCCAACAATTGTTGTTTTCTGTGTTGCTAATTTTAGCCATTCTGGCAGGTATGAGGTGATACCTCATAATAGTTTTGGTTTGTATTTCCCTAAAGTTAAGTGATGATGAGCATGTTTTCATGTGTCTGTTGGGCATCTGTATAGCTTCTTTGGAGAAATGTCTGTTCATGTCTCCTGTCCATTTGTTTTGGGGGTGTTGTGTTTTAGAAGTTCTTTATGTATTCTCGATACTAACCTTTCACTGGATATGTTATTTGCATATTTTCCCCTATTCCATAGATTGCCTTTTAGTTTTGTTAATTGTTTTCTTTGTGGTGCAGAAGATTTTTATTTTGATGAAGTCCCAGTAGTTCATTTTTACTTTTGTTTCCCTTGCCCCTGGAGCTGTGTCTGGTAGGAAATTTCTATGGCCAATGTCAAAGAGGTTGCTTTCTGTTCTCTCATCTAGGATTCTAATGGTCTCCTGTCTCACATTTAGGTCTTTAATACATTTTAGGTTTGTTTTTGTGTATGGTGTAAGAAAGTGCTGTAGTTTCATTCTTCTGCATGTTGCCGTCCAATTTTCCCAACACGATTTTTTGAAGAGACTTTTTTCCATTGGATAGTCTTTCCTGCTTTGTCAAAGATTAGTTGACCATGATTGTGGGTCCATTTATAGGTTCTCTATTCTACTTTATTGATCTATGTGTCTGTTTTTGTGTTGGTAACATACCATGTTGATGACTACAGCTTAACAAAGCTTGAATATTGTTATACAGCTTGAAGTCCAGAATTGTGATGCCTCCAGGTTTGCTTTTCTTTTTCAAGATTGCTTTGGCTATTGGGGTCTTTTGTAGTTCCATACAAATTTTAAGGCTGTTTTTTCTAGCTCTGTGAAAAATACTTGTGGTATTTTGATAAGGATCACATTAACTGAGTAGATTGCTCTGGTAGTATATACATTTTAGCAATATTTGTTCTTCCAGTTCATGAGCGTGAAATGTTTTTCCATTGTGTCATCTTCAATTACTTTCATTTTCCTTACATTTCATACTTCAATTACTTTCCTCAGTGTTTTATAGTTTTTGGAGTATAGATCTTCCACCTCTTTGGTTAGGTTTTTTCCAAAGTATCTTATGTTTTTTGTGCAGTTATAAATGGGATCAATTCCTGACTTCTTTTTTTGCTGTAACAATGGTGAGAGTCAACATCCCCGTCTCGTTCCTGATCTTAGAGGAAATCTCTCAGTTTTTCCCCTTTCAGTTATTAGTATGGATCTTTTGTGGCCTTTATGATGTTGAGGTATGTTCCCTCTATCCCTACTTTGTTGAGGGTTTTTATCAAGAATGAATGCTGTGCTTTGTCCAGAGCTTTTTCTGTATCTTTGGAGAAGACCAAATAGTTCTTATCCTTTCTTTTATTAATGTGGTGTATCACATTGATTGATTTGCAAATATTGAACTACCCTTGCAGCCACTTGATCATGGTAAAAGATTATTTTAATGTACTGTTGGATTCAGTTTGCTAGCATTTTGTTGAGTTTTGCATCCATGTTTATCAGGGATAATGACCCATAATTCTCATTTTAGTTGGGTCTGTATGTGGTTTTGGAATCAAGGTAATGGTGGTCTCATAGAATGAGTTTGGAAATTTTCTTTCTATTTTTTGGAATAATTAAGGAAAATAGGAATTAACTCTTCTTTAAATGTCTGATAGCATACCCCTGGGATACCATCTGGCCCTGGACTTTTGTTGTTAGGACATTTTTTATTAATGATTTAATTTCTTTTTTTTTTTTAAGATTTTATTTATTTATTTGACAGATAGAAATCACAAGTAGGTAGAGAGGTAGGCAGAGAGAGAGGAGGAAGCAGGCTCCCCGCTGAGCAGAGAGCCCGATGCGGGGGCTTGATCCCAGAATGCTGGGATCATGACCCGAGCTGAAGGCAGAGGCTTTAACCCACTGAGCCACCCAGGTACCCCTAATAATTCAATTTCTTTGCTAGTTATTGGTCTTCTCACATTTTCTATTTCTTCTTGTTCAGTTTTGGTAGTTTCCATATTTCTGGGAATTTATCCATTTCTTCCAGTTTGTCCAATTTGTTGACATATAATTTTCCATAATCTTTCATAATTATTTGTATTTCTGTGGCATTGGTTACGTTCTCTCCCCTCTCATTTGCGATTTTCTCTCTTTGGGTCCCCTTTCTCTTTTAATAAGTCTAGCTAGGGGGTTATTGATTTTATTAATTCTTACAAAGAACCAGCTCCTGGTTTTGTTGGTCTGTTCTACTGTTCTGTTGTTTTGTTTTGTTTTTATTAATTTATTTCCGTTCTAATCTTTATTATTTCCCTTCATTTGCAGGTTTTAGGCATCATTTGTTCTTTTTCTAGCTACTTTAGGTGTGAGGTCAAGTTGTGTAGAAATTTTCCTTGCTTCTTGAAGTGTGCCTGTTTTGTTATGTATTTCCCTCTTATGTCTGCTTTTACTGTATCTCAAAGGTTTTGGACCATCATGTTTTCATTATCATTTGTTTCCATGTTTGTTTGTTTTTTTAATTTCTTCTTTAATTTCCTGGTTGATCCATTCATTATTTAGTAGGATGTCCTTTAACCTCTATTTATTTATATTTATGATCTTTCCAAATTTTTTCTTGTTGTTAATGTCAGGTTTCAAAGTATTGTGGTAAGGAAATATGGATGGAACGACCTCAGTCTTTTTCTGGCCCAGTTTCTGACCCAGTGTATCATCTATTCTGGAGAATGCCCCATGTTCACTTGAAAAGAATGCATATTCTGCTGCTTTAAGATGAAATGTTCTGAATATATCTAAGTCCATCTGGTCCAGTGTGTTATTACAAAGCCATTGTTTCCTTATTGGTTTTCTGCTTGAGTGATACATCCATTGGTGGGAGGTGTTAAAGTCCCCTACTGTTCTTGTATTATTATTACCAATGAGTTCCTTTATCTTTGTTATTGTTTTATATATTTGGA
Source organism: Martes martes (assembly GCF_963455335.1). Classification (NCBI taxonomy): domain Eukaryota; kingdom Metazoa; phylum Chordata; class Mammalia; order Carnivora; family Mustelidae; genus Martes; species Martes martes. Next base: position 25,848,797 of record NC_137890.1, on the reverse strand, counting down.
GGCTCCCAGGTTGGGGGCATAAATATTTACCATTGTTAGATCTTTTTGTTGGATATGTCCCTTTATTATGATACAGTGCTCTTCCTCATCTTTTGTTACAGTGCTTGATTTAAAATCTAGTTTGTCTGATATAAGTGGCTATTCCACCTTTCTTTTGAGTTCCATTAGTATGATAAATTTTTCTTCTTCCTCTCACTTTCAATCTGCAGGTGTCTTTAGGTCTAAAATAAGTTTCTCTCTCTCTTTTTTTTAATTTAAATATTTTAAGAGAGAGATAGTGAGAGCAGGAACACAAGCGAGGGAGAGTGGGAGAAGAAGAAGCAGGCTTCTGGCTGATCAGGGAGTCCAATCTGGGGCTCGATCCCAGGACACCCAAGGACTGAGCCACCCAGGTGCCCCTAAAATAAGTCTCTTGTAGGCAGTCTATATAGATATGCCTTGTGTTTTTATCCATTCTGATCCCCTATATCTTTTGATTGGTGTATTTAGTTCATTTGCATTCAGAGTAATTCTTGATAGATAAGAATTTAGTGCCAGTGTATTATCTGCTAAGTCATTGTTTCTGGAGATTTTCTCTTCCTTCTTGACTTCTTGCTTTTGGTCTTTCTCACTCAAGGAGTCCCCTTCAGTTTTCTTGCAGGGCTGGTTTAGTGGTCACAAACTCCTTTTGTTGTTGTGTGTTTGGAAAACTCTTTATCTCTCCTTTCTATTCTGAATGACAGCCTTAGTGGATAGAGTATTCTTGGCTGCATATTTTTCCCATTCAGCACATTGAATATACCATGCCATTCTCTTTTGGCCTGCCATATATTCTGTGGAGAGTTCTGCTGATAACCTGATTTGTCTTCTCTTGTAAATTAGGGATTTCTTTTCTCTTGCTGCTTTTGGGATTTTTTCTTTATCTCTATATTTTGCAAATTTAACTACAGTATATTTTGGTGTTGGCCTGCTTTTCTTGATTTTGATGAGAGTTCTCTGTGCCTCCTGGATTTGGATTCCTTCCCCAGATTAGGGGAGTATTCAGCTATAATTTGCTCAAATAAACTTTCTGCCCTTTCTTCCCTTCTCTTCTTCTTCTGGGACTCCTGTGTTACTAATGTTATTACACATGATGGGATCACTGAGTTCCCCAAGTCTACGTTCATTATCCAAGATTTTTCGTCCCCTCTTCTTTTCAGCTTCATTATTTTCTATAATTTTATCTTCATATCATTTATTCATCCCTCTGCTTCTTCAGTCCCTGTGGTCATTATATGCAGTTGTTTTACAGTCTCGGTTATTGAACTTTTCATTTCGACCTGACTAGTTTTTCGGTCTTTTATTTCTGTGCTAAGGGACTCTCTAGTGTCTTCTATGCCCTTCTCAATCCTAGTTAGTATCCTTATGATTGTTGCTTTAAATTGTGGATCAGTCATATTCCTTATATCTGTTTCCAGTAGATCCCTGGCCATGACCTTATCTTGTTTTTTTTCTTTTGGTCTTGACCTTTTTGTTTAGGTCTGTGTCTTTCTGTGTGTTAGGAAAGCCTAATGTTTCCTGTTGCTTAGAGTAATGCCGTTATAAAGAAGAGGTCATGTACTGTCCAGGGCCTGCTACATCAGGAAATGTCTGTGTGTGTATGCTGTGTGCACTTCACTGCTGTGTTTTGTCTGCTCTTTCCCTTAGGTCAGTCATCTGCAGTTTCTCCTGGCATGCAGTGGGGAGTGTTTGGACCTTGGCCAGAGTCTGGTGAGTTTTAAGTAGGTGTGCTCTGGTCTGCTTGTTAAAAGATGCCTGATGCTATTTCCACTATAGTTGAAGCTTTACAGAACTCTCTGGTCAGGAAGTGTAGTAGGTGAAGGAGGTTCGTGCTGGTCTTCCTGGGAAGGGGCCTGCTATGCTGGCTCCCAGGCTCTCAGGTACACTAGCCCAAAAAGAACAATACCTAGAACACAGGGGGGCAGGGTTGGGTGTAAGCATTTATGGAGCCACTCTTGGTGCTCTGCTGCTTACCAAAGTTAGTTTATGCTAAGGGGCAGGGAAGAAAATGGCACCCTCCAGCTCCTTTGTCCCTGGAAAGGCAATACTACCTCTCTCAGATGCCCTCCAAGTATATCCCAGTGGATCCTCAGATCCCACTGTCTGCTCCCTGGGCTCTCTGACCTCCTTCTCCACAGGAGCACTGCAGCATCCACCAGACTCCACATCTACTACTCCATCATCTTAGCTCCTCCCCCCTTGAAAGTTCCATGTGTTTTTATTCTACTTTTCACAATATTTTTTCCAGATTTTAATTTCAAACTCTTATACATTTTATAAAGGGTAGTAAAAATATTTAATACCAATAAAATTAAATTTTCCTTATATGTAATAGTATAGAGATGTTGATGTAGATGTATAGAGACATGAATAGATATATAGATATAAATATACAGATATTTACAGGTATGTTTGAAGTACCAGGAAAATGTTTAGGTGGATAGCACAATTATTATTTTAATACTTATTGATTATGAGGGAACAGAAGGCAAGCTGAGGACAAAGCAGAAGCTGACACCCCAAAACCACCCCCTCATGGGATATATGTGACATTCCTCAGGCACTCCTGGCTGCCCTAAAGCCAAGGAAAGGAAAAATAAATAGTTAACTTACAGAAATCACAATCCTGCAAGACATGAGTCTCCTTTAGTTTACAGGTTTTTAGCAATCTACAAGAACAAAATATTTCTATCAATAACCTAGCTTCCAGAAGAAATGTAGGTACAATTAAATGTCCTCATAACCTGCAGCCCATGGACAGATACTTGAAGCAAGAGCAGAGTTTAATATTCCTCCAGGAAGCTCCCAACTATCTTCATGTTTATTCCTTGCTAGAGGGAAAAACAGTCTTAACTTGACAATGATAAGGCCTCCATATTTTGTGGGTCTACTTTAACATCTGGAAATCCTTTTGAAAACTTCCCTTTTCCTTTCCTTCTGCAACCCCATAGTATATAATCAGTTACCCCTCATAATGCTGGGGCAGCTGCTCTTTCTGCCTATGGTCCTGTCCTCATGCTTAAGTAAACCACCTATTTGTACCAAAGACATCTCAAGAATTCCTTCTTGTTCATCAGTTCCAGACCTTGTCCCACCAAACCTTACCTATATTCCAAAACCCCATCATTTGGCACCCAGCATGGGGCTCTAACCCTCGACCCTGGGACCTTGAGATTAAGAGCCTCATGCTCTACTGATTGAGCTACCAAACCTCATCTATATTTCTGAAACCACATTACTGACATTTTAAGATTATACATTTTATATTTAATAAAATATCACATAGATAAAAGGATGTTAAAACCAGCACAGCAGCTACTAGTTTGCTGTAGGATAACTGAAGATATTATAATGAGCCTACTTTAAAATTCTCTACTGATTTCCGTATGTACTTATTTTGAGCATACTGGATGGTTCTTCAACAGTTCAGAGTTAACATCAAAATTTTGTGTAATGATAAATGACAACTGAAATAGGTTTTTGATCTTTGTAAACTATCAGCGGGGAAACATTAGCACTGATAATGATAATAATATATTCTGTATGATTACGTGTTCTTTGTAAGCAATAACCTTATTTCTTCCTATTTGGATTTATCAGTGGCTTGTGCAGTAATTAGCTAATCAATATCTTTAAAATTAAGTCTAAGTGAATTGAATTAATTCAACAAAGACTTATTGAATGCTTTCTTCTTGCCATAAACTTGGCCAGACAATAGACATATGACTGTATAACAGACAGTATTTTTTATTTACCATAACTTAGGAAAAAGCATTCTCACAATGACAATAGAATAAGATAATATTTCTTTCAGTGTGCATTTGCAACGTGCAGGAAAGAAGGAATTCCTGAGTCAAGCAAAAGGTCAAGAGACATTTTAGAGTGATTATCCTTGATCAAGGGGTACCTGACTTAACAAGACCATTGTCTTTATTAAGGTTTGTTAGGCAAAGAGAATGATTAGGATGAGGCCAGATCTTAGAATCTTACAGAATCTTGCATAGTACAGTAGTAAAATTCTAAATTGTGGGCTTTGGTGTTAGAGAAACCAGGGCCTTCATCACGACTTCTCATTTACCATATTTAGGAACTTCAGTTTCTTCATTGCTAAATTGAAGATACACCTTAGTACATTAGTCAATTAGAGGATTAAATTTGATATTATGTGTAAATGTCTTTGTAAAGTGTCTTACTCAGAGAAAGAGCTAAAATTTTATTTTTAGTAATTTCAACATAATTCTTTTTCTTATCATTTTTATGTACTAATGCTTAGAACTTTGGACTTTTTTCATAGAAAACATGAAAAAAGTTTTATGTAGAGATGGGATAAGTTTAGGTATATGTTTTAAATGCCAAGGATGCTTTATAAAAGAAGAAATAGGAAACAGGAGGGTATAATTAGAAGTTATATCAGGAACCTAGGTGGGAATAAAAATCTCTTTCAAAATTAGAGGAACATTTTTAAAAATACAAATCCTTGAGTTTAAGATTTAAAAATTGATGTATAAATCATTTAAGGAGATTATTTATGATTATACTATGATGCCAATAAAATTATTACTTGCTTGTTTTGTTTTCCTTTTATGATAAAAACATAGTCTTATAAGTTTCTGAGACTTACTTATAAAAGTCATACAGGAAAACCGTATAATCATTTGATTATCAATCCTACACCTCACTTTTGGTAATCTCTCACTCCTCTTTCATCTTTTCTTTCTTTTTCAGTACCCAAATAATCTTTGTTCTGAAACATCATTTTGCATTCGCCTTACTGCTTGGCTTTAGCCAAATATATAACAATATTAAAAATACAGCTTAATTTGGCTCCCGATGCTTCACTTTGAGTATCAAACTGCCACATGTACCAAATGTTGCTGCCTGACTTTGAAGGGCTCTATGGGAGAGGTAAAAGAGAAAGAGTGACACACAGATGGATAGTCATATAGGCAAACAGATAAATAGATTTGTACACAGAAACAATATATGCACAAAGACAAGGGCATGATATATAATTTTATATAGATATATGTGCATACATGTCTCTCTTTCTTATAAGATGTCTATTGTGTTTTGTTGGCTAGATAGCTACTTAAAAAAATCAGTGGTTAGGGATGCCTGCATGGCTCAGTTGGTTAAGTATCTATCTGCAGTTGGCTCAGGTCATGATCCCAGGGTCCTGGAATTGAGCCCCACATTGGGCTCCCTGCTCATTGGGGAGGCTGCTTCTTCCTCTCCCCTTGTCTGCCTCTCCCCCTGCTTGTGATTGTGCACTCTCTCTCTCTCTGTCAAATAAATAAATAAAATCTAAAAAAAAAAAAAAGAAAAAAAATCAGTGGATTAATGGATGGATGGAAAAATGGAAATAGTAAGATATTTGTATTTTCTCTAAGATTCATACATAACAAATATCCCAACTTCTTACCTATTAGAATCCACAGGAGAGTGCTTCATCACACAATAATATTTAAGCATTTGTTGATATGTTAACATTTTCCACTCATGGTAATGTTTGAATTTATATTTCAACTTATAAAAGTAAGGGAGGACACACCATAGTCACTGGTGTTATTCTGATATTTTCCAATTTTATTTTTCTCTTTTAAAATTTGCTAGCCCATTAGGCACATTCAAATCAAACATTATGCTTACACATTACATATTTATATATTTGTTTATGTGTTTATATCTGCTTTATGTCAAAAGTTTCACTGAAACTTTTATTATAAGCATATATTAGTGTCATTAAATAGTCTACTATTACAAGGCTATTTAATGTATGTATGTATAATGGGATAATTATATGCATATTTAAAACATTACATTTGTTAATAGTCAACAAGTACCCGCTCGATCCCAGGACTCTAGGATCATGACCTGAGCCAAAGACAGAAGCTTAAGTGACTAGCCACCCAGGTGCTCCTGTTCATTATGGTCTTTAGGAATGTACACCTAACTTGTGACAGGATCTACAACATTTTCATAATATTTATTACCTGATGTTAAATAACGATATATTTGGTTCATACTATATGTTATACCTTGTGGTAATTGCTTTCAATAATAAAAAGTAAATATAGTACTTATTAGGAAGGATAGAACACATGTATATACATACACAGAGAAAAATAACTAAATGAGAGTGTATGTAAGTGTGTAATACAGTGAAACAAGTAGGTCAAAATCTTATCTTTTTCACGTCAAAGTGTTGAATTTATTTCATTATATTTTGAGCACTGTTTATAAATAAGTCACTATTCAAATATAAAAAATTTCAATGCATATTATTTACTGAATCTAATACATTCTGTTGATTCTGAAACCATTTATTTAACTCATTAAAGGTGAGTTTCTATTGCCAGTTACTTCTAAAGTTTATCTCATATGCAAGTTTCTTTATATTACAACAAATGTTAATATTTTTAACATAACAAAAAATATAAAAATGTATACTCAACTGTTGCCAGCTTAAATATATATAATCATTTGTAGTAACCTAAAATGTATTTACAATTAAAAGATCATTTTTTACATTACATTCACATATTATTTAATTAATGTATTTATTTTGATATAGCTTGCATTGCAAAACTAACATTAGAGAAACAAATTATACTCTAAAATAATGTCAGAGTTATCATTAGTTATATCTACAGATTTTCATCTCAGAGTGAAGATAAGTTACTCTGTTGTGATAAGAAAATATAATATGCTGGTTGTTCTACAAAGAAAATTACAAATTTGTGTTTGTTTTCTAACATCAAATAAGCAATATAATAAGAGGAAATGGGGAAAAAATGAACAGGAAGATTATATCCAAGTCATGACTGTCAGAAATTCCCATTTTACTTCCTAATCTACCCAATGTTGTGTGAAGAGAGCTAATGTTCAATCCTAATCATAATAGTAACAGCCATCCAGTCTTGAAAGGTCTGTACACGTAAAAGATAAATTGTAAATCAATCTTCATACAATTTCAGTTCTAGGATATTCTTGGATGAGACAGCAAATCATGCTCTTGTTTTGTCTTCATTTTGGTTTTCATGTTGCTTTCCTTCTGAAGTTAGAAACTGTAGTTTTCCAGTTTTTGGAATTTTATTAACATGAATAAAAATGTTCATTTTTACATTGATTTGGAGCATGTCCTACATTTCCATTCACATAATTATGCAATTAAAACCTCATTTATTTATTTGGTAATATAATTAGTATTTGCAAATGGAATTTACAATATTTATTACTTTGTAAACCATAATGGTTGCATTTATTATTGAATGTGTTTCCAGGCACTGTTTAGAAATAATTATAGCTAAAATGTGTTTCACTTCTTATTTATGCAATGTCCATTATTGTGAAATAATTCTTCAAATTAATTGAGACTATGGCATTTTCAGCAACAGCACCACTTTCAAATCAGCAGTTATAGTTATCTTTGAAATAATAGTGAATCTTATGAATTAAAAAATTCCAAAATGAAGTGGGAAAATATCCAGAGAAATTAATTTATAAAGAAATATGTGTGTCCAGCTGACAAAAACATATTAAAACCACTGAGTAACAAATACCTATTCCAACTAAGGTAATGGTGAATGCTTATTTTCTCCCATCACAATTACAAAATAATGCCCAAAGTAAAGCATAGCTTAGAAAAATACTTTCATACTGTTTTTAATGGATGTGTATAGATAGGTAGTGATATTTTATTTATAATATGCATGATCTGTGGAAAATGTAACTATAATTTGACTTTCTGAGTTTAATATAAATACATACTTTTTCAAAATAGTGGAAAGATAAATGTACAAGGTGCTTACTGCAGCATTGTTTGTAGGAACCAACATCTGGAAAGTATTTATTGCAAAACAGTTGATGCATTTAATTTTTTTGGTGAAAGCCTATTTTGCATGAATAATACAGTAGTTAAACCATGCATAAATAGGTTCTGTGCTTATGGAACATTCTTTGAGAAATATATATACCAGCCAAAGGAAAAAAAATAAGTTGAATGAAAGTTGTAATAAAGAAAACATATGGTACTCTAGAGGCTATGATGTGGATATCTAATCTGGTAGAGCTTCTTGAGAAAAAAAATAATGGTTGATTTGAGTTCTAATGAGTAAGAGTTTTTTGGGTGAAATGACCCGAGGCATAAGAACTTCAGATATACTAAGTGACTGAAGAAAACTATATACAGAATATACTAAGTGTTTAAAGACGACTAAGGTGAAGCAAAAGTGTGCAGGAACACAGGGGGAGTAGCTAGTATAAATGTTAAGAAATGCACAGAGCAAATAATTAAAACAGATTATCTGCAGGATGTAATGACTGATTGAAAATGAGGAGTAAAGAGAGTTAGCAGCAAATTGTTTATTTCAGATTTCTGTCTTGAATAACTTGAAAGGTTATTTACAATATAGAGAACAATGGAATAGGAGAGGGTTTTTTGGTTTGGTTTTTCAGATGTAATGAAGAAAAAGTCTGAGCTCAGTTTGATGTTGTGTATTTGATATGCCCGAGAGCCATAAAAGCAAATGTGTTTTACAGACACCTGGATTTTTCTGAAACTTAGGAGAAATGGTGACATATATAATATATATTTAGGAATCATCGATATAATTGGAAACATTAGAATGGATCAAATCAGCCAAGGGATATGATGATAAGAGCACCTGAGATATAAACCTGATAATCTTCCTCACTTAAGGATTTGGTAGAGGAGGAAGAGAGTGGAGAAAGAGGAGGAGCAGCCAATGAATAAGGGAATGATATTTTTAGAAAGCCAAGGATAAGATTATTTCAAGGACAAGTGTGCTAAGCAGTGTCAAAATTTTCCTCCAAAAAATCAGGGTTAAAAAATAGAATCTAGAGCTGAATGACCTTTAAAAACATTAGTTAAAGAAATAGAGGTAGTTTCAATATGTGATATGCTCGGGAGTCATAAATGTGTTTAGTTAGGTGTGAGTGGTGGATATAGAAATTCAAGTAGGAAGAGACACAACTCTTGATGTATCATGTCAGGAATAGAAAAAAAAAAGAACAATATATAAAAGTGTTTGGAAACTATGATGGAAGGTGAGAAAGGTTTTCGTACATGTGTCTACTGAAAGAAGCTGGATAAGAAAAATCAAGTAGAGTGAATGCCTGGAAATACAGAACAAAGGAAACAATATATAAGATTGTGAGTGAATTAGATGAGAATACATGGAAAGTGAAATGCCTCTCCAATACAAAAGAAATGCCAAAGGACATGATGGACCTGGGTTCCTGGTCATTTGGCAGATATAACAGGAGAGTCTGTCAATCCAGACTCTCCTATTTTATTTGATTGTGTAATAGGAGGCAATTTCTTCTGTTGAGAATAAGAAAGAAAGAAGGGTTACCAAGTTCTGCAGAAGCTGGAATGGATTTCAAAAACTATTGTAGAAAGATCTGTGTCATAGAAAAGTGTTACAGTGATTCAGGGCATTGTTCAGTGACCATTAATGGTCAGTGACTCTGAATTTATGATGGAACCAATTCACATAAACAGTGCACTAAATCCTTCATTAGGTTAGAGAAGTCAAATCATTTTAGGAAAGTTTTTATTCTGCATAGATATATGCTCTAAATTTAGAAGAATACAGGAAGTTTTAGGATACTGATAATAAATGATAAAATCACAAATATTTGGAATCTAAGTAAGCTAAAAAGAAAAAAAGAGGAAAAACACAGGGGTGTGATTGATAAGAATACCTAAAGAGTGATATTTCCCTCTCTTCTGTGTGAAATAATAGAAAAGCAAAGCACTGTGTTTAATGGTAAAAATAGCCTGGGAAAACAAGGATTTTCCATTTAGTGTTGCATATGCAAAATTCACGGAAACTTCTTGGTAGATGTTGGATACATGTATTTCATATAATTCAGTAGTGACCTACAAGTTAAGGGTCAATTGTGAAAGCTGACCTATTAAATTTTCTCTTGATATTTATGTGTGCACTTTATTCATATCAGTTGGCAGCTTCTAGTAGACCTGAGAATTTAAAAAATTTTATGGGCTAATGCTGGATATCTCATTTGTAGGATAATACTGGGTTGGTTTCTTTTTCAGGCAGTCTGAGTATAAAGTAAAATTATTTTTTCACAACATATTTGAGGAACAACAGAATTGGGAAATATGTGAGTAAAGAGGTATCTCATTGACTATAATTTGCATACATATCTGGAATAGGCAGCCCTGATTATTTTTGTCTCATGTTTTGGAGAGCCAAGTTCAATGAATCTGAAACTTCCACAGAAGGGGACTTAAAAAATAATGAAACGGATAAATATGACTGACTTGGAAAACATGAAATGCACTGCCATCAAGTCATACTTTTGTATTGTTAACTGGGAAGGAACAGATGAATAACAGTATGCCTTAAATAAAATAATTTTAAGAAAAATAATGATAGTAACAGAGGCAAAAAGCAAGAGACAATAATGTGGAGATATGCAAGGTTCAATAAATAATCACCCTTCCTCTCACCCAAGTTCAGAATTAGTTGAGCAGTAGACAAATTATTTAGACATATGGGAAATCAAAATATCAACATTATCATTTTGATAAAACAAAATGGAACTTTAACTATACTTTTTTAAAAATGATTTTATTTATTTATTTGGCAGAGAGATAGAACACAAGTAGGCAGAGCGGCAGGCAGAGAGGGAGAAGCAGGCTCTCCACTGAGCAGGAAGCCTGATGTGGCTTGATTCCAGGACCTGGGCTCATGACCTGAGCCAAAAGCAGACGCTTAAGCAACCAGCCACCCAGGTGCTGCTAACCATAAGTTTAACAGAGAGATCTGGGGAAAGAGACAAAATGGTTTGACATCATAACAGGAAAATTTTTTTTATAAAGGTCAAAATGTGTAATACATAAAAAATTTATAATGTGTTTATATTAGTAATAACTTCTTACTGACACATTTTACAATTAGGGAGGAAGTGAAAAAAGTTCTAAAATGAGAAAATATTTGCAACATACAAACAATAGAGATTTGATATTTAAAATGTTTAAATAATTCCTACAAATTATGACAATGTAAAAGAAATCTAATTAAGGACTTTCCTTCTAGCCACTATAAACAAACAAATTTTCCTTTGAATTTTGAAATGTTCTTTAATTCAGTGACTATTGGATATTTTTTACATGCATACACTTCAAACATGAAATTTTAATAATGGCATTTTCATACAGTCAGCTTTGAAAATAGACCCTCACTAATGCAACTTCTAAAAAATATACTTCAGGAGGAAAGGCCTGAGACTGATAAAAATTATATTTCATAATTTCAAGGAATATAAAAGTAGAATTTCTAGGATGTTTACTTCAGACACTGATATTTTGATAAATGAATCATTCTTTATGTCTGTGATTAAATTTTTGATTTGGTTATATTTATAATGAAGGAGCTAAAATCAAACACAATTTATTAAAGAAATAATGGAAACTTCCTCAAGAACTTATCAATAAAACTTGTCTTGAAAATTAAGTATAATACATCTTATATTTGTATATAATATAAATTTATATATACTATATATTACATAAGTAACATTTATATATTGTCTAACAATGTGCACTTATATCTGTGTGTATATATCTGTTAACTTACATATACTATAAGCAACATATTTATATAAGATCTAACAATGTGCGTTTCTACATGTTTGATACACACAAAATGTCTGAAGTTTAGAAAAGACAAAAGAATTTATACTTTTCAGGAGAGTATTTCACTGTTTTTTTCCCTTTAGTTTTATCTCACATTGTACAGATTTGGGGGTAGTTTATGCACAAACTGTTACTGTTAATTGGAACCTATTAATAAAAGAAATTAAATTATCTCATAGTATCTGGAAAATAGTTTTATATTTATAATAAATAGTCAAATGAAATGAATAATGATTTAAATAACCATTCAGATTTGGGATCTTTTTTTTTTTTTTTAAAGATTTTATTTATTTATTTGACAGACAGAGATCACAAGTAGGCAGAGAGGCAGGCAGAGAGAGAGAGAGAGAGAGGGGAAGCAGGCTCCCCGCTGAGCAGAGAGCCTGATGTGGGGTTCGAACTCAGGACCCTGGGATCATGACCTGAGCCGAAGGCAGAGGCTTTAACCCACTGAGCCAGCCAGGCACCCCCAGATTTGGGATCTTTAAATATTGCAAATCTACAAACAATCTGCAACAGATTATTAACCATACTTAAAAGGATTTATTAACTTTCTGTGGTTGTGTTTATGTTACAAGTGTGTGTGATATTTTGAAAAGTTTTTGCATTAGTCCTGATTTTTAATGAAAAGACACATTTATCACTGGCTTGAAAAAAATTTAAAGGGAATTTTTTTGGTGCATACATCAAAACTCTGATAACCTAAAGGGCTTGCAAACATGTGGGTTATTTATTCAAGATAAATGGTTCAATCTCAGGACCGTGAAGTTTGTGATGTTTTACCTTGTATTATTCCTGTACCCTTCTCTCAGCTCCACAGAGCATTGAAAACCAACATCTTCACAAATACAGTAGCCAAGAACAGTGGAAGCCTGGCAAACACTACGTGGCAAAATGAGTTAGAAAGTCCCCCAAAGGGCACCTGAGTGGCTCAGTGGGTTAAGCCTCTGCCTTCGGCTCAGGTCATGATCTCAGGGTCCTGGAATCTCTGCTCAGCAGGGAGCCTGCTTCCCCCTCCCCCTCTGCTGCCTCTCTGCCTGCTTGTGATCTCTCTCTCTCTGTGTCAAATAAATAAATAAAATCTTAAAAAAAAAAAAAAAAGTGCCCCAAAGAGCTAATTGTGGAGAATTGCCCTAGTTAACCTGTCTGGCCACTATTTGAAAAATTTCGACTCACAGAACTATTTGTATTTGAAGTAATGAAGAGCTTACTCAGTGTGAATAGTCTTTTCTCTGAAGCATTTGTTGGAATCATTTGAGAAAAATTAATTAACATTGCACATGTCTGAGGTAGGATAATAATTGTGGAAAGTGAGGCTGGCACTAAAAAGGGAAATCAGGGGAATGAGACTGCCTATAGGATGCTTTAAAAAACTCCAACATATGCCCACAAATTCAGAAGGACATACATATATGCACAATTCTCTGCATGCTCAAAAAATATCTGAGAAAGCCCTTATCTCTCATTTACAACAGATCATGAGTCTCTGCACAAATGGTGTGAAGACTTCGGCCAAGGTATAAATTGCCAGGATGTAGAAGGCAGCTCCAAATATGCCAATTTGTCAAGACTGAGAGACTTCTTGAGGTGCCTGAGTGGCTTAGTTTGTTAGGCATCTGACTCTTGGTCTCAGCTCAGGTCATGATCTCTGGGGTTGTGAGATCCTGTAGGGGGACAACTAGGTATCTTTCTATAGTTCATATCAGATAAAAAATTAATTAAAATTGTATCATATGCTTAAAATGTAGGAATTAAAACTATAAAACTCTCTGAAGAAAATATGGGAGTAAATCTTTGTGACCTTGGTTAGGCAATTGATATAACAATAAAAGCATAATCAGTAAAGAAAATGAATTTTTTGTCACCAAAATTAAAAATATTTTTGTTTCAAAGGACACTGTAAAATTATATAATGGGAAAATAGATGTCATCAAGTATAAAATATATTTATATTATCAGATATGTTATCTATTAATATATCAGATATATTTATGATATCAACTGTACTTATCAGATTCATATCATACATCTGATAAAGAACTGGTATCCAATAAAAGGTATTCTCATAACTCAGAAGATAAGAAAATACAATTTTAAGAATGATCAAGGATTTGAATACACGTTTTTCCAAAGAAATATATAAATGCCCGAAAAGGACTGGAAAAAATGATTGGCATCATTAGTTATTAGGAAAATGCAAATTGAAACCCATATGACATGTCATTCTCACTAGAATGATTAAAATAAAATTTTAAAAAAGTAAGTTTTGTCAAGGAGAAATTGGAACCTTCACAAATTGGTTGTGAGATTTTTAAATGGTAACAGCTACTTTGAGAAACAGTTGGCAGTTTCTTACACTGTTGAACATAAATTTATGATAAAATCCAGTATTCCCTGCCAGGTATATAACGAAGAGAATTTAATATTCATGTCCAAACAAAAACCTGGACATTAACTACATTACATAAGCAGCAGCATTTATAATATGCAGGGGCAGAAACAGTCCAAATACTCATCAACAGATAGATGGGTAATCAAAATGTGTATATCAGTAAGTGTACTATTATTCAGCAATTACAAGGAATTAAGTACTGATAAATGCCACAACATATACAGATTTTATAAGCATTTTAAGGAAATTAGTCAAAAATCACATACTGAGTGGAATTTATATGAAATTTAATTGAAATTTATAGAAAGTACCAAAAATGAGTAAATCCATAATGGCAAAAAGTAGATTAGTGGTTGTCAGGGACCAAGGGCAGGGGGCAATGGAGCATGACTAAGGAAAGTACAGAATTTCTTTGTGCAGTTATAAAAATATTCTGAAATCAGACAGCGGTGATGATTATACAACTCTATCAAAAATCAAAAAACAACTGAACTGGGGTGCCTGGGTGGCTCAGTGGGTTAAGCCTTTGCCTTCGGCTCAGGTCATGATCTCAGGGTCTTGGGATCGAGCCCCGCATCAGGCTCTCTGCTCAGCAGGGAGCCTGCTTCCTTTTCTCTCTCTGCCTGCCTCTCTGCCTACCTGTGACCTCTGTCTGTCAAATAAATAAATAAAATCTTAAAAAAAAAAAAACTGAACCATAAACTTTAAAGTTGGATTGTATGGCATATAAATATCCCAATACATCTTCTATTTAAGTAAGAAAACTCTATGAATGTTGTAATGCATTGTCATAAATAGAAATATGTCAAAATACCTTTTCTATGGAAAAAAATTATGGTTTCATTTTAAATCACTTGTCAGTGCTTAAAATTGCACATGCTCTTACCTAATAATGCATTTGCATATATATTTATACTTTAAAAATTTGTATTCAGTGAACAAGGGTCACTTTGCATTATATATTTATTTTGAAAAAATTTTGTTTCCTCCCAGAAATTGCTGTTTATTATAAAATTGTATTAGTTATATATCTGAGTAGCATAAAACAAATGCACTCCTACATCTTTAAAATTCTTGTTACATGACTTATCACATTATCCACTTAAAAAAAGTATAAGAATGTTGAATTAAAATGAAGCTGAGTGTTGAGAACTTAGGAAAATGTCAAGTTGTTTTGAAGTAATATGTTTTGCACTGTTACTCTATTCACTACACTGCTATGGAGCTTAGTAAAGTCACTGATGCTTAACAAGGTAAAAATAAGAATAACTTCACCCCTTAGTTATGTAAACTCTGTAAAGTCTTTGAGGAAACACGATGTTGCATGAAACAAAGCTAAAATTCATGAAAATTGCAAACACTTGTCAAACAAAACAATTCCAAACTTATCTAAAATGAGATTTTATTCAAAATTGCAATAAGTATGCTTAGACTTTAGAGTCTGTAAGCATCTCTAGATCGAACAGAAAAGGATTAATAGGGACTTGAAAGCAGAACTAGCAGAAACATTGTTGGGTGTAAGGCAAGGAGGTGGGCTGAGCAGGTGGAGAAACCATGATTTTTCTACAGGAAATGTACCTCCCTGTGGTCAGCCAGTTCTTAGACTGAACATTAAAACAGGACTGTTTTGCACCTTAGTGCTTGTTTAAACTTGGGACAGTCCAGAATTTAGGGGTCTGTGAAGTGAATAGAAACCTGATTAAGCTTCATGGAGCCAAATCAGTCATAGATAGTAGATATTGCAGTCACTTGTTTAGTGTCAGTTATGTTCAAGAATTAGTTACGAAAGACCGGCATAGAAAAATAACAGTAGACACCAACTATTCCCTGTGGGGCAGTCTCTAATTATGTTTATATAATTGCACAAAAAATTATCTATGTCTTTCTATAAATTCTGCAAAATATATGATTTTGATGTGGCTTATCTCTCTATCGATAATCTTTAAGTTATTTGTTTCATTATTGAAGTATACTGTCACCTAATAATAGCGATAATTATACTTTCTAAGAATATGAGTCTGCAGCCAGAAAGGTCTGGTATTCCAATTTCATTCTGTTCAGTACAACTACAAAGAACTTTAAGTGAGTTGACTTAGAGTTTTAAACCCTAATTATATAATTTTAAAATGATTTAAAAACATCTTTCATACCACGTTAAAATGCTTATTTCACAAAACAATATAATAGATCTGAGAAGAAAGTGAAAGAGAGAGGGAGAAAAATTATACCTTTCCTTGCCTTATTTCAAACTTTATTTGCTTTTTTTTTTTAAGATTTTTTATTTATTTGACAGAGAGAGAACTCACAAGGAGGCAGAGAGGCAGGCAGGGGGGGGGGGGAAGCAGGCTTCCCACTGAGCAGAGAGCCTGATGCGGGGCTTGATCCCAGGACCCTGAGATCATGACCTGAGCCGAAGGCAAAGGCTTAACCCACTGAGCCACCCAGGCGCCCCAAAATTTACTTGCTTTTTAAAAAAAGATTTTATTTGTTTATTTGACACAGAGAGAGAGAGAGCGCACACAAGCAGGGGGAGCAGCAGATGGAGAGGGAAAAACAGGTTCTCCCCTGAGCAGGGAGCCCATTGCAGGGCTAGATCCCAGGACGCTGGGATTGTGACCTGAACCGAAGGCAGCTACTTAACCAACTGAGCCACCCAGGCACCCCTATTTATTAATGGGAAAATTATTAATTTTTATTAATTATTATTATTATTATTATATTTATTAATATTTTATTAATGGGAAAATCAGTATTTATCAAACTAAATACTACATTTACTTTGAACATCTTAGTCAAATAGGGAATTGTCACAGTGTGAAACAAATACATCTTCAAACTATTTGATTTTTCTTTTTAAAAAGATTTATATTCTTCAAGAATCTTGAAAAATGTCCAAATATTTTGTTAGATTTTCCGTAAAACATTAATAAGCTTGATTCTGCTTTAAAATTAGCAATTAGTATTTTGATTTAAAATCTCTAATTATAAGATGACAATACATTGTTTGATTTGCATTTATTTTATTACGTTTTTAATTATCAATTGGCACATCTTTTGTTATTTTTCTTTTACTAACTTTTGACATTTCATTAGTTGAAATCTTAATACTATTATGAATTCATTGACTTGTTTATCAAATGAAAATCTTAGTTTTGCCATTTACACATATCTCAAGCATATTGCCCAACCTATAGTCTTTGTTTGATACTGGGGTTAGGTACATGTAAAAATTGCTAATAATGATGTGTTCAAATTGGTAGGAACTGATCATTTTTATTTCTGCTTTAATTTCTAAGATGAATGATCACACATATATTTTGTTATATTTATTAAAAAAAACATTGATCTGTGCATATACTGATAGACAAACACAGACACGTGCACATACAGAGTGGAGTAGGGGGAGAGAAAGGAGGGAGGGAGAGGGAGAGGGTTTGAAGCAGATAATCATTTGAAGATGCTGTGGGGAAATTGATACCATTATTTTCTCATTTTTAAGTTATCAAAGTTGAGGTTATAAACACACACACAAAAAAAAAACATATATACATGTATACATGTATATATATAATGTATATATGTATATATCAAACATTTTGCATAATATATTTTTATATATCACACATTTATATTATAGACATGTGTGTGTGCATGTGATAAAGGCAAAGATTTCTTATTGCTTGTATTTTCCCATATATCAGTATAAACATATGAATGTATATTAGTTAAAGCACCTACTTGAGAATTAGGTATCCTAGGTTAAAATTCCAGCTCTGATACTTACATTTAGGAAATTTTTCTATAGACCTGTTGCATTTCTTCACAGGCTGTGATTGGAGACACAGCGCTTTGAGACTATTTTTTCACAGATGTATGTATAATCCCAGAAAGTGTCTCCCTTCCAAACAAAGGCCACATTTGCAAACTCTCTTGGAAGATTAGAGATATTGTCTCCTTTTAGAGAAAAAGACTGTCATATCTATTTTCCCATAGTTTTGTAATAGAAACCGTGTATATGTAGTCATCTGTCTTGAGGCATATTTGCTGTCCTCAGTGGACTTTCTGACAAGAGGAATTGCAAAAAATATGCTGAATTTCAAATTTTTGCTATGCTATGACTAATAAAGTGTTTGGTTTCTGACCTCGGAATCTAATATCTTAATATCTTTGACCAGCCTTCATAAACTTGTGTTAGACTAACTCATTCTCTGATAAATAAGATAAAATTTTAAAGCCTTCACAGTTCTTAACATTTACTAATTCTATAACTTTGGGCACTGTATTAATTTATTAGAACTATTGTAATAATATATTATAAAATGGATAACTTAAAACAACAGAATTTTATTTGGTCATTGTTCTTGAAGCTGGAAGTCTAAAGCTAAGTTGTCAGTAGGCCCATGCTCCATGCTCTCTCTTATGCTCTAGGTAGAATTCTTCCTTGCCTCTCTTTAGCTTTTGATGATGACTGTCCATCCTTGGTGTTCTTTGGCTTGTGGCTGTACCACTTCAATTTCTGCCTCTGTCATCATGGCATTATCCCTGTGTACTGTGTCTGCATCCGAATTCCTCTCTTATTATAAGTACAGCAGTCATATTGGATTAAAAGCCACCCCCACTCCAATTACCTCTACAGTGACCCTTTTTCTAAAGAAGTTCACATTCTCAGTTACTGGGGTTTAGATCTTTACCATATGTTTTTAAATTTTGAACATAATTCAACCCATTATGAATATGTTACATTATGTCTCAGCATCTCAGGTGACTCATCTGTAAATTGGGAATGATTATTGTCAACATGATGAGATTAAGGGAATTATACATAAAATTCTTTGATGAGTACCTGTTAGCTGTTTAGTTGTTGTTATTACTATTATTGTCATCATATACACATATGTGTACATAACTGTAACAGAAATATTATCAGTTCTTCCTTCTGGGAGGATGGTTGATAGTGATTGATAGTGAAGGCTATCAATTTAAAATTTTATTAACTATAAATATATAACATTGTAATTAACAGTATATTCTTAATGTCATAATTTTGAATTGATACTATAACTTAGTATAGTAAAAATATGCATCTATAAAGTGAAACCTTGGCATTTAACAGCCTAAGGAAAGAATAGGGATTTTGAATATTTAAGTATATTACACATACAGATAGGAATTCTGAGAGCTTTAGAAAATGTCAAGTTGTTATGCATTGATTAAAAATTATTGATGTAGCTCTTGACAAAACAAGTTTAGCAGCACTTGTTAAAACTCATAAAATGTGTAATAAAGCTAAGTAACAATTATGTAAATATGACTTCACTTTAGTATTATTCAAGAACATTGTAAAATAATATCTAGCATCTCTGAATTTCAAATAATGTGTGTTTTCAAATTAATCACCACTAATTGCTAGGTCTCTTCCTTCTACCCATTTTAACAACAAACTTGCCTGATATTCTAGAAAAAAGAACCCTTATTTTCCATAAAGAGAATTTTCTTAACCAAATGTACATATTGCCCTACCAATCAATAAATGTTAACCCTAAATGCTACTGTGTCTCAAGCATTTCACTTTGGTTTTAGATCATACCATTATTTAATACATAAAATCACTATCCCCCCACACTAAAGATTGTCACTATTCACACATGCCTTAAAGCTGAAATATCAAGATATCAAAAAATAGAAACAATCACTCATCCACATTCCCAGCAGAAGTAATTACTTATATCAAGATGGAATTTGTAACCAGTATGTTTTGAAAGGTTGCAATTGTAGTTCAAATAGTCATTTTATAGATTCAGGTATGTTAAAGGAAAAACACATTTAAATGGTTTCTGACTACAGTATGAGTTTGCCAGATAAAGTTATGTAGAGAAAATATTTACCTGATGGTAGAAGGTATGTTTTGTCAATATTTGGAAAATGACTGGCATTCAGGACTAATGTATTCTGGTGCCTTTCTTTAGTACCACTGGAAAAGCTATTTTAACAAATGAATTTAGATAATGAGAACCAAATCTATATGGAGGAATAAATCAACATTCCAATTTACTCAACAGTTATTTAAGTATTTGCACCTATATCAAAGCATATATGATCAAAATTATAAGTAAAATATTGCTTTGACATATAAGAGACATACTTTCTTACAAAATCACTGGATTCTAGTTCAGGTAAAAGTGTCCTAATCTATTAATCTATTTCTTCTCTTCTTTCAGGACAGTTATTCTTATTTACCTTTGATCATCTAGGTTATATGCCAAGCCACTACCACACTAGCTTGTGTTTAAGTTAATGTATAATGTACAAATAATATATTTACATAATACATACTATATTAACTATTAATATCTCCATTGGTTTAATAAATGTTAAAGTCATTTAACATTTATTAAAGGGCAAAGTAGTAGTATTATATTTTATAGCCTGATTTTTAAAAAAAAATTTTTTTACTTCAAGCACTGAAATAGCTGCCTATGAATGTGTTACTCTTTCCTTAAGTATTCTGAAACAGTATATATACCATGCCAAAAAATAAGAATGTAATGAGAAAATAAGAATAGGAATTGGAGTAGAATGTCAAAGAACCTTTCTACATTATCAAGCAAATGAATAAAACCCTTCTTTAAGGCAACTTCTTGTATCACATTCTGAAATTGACTCTGTACCTATCAATTTCAATTATAGTCCAATTATTATTTTAAAAATTCTTTGTTGCTATTCTCAGTTTTGTGTGCCTCAATTTAATATTTGTAAAGAAGCTCATATTTTATAACTCTTTACTGAAGCCATATACTTAAAATTGAATCTGAATGAGTCATTGGTTAAAAATATAAATAAGCCTTATGAAATTTAGAAAATAATTCTGTCTGACATAATTGCCACACCATTTGGGTTATCATTATTTCTAGATTTCTATGTGAAAGTAAAGACAGTTACCAGTAAAGGGGAAATCTCAACATTTGAAATAAGAATAACTGAGAAGTTTTGAAGGATTTGAAAAAATATGGACCTCTAAGGCTCTCTGATAATGCTTTCTATTGTGATTTACATCCTTAAGAAAACTGAGAATCTTCAGAAGGAAAAAACTAAAATTTCCAATATATTTCAAGATTTTTTTTCCTCATCTTTCTCATCTCAGTCACTAAGTATTTAATAAATACATTTCTGGGGACAAAATGATGAAAAGAAGGAATTCGTTAATATTTTTGAGAAATGTGTAGATGTGACTTTTTAGGAGATTATCAAAGTAGAAGAATGAAACATACTGTTGAATCATATTCAGAGTACATTTATTGTGTACATTTGGGTAACCAGTTGTTCTAATTGTTTTATGGTGTGGTTAATAAAACTGTGAATCAAATGTTGACTCCTGGCATGAAACACAAAAGTAATAGGAAATACTTTACGTGAAGAGAAGTTAATTCAAAAATATCAAGAAATCAAAATGATACCTATCTACTCCAGATTTTACCTAACAAGGTCCATGGCATAGGGAATAAATTGATGAGAATGTCACAGTAATCTTGAAAAAAAAAAACTTCCTAGTTTTTAGTACACAGGAAATTATAGCCAAAAGAAATGATACTGAGGTAAGATCCATAATCTCAATGAGTTGAAGGGGTCACTAGAATTAGTGCTAGTAGTTATGCTAAGAAACAAAGTGCACAAAGTCATTAAATAGGCAGCAACAGTGGTTCGGTAAGCTGATTTTAGGGAGTGACCTAAAAAAAGAGCTACTTGACTATAGATAATTGATGATGCATTTCTAAAAAATGAAAATTACAGAAAGCCTGCTAGTGTCTTAGTTGAGTTGTCTAAGCTAATACAAAATAAAAATCACCAGATGTAGACTTAAAAATTCTTTCTGATAGAGCATATACTTTCCATTTGTTAAATTGATGCTGAGACATATCCATTGATCAAGACTTATATAACCTATGAGAATTTACCAGACCTTTGCCATTATCAAGAATTAGTTAGAAGACAACCATGATCAGGTAATGTTGCCTAGCTATGAGATGGTAATATATATTTTTTTCTGTTAATTCCAAAAGATTACACCATGCTAGGAGCAAAGCAATAACCCCAGGTAGATACAAAAATAAATATAGTCTTATTAAATAATCTTGGTACTTTTATAACAGTTTTTGGTGTAACTATAATAATAATTTTAAAGAGTTTTCATCTTTACTTTGCAAATTAAGACTTCAGAAAAATCATTAAAAAGTGTTACAAGAAAATTATATTAAATGTAGACTATATTGAAATTTTCAACATTTTATTTATTTTAATTTGAATTGAATAAGTGATCATTAAAATTAAAACACCTGTGGGTGATCCTTTCCACGTACAAAAAGCATATATCTCAAAATACATAAATACCCTTTGAATCTTCTCCTAATGTTCCTCAAAGAGCCATGCAGGTATTTGTCCTTACTACTATGTGTAAACTAAAAAGAAATGAGGAAACCTTATGGACTACTGGAGAGTTCAGTCAAGCTAATGATTTTTTGAAATTTCAAGTGTAATATCTGTCATTTAGACTAGAGGAGATGTAGAACCACATGAGAAATGAATTCTGATCTGTTTTCACTGTGTTTTATACCAGATATATCCCAGTAATGTTCCAAGATTATTTCTCAAGAATTTGATTTTATATTTGTTTCACACATATTTAACAATGAGCATAACACTTGTATTGGTTTGGAATATTCAAAAGCAATAGTGAATCTCCCAAGAAATCTCATTAATGAGTGCCACCGTAAAAAATAAGTGAGATTTGTGTGGGTTGTTCCTACTCTGTCTCGTTTCAATTACCAGTTTGGCAAGTGTGAAAAATAGATGGATTTTAGAGAATTACTAAAGATGATAGTAAGTTAATCAAGTGAAGACTTCAATATTGACTGCTTTTGTTTCTTAATCTATACTAAATTTGGCACAGGTTTGGCATGAGGTAGGGACCAAAATATGTGAATTACGTTTTTAAAATAAGGATAAGCATTCACTGTAGCTGTTATTTTCCCAACATAAAATTGCCTTTTTAAAAATTTAGTTTACATTGACCTGTGGTATTATGGCATGATATTCTGTAATTTACATATCTATAGGTTTTACATTTTAGTCTCTGTGTTTTCTTTTTATTCATATTCAAAATATTCATTTATGAATATTTTTGAAATAAATTATGAAATAAATTTATGAAATTTATTCGTATTCAAAATATTTGAATATTTTGTTTATCTTTTTTGTTAAGGTAGATTCTTCATTTATATATTCATTCAAAACATATTTACTGATTACTCACTATGTGTTCGTCGCTGTTTTTATTGCTGGAGCTACACAGACCTGACTTATGGAACTTAAATTCTTGTGCTAACTGAATAAAATAAAGAAATAAATAAAACTTCATGTAATGGTCAGTGCTATGAAGGAAAACAGATCAGAATTAATAGTGAGGGATGTGTGCAGAAGGCCACATGTTTCTTTTACAAATCACTAATATCTTCTCTGCAGAGGTGACATTTAAACAAAAACTTAATCTGTGACAGCTGGAAGGAAAGTATTTCATTCCAGAAGGCAGCAAGAATAAAAGCTCTGGGGTAGAAATAAGCTTGGAGTTTTCAGGGGAGAAATAGAGGCTGTTGTAGCTGTAGCTATAGCATGTAGGAGAGATATTTTTGAAGAGGTAGGTAAAGAAGATTCTAACAATGACTTTGGGGATCTTTGTAAAGATATGTCTGCATGTGTGCTGTGTGTATGGTTCTGTAAGGTATTAATCTAATGTGGCGTGAAGACAGAGGATTTTGATCAAAAGCGTTATAAATTCTGCACAACATGACATCATACAAATTATTTTAGAGAATAGACTATAAGGAAAATAAAGTGGCCTCTGGGAAATGAGTGATAACAGAATTGGAATAAAAGGTAAACAGATTAGTCCAGGTCAGGGATGCTGATACCTTGGGACTGAGTTTGGTTATTGAAGGTGGTGATAAATTGTTAAATGGGGGAAATGATTTTTAGTAGAACTGACAGGATGAGCCGATGGATTGTGAGCTATGAGGTGAAAAAAAAAATCAAGGATGATTTCAAGGTTTAAGTTTGTGTATTAAGGTGAATAACAATATTGTCACTAAGAAGGGAGAAACTAGAGAAAGAAGTTTGGGAGTGCAAGTATCATGCATTGGATATGTTAATTGGTATGTTGATTTTATAATGCTTGTTAAATAGCCAAATGGAGATGTTGCTCAGCAGGTAATTGGAAAGTCTTGAATTACAGAGGATTGCAGCAGCTCATTATGTAGATTTGAAAGTCCTTCATCCCTAGACAGCATTAAAAATCGTGGGATTGAATGAGATCGCAGAGTTAGATCTTGGAACACCCCAATTACAAGCAACCATGCACTCTTTTCTTTGTCCATTGGCTATTATTGCCTACCTTCAACAGAACCCCCAATACTGTATATTCTTGTTTTCAAGTTCCTTTCTCTGTTGTGCTTTTCCTTAATTCATTTGACTGTCCATGGATGATACTACTCTCTTTCAGGCTTTTCAGGTGGTGGTTGCTTTTCTTCACATGTCACAAGTTTCTGCATGAAAATAATCTGTCATTTATCTGGGATAAATGTTCAAGAGAATAATTACCGGGTGTTATGGTAACTCTCCTTTTTTTTTTTTTTTTTTTTTTTTGCTCCTTTTATTTTTAAAAGGAACTGCCCAACTGTTTTTCAGAGTGACAAACTATGTTATGTTCTAATCAGCAATGAATAACAATATCCAGTTGCTTTGCTTTCTTACCAGCATTTACTGTTACCACTTTTTATTTTAGCCATTCTGTTAAGTGTGTAGTGATATCTCCTTGTGATTTTATTTGCATTTCTCTACTGGCTAATTCTCTACTCTAAAAAAAATCAACATTTTTTGGCATTCTTTTTTTAAACATGTATTATTGAAGTGTAATTGATATACAAAGTTGTATTTGTTTCAGGTATACAACATAGAGATTCATCAGTTCTATACATTACTCAGTGCTAACCACAATAAGTAGTGAAATTGTTACAATACATTTATATGTGCTTATTAGCCAAACATTATGCAAAATGTCTGTCTGTATTGTCCATCCATATTCTGACTGAATTTTTATGTTTTAAATGTTAAGCTATGAGATTTCTTTATGTAGTCTGCTGTGGTCTGAATGTTTTTGTTCTCCCAAAATTCATATGTTAAATCCTAATCTTTGAGGTGATGGTATTAGGAGGTGGGGCCTTTGGGAGGTGATTACATCATGAGAGCCTAAGTATAGGCATACTTCTACCATAATCCAGTCCTTTTGAGAGAGGTTTTCCCTCCCCTTCTGGGACTGAGTCAATGCCAGCAGCCTTCTGTTAATGTCACTTGGTAAATTAATCAGAATACTGTTCCCACGTTGAATATGATCGTTCCAGAGTTCAAAGAGGTCTACAGAAAATCTGCTGCTTTCTTTTTGGGAATAGGTTCAATTTATAATAATTTGTTCAGTACTTTGAAGGGGATAAGATACATGTCCCAAATCACTATGCCCCTAAAGACTGCTCCTGATGTTATAGTGGTTACTGAATCTTCTTAGGGGTTATATCCTATCCTCTGGGGCCATGTGTCCTACTAGTCCTTCCATCATACTTGACACTTCTTTCCTATCCATATAGAACAACATTTTATCATCCATTTAATGGACCAATATGATATTCTGGAGGATGCACAGAAACTCTAGTTCCCTTTGGACTAGGCTCTTTTAGAAAGCAAAAGAATTAACATTTCCCTGGGGCAAAAATGCAAATCTATACTCTTATTTATCCCAAATGAATCCAGAATGTTTCTGGAACTCCTTCTAATAGTGATGGGAAATAAACATTGCCCTGCTCAATGACACCTTACCCATATTTCTAACACCCCATCTTAATTTGCTAAAGATGCAAGTGGACTAGTAATTGGATGTTAGAGGATATTTCCAATTTTTTATAGGACTGAGAATTATGAATTAAACAGGGATAAAATAGGGAGCATCATCCATTTTTAAGGGCGACACAACTCTCTCCATTCCCATTAGGATATATTATAATTATTTAAAGTACACCCTTGGCTGGCATGAGGGGTAATTCCAAAGTCTTCTACTAGGCTTCTGTCGTTAACAGTAACTGTTAACCCACAGACCAAGGATTCAATGTGAGGATTCTGCCAAGCATCAAATATGCTCATTCCAGTAATATAGCTTTCACGTTTCTCTGAACAATGTGTTTCCTTCTCATACCAATTGATATGACAGTATTATTTGGTGCAGGCCATCTTATTCATAAAGTTTCTAGTTATGAGTTAGCTCTATTTCCTGGTGTATGTGTGTTTGTGTTGATAAATGTTTCATGGAAGAATTCACCCATATCACTAAATTCTTCCCTATCTAACATGGTCCACTCTGACTCACCCTTAGGATCAAGTGCTACACATGATCTCCCAACTCGTAAGTGTTTGCTGGCTAAGTCTGCAGCCTTATTGGGGTGTAGTCCTTTCCCTCCCTTATTTGGTCCAATTGCAGTCTTGTTTTATTGTGATCTAATCAAAGTGACTGGTCAGAAAGAGAGATAGGAGTAGATCTGGAAGGAGTGTGTATTTCCTTGCAAGGCACAGACAGTTGTGGGTAAGGGCTAATAGCCTCTCTTTTAAGGAAGAGTGGGTCATTTTTGTGAGAATAAAGGGTTTAGAAAGGTACCGTTTCAAAGTTTTTCAATCACGAATCTAGGTTTCTCAATTTCAAGTCTCATAGATGCACTCCATCCCAACCAGGGTCAAAACAAGCTAAGCCAAAACCTTGGTATTGAAGAAGATGATTATCCAGAGCAGACCCAGGCTGGCAGGACTCAGTAGATAGAGCGAGAGATAACTAGCCCCTTCTGCTTCCATAAACAGGCTTCCCACGAGAGGCTCCCTGCACTATGTTCCCTCCTAAAGTAGCCCCCCTGCTTCCCCAGTTTAAACCCAACTACCAGCAGCCAGCATAGCCCTTGGAAACTAACCCCCTGTACCTCTCTATAAAAACCCTGTAAGCCTGCTGCCTGGGGCACAGAATTTCCAGTGCAAGCTCATCTGGGTCCTCCGGCATCAAATAAACCCAAGTTTTCCTGCTTCAAGTTGTCGCTTGGTTTCTCTATGGTCTGATTATTTTCCACAACATTTCAACTGGCTTGAAATGGCTGAGAATTTATCCTTTTTTGGAGCTAGGCTACTCCTATAAGTAAGTCTTGTGCCTCATACTCTAATATTTCTGTGAATCCACCAAAAGATGACTATTATTATAAGATGTCACAATAGCTTCCTGACTTTCACACTTGTCTTTAATTGGTTAATATTCATCATTGATCTTTTTTATTTTTTTTCTCCAATTTATTAATGACACTGTGCATGGGAGTAACTCCATTGTTCTCATAATAGTCACCTCCTATACTTTTCTTCCACCTTCCATTAATGTCCCGTACCAATTTGCCATCTGTGATATTTTCCACAATTGCATTGATCTTCTGGGTCGTGAGTTTCGATTTACCTACTACAATTAATGGGATCCATATTTACAGCATGTTTGGTAGGTGATCCAGCTCCAGATTTCCCACTGAAGTTCTGTTCTTTTGAGCTACTGTTGAAAACAGTTATAATAGAGCAGTTTCCTAGGAAATCAATGTCAGAATAGAAATTTTGGGGGGCACCTGGGTGGCTCAGTGGGTTAAACCTCTGCCTTTAGCTCAGGTCATGATCTCGGGGTCCTGGGATCAAGCCCCACATCAGGCTCTCTGCTCAGCAGGGAGCCTGCTTTCCCCTCTCTCTCTGCCTGCCTCTCTGCCTACTTGTGATCTCTCTCTGTCTCTCTCTCTGTTAAATAAATAAATTTTTTAAAAGAAATTTTTGAATAGGAATTTTATTGGAGATTACCCTCAGGATGGAGACATGTATATGATTAGAAAAAGGAAGAACAGGGCAAAATGAAGAATGGAACTGCAATGCCGTTACAGCAAAGGCTTTAACAAATCCTACTGACAACTCTGGGGCTGGGATGACCCTTCTGGATCATCCTTCCTAAAGGCAGGGAGATAGCATGTATACCAATTTGAATATCAGTTATTGGATAGGGCTGACCCCTATTTGGGACTTTGGCTGTGGGAAGAGGCACTTTATTAGGCGGAGGGCAATTTCCAGAAAGGACTTACCTGAGAGTCCTCAATTTCCAAAACTCTCAGTAGCTGGGAGAAAAAGGATCTCAGAATTGCAGTGTGGATTTTCTAAATGAACCATTTCATTCACTTCCCCTATTAATGTCCAGATTCCTTGCACCTAATTGTTACTTAGCATCTTTCTCTCTACTGTTAGTGCAGGCATTGTTCTTATTTATTTCAGCAACTACATTAACAATCTACTTGTCAGATAAGATGGCTTATGCTGTACCAGCAATATGTCCCAGATCTTAGTGGCTTACGTAATTTGGATATATTTCTTATTTGTTATGCATGTCCAGAATAGATGGTTAAAGTGCTTTTCTCATCTTAATCATTTAAGGGCCTCAACTGAAGGAGAATTGTTTTGCTTAGTATTAGGTTGTTATAGCAATCAATTGTTCATTGATTCTTAAAGCTTCCACTTTGAAATGCGATCTGTTATTTTTGCTTGTTCTTCATTGAACAAAGCAGCTTTCATGGACTTAGAAATCTTAATAGGAGCCTGAAATGTATTTCTACTATGTACCCAGGAACCGTAATAGCCATTTGATCCTTTAATAATCCTAATGACTAAAACAATATTTAACACCTATGAGGTTAGGGTCTAGTCTCCTAGTTTATTTTTTAATTTCCAATAACTTCTCATTTTTCCTAGTTTTGCCACTCTCTACTATGGTAATTATCCAAGATCTTTTTATCACTACTAATTTTAATTCCATAAATTTAATTAATTATATATCTCTAGCCAATTTCATAAATTAAATTTATTTCTAGTAATTATATCACCTCCAGAATTTTGATTTTAAGTTTTCCTTTCTCATACTGTAACATTCTATCTTTAAATTTTACATAATCTAGTACAAACATGTCAGCATTCATATATCCTCTCAGGATTTTCAGATTATTCACTCTAACTTCTTACCCAACTTCTTTTCCATAAAATAAACAAAGATTACCCTATGGCATACACATTCAATTATTTTGCTACTCAGTCTTTTCCCTGAAATCTAGGAAAACCCCACCTACATTAGTTCTGCAAAAGCAAAGCTGAAGTTCTTGTGGAAAATGACAACAACAAAGAACAGAATTTTTTTTTTTTTAAGATTTTATTTATTTATTTGACACAGAGAGAAATCACAAGTAGGCAGAGAGGCAGGCAGAGAGAGAGGAGGAAGCAGGCTCCCTGGTGAGCAGAGAGCCCGATGCGGAGCTCGATCCCAGGACCCCGGGACCATGATCTGAGCCGAAGGCAGAGGCTTTAACCCACTGAGCCACCCAGGCGCCCCAAGAACAGAGTTTTTAAAATTTTAAATATAACTACAAATTTTAAGTGCTTATTAATAAATGAAACTAAAACATATATATTTCTACACAATATATATGTAAAACAAACTTGATTATTGCAAATGCTTTGTGATGAAGTTGTTATCACAAATATATAGAGAGGATTTCTATACAGGTATAGGAATATTAAGTAACT
The DNA here is from genome assembly GCF_963455335.1 of Martes martes. Classification (NCBI taxonomy): domain Eukaryota; kingdom Metazoa; phylum Chordata; class Mammalia; order Carnivora; family Mustelidae; genus Martes; species Martes martes. The sequence continues at coordinate 25,818,981 of NC_137890.1, read as the reverse complement.
TGTTTCAGATAATAGTGAATGGAAAAAACAAGATAAAAACACAAACAATTTCCTTCCAAAGTGAATTTATCTAATTCTTGATTAATAATGTTTCCTTAATAAAGTCACACCCACTTCTCACATTCTACTTTTTAAAAAATTAGTCTAGGGGAGCCTGGGTGGCTCAGTGGGTTGAAGCCTCTGCCTTCAGCTCAAGTCATGATCTCAGGGTCCTGGTATCCAGCCCCGCATCGGGCTCTCTGCTCAGCGGGGAGTCTGCTTCCCTTCCTCTCTGTCTGTCTCTCTGCCTACTTGTGATCTCTGTCAAATAAATAAATAAAATCTTAAAAAATAAAATAAAAAAAATAAAAAAGTAGTCTACAATATCTGCTGCCTTCTCTTAATTTCAACCAATTCTTCCTATTTCACAAATAAAATAGTTGTAAATCATGGGAGAACAAATTCATATTATCAAATCTATACAATGTATACAATCTGTTTACTTCTGCACCTATAATGTGTTGCCTGTATTCTCATGATTTTTTTTTTAACCTATCTATATCTAGTCCTTTCATTGGTGAAATCTCACTCTCTATTCAGGATTCACGGAGTTTCTTGTTGCTTTTCCCTCCATCCTTTATAATAAATTTTTTTTTATTTTTTTATTTTTTTTTTATTTTACTGAATTAGTCCTTTACCTCTAGTGGATCAATCCTTTTAAGCTTAAAGGTGTACCCTAATATATCACATTAAAAGAAAAAGACACAAACATTTATCTTGATGATCTATCCTTATACAACTACCACATATTTCTCTGCTCCAGTTTTCAGCAAAAATATTAAAACAGTTCTGTAAACATACTACTTTATTGTCTTAATATCCCAGTAAGGACCCAGTATGGAAAAGCAAGAGCTGAGAGGATTGTTCCTACATATTTTGTTGAGGAAAATAGATTTTGCTTTCAGAACTAATAATAAATATTTTTATGACTTAAGTACAAACATTTTTCATTCAATAATTGTAAAATTACCTACACTATTACAAGCAAAATAATAGCATCTTTCCGTAATCAACATTGTGTATTTAAAAACATGATTCAGAATATCATTCATTGTATTCAGATAATATACATTTAAAAACTCATTATGTTTCCTACTCAAAGTGCTTTTAACACCTTTTCCTTAGGGAAGAGATCTTATCTTCTAGATACTGGTGTAATGATTTTGTTAAATTAACATTTGTTAAATGAAGCATAGGGTACCAGATGGTGAGCCAAAGTTCAATTGAAGACCACAAGATAAATTGAAACAGAAATTTATTTCTCTTAAGTCCTGGAGGAGTTATGTGGCATGACTTGAGAGGCAATCCAGGAAGGTCAGGGCAGGGTGAAGGCAAGGAGAGTGGCAGAGTATGAGGCATGGGCATTTATTAGGGCCTGTTGGTGGAGTGCTTTGGGGTTCCTGGACTAGGGACAGATTATTCAATGCAAATCAAAAGACTGAGGTTTTAGTAAGCTCTATAGGGATCTTATCTAAGAAGTACACAAAGGAAAGGCTCTGGGAAGCTAAGAAGACTTTTGATCACAAGCGCTTTTGGAGAAATCATATCAGCAATTTACATTTGCTTGTGACTTTGCAGGCTGCTATCTAGGGCATATGCTAGCATGAGGGGCTAGTGCTGAATTAAGGTCTCTTTATGTAGCTTAGCCAAATAAAATGGATGCTTAGATTACAACAATAGCTTGGATAAACTTTCAGCATTAGGGCCTATTTAGCCAGAGCGACCCTACCTCGGTTGAACAGCCATTTTGTTGTTTATGCAGTAAAACTTAAACTGACCTACCCCCCCCCCCCCCGGAACTTACTTAAAAGCAAGTCCGGGAAACCAATCTCAGGTGGAGATAACAGTCCTAATGCAGGGATGGTTCAGGTCAGGTTGAGACATCCAATCAGTGGAATATGCATATTGTCTCCCTAACTACCAAGGAGTGTGGGCCCCACCTTTTGGGCGCCGATTCTGACCAAGGTGATAGGCTAGTTCAAATAGCTACTATGGGGTGAATTTTAGTTCAGTTGGCCACCCGTGTGTGACTTAGCAAGACTGTGCAGCTTTCTCTGTGTGTTGCAATCTCATTGGCCACCTGTGTATGGCCAGGTTCAACCACAGGACCGACACACCCAGTACGCTATCAGGAACCCCGAGACACAGAGTCCACGCCCCTTCTTGGAAATCCCCCGGAACAACACATAAATACCATGCTGTAACCAGATTGGGGGTCCAAGTCCCTGCTCTGCTCCTCCAGGTATACTTGGACCCAAGCTCAAGCTTGCTGAATAAACCCTCGTGTGATTGCATCGGTGTTGGCTCCTTGGTGGTCTCTCAGACACGAAACTTGGGCACAACATCAACAATTGGAAAGACAGGTCAAACTAATTTTTTGAGAAACATTAACTGTAACAGGGATAACTGACACAAAATAAGCCCGTATTTTCAAAAGGGAGTGAACTGTTTTCTAGATTAATTCCATAAAGCAAGCAGTCAGCAGTCAGCAGTTACAGAACACATTGGAGGAAAGACAAATCTTGATTAAAATCAGCCACATAAGGCTGTTCACCAAAAGGAATTTCTGGCTTTTGTGTATGCACAGACCATAAGGTTAATAGGGCCATCAATCTTAGAAATAATGTATTAGCATCTTAGAATGATTGATACTACTAGTATTCAACCCAAGGGAAACATGAATCCAAAGTGTCTTAAGAGGAAAGACAATTATTTTTCATACCAATGTAGTATTGCAGCTATTTATATGTTGAACAGGAACTACAAGTTGAAAAATCTTATTGTATAGTACTGTTTAAAGTAATGCATGGAAATATTGGCCCAGTTTATATTTCTGAACATGGTGGCATGGTAATTCCCAATTTAAGAACACATATGGATATATTCATATATAAATAACTGGATTAAATCAACCCTACTTTAAAATTGCAGTCCAGATTATAATCATCAGAATAGGATAAACAAACAAAGCAGTGCCTTTTATAGTCTGTGCTATTAAAGAAGCACATTCATGTCTGCGTGTGTTGCAAATGGTGGGATTTAAAATCAGACACAACTTAACCCAATATTTAAAATGAACAACTTTTTGAACCTCAAATATTGAACTAAAAAAGGGTGCAGTATATTTAGCCAGTTGGAGTCAATCCGGCATTAAGGAAGATAAATGTAGCATTGAAAATAGAACAGTGCTATGCTAAGCTGTGAAAACTGCAGCACATGCTTGCCGTTTTTTTAATTGGCTTATTTTCATCTTTCTACTGAATCATTTTAAACTTTTAATGGATTTAATATCTGATTCTCTTGGAAGGAAGGCTGCTAAAACTTCAGTTTTACATAATTACATAGTTTTACATAATTTACAAATTGTATCTATAAATGTTATAAAGCCATTCTATCCACTCAACTCCTTATGTTCTATGCTACTTATTGAGCACTTTATCTGTGCTGCTTTGGATTGTTTCAAACAGTTGAAATTTATCTCTTCTGTGAAATCCTAATTTTTTTGAGAATGAAAATCTAATCATCCTTTCATCATAATCCTAAAACAAATAAATGTTTTCTAAGCACATGCTCTAAGCCAGGTTCTGAATTAGTTGGTAGGAATTCAAGGTTAAACAGTGGTATAAATTTTGCTTTTTAGTGACAAACAAGTGTAATACTGACTATATTTATTGCTGAACTGTAGTCCTATAGGAGGGGAATCAGATAAAGTAATAATGCATTTGGTATTTTAAAGGCATCTTTACAGGTACTTTGGGATGTATGACATTAAAAGCGTTAAACCTTTTGGTATCTTTTATAATACTCAAAATGAAATTACTCAGTATTTCTCATGAAATACACAATGATGGACAAAATATCTTTGTTATGAAGTTGTGGCTATGGGTGGCTCAGTCCATTAAGGGTCTGCCTTTGGCTCAGCTCATGATCCCAGGCTCCTGGGATGGAGCCCCTTGTTGGACTCCCTGCTCAGTGGGGAGTTTTCCTTTCCCTCACCCTCACCCTCTGCCGCTGTGCTCATGCTCTCTCTCTTAAATGAATAAATTAATCTTTAAAAATAAATAAAGTTGTGGTGAGAAGGAGGACTTCTTGATTTTCACAATTTTTGCCTTTTTGCCAATAACCTTATCACATTACAAAGCTATAAATCACTCATACTTCTGCATACACCCATAACCACCTATATATTTCCATAAACACCTATTACTCTTTAGCTGTTCTTCTGTTAAATAGCAAAAGAGTATGGTTAAAATAAGAAATGAAATAAAATGCAAGCAACAAGTACCTTTATAAGTTATTCTAAAAAGTTTGAATAGATTTTTTTAATGAGAAATCATTATTAGCTAAATACCCAAAGACTTTATGAAAATTTATGTTGGTCAGAAACTTATTTTCTTTTTTTGTAAGATGCAATTCCTCATACATTTGTTGAATGCGTAAGCTATTCTATTTATAAAAAAACAAAGCAACAATTGAACAAACAATGCCTACACCAAGTTAAAAATATTAGATTTGGAAATAGCTTTCAAGTGTTCTCCAGCTATAATTATTTAACTTCTAAAAAGCTGATTTATTTTTTTATTATGTTTTTAATTTAAGACATTCAGTGTAAATTTTATCTCTAAATGATCATGCATGCTTTCATCTTTATTGCTTCTGAAAAAGTTTTAATACTATTCATGATTATAGGTTTTGCAATCTTAAATATGAATTAACTTAAATGCAAAACTGAAAATCTGATATTATTTCTATAGTCATTTATGCTAGCAGAATAAATGGTTTCTTGATATACATTGCTCTTCTAGTAAATATTATACCATTTATATTTTAATTGATTTTAAGAGGAGGATCTTGAAAGAGTTACATTATTGACTCAGAAATATATTTCCAAAGCATTAAATAATACCTGATGATTTTATCTATTAATATGTCCTGCATTTCTTAATTTTTTTAAGATTTTATTTATTTATTTGACAGACAAAGATTACAAGTAGGCAGAGAGGCAGGCAGAGAGAGAAGGAAAAGCAGGCTCTCTGCCGAGCAGAGAGCCTGATGCGGGGCTCGATCCCAGGACCCTGGGATCATGACCTGAGCTGAAGGCAGAAGCTTCAACCTGCTGAGCCACTCAGGTGCCCCTGCATTTCTTATTTTTATTTTAAGAAATATATTGATGAATAATTAAAACATACCTTACTGGTATAGTTGATATTTTCTCTGTAGAAATTTACTTGTGTTATGGATACTTCCATGTTATACTGAAAATTCATATTTTTTTTCAATTGGACACCGTGTTGGGATGGATTGAGATGTTCTATCACTGCAGGAAAATCTGACACACAAAACAAATAAACAAAACATAGGGCCAGCTCAAGGTGGGGAATGAAAAGAGGTTGATGAAGCAAAGCAAAAATATTGTCCAATGGGTTAGAAAGAAAGTACGAAATCAAGAAATATGGTCAGGTCACACTGTGAAGAGGCTTCATGGAAAAATGTTATCTTTGAATCAGACATACGGTATTTGAAACTGAGCTCTAAGAGTCTGTTCAAAAAATTGCAAATAACCTTTGATTTCTCATTAAAAATAATGTATAATAGTTACTACTGAATGAAGTAATGCCTTAGCTATACATTGCACAGTGGTAGATGCATACTAGGTCCTCAATAAATATTAGTTATATCCATGTCTTCACAGTTGATGGTGCTATGATCTGCAACAGTTAAAAACAATTTATGTGATTAAAAAAACAGGATTATTAAGAAGAGAAACAATGTGAGTAATCTAGAGTAGGAGCTTTCAAAATTTAAGTGTAAAAATAAAAATTATTGTGGTACTTACTCAAATGGCACAAACCCAGAGATTCAGCTTCGGGTGGTCTAGAGCAATGCATAAGCATCTGGGTTTTTATTAGGTCATCAAGTGATTTTGTGATGAGAAAAATTGAAGTTCCATAGCTCAAGCTTCCTTGAAAGATCAAGACTTTATCCTTGTCTGAAAGAAGAGTTTATTATGTAGAACAATCTAATATTTGACTTTATATCAGTATTTCAATATTTCTCAATCATTTCTCTCAAACTTGAAAAATAGACACTTTTTTAAAAGATTATATTTATTTATTTAGAGAGAGTGAGAGTGCACAGGCACGTGTGCCAGTTGGGGGAGGGGTAGAGGGAGACAGAGAGAATCTCAGGCTGACTCTGTGCTGAGCAGGGAACCATTGTGGGGCTTGATCTCACAACCCTGAGATCATGACCTGAGTTGAAACCAAAAGCTGGATGCTCAAAGGACTTAGCCACTCAGGTGCCCTGAAAAATAGACACATTTCAAATAAATACATTTTGAGGGGCTCCTGCCTCTGTCCAAGATGCAATATCAGTGACTTGATTTACCTTTCTATCTGAAACATCTGAAAAACAACAACTATATATATCTTTATTTCTATTCTTTATATCATCTATCTCTATCTTTATTTATCTCTGTCACTTTTATGAACATATGCAATGGTTTTCAAGACACCAGATGACAATGAGTAATGTTTTTTGACCAGTGAGAAACAAACAAGGTACTTCACTAACTGCCTTGGGAGAATCCCCATGCTGGGGCAGAGAAGGCAAAAGCAAGACAAGAGTCCAGAGAACTCCATGAATTAAGTTGAAGAGATAGAACCAAAGGTTCATAAAGAAAAATGGGTCTGAGAATTACAACTCAGATTACTGGAGAGAGGAAATCTTTACAAAGAGATAACTCTGGGTATCTAAATAGAATCTGAATACTGATAAGCCCAAGTGTTTGAGAAAACTATCCAAAGATGAGTTAAAAATAAAATCTGAAAAGATTAGAGAACAGGGCCCAGTGTTCATACAAGACTGCAAAAGGGCCTATTCCCACCAGCTAGACCAGGCAAACTTAATAACTTATATGATACTAGATAGAATACTTGCTTCAGAAATCAGGAATAAAATGCCCTATACAGATCGTTATTCTAGACATACCTAGAAAATCATAAAATCATAATGAACCTGAATACTCAAACTCTAAATTAATTATGTCCCAGAACAAACCTTACAAATATTTATAGGAAAAAAATTATATCCAGCTCCTAAAATGGTAAAATACACAATTCTCATGCAACTTTTATTTATTCAAATATCTGCAGACACTTTGTTCATATAATAATATACATTGTATCATACTGTAGACCTTGCTTGGTGCAATCAAGTAAATTACATATCAAGTGCTCTTTCTTTACTTTTTTTACATATATCATTAGGTCACAAATTTGTATGCATTGTGTGAATTTGATCATAAATTTACTATACACTGATATCTTATAGACATATACAGTCCAGCTGTGATTATCTAGATAAATATTCACAATATGTGTGAACATTGCCATCTAAATCAAAGCACATTTGTTTGGGTCCCAACGCTTTAAAAAAACAGTAATTGTGGAAAATATTTAAGCAAGAAATTAGAAGTCAGGGAATGTTTTCTGGAAGATGGACTTGTATGAACCACTTTTGAGAATATAATGCATTTATAGTGAAAGGTGATAACACCTCATCTAAAAAACTGGCAACAGAGAAAATGTAACTGTTCAAGACAGTTTATGACTATGATATTTAGAGTAAGTGGCAGAAGGAGAAATTATTTCAGAAGTGAAGGTGATAAGCTCTTCCTTATCCAAAACAAAATCATACATTGATCATTGTCTTCCCAATTTCTTCCCAAAGATATTTTTAATGAAAATTTGAATAGTCAACTCAAATCTTAGTCAGTTAGACTTTGTACAAAATGTAGGGAGGTATGGAAAACTATATTTTTACACGCAGTATTACATGTATACAAATCCTCAAATTGCACAGATATAAGAAATGATCATGACCTGAATAGGGTATGAAAAACACTAAATGGACAGATGACAGTGTACTGGTTGATAGGACAAATGTTATAATCTAAAACAGTGTTGGGATGATTGAGACTGTGTATGTTGAGATATTTGTGAGAAAAGAATGAAATGCACTATCATTAAGAACTATCTGAAACATAAGAAAGCAAACTATGACTACCTAGTAGTGTTGGGAGAGGAATATTTCATGAAATAAAAATAAGCAAAAAAATAGTTTTATCAAATTTCACAGAATATTTTAATGCTAAATTCAGCATAATAGGCTAACTTTTATGAGCATCAAAACATATAGGCCCATTACCCTATATGATTTTACCATGAAATCTTTGGGGCAAATCCAGTGTTTAAAATAAAGTCTTGGGGTGCCTGGGTGGCTCAGTCATTAAAAGTCTGCCTTTGGCTCAGGTCATGATCCTAGGGTCCTGGGATCGAACCCTGCATTGGGTTCCCTGCTCCGCGGGAAGCCTGTTTCTCCCTTTCCCATTCCCCCTGCTTATGTTCCCTCTCTCTCTGTGTGTCTCTCTCCATCAAATAAATAAATAAAATCTTAAAAAAATAAAAATAAATAAAATAAAGACTTTATGTACTCAGTGCAAAGTATCTTATTATAAGTTATATAACACACTTGATAAATTTTGATAATCAGTTTGTATGTGTCTATATATATATCTGTTGATATTAACATTGATGAGAAGTAAGATGATGCTAAGTATTTGAACAAAATGATGAGCAAGTTTTGACTGAAATGTGAAGAATTTAAAATTGTTCATTTAAGCAATATAAAATATTCTAGTTTCTATAGTCAGATAACATAAAGATGTGCTTAAAGAAGGTTAAATATTTTAACATAGGTAATATTTAGGAACTTGCATCATCACTGAGGCATATTTCTTTCTTTTCCCATTTAACCCACTAACTCTTTCTATAAAAGGAAAGAATTTACATCGAATACATGTTCTTCCTGCTGGATTTAAAGTTTTTTGAGCCGCAGGAAAGCAGCGCACTTTTTAGATGACCCTGATAATTGGCTCATGTAATGACATATTCAGTGATATGCATGCTGTGAAATCCCTGTTTCTTGGACTAACAGCAGAGAAACCAGAGGCTCCAGGTATCTGGTATATCAAGAAGATTAAATATTTGCAAAGCTCAAAAGAAACTAGGGATTTTGAGAAATTTGTATATACATATGAGTTCATGTATTTACTTTGTTAAGAATCTTCAAACAAACACAAATACACAGCAAGGTTCATAGACTTAAAATTGGTTTTAAAAATCTATGTTATTTCTTGGATTTCCTGTATACCTTATTCATGACTATCTTGAATTTGCTGAGATAGCAGTATTTACCAGCAAGTCCAGTATGTTTTTTTCCAGTTGCACTATAATGTTGATCTCGTTTGGACTGATTTACTAATTCATCCAACACATTATGCTGACTTTTGTAAAATGATCATTACTTCATATTGCCAATGAATTTTAAAATGTGCTAAAAGGAAATCTTTGAGATGTGTTAGTTTTGAAAGTTAATGTATGACATTGATTTACAGGCAGCTGTGTATTCAAATGTGTTTATGATCACAACACATTTCTCATAAAATAATGTGCAATATTGCTGATTAAGTAACAATTTAAATAGGTTGTTTTTAGTGTCTCTAACTACCACTCATTGAAGAATTCTCATAAAAGTCTCTTACAGCACATCAATTTAATTATCACATATTGATCAAGCCAGTCTCCTTTGGAATTAAAATCTATTCCATGTGCAAAACAGTTATAAAATAAAAAAGTGTTGTAAGTGATGCCTTAAAAGAGCAACTCAAAAAGGGTCATATTAGGACCCTATTAAATATTTGCTTGAATTATTTTTCAAAACATGATAGGTTATGTAAATGTCCCAAAATGTTTTTAAAAAGCCTTTGATTTTTTTTTTCCAAAGACTTCTTTTTTTTTTTTTAAAGATTTTATTTATTTATTTGACAGACAGAGATCACAAGTAGGCAGAGGCAGGCAAAGAGAGAGGGAGGAAGCAGGCTCCCCGCTGAACAGAGAGCCCGACGTGGGGCTCGATCCCAGGACCCTGAGACCATGACCTGAGCCGAAGGCAGAGGCCTTAACCCACTGAGCCACCCAGGCGCCCCACCAAAGACTTCTTTTATCAAAACCTGGATTCAAGTTTGAATGTTGAATGGGACTTAGTACTGGAGAAGAAAAAGAACTTTTTTTTTTTTTTTTTTTTTTAAATAGAGGCAACATTCTAAGTAAAAGCTCAGGAGTGGGAAGTAATAGCAGGGTCTATGTAGTAAATATTAGTAAAACTGACATAGCTAAAAGTGGAGTGAAATGAGTATGGAGAAGCAGATATGGAATTTAAGATGGATAATAAATGACCAGCATATTCAAATGACAGATTATGTACTTTTAACCTTATTTTATGACTGTGAAATATAATTTGATCATTTGAAATGGGAAAATAAAATTATTAGAATTCCCGCCACAGTCTGAAAAATGGACTGATGGATGAGCAAAAGACAGCCAGAAATATCACACATTTATTTATCACACCAAACTTCCTTCTGCCCAGAATTTTTACTTTATCTATCTTAAGTTGGCATTATGAGATATATGCAGATATAATACTATTTAGGGGGTTTTAGGAATTCTGAGGTTATTTGTGTATATTATAGAGTTAAACAAATGAAAAAAATATATATTGTTGGTTCCAGAATTTCCTTGTATGTAAAGGAATTGATGCATAAGGGGAGGCAGGGAAAAATCCTGCTACTGTAGAGTAGAATTAAAACTATCCATACAGTTCTATAAACCTGTGAATTGTTTACTGAAAGAACCTAGAAATGATGATAGTTCACTAGTGATGAAAAACCATAGTACACAGATCTTAACTTCTTTTTTTTTTAATTTTTATTTATTTATTTGAGGGAGAGATTGAGAGTAGGGTCAGAAAAGGGGGAAAAGCAGGCTTTCTGCTAAACAGCAAGCTGAATGTGGGGCTCAATCCCAGTGACTTGAGCCAAAGGTAGACACTTAACAGACTGAGCCACCCATGTGTCCCTACAGATCTTAATTTCTAAGTAACATTTCTCATGAAAAGGAACAAGGGGACTTGAGTAAAATGGCTAATTTCAAAATTGAGTTGGGGAAAATATGTGAAAAATCAGCAATTTGTTTTTCAGAAAGGAAGAAAGGTTGTGTGTGTGTGTGCATGTGTGTAACACATATATTCATTTACCATTTTATACTTTCATGGTCACTTATATTAGATGTTTAACTAAATGTTTAATTGAGTTGAAAAAGAAAAGATAATGTGTGTATACATATGGTTGGTATACTCCATATATCATGTTAGGGTAGAATCTTGGAACTGAGAATATTTTGGTCTTCTCAACATTTAGGCATTAGACCCTGTGATTATGTCTTTCAATCTTAGGCAGTGTTTCATTTTCCTCCAAATCTGCACTCAATATCACAAGAACTGACCAGTATGAATTTCCCTGGCTATTGGTCACAGTCACCAGTTAACACGTCATAGAGGTCACATGTTCCTTCAAATGATATGTAACATTTTGTAATTTTTATTTGCCTTCTATTAAAGATACTCGATCTGCTGCAGGTTTGTAATAAAAAATTCCCATATTTAAATCCATATATTAAAGTGTGTGTAATTGGTGCTGAATAAATAAAATATAATAGTTTCAAAAGAGAAAATTCTGAAGGGCCTTCTAGAACAAATGATAAAGGGGCCATAACAAGCTAAATTACTCTGCTACTACTTTCATGGTTCTTAACTATCCTTTCTCTTCCTTTAATGCATATTAGAAGGCAACATGTTCTATTATGGGGAAAATTATATTTCTTTTAAATCTGTGATATTCAATATTGTTCCCATAAGCTTGAACTAGACATTCTTTTTCTCCTGTTCCACACGTTTTTCTATGTGCCAATAAAATAAAAATCTGGAAAGTCAAAAGCTCTTACTTAATTTTTATTATTTTAAGACTCAAGGACCCAATGTTATTAGGAAATGGATACTGGTACCTGAACATACTATTTTATCTGAGCTAAAGTGGTGCTCATGTGTGCACACAACAGAAGGAAGTGGGGTTGGGGAAGAGGAAGAGGAAATAAGTGGAGGCACACCTGGAGAATTTAAGTAAATCTAATCTCTGTATTGCATGACCGGAATACTGTAGATCTGGGCTAACTTGAGTTTCTGTGAGTATTTTAAGATCTAACCTAGAGTTGGGAATTAATTACACAGGGATAGGCTTAGATTAATCATGTTACAATGATTTTCAGATGGCGTAAAGTACTTCCTCTTTTCAGCTCTTTTATCTCTTCAAACAAATGGGTGTGTTCTAGGGCTACTGGTTATTAATACCTACTTCTCAGATTTAAAAAAAGAGAAAAAATGATTAGACTTCACTTAACTTCTGACTCTTCTAAATGGAAGTGATAGTTTGTTTTTTAATAAAACATTTTCATTGCATCATGTACAAATGTGTCAAAATAATTGAAATTGAAAAATTTGCTGATTGTGAAATATATAGTTTTAGAATATCAGGAGTTTAACAATGTCAATAAAAATTATTATAATCACTGTTCTTAACAATACCTGTCCCCCGGGGAAGTTAGTTAACAAAAGCCTAATCTACTTGGTTATTATCATAGCATAACTTATTTAAGAGAAAGGAAGAAAAACAAATCCAAGCTACTTTAGCCATCCTGTCTTACCCAAGAGGGAAGAAAAAAACTGGGAAACACATGAAGTTGAGTCCATAGGCATAGGCTAACTGAAAGACTGAGAGCATTCCATAGGGCTATAGAATAGTTCCCTCCTGACACATCCCCAACACAGTATTAAAAGTCCATATATAGTAACTCTTTTTACCCAGTAAGTCATTCGCTGCTATCATGAAAAAATAATAATAATAATAATACAAGGTTTACCAAAAGGCAAAAAAACACAATTTCAAGTGGCAGAGCAACTGTAAGTACCATACGTGACAGAGATGTTAAAATTATCAAACTGGATATTTAAAACAACAATGTTTAAACAGCTATGATTAAAATTCCATGGACACTCTAACAGATAAAGCAGACAGCATGCAAGAACAGATAGGCAACATAAGCAGAGAGATGGAAATTCTAAGAAAGAACCAGAAAGAAATGGTAGAGGTAAAAAAACACTGCAGTAGAAATGAAGAATGCCTTTCGTGTGTTCATCAGTCGACTGGATACAGTTGAGGGGGAAAATAATCTGATATGGAGGATTTATCAATAGAATTTTCAAGTGATGAACAAAGACTAAAAAAAATGAAAGAGAAGATCCAGTAACTTTGAGACAACTACATTAGGTGTAACAAATGCATAGTGGGATACCAGATAAAAAGAAAAAAAGGGACAAAAGACTTATTTGAAACATTTCCCTAAATCTCAGACACTAAACCACAAATTAAGAAAATGAGAACACTAAACGTGACAAATTTTAAACTACATTTTAACTAAACGAAAATGAAAATACAACTTAGGAAAGCTTATGAGTTACACGAAAAGCAGTACTTAGAGTAAAATTTATAGCATTAAAAGTGTATATAAGAAAACACAGGAAGATCTAAAATCAGTTATCTAAGATTCTACCATAGGAAACTATAAGAAGAGCAAATTTCGTCTAAATTAACCAGAAGAAAATAAATAATAAAAATTAAAGCAGAAATCAATGAAATAGAAATAAGAAATAAATAGGGAAAATCAACAAAACCAAATTGGCACTTTGAAGAGATCAATAAAGTCAGTAAGTCTTGAACCAGGCCAACAAAGAAAAAAGAGAGAAAGAAGACACAAATTACTAGTATCACAAATGAAAGAGGATGCATCACTACACATTCTATTAACATTAAAAAGATAACAAAGACATATTGTGAATAACTCTATGCCTACAAATCTGATAACCTAGGTGAAATAGATGAATTTCTTTTTTTTTTTTTAAGATTTTATTTATTTGGCAGAGAGAGACAGAGCAGAAGCAGGGGGAGCAGGAAAAGAAGAAGCAGACTCCCCAGTGAACAGTGCAAAAATTCTCAACAAAATATTAGCAAATTGAATCCAAGTATATATAAATTACATACTACAGACATCTGAGATTTATCTCAGGTGTATAAGTCACAATCAACATTTGAAAATCAATATAATCATCATATCAAGCTAAAAACAAAAAGTCATATGATTGTATCAATATAAGCTGAAAGGCATTTGACAGTATCCAACATTCACTCATGACAGAAACTCTCAGCAACTTTATAAAAATATACAAATAACTCTTAAAACTCTACAATAAGAAAACCATCAACTTGATTAAAATCTGACCAAAGACTATAGCAGACCCATCATCAAATGGCAAATAAGTTTGTGAAAAGATGTTCAATATTGTATGCTATCAGGGAAATGCAAATTAATAAGATACCATTCCGCATTACCTATATTAGAATGTCCAGAACATGGAGCACTGTCCACACCAGTAGCTGACAAAGATATGGAGCAAGAAGAACTCTCATTCATGGCTGTTAGGAATACAAAGTGGTACAGCCACTCTGGAAGACCTTAAGGTGGTTTCTCACAAAGCTAACCATACTTTTATCACTTGATCCAGCAATTGTACTACTTGGCATTTTCTCAAAGAAGTTGAAACTTATGTCCATTCAAAAACCTGCATTTGTTTATAGGAGCTTTATTTTTATTGAGCCAAGTTTGTAAGCAAGCAAGGTATTCTTCACTGATAAATTGTGTTGTATCCAGGTAATGGAATATTATTCTTTGCTAAAAAGAAATGAGCTATCAGGCCATAAAAAGACACAAAGGAAACTTAAATGCATAATACTGAGTGAAAAAAGCCAATATGAAAAGGTTATATTCAATATGATTCCAAATACTGGATGACTTTCTGGAAAAGGCAGAACTGTGGAGACCATTAAAAGATTAGTGGTTGTCAGGGGTTAGGGAGGAGGGAGAAATGAATAGATGGGAGACAGAAGATTCTTAGATGAGTGAAAATACTTTGTCATGATGATGAATACATTTTATGCATTTGTCCAAACTCAAGAAATGTGTGACACCAAAGCGAAGCATTATTTAAGCTATGGACTTCAGGTGATAATTATGGGACAATGTAGGTTTATCAATTGTAACAAATGTACTATTCTAGTGGTGGATGCAGAAAATGGGGGAGGAATATATATGTAGGAGTAGGAAGGTGTATGAGAAATTTTTGTACTTCTCTTCAGTTTTGCTGTGAACCTAAAAGCTCTCTAATAAAATAAAGTGCTCTTTTAAAAAGTATACTAATTAAAAAATTCATTTCATTACTCATTTCTGAAATATCTTTACTAAATATTCAGTCATTTTTGTACTTACATAATTATGATAAGGGTCTTCAGGGCAAGACAGTTTAAATTGCTTTCAATTTATTAAGGCCAATTAATGAACATAGAAGGAAAGTAATTAATCATAATTAGGCTATTAGCAATTGTGACAAACAGTACAGTTTACCTCAAATTATCAAGTAAAGGATAAAAGAAAACGGGGAAAAGAAAATAAACTAGGACTAATTAATGACAATCAGAATGACTTCTCCTGTTAGTACAGTAATATATTAGCTAGGATATAATTTTAGTATATAATAGAGAACAAAATTTGACTGTGGCTTAAACAGAATTGAATTTATTTTCTCCAGTATAATATCCTGGATTTAACCTGTAATAGCCCTTTTAAGGTTTGTAAGAGATCTCTATAGCAAAATGCGATCTAGTGCTTTTCCACCTCCTGTCATGCTGTTTGGGTTTTAGTGTGATGTCTACATCTGCGTTTTACAATTTTACAAAATGGAACTATGTTAACCATATTCCAGGAACCTGGATAAGTGAGAGAGATGTTTTATTTCCTTGATGAAAACAACATGGAAATTGTATACATCATTTTTAATATCAATATATCTCGTGCATTATTTGAACATACTTATATTGAAATATTGGAATAATATGTTTGCTACTTATCTGAAATTCCTGCATTTTATTTGGTCACTGTATTCATATCCCATTAACCAGAATTTAGTCAAAACTCAACTAGTTTTAAGGAAGACTAAGAGGTGTGAGCTTATCCCAGATGATCTTGCAGCAAACTATAAATCAGGGGTTCTGTGATTATAGATATTAAAAACAGAACTATAGTTTCTAGAAGTGGTAACTCCTAGGACTGATAATGGCCATTTGTAAATTCAGTTTTTTTGTAACAGACATGAATGAATTAGTGATAAATGAATGAATCCGGCTGGGAAGATATACCTACACTAATTTTTGGTTTCCTATTTTTAAATCGCACTTTCCTTAAAATTTATAGGTTTTTATCACTTAACACTATACAGAATCCAGATCTATGTCATGAGGTCCTCGGGGTTGACAGCCAGTGATTTGGGAACCATTTAATTCTTGGGTGTTTAACAGGTTTATCTACCCTGTTTTTATATATTGGGCAAATGTGGAACACAAATGTTAGAACAGATATTTTAGTTTCTCATCATACTTGCTAAAATTTTAGTTTGTAATTCAACTTTGATAGATACTTTATGAGGAAACACAAACTAATCTACTTAAAGAGTTCATAATATTAGTTTTAGCCATGCCATTTAGAGGCTTAGTTGTAGAACGATTAACATTCAGGTTCTCTCCAAAGTCAACATGACAGCCCAGCTCCCTCTTAAGACTCAAAACTTTAGTTTTCCAATTTCATTCTTCCTTTTGTGCCAAACTTTGCTTCTGATTCTTCTTAAATTGTTTTAGTCATAATTATGATTATTATTTTATCATTATTTTTTAAAAGTATGGTCTACAGTAAGTTTCACATTATTAAATTCATATTATTTGTTATTAAATTCATATCAAATGTTTTGCATTCCATTGCTGTCATTTAACATATTTATTCTCTTAATTACTTTTTATTAATAAGCACACACACCTTTTGTATTTTTTTTTAAAGATTTTATTTATTTGTTTGACAGACAGAGATCACAAATAGGCAGAGAGGCAGGCAGAGAGAGGGGAAGGGAAGCAGGCTCCCACTGAGCAGAGAGCCCAATGTGGGGCTCAATCCCAGGACGCTGGGATCATGACCTGAGCTGAAGGCAGAGGCTTTAAACCACTGAGCCACCCAGGTGCCCCACCTTTTGTATTTTTAGGAGAGAAATTATTTTAAGAATATTGAACCTTACTAAGTTAAAGAAAAAGTCCTGAATAATACCAAATAATGCCAAAATTTTTTCTTCTTAGGATTATTCTAGTGATCACCACTCCAGGTATAGCTCATTTAATTAGCCAGCCCTGTCTTTTCCATCTATCAAATCACTTAAAATATACAGTTTACTTATTCATTGTTAAATTTGTTGTGAAGTAATACTTATTTAAAATGGCAGAATTGAGGGGCACCTGGGTGGCTCAGTCAGTTAAGTGTCTGCCTTTGCCTCAGGTCATGATCCCAGGACCATGGGATCAAGTCCTGCATCTGGTTCCTTGCTTAGTGGGGAGCCTGCTTCTCCCTTGACCTCTCCCCTGCTTGTTCTCTCTCTCTCTCTCTCTTTCTATCTCTGACATATAAATAAATAAAACCTTTAAAAAAAAAAAAGAAAGAAATGGCTGATGGAATATGTGAAGCTAAAGATATATTATTCTTTGGAATGTCTTTCATGCCAGACTAGCATGAAACTACTGAAGACTATGAGGATCAAATATTAAAGATTCAATTTGAATAGGCTTCTGCTGGCATAAGATGGAGTGATTTGAGCTTCAGAAAACTGATTTTTTTTAATTGCAACAAAGCCAACCAAAATTGTTTATATTCATGAGTTCCTGGAGATAAAATAGAAATTAATGCCATTTTTACAGAATGATAGAAAACCATCCATTATGTAGACAATAAAACAAAGAATCAAGCATTTTTCCAGATTTCCCTAGATCTGCTCTAACCTGTATTCCGAAATAAAAGATGAGGGAAATGTCCTTTTATAAAGGCATTTCAAACAATCAATGAAAAATAATGATAAAATTAGAATATCACCATTTTTGCAAGCTCCATAAAATAATAGATTATAGTATTTAAGCCCCAATGGCTGTGGAATTCTAAACAAGAGAGAGAAGCAGATGTCATGTATCATTATATACTTGCCAACTCTGTCTATAGTCTTGCTAAAAGAGTTGAACTAGAGTCTGATCTATCTCTTCATATAGTTGCCCAGTTGCACAAAATCCAGAGTGCAGAGATATGTGTTAGAACTTCAACAAGATTATTCATCATCAAAACCCGGAGTTTGGAAAACTGTACAGGTCGAACAAAATAGCCAAGTTTCTCCAGAGATAAATTTTAAGGAAATAGAAACGTTGAAAGGAAAACCTATAAATTAAAAAAGGAGAGATATAAAGCTATGTTAAAATTTTTAAATGAGTAAGACTAAACTCTAATGTCAGAAGAAGCACATTTGTGTGACAATGTTACTAAAAGTGCAAGGAAATGAAACTATAAAGTCCAGATAATGGTTAGTTACTAGAGGGGGGAATGGTCTGTGATTGACATGTCTCTTAGGCAAGGGCCTCTGAAGTGGCTGCCAACATTTCTCCCTTAACTTAGTGAGAGCTGCCTTAGAATACTTGATTAAGCTATATATTTAAATTGTTTGATTTTATTTTGCTGTATTTTATTTCATAATAAATATATATACATATATACATATTTAAGATTTATTTATTTATTAGAGTGATAGAGAGTGTGCATGGAGAGGGGCAGAGGGAGAGGAGCAGACTCCGCTCAGTGTGGAGCCCTATGTGAGGCTCAATCTCAAGACCCTGAAATCATGACTTGAGCTGAAATCAAGATTTGGATGCTTAACTGACTGAGCCACCCAGGGACCCCCATAATGAATATATATTTTAAAGTTATTTTGGAATTCAGTGCTGAAAAACATAAAAATTAATTCTATTTGTTTGATTCATTAAAAGGGATTTACTCAGGGCACCTGGGTGGCTCAGTGGGTTAAGCCTCTGCCTTCGGCTCAGGTCATGATCCCAGGGTCCTGGGATCGAGCCCCACATCGGGCTCTCTGCTCAGTGGGGAGTCTGCTTCCTCCTCTCTCTCTCTGCCTGCCACTCTGCCTATTTGTGATCTCTCTATCAAATAAAATCTTAAAAAAAAAAAAAGGGAGATTTACTCTACAAATAGAAAACTGGGGAATAATGTTAAGTATTAAAAGCAGATGAAAAGCTTTGCACAGCAAAGGAAAGTCAACAAAACCAAAAGACAACCAAAAGAATGGGAAAAGATATTTGCAATTGATGTATCAGATAAAGGGCTAGTACCCAAAACCTATAAAGAACTCCTCAAACTCAACACCCAAAGAGCAAATAATCCAGTCAAGAAATGGGCAGAAGACATGAACAGATATTTCTGAAAAGAAGACATCCAGATGGCCAACAGACACATGAAAAAGTGCTCAACAGCACTCACCATAAGGGAAATACAAATCAAAAAAACAGTGAGATACCACCTCGCACCAGTCAGAATGGCTAAAATTAATCAGTCAGGAAATGACAGGTGTTGGCGAGGATGCGGAGAAAGGGGAACCCTCCTACACTGTTGGTAGGAATGAAAGCTGGTGCAGCCACTCTGGAAAACAGCATGGAGGTTCCTCAAAAAGTTGAAAATAGAGCTATCCTACCCTACTACCCAGCAATCGCAGTCTTGGGTATTTACCCTAAAGATACAAATGTAGTGATCCAGAGTGGCATGTGCACCCGAATGTTTATAGCAGCAATATCCACAATAGCCGAAATATGGAAAGAGCCTAGATGTCCATCAACAGACAAATGGATAAAGAAGTGGTGTGTGTACATAAAATGGAATATTTTGCAGCCATCGAAAAACAAAATCTTGCCATTTGCAATGGTGTGGATAGAACTAGAGAGTATCATGCTAAACGAAATAAGTCAATCAGAGAAAGACAATTATCATATGATCTCACTGATATGAAGAATTTGAGAAACAAGACAGAGGATCATAGGGGAAGGGAGAGAAAAATGAAACAAGATGAAACCAAAGAAGGAGATAAACCATGAGAGACTCTTATCTCAGGAAAAAATCTGAGGTTTGCTAAGAGGGGAGGGGGATAAAAGGGATGGGGTGGTTGGTGATGCACACTGGGGAGGGTATGTGCTATAGTGAGGGCTGTGAATTGTGTAAGACTGATGAATCACAGACCTGTACCCCTGAAACAAATAATACATATATGTTAATTTTTTAAAAAAAGAGTTGTGGCATGGTTGGTGAGAAAATCATATCAGAGAAATATTAAATATTAAGGTGAAGTTAGTGGAAGGAGTGATATAATTCATTAGTATGCATATATTTTCAAGTTCATGTGTATATTGTTGTATTTTTATATATAAAGTGGGCCAAAGGAAAAATACGTGTCATGAATATGAAGATGCGCCTGGAATAGGCACATTTTTTTTTTACTTGCATCTTAAACTTGTTAAGAAAAAAAACAACACTTTGCTAATATGACTAATTGGAATTATTTGAGTATTGACTTTTCTGAACGTGCCGGAGAGGATACGGGTGAGATAATCTTATTTCAAATATATATATTTATTTATTTATGGATGAAAGCTAAGATTCCCAAATGCAACAATATGGATTCTATGATTCCTATGGGGGATATTCAATATTCTTCTAGTTTTCTTTTGTATACCAATTAGTTTATGTTGATTCCAAACCCCAACCACGGTTTTATGAATTTTCAAGTTATTTTCCCAGAAACCTATACGTTCTCACAAACAGAGTTTTGAATTATATTTTATATTAGGTTTGTGTTATTTGTGATCTGTTTATTTTCTCTGAATAATATTTACACTTTCTCTGCTGTTATTTCCTATTAGAACTTTAGTGATTTTTTAAAGTTCAGCTTGAGCATGGAATGCCAAAGACATGTTTTTATTCAGAAAATATTTAAAAAGAAAGATAAATAAGAAAAAAAATCTACATCTCACAGTTACTCTGTATGTTAAGGGCATTGTTGAATAACCAACATTCAACCAAATAAATTTTAAAGATCTTATTAAGTTTTATTGAGTGATTCATGAATCAGACAGCATCCCATCTAACAATACAAAAAAAGCTTCAAAGGCTGCAGAAAGGCAACAGTTTTTAAAAGCAGGACTGGGAAGACATTATTGAAAAAAGGATTGTGTGGGGTGAGATTACCTTTCTTTGAGAGACAAAGGATTTATTGAGGTTAACATAATCTTCCATTGGGAATTAAGCTAGCTTTTAAATCTTGGTGAACTTAGCATAAGTGACTTTATTCTGGATTGATTGATTGATTGATTTACCAGAATTAAAGTGAGAAATAGAATTGATAGGGAGAAACATTTGATAATACAGACTATTTAATGAAAGATTAGGTGAATAAATTGATAAAATGCAATGACTTTGAGATGTTGAAGGAAAACTGAGAACGCTCGTTAAACAGTAAAGCTTTGACCCTAAGAATATTTTGTACTAAGAGTGTACGTATTGATCAGTATTAAAATAAATAAATAGAGTATGTTTCTTTTTTCTTGTTCAGATACCACCAGTAGCATTAGAAATAGCAATTAGATATCTGAGACATTCTTAAAACTGAAGTAGATATCTCATTTGCATATAAATAAAAAATCACTTGTGTCTAAGGTTATATCAGTCTGTGGGAGATCAGTTGTTTCTCATAATTTATTTCCACTGTTTATTCAGGCCATTTTATTGGACCCAGATATTTCATGCCTTCTAGCATGAGCCTTTAAAGTGCAAAGACAAGAAGAACTATAGCAGTAAATTTGTTGCTCAGACATTCTCTCATTTACCTTTATTCCAGTGGGTCTGCACTCAAGCCTAGGAATGGTGGTTTTAGTTTGAAACTTTTGGTGGCTTTAGTTTGAAACTTTCTTTAATTGAAATTTATCATGAGGATAGGTGAAACTGATAGTAATTATTTTATTAATTTGAACATATAGTCTAATTTCCAGATTTATTATTAATTATTTATTATAAAATACATTTTACAGAAATCTGTGCCATAGTATCATAAATAGGCTATTGAATTCAAGAGATGAAATTTACTATCTCAATGTGTCTAAGACTGATTATATAAATTCATATTTAGGGGACCATATAGTTTTCCTATTGCAGCTGTAACAAATTACCACAAATTTAGTGTTTGAAACAACACAAACTGTTCTCTTATAGTTCTGGAGGTCACAACTATTCCTCCTTGAGACTCTAAGAGAGAAACACATCTTATGTCATTTCTAGCTTCTAGAGGCCAGCTGCATTTCCATGGCTTGTAGTCTTATCCTCTACTTCAAAGCCAGTGTAGTATCTTTCAATTTCTCTCTTTCTTTCTACTTCCATTGTTAAATCACCTATTCTCGGACTCCCATACTCTTGCCTCCCTCTTACAACTACCCTAATTTATTTATTTTTTTAAGATTTCATTTATTCATTGACAGAGAGAGATCATAAGTAGGCAGAGAGGCAGGCAGAGAGAGAGAGGAAGGGAAGCAGGCTCCCCACTGAGCAGAGAGCCTGATGTGGGGCTCGATCCCAGGATCCTGAGATCATGACCTGAGCCAAAGGCAGAGGTTTTAACCCACTGAGCCACCCAGGCGCCCCTACAACTACCATTACGATTACACTGGGCCCACCCGGATAATTCAGGGTGATTACCCCATTAAATATCCTTAACTTAGGTCTACAAATTTTTGTTTTCCATGTATGACAATATATTCATAAAATTTAATCTCCAGTTCTTGGGGGATAAGGACTCAGACATCTTAAAGAGGCAACTTTACTTTAATGAATGTCCCTATAAAAGTTTACTAAACACTTAAATGTTCTGGGTAATAAAATATACCCCGTCTCTATGCTGGGAATAGTTAAGCATGACCTGTAATGATCTAGAGACTGAGTTTTTAATCTATATCCAGGATGAAAGGAAACTCTGTCACAGCTGAATGACCTTGGGTGAGTAATGTAGCCCTTAGCCTGTTCTAACTTTTTCGTAGCTAGGAAATACTAGTTTTTCCATTATAGCTAAAAATAGAGGCATACAGAAATAAATGACCTTTTACAGGATTTCCAGGCTCAAAATACAATTGAGTGGAAACATGAAGCTTTGGAAAGCTGAGAAAAGTTAGGGTGAAGTAAGTAGATTGTCACTAATTGTATAAAGTATAATACAGGTGTGTTTGGTTATAAAAGAGCAATTTCAGGAAAAATGTCAAACTCATAGAGACTTAATAAGTGGGTTAACAATCATATTTTATGTTGCTATAGAAAAGTTTTATAATATGTACTTTAATTCAAGTTTTTACCAAGGTACATAATGAGGAAGGAATGTAAAAAAGCAAAACTAAATAAAAATACTCCATTTAGATAATTTAGCTTGTAAAAATGTATTCACACACAAAAAATATTCCATGAAACAGCAAAAAGTTGCCTAGTAATATATTAAAATGTCAAAAAGTTTATATCTTAAAAAATCCATTAAAATAAAAGTTCATATAGTATAATCATCTTCAGCCTTAGTCACATTTAAAAATGTTTAACCCCTGTGGATATGAATTATAAAATATGATATGAAACTAAAGTTTCCTAAAAGTACTGTTTTATAATATCAGTATCCAGATTAATGGATGTTTAATATCAGGCTTAAAACCAAAAACTAAAAAACATAAACAAAAACTAAACAAACAAAAAACCCAAGAAACTATATGGGGTTTAAAGCCTTTTATTATTTTAGGTATGACTTATCTTACTGCAAAATTAAACAAGACTTTTCAAAATATTAATTCACCATGAATTTAAAAATTACTGGCACTATCGAAGTGACTCTGTTTATCCCGTATCTGATCTCTTTTTTTTTTTTTTTTAAAGATTTTATTTATTTATTAGAGAGAGAGAGAGTGCACAGGCAGACACAGTGGCAGGCAGAAGCAGAGGGAGAAGCAGGCTCCCTGCCGAGCAGAGAGCTGGACGTGGGACTCGATCCCAGTACGCTGGAATCATGACCTGAGCCGAAGGCAGTTGCTTAACCAACTGAGCCACCCAGGTGTCCCCCGTATCTGATCTCTTGTCCCTAATGAGTCCAAATCCACTGTGTAGTAGGAGGAAGAATTAGTCCAGTTAAGAAATGTTTGCTAATCCAATAATCAAATAGGAATTCCTGGTAACTTAGTCTCTGCTTGGGTGACTGAGCTAAACCTGTTTCTTCAGAAACCTATTGCCTCTCCCTCTTTCTAGCCAAGGCAGAATCTTGTATGAAGTTGAAGTTCAGATAATTTTGTGATAGCAAGAGTAGGGAAATGTGAAGGTTGGATACTTGAATTAACATGATATTCTCTTACTCTTTCTGAAATATGTTTTGATATGAATTATTAGTTTGTATCACTGGGTGCTAATTGGTTACAGTTAATGATCCTAACTACTTTCAGGGATTTCATGATTTTTCAGGGATTTCATGGTCATTTACTCTCAGTTTCAAAGCTCCCAAATGCTAAAGCCACTTTTTTTTCACTGCCAACCTCTTCTGGTCCATTGACAATCTGACACAAAAAGGTGTATGTAGCCCGCAAACAATTACCCAGGCTTGCAAGAAATTTTTGGTGACTTGATTGGCATTGGTAGAACGGGAGTTTCTTCATCACTCCTGTTCCCTAGCACTTCTGTTTGTGCCTCTCTATTAGTGTCCTGCACATACAGGGTGTGATTGAATGCAGGGCCACTCCCAGAAACACACATGCTCTTATTAATCAATCAGAGATGCCTTGATATTATGTATTATAGCAATGCACTTTTAAAAAATGGACTTAATTTTTCCATTGTTGCCTCTTTGGAAATGATCTTATATTAATTATTCATTAGGAATAAAAATACTTGATATTTTGAATTTTTGATGTTTTTATGTTCCCCATTCAAAGACACAATAAAAAAATCAAGAGAAGCCCGTATTAACTCTGATAATGAAGGCAAGGAAGTAGGCATTGCAAATTGAGAAGAACTGCTGGGAAAAAATATGCCTCTCTGCAAGTAAAGAAGGAAATCAAGTAGAATGAGATAGGGAGGCTGTTTGAGCAACACTGGGATCACTGACATTGCATAAAGAGAATGGAAAAAGAATTAACAAAGTCACTTTTGTCCACCTAGAGTCAAACTACTTATTGATAAGTTAAAATTTCAGGAAACTACAATCTAACTTTGGTTCAAGACAATGCTCTGATTCCCTGAAAAGAGCTTCTGACACAAACTAGGGTATATAGAAGATAGAATGAAGCACTATTGAAAGAACTCATTCCCAGAAAATGCAGAAAGATTGCTTGTTTTTCAGTGATGGTAACAGTCATACAAAAATGAAGGAAAAAAAAGAAACAACCTCAGAATCAGAAATGACTGTAAGTGGAAGCCTGGGAGAGGTAGAAAGAGCACTTTACAGAAATGTTGATGGAAAAGGGATTAAGAGAAGGATTGAAATACAACCTACAGGTATAAATGAATAATTTTAAAATATTAATATCCATAAATAACTATAGATATAAAGCATATAGCTGTGAAGAGAAAAATATAAAGAAATGAATACAAATGGTGACAACTTGCCAGCATACCTAATTCCTTACATTCATCTCAGGTGAAACATGGAAAGTGGAAGCTTGAGAAAACATTTTCAATGCTGAAATAAAGTTCTCTTAACAAACCATTTCATAGTTCTTTTTAAATTGTTAATATTGCATTCTTTGCACATTAAATATAGACAGGGCATTGACGAATATCTCAAAGATGAGTAAGATAAGGACACTTGAAGGAATTTATAATTTAGTGAGATATACAAATAATTATTGTGTGTTTATCTATCATTTACCTACCATTAAACAAAAAAGGAAGATATAAATAAAGGGCCTGAAGACATCTAAAACAAAAAGTTTATTGTGACTAATCTCAGCATCTATCCAATAAAGATGGCAACATACCTGACATGGAGTCATAAGTCTCTGAGTACTTGTATTAAAATTAAATTAAAACCTCCATAACGGAGCTGTATTTAAAAATCCTGGTTTGTGAAACTGAAATCAGATTTTTAATTTATAGTCACTGGGTTTTTAATCTATCTTTTAGCCAAAAAGATGTAACTCTAATGTTATGCAAGGCACTCTCTTCTTGAAATCAAACATTTCCATCTATTTTATCATGTACCACACATTTTCCTTGTAACTCCTAGTTTATAAGCATCCTTAAGTTGGATAAAGTATCTACATATTTCTTCTTTCTTCCTTCCCTCCTTACCTCTTTCCCTTCCTTCCCTTCTTCCCCCTTTCCCTCCCTAACTCCATCCCTTCCTTCTCCCTCCACACACACCCTCCCTCCCTTCCTTCCTTCCATTTAAAGGATTTCAAGCAGTTTCAGGTTTACAGAAAAATGAGCAGAAAATACATACAGAGTTCTTGTAACTCCCCTCAATCCATGAGCTCCCTCTCATTTCTCCTATAAAGATTTTATTTATTTATTTGACAGACAGAGATCACAAGTAGGCAGAGA
Source organism: Martes martes (assembly GCF_963455335.1). Taxonomy (NCBI): domain Eukaryota; kingdom Metazoa; phylum Chordata; class Mammalia; order Carnivora; family Mustelidae; genus Martes; species Martes martes. Next base: position 25,792,360 of record NC_137890.1, on the reverse strand, counting down.
GGCAGGCAAAGAGAGAGGAGGACGCAAGCTCCCCGCTGAGCAGAGAGCCCGATGCGGGGCTGGATCCCAGGACCCTGAGATCATGACCTGAGCCGAAGGCAGAGGCTTTAACCCACTGAGCCACCCAGGTGCCCCCATTTCTCTTGTTTTTAACTTCTTGTATTAGTGTGGTAAATTGGTTACATTTGATAAGCCAATAATGATACATTTACTGCAGCCCATAGTTTGCATTACTATTCACTCTTTGTGTTGTACATTCTAGGGATTTTGACAAATGTATGATGTCATATAGCCATCATTTCTCTCTCCCCTTTCTCGAAAATTCTTCCTCTCTTCTTTAATTCCTTCAACTAATTACCTATTTACTGAGAACTCTGCCTTTAACAAAATATAGGTATTAAGAGCAAATAAAAGTGTGTAAGACAAAGTCTGCACCAAACTAACTCAAATGTTTATATAAGAGAGAAACAGAGAACAGAGAAAATTCCATGTTGCAAAGTAAAAAGCATTTGCCATGGAAACACAATAAAGGCAGACAGCTTACTATTTGTGGTCAGCTCAAAAGTTAATGTTTCATTAATTTGAAAGATTAGGGCATACACTAGAAAGTAAAATATGATTTGTTGCTCACCAGGGGGGGGATGTTTGTTCCTCAGAAGAGAGGCAGGAGCTGTGCCTAGAGAGATATGCTAAAGTCTGATAATGGAGGCACCTGGGTGGCTCAGTGGGTTAAGCCTCTGCCTTCGGCTCAGGTTACGATCCCAGGGTCCTGGGATTGAGCCCCGCATCAGGCTCTCTGGTCAGCAGGAAGCCTGCTTCCCCCTCTCTCTCTGCCTGCCTCTCCGCCTACTTGAGATCTCTCTCTGTCAAATAAATAAATAAGATCTTAAAAAAAAAAAAAATAAAGTCTGGTAATGAAAGGTATTAAATGCTATATACAAAGTTATACGAGTGGGCAAAGTTAACACTGCCAAAGGCAATTGGCTGTTGATTTGAGAATGAAAAATAAATGTTAGGTGGTTACAAATGTCAAAGGAAAGAAGGAGGGGGGTGTTTCACCAATCTTAAAAAAGCAAATTCTAGGGCACCTGGGTGGCTCAGTGGGTTAAAGCCTCTGCCTTTGGCTCGGGTCATGATCTCAGGGTCCTGGGATCGAGTCCCACATTGGGCTCTCTGCTCAGCGGGGAGCCTGCTTCTTCCTCTCTCTCTGCCTCTCTGCCTGCTTGTGATCTTTGTCTGTCAAATAAATAAATAAAATCTTAAAAAAAATTAAAAAAAAGCAAATTCTAAAGTAAAGTAAACAACACACAAACATTTTTGAAAATTTAAATTTAGACAAAATGTTTGTAGAATTCAGTTGAAGTTCCTGATTTTCTATATAAAACTTGAAAATTCTGACACATCTAGTGTCAATGTCACATTTCTAATAACATAGCCATATCACACTCTGTTATTAATAAGAATTTTATGAACTTGAGGTGCCTAGGTGGCTCAGTCGTTAAGTGTCTAACTTCATCTCAGGTCATAAAGCCAGGTCCTGGGATGGAGCCCCCGAATTGGGCTCCCTACTCAGTGGGAAGTGTGCTTCTCCCTCCCCTACTCCCCCTCCTTGTGTTCCCTCTCTTGCTGTGTCTCTATCAAGTAAATAAATAAAATTTTAACAAAAAAAGAATCTTATGAAAAATTGGCACTATATAGACCTCTCTATTAAAATTTATAAGATAATATATTCAACGACCTTTTCAAGTAAACCTATATCCTTACAGTTCATGGCAGTTTGGGGGAAATTTCTATTCACTTGCCCCAGATTTATAAATGGAAAGTTTTGTTCCAATCAGTCCATTTTTTGAACTTTATATTAAATCTTTCCTAGTTCCTGACCTGACTGGTGTGTTATATATTGTTTCATGTTCCTCTGGGTGGACCCAATCTAATAAACAGCTACAAACAATGGAAATATATTTCTCTTTTGTTTTTCCTTTACTCCACTCCATTTTCAAGAAAACTGCAAAAATATACCCAGTCTCTTACACCAAGAATTTCCTAAGAAGGGCTGTTTCAAGCTTAAGGATGAAGGTGGATATTCATGTGTTCAAATATGGAATCACTTTCTCCAGTTAGCCTACGAAGAGTGGCAGAATATGCTACCCCCATATATGCCAGTTTGGTATCAGGATTATTTTAAGAAAAAGGGACCTGAGAATCATCAGGTGCAGGAAGATCATTCTAATTTCCTTTTCTGTCTGAGAACAGGAGATAAAGACTCCATGTGAAAGAAGCCCTCCCCATGCCAAGAGAAAAGAAACATTCTTTGACAGGGAGGCAGATACTAGAGAAAATTCTGTACAAATGGACTTCTTTAAAATAATTCTTATCTTGCTTTAGTCTCTCCACATAGTTAAGTTACTTTTCCATAACTGCCTCTCCTTATTCAACCTAGTATAAAAGGATCCAGATTTTGCCACTTCCTTAGATCTTCATCTCCTTTTAAGAGCTCTTGTATCACATAGAATTCACATGTGTTCTCCTGTTAATCTTTCTAATGTCAATTTAATTCTCAGGCCTAGTGAAAAACCCAAGGAAGGTAGAGGGAAGACCTTGATTCCCTTATATCTATCAGTATATTTCTATTTGCTTGACCCACTATTTCTCTACTCTTTGTAACTAGGAAGAAAAACAATGGATTGTTAGTCATTGCATCTTGGTAATATAATGTTCTTGGTGTCCTAATAAAAATTACTCTTGGGAATTTTTAGTAAGAATACCCTATGTTAGAATTTTTAATGTGTTCTTTAATTCCTATAGTTTCATTCAATTAACTGTTGATCTTGAAAACATTTAGATGGGATAATGGAATATAAGACTATATATTTATGTAGACAGAACTCAACTAATTATATTCACTTTTCTCCTTGAACTTAGTATAGATGAAATTAAAAATAGGGTGACAGGAAGTCCTACAAAAATGAGAAACTAAATTTACTTTTAAGGTGTGGCTTTTTGAAATATTTTATTGTAGTGATGCAGATATAAAACTTCAGATCCAGACAGATCCTTGGCAAATATTCAGAAGTCACCTAGATATAATTTTACTACCCTTAGGAGTTGTGACCTATAATAATAAAAAGTGACAGAGGGAGGGAGGTGGGGGTGGAGGGAGAAAATATTTAATCAATTCATAAAGTAGAAACAGGTTGCTGCAGAATTGTGTAAGGATGTAAAATCTGATGGAATTGTACCAAAGTGTTACTATGGCCAAATAAGAAACTTTAGATTTTAACGCTAGTAAACATAAAAATCTGTCCATATGAATAAAGGTTGGTAAATACTGTTTTAATATGTGTGCATGTGTCGGGAGAAATTTAGACATGTTTATGTCCCTAGATGAAACTAGATAAGATACTGATAAGACTAAGATACTGATATGACTTGAACACATGATTATGAACAATAAGACCACAATCATGGTCCCAGTTTAACTGGCAGCAATTAAAAAATGGGTCATTTCTGTGTATGTGTGTGAAAGTTTTCACCCTTAACAAAAATTATCTGCACTTAAGTAACCTTAGTAACTTGAACTGTTAACCTCAGTTCACTTTTGTTAATTTCAATTTACTTGGAATATTATAATTATATCATTGAAGTTAAGAGGTTTTTTTTAACCCTGGAAAGGGTTAGAATAAAATACAGATATGATGATGTAAATCATTTACACAATATATCTTTTTGGTTAGGGATAATATCTGTATTTGGAATAAAAATGTAATGAACTAAAATAATTACCTGTCTTAAAGATTCAGAAAATGTACTTTGGTACTCCTATTTAAAATGTGTTACTGAGTGATAGATTTTACATTTCATTTTTTATTTAAAAGTTCTATGAAGGAGCACATGGGTGACTCAGTTAGCTAAGTGGCCTACTTTTTTTGTTTGTTTGTTTTGGTTTGGTTTTGTTTTTGGTATAATGTCTTTTTTTTTTTATTTATTTAAATTCAGTTGGCCAACATGCAGTGAGTACATCATTAGTTTCAGATGTAGAGTTCCATAATTCATCAGTTGTGTATAAAATCCAGTGTTCATCACATCATGTGAATTCCTTAATGCCCATTATCCTATCATCAGAGAGGAAGCATCCAACTCTTGACTTTGATTCAGGTCATCATCTTGGGATTGTGAGATCAAGCCCTGCATCCAGCTCCGAGCCTGCTTAAGATTCTTTTTCTCCCTTCCCCTCTGCCCCTCCCTACCCCGTCAAGCTCTCCCTCTCAAAAAAAAAAAAAAAAAAAATCTATGAAAATTTTACTCTCTGCAGGCAACACTGTAATGTTGAGGAAAACTTGAATCTATTTATAAATTTACCTTATTAAATTTACTCTTATGGATTAATTTATTAGGATTAAAGTACCAGTGACTGAGATTTTAAGTGAATTTCATGTTGATTAAAATAAATTTTAAAATCCCAAGTGTTTGATTCTATCAGAGTAAATTGTAGTAATTTATTTACTCCTTTAGAGAATTTGTGATTTTTTTTCTTTTTTTCTTTCTTTTCCTTTGAAATTATATTTTATTAGGCTTTGTCTCCTTAGAGAAGTCCCTGAAACTAACACCAATTACATCATCTATAAAATGAGACTCTTAAATCATAATTTTTACATGACTACACTAAAAGTAAAAAACAAACAAAAATGTGAGGACTGTAATCCAAAGAATTAAATCTGTTAAGGGACGATTAAAAAAATGGTTAAATCATATTCTCAAGTATGGCTAAGAAGAGATTGCTTCCTGAAGAGAGACAAGAACTTGATGAGAAGGGACGCCTGGGTGACTCAGTCAGTTAAGCATCTGCCTTCTGCTCAGGTCATGATCCCAGAGTCCTGGGATCCAGTCCCTCATGTTGGACCCCTTGCTCAGCAGGAAGTCTACTTCTCCTTCTGCGTGCTGCTCCTCCTCCTTGTTCTTGCTCTCTCGCTCTCTGACAAATAAATAAATAAAACCTTAAAAAAAACAAAAAAAAAAACAAAAAAACAAAAAAAGAAAGGGAAAAAAAAGAACTGAATGAGAAGTTGTGCAATGCTGAGGGTCCTCAGAGTCTCCACCCAACCAAAGAGGAGAGACCTCACTGAGCACCTTGGTCATTCAGTTGAGACCAAAACAAGGCCACTTTTATCTCATCTTTTTGGAGTTTGAAGTAATGTCTTGCTAGTGTTTGATATACATTTCAAAGATGAATTCAGACTGCTCTTTTATCAGTTGGACTGTGATTGATTCTCTTCTCATTCAGTAAGATAATTAAAATGATCAATTTTCCCAGACTTTATAACATTTCAATGCCTGTACCTGTAGTTGAAGATTGTCTAACTTTACAAAAAATTCTGACTCTGTGAGTTTGAATATTTGTTTTTATACATGTTCTGTTCCTGAAAAATTATCAATTTAAATGTTTACAGATAAAATACAGAAGATTTATTGTCATGATTCTAAACATTTAACCTGATCTTTAAAATATAGATTAAAATCCCAGAAACTAAAATAGTTTTTATAAGAAAATTTGTAGGAAGTTTCTGGTAGACATTGGAATGGCTTTAGGCATTCATCTTTGAGAAGCTGAAGAAAACAAGTAGTTTTCGGGTTAAACACACACACACATACACACATGCACATAAACAGGGCATAATCATTAGCATTCAAATTTAAAGTTCCTTATGATTTTGTAGAAATCCAAGTATTTCAACTTCCAAATGCCCAGCCAAGGCATTCTTTGGTGATTTCTCATTAATTGAAACAATTTTTTTTTTTTTCCTGAAGAGTAACTTATACATACCTACTAAGAAAAGAATTGAAGGCTAGAGAAGATTAAGGGTCTATCTTCATGCTTCCAAATCTTCCATTTAAAATTTGTGTTACTTTAATGTTTTTAAGTTGCTTTTTTTCATTACCGTGGATTATGTTTACTGTTCTGATTCTTAATAATGTTATTATAATCATATTTTTAAAATATTTTCTTTTAATATTTTAATTTGCATTTTATAATGATTTAATTATGTTTCATGTATTTGAAATATATGTTAAATTCAATTGTCTGAAATCTGTGAGGAGTCAGGAGATGTTTATTTCTACTTATTTTTTTTATTAGACTAAGGTGTTGGATTTAAGAGGAAACAATCTTCAAAATAAAAGGCTCCTGTGGCTTTCTATTCTTCAATTTAAGGGTTACTCTTGACTTACTCTTTCAGTCTATGGCGAATACTTTCTCCATTAGTTTTCACCAATTTGTACTACTAGAAATCTAAATTTTCTTTTTTTATTGATCCATGTGGATTTTATAACCTGAATTTAGTCTCTACTCTTCAGTGCAGCATACCTGCAATTTTGTACAGTTCTGTGCCTGGCCATTTTTGTTAGTTTGTTTCCTCATATCAGTATCAGTATTACTTTCCTACTCCTTCGTAGTGAATTGCCACAAATGCAATAGCTTTAAAAAGCACAAATGTGTTGTCTTACATTTCTGGAGACTGGCAGCCCTAAATTAATTTCATTCAGTAAAAATCAGGGTGTCAACAGGGCTGGTTCCTTCTGGAGTCTGTGAGAGAATAATTCATTCTCTTGTAGTCTCTTGTAGCTTGCTGCATTATACTGTTTGTAGACCATTCTTAATTTTCAAAGTTTATTGCTCCAGTAGCTTCCTCCAACATTACGTTACCTTTCTCTCTCTTCTATGCGTACTAGATAATCCAGGATAGTTTCCTATCACAAGACCCTTAATATGTACACCCATTTAAACTTAGAATGAGACAAGGATTATCCCCTATCCTGATTAGTTAATATGATCCTGACCAATGCTTAAAAGTCCTGACTTATTTATAATGCTTAAAGTTCCTGGCTAATGCAGTAAAGAAATAAAAATAAAAATAATAAGGGTTTTAGGATGAGAAAGGAAAAAATAATATTATTATTTGAAGAGTGTCTGTAAAAGCAAGTGTAGAATCATCAATGTCTTTAAAATTAATGAATAGGATATCTGTAAGATCAATTTAAAGTCAATATTATTTTACTTCATCATTAGAGTCAATATAATGTTATTTTTAAAAATTAGGTGAGTATTCTGCCAACTCACCAAAGTTGGAATAATATTTTGAAAAATTCCTCTTCAGGCCCAGAATACAAGTAAGACTTGATTGATATTAGCATGAAATCTGACAGGTTGATGTAAAAGAGAGAACACTTTTTATACTCCAAAACTTGGTGTCAGTACTTAAGTACAGTGATAGCTGAAGCGCATTGTCAAGGTGTGCTAAATTACATTGGTTATTATATGGAGTAGCTGTCATGCCCACAGGTATTCCAGCTACCACTGAATATTGTCCTGTAGATTCTACAGGTCCTAGACCAGATGCATGGGCATCTCCAGCTCTGTAGCAAAGGATGCTGGTGATTCTTGAATTTCTCCTGTGTCACTGAGAGACACATGCAGGTTCATTAAGTATGTTCTTCCTCATCCTTGTAAGTTCTGCCTCATCTTTATTGCTTCTGTTTTGTTCTCATTGGTCTCATTTTGTCTTCTTCCCTTTTTCACATCCATCCTTCCTTTAGATGCTGTCAGCTGCTGTCTTGAATGAACTATAGAATCTTCAAACCCAATGTTAAGCAGAAACAGCAGCCACCAAAATACTTTTCAGCCAGCCCCTACTATTTTGTAAGAGTTCATATCTGCACCAGAGCTCTTATTTTATATTACTCATATTGGTTCTCTGATAAAGTTTTGGTAGACAAATATACTACTTACTATAGCAATAAAAACAAGAGACTAGAACCTAAAAATTCATATAGTCTCAGAAAATACTAAAATATTTTAAATAATGGATAAGGTAAACTTTGGATAAATGAGACATCCCATGACATTGAATGAAATGACATTATATTTTAAACATTCTGTTTTTCCCAATTAATTTTTAAATTCAATCCTATTTAATAAAAATTCCATTTAGTTATATATTTAGAAACTTGGTAAACTGTTCCTAAAATATACGTGGGAGAATAAACATTCACAAATAGCAAAGTCAGTTATAAACATAAAATGTATAAATAGATAAATTTCTGTGCCATATTTTAAGACATTTCACAAAACCATAGCAATGAAAGCATGTCACCATTAAAGGGTCACAGTCAAGGTTTGACTGCATAAATTGTGAGTTGAAGTGGAAGCGATGTGGACATTATACGTCATGTGTATCACATGAAGGTTGCCTAATTTCTGTCTTTACAGACATTATATAGGCAGATATGTAGTAGTGATTAAGCCAGTGTAACATTGCTAATCAGACCTAAAATCAGTATTTTCAGTTTAATTCATTTTTACATTTTCTAGTTTTCCATTCCTGTTGTGCAAAACTAACAAGAGTTTAGTAGCTTAAAAAACCACAAGTTTATTTTGGTTTACATTTCTGTAGAAATCTGGCATGGGTCTGCGTGGACTACAATCTAAGTTTTGGCAGGCCTGCATTCCTTTTTGGAGGGTCTAAGTAGAGGCTATCCAAATTCTTTCCTACATCATCAAAGGCAATAACATGCCTCTCTGTGACTGTTCTTCAGTAGTCGTATCTCTTTGTGACTCTGAACTCAGCCAGAGAATGACCTCCAATTTTAATGACCCACGTGAGTAGATTTAACTCTTCGAATAATTCAAAATAATTTCCCCACCTCTATGTTCATAACTTAATACCATCTACAGAGTCCCTTTTGCTATGTGAGGTAACTTTTTTTTTTTTTTTTTTTTTTTTTGGTTCCAGAGATTAAGATGTGGACAGTTTGGAGAAGATTTTATTCCACTTATAACACATGTTGTCAATTAAAGTGATGAAATGAGTAGCTATATGAATAGGAAGACTAATCTTTGAAAGTTCCCCACTATGATGTAAGAACCCTCAGTGTTTTTAGATCTGTGGATTTTCTCCCACTGCAGGAGTGTGAAGTCTCTTGAATCTCCCATTGTGTGAAGTCAAGTTTTTGACCAGAACCTCTGATCTTGCTTTGACCAAAACTCTTGTGAGATGCCATCTACAATTTTACTCAGGATTCCTGGATCTATTACCATATTACCATAGTAATATTTCCAGAAAGTGTAGGGCCTAATTAAGACTGATAATGAACAATTTAAATCATAGTCTTATTCCAATTTATACAATTTTGTTTTCATTAGAAAGATCTTTTTGTATATGGATAAGACAGATGGTCGCCTTTAAATAGTGTTGATACAAACTTAAATGATGGAAGTGTAATATCAATAATGCAAGCTCTCAAGAAAATAGCCAAATAAATGGAATTGATGATGGGCTAGGGTGTGAGTATGTTAGAGGATGGAAAACTTGATGAAGTGAACAAATGATTGGAATGTACTTGAATAAGCATACTGCAAGTTAAGAGGTTGTACTTGGAAGACAGCTTGTTTTTGAGTTTGTGACTTTGGAGATGAATGATTTGAAGCATGAAAAATTCAAGTTCAAGACTGGTATGGGTTGTTGAAGGGGGATGGAAGAGAAGGACTGATGGATGGGCTATTTTCATGGATATTTAAATAATGTATGTTAATGAGAGCTGTTTTTGTTTTTTAATTTTTTAATTTTTTATTAACATATAATTTATTATTAGCCCCAGGGGTACAGGTCTGTGAATTGCCAGGTTTACACACTTCATAGCACTCACCATAGCACATACCCTCCCCAAAGTCCATAACTCAACCACCTTCTCCCTCCCTCCCCTCCCCCCAGCAGCCCTCAGTTTGTTTTGTAAGATTAAGAGACCTTTATGGTTTGTCTCCCTTCTGATCCCGTCTTGTTTCATTTTTTGCCTTCCCTACCCCTCAAACCCCCCGCATTGCCTCTCAAATTCTTCATATCAGGGAGATCATATGATAATTGTCTTTCTATGATTGACTTATTTTGCTCAGCATAATACCCTCTAGTTCCATCCACATCATTGCACAAGGCAAGATTTCATTTCTTTTGATGGCTACATAGTATTCCATTGTATATATATACCACCTCTTCTTTATCCATTCATCTGTTGATGGACATCTAGGTTCTTTCCATAGTTTGGCTATTGTGGACATTGCTGCTATAAACATTCAGATGCATGTGCCCCTTCAGATCACTACATTTGTATCTTTAGGGTAAATACTCAGTAGTGCAATTGCTGGGTCGTAGGGTAGCTCTATTTTCAACTTTTTGAGGAACCTCCATGCTGTTTTCCAGAGTGGTTGCACCAGCTTGCATTCCCACCAACAGTGTAGCAGGGTTCTCCTTTCTCTACAACCTTGCCAGCATCTGCTATTTCCTGCCTTACTAATTTTAGCCATTCTGACTGGTTTGAGGTGGTATCTTATTGTGGTTTTGATTTGTATTTCCCTGATGCTGAGTGATGTGGAACACTTTTTCATGTGTCTGTTGGCCATCTGGATGTCTTCTTTGCAGAAATGTCTATTCATGTCCAGTGAGAGCTGTTTTAATAGAGTAGAGGAATCTGATACAGGATCTTAAGCTATCAAAGGATAGAGGGTTATCAGAAGGTAAATTAATAATCCTTATATAAAGGTCATGGGAATGCAATAGAAACATCACATGATACTCAGGGGAAACAGAATTTTTATCACATGCTGGGAAAACATTATTTTAAAAATAGTGTTTGGAAGCAAGGGCAATACTAGTGCTACTTCCATACTCTTGAGTTATATATAGCATTAAAAAAACTTTTAGGTGGTATGGAAAATAAGAACCATAGTGATAGTAATAGTTTAATAAAAACAAGGAGGAATGTTCAGGGAAAATCATTGTTGTTCATTAAAAGATGTTTTAAAGTAGCTTCTGGAACAGTTGGTCAGTTGGAGGAAAAGGAGCTATTAAATACATCTAAATGTACAGATCATGCTATAGGAAATTTAAAGTAAGTACATAACTACCAATATGGTATAGGCACCAAACAATCAGAACAAATGCTGAGTTAAAATGACCAGTAGAGCCATATTCATTTTTGGTAGTTGAACTATAGTGTTAGAGTTCTGTTCTAGAAATGACTGATGGGAAATTTGCATGTAAGACAATGTCATGGGGTGTCTGGGTGACTCAGTCCCTTAAACATCCAACTCTTGATTTTGGCTCAGGTCATGATCTCAGGGTTGTGAGATCCAGCCCCTCATTGGGCTCTGCACTCAGTGGGGAGTCTGCTTGAGATTCTCTCTCTGCCTCTCTCTCTGCCCTTCCACTCTCCCTCTGCCCTTCCACTCTCTCTCTCCCCATTTCTAAAACAAAACAAAACAAAACAAATAAAAAAAAAAACCAGTGTCATAAATAAAAAAGGAAGACTAGGCGTGGATATTGTAGTGGAGAAGGGAACACACAGATTTGGGTTCATGAAACTTGTATTAACTATCATCATATGGTGTCGATAGCTACTATTACTGTTGCCATTTGTGTGAAGAGAATGCAAACACAATAGTCAGGTTGTTTTTTCTCTTTAGAAGCATCTAGCAGTAATTTTAAATAAAACCACCCAGAAATTTCTGGGAAAGTTATTTCCATGGTGATAAAAAGGAACATTTCAAAGGCCTATTTATTGATTGATGGGGACTCATAGCTATTTTCCTGATCAAAATATATGAGAGGTTATCTTATCTAAATATTGAGTATTTTCTCTAACTGCACCTTGTGTGTGTGTGTGTGTTTCAGAGAGAGAAAAAAATGAGAGAAAAAGAGAAGTTAGGAGTATGAAGAGTTGGATGGTTTGGGTATTTAGATTTTCTGTTTATCAACATGGATTCTGTATTCTTATATCATCATTTTGAGCTTTTGGAATCATCTGTGAAAACCTTATGGTCATTGGTACTCTTCTGTACAGAAGATGACATTCACTGTAAAGTCCAAATCCTCAGAAGGCAGCACTATTTTTGGAAAAGTGTTTCTGTGCAGTCTGTGTTTCTATCATGTTTCCTCTGAAAACAGCGGGAATTTTCACCCTCAAGATGATTCCTGTGCTGTATATAATTCTGCTGTTTTTAGAAGGCATATTTGAAGCAGCCTTTCTCAGAGACAGATACCCACTGAGAGCATAGCAAATACAGTTTCACCTATTATGTTGGATTTACTTCTGTTTTCCGGTCCTCACTATTAGCATCAGTGTCTAGTGCCCACACTTATTCTGAAGGCAAAGTGAGTCTAAGAAAAATGAAACCAAGATTTGATTTACCATTCAGCATGGCCATCTTTAGAGATCATCTTAACTGGATTCATTTATTTACAATTGATGCATGCCAAAATGAGGCACATATCATATATGTCTGCTTAAAGAAAAGGGGAAAATATCTTTCTAATTCTATCTATCTAATTCTAAGACTTATTCAGTTTTACAGTCTGCCTTTCAGCTCTATGTCCAAGAAGTTAATAATTCTTAGAGACTCCATTACTGCTGGGTGACTTCAGATAAATGATTTCTATTTGGTCTAGGGCAGTTGGTACTACTCTTTAATGATTTTGTCCCTTCATGTATTTCAATGATATTTTCACATCTGCATTCTTCTGCTGATCTTAGCACTTCTCTGCTTAACCGTCTCCTACTTCCTTCAAGAAATTTAAAATCATTGGGCAGACCCTGTATCATTTAAGTATGTTTGCACTAAAAAATTCTTCAAAGACACACATTCACACACACATACACACACATGTATCCTTCTCAGAGGGCTCTCTCTTCTTCCAGTTTCTCTTTCTGGTTTTCCTAGTCCAATCCATACCTATCCCATTTAAAACCTTTTTCAACACATTAGATCTATTGCTCTTTTGCTGTTTACGCTAATCTAGAAATATGCTCAGGCTTTCTCCCACCACACACACAAAAATGAACCCTCCCATATCCCTGTACCCTGGATAGCTTACCATGAAACAGAAGGCACCATTTTTTAAATCTGTGCTCACCTCCTAATATACTTCAATCTGAACTCTTCCTTTGTCTTTTGCATAATATCTTAACAATGTTATTATTGATCTCATGATTTGTTATTCCATTAGGCATTTTAGACTCTGCAAATGTCTGCCCCAGTTCAGTTCCTTCTGTTTGTCTTCACTTTTCTTCCTCTGCCTTCATCATTTTTAATCTGTCTGATCAGAAATTTGTCTTTAACTCTTCCTTTTTTAAAACTTTTGACATATAGTCAATAACTCTTGCTTGTTTTGCTTCTTCATTACATAATAGCTTAATCCCCTTATCTGTGTCCTGACTGCCTGTGATGGTTAATTTTATGTGTCGTGGAACCATAGCTAATACACCACTCCTCCAAATGATTGTTGCAACTCCCTAACTTGTCTATTTCCCTCCGTTTTCCCCATTAGGTCAATTTGCTTTCCTGCCAGCAAAGTCTCTATCTTAAACACAATCTGACCAAGTCATTCCTGGTTCAGAGGTTTTTAGTGGTTTTCATTCCCTTTACGACAAAATACATTCTTTTTAGTACATTTGAGTTGCCTCTATTTTCATCTCTAGCACCTCATTATGCATTTCTGCTACTATGTACATAATCATTATGTAACAGTATGTATATAATTTGCTTTACAAACACATTATACTATCCGTGGCTTTTCTTATTTTACCCCATCTGTCTGGAATCTCCTGCCCTGCTTTTGTCTCAACCCACTACTTTCTGATTCTAACTACATGGATCCTTATTATGCAAGGATTGCTTGCTTGAGTGCCACTGTGCATTGAGAAAAAAAAGAAAAAAGTGTCATAATAAACAAATGTTATTAAATGGCAACTTGCTAAATGAGACCTCTCCAAAACATCTTTTTTTTCCAAGTATGATTTCTGTTCCTTACCTGTAACATCAGTCTATTTATGAATCAGTCACTTGCTTATTCTGGGATTTATAGTAAATATACAGTGTAAATCATATGCAAAGTAAAATTACAAATATAGCTACAAAACAGAATTTCATCAAGAATATCAAAGAGTGGTCCTAGAGAAGGGTTAAAAGTCATGGTAAAAGAAAAAATTGGAGAAAATAACAGGTAGATACCTTAAAAAAAGAAGGATAATAAAGTTCTTTAGACAATTGAGGCCTCTCTTGATTATTTCTGGAAAAAAAAGTTTCCTTTATGATTTTCATGAAAAAGTCAAACATGAAATACAAAACTTGATAACATTGTTTTACACTCTAATGTTAAAAAAATTAAACAGATAATCACGACTAGATTCAGACTTTGATGCAAGAATCAAATACACAAATATTTATACAAATATAACTTTCATTAAATGCATGAAAAATTCAGTAAGTTTTTGCAATAATTTTTAATTTTTCTGTTCACAATGAATGTTAAATATATTTTCACTTTGTAATGAACTTCTGTTCCTCATTTTAATTAAAGAATTTTTTTTTTAGGTTTCAGTGAAGCTTGATATATCCCCATATTGAGTTTCATGTACTTTCCTCTATAAATGTACTTTTATTATTCCTATATGTATCTGTTTCCCCTACAAACATGTGCATCATATGTGTAAGCTTTTAGATGATAAGTTAATGTTACATTTTTAATTTTAAAAAAGGATGTCAAATACAGGATCTGGGACCTAATAGCTATCCAAATAAAATCCACTAAATAGAATTCAAATAAGTCTGCATTGACAGCGTGATCAAGTTCAATATTTGAAATTATTTTCTGGTAGAGGAGAATGGCATAAAAGCATTACACTCACTCATCACTCAGAAAATAACCACTTAAGAAAAATACGGTAAATGGTAAATATCAGGCACAGAGAAGGAAGGAATGGAAACAAATAATAGTTTGTAGCAAGAGAAAAAGACATGAAGAAGCTTCAGCTGTTAGTGAGTGTCATATTTTGAGAATGGAGGGATATAATGTCTAATTATAGACATCACATGTTTTGCTGATTCACACTCAATACATATTCATACAAATGTGTATAATTTCAGACTTACTATGTTCACAAAATATCCTTTTAGGAAAAAATGAAGTAAAATGACTATATTAAATATTTAAAGAGGGCTGAAGTTATTCTCAAAATGATGTTACAGGAAATCAGACAGAAATCAAATACTTCTTAGTAACCTGTGGGAAAATATTTGCACATGTTTCAAACTTCACAATGAGGTAGGGGAAAAATTCACAAAATTTTAATAAAAGATCTGAAATCTGAAATGGTTATGTATTAAACAATATGTTATCATTGCCTGAGTTTGAAAATTAGGAGACTGGATTGTTTTTTAAAAGGGGATCATGACTGTAATAGATTCCTCAACAATTTTATGGTAATGTTTCTATTATAGTTATTATAGTTTTTATCAAAAACACTGAGAATGCCTTGCTAACACAGGATTTAAGAATTTAATAGTGGCAGATCAGTGTAACACATGCACAATGGAAATAATTAGGCTGCTAATACTTCAGATTGTAGGTAGTTACCTAGAGAGATAAATAAAACTTCTACTATATTTCCTTTAAATGTATATTGTTAGAACAAAAACCATAGATTTTATTCCAAACACCATACTCAAGACATGTAAAGAATCTACATAAGCATTTGAAGACCTCAAGTATAGGTGTATGTATTTCTAATATGCATATAATGTATTTGTTGTAGAGATAGTATTAGAAAAAAATGCATTTGGAGGCCTTGTTTTCAATATCTACACCTACTTATAACAAACCTCTTCAGATAAAAAAGAGATTCTTCAGTGAATTATAAAACATAAATTTTATGATGCACAAAGCTTAAAAACTATTAATTTGTAAAAATGTTTCTCCAGATATATATATTAGCTCAGATAATGTTGAGGGTAATTTGACTGTAGTATTTAGGAAAATGAAAGAAGGGAGGGAGGGAAAGAGGAAAGAGAGAGACAGATAGGAGAGTCAGTGCTCAGGTTGGAATAAGAGGAGGAGGAAGGGAAGACCTAAGAATGGAGATAAGGAGGAAGAAGGAAGAAGAGGAAAGAACAAAACAATTTTCAGGGCAGAGTACCCAATACAGAGAGTAGATAAGGATATTACCTACATAAATACTTGATGAGTAGATTAAAGATCTCCTTCCTTGGGCATAGAATTTGAGAACTGGTGTAAATATTAAAGACTTTCACTTAACCATTACCCATTTGAGAAACACATTCAGAGTGTAGATACATTGAGTGAGCTTCCCCAAGTAGAGCAGTTCCTTGAAAAGCTTTTGTGTGCAGTTCAGCAGTGAGGGATTTTCATACTCTCTACTTAAAAGTCCAAAAAATTCAGACCCATTCTATTATCCATGGATAGTCCTTCTGGCAATAATAAGAGAGGTAAAGGAAAGTAAGAACACAAGAATCAGTAATACAATCTTCTTCCCCATTGTCCCTGCTTTCCCCCTTCCCATTTCCTCTCTCTCTCCCTCTCCTCCTCCCTCCTTCCCAAACTCCCCTCTTCTCCTTACCTCCCCCCTTTTTCTTACCTTCTTTAAGGAGAGTTCTAACCTTTCTTTTGTTTTGCAGTGGGCATTTTTGGCAATATGGTAAATCTTATGGACTTCTTTTCAGAATAATGTTTTAAAAAACACAAAAATTCATGGGTTGTATAGGGAAATAGTTCTGTTAACATGTAGTTATTTAAATTTTTGTTAATATGGAAATTTATGTTCTTCTATATTAGTGCATACAATAATATGATGAGTGTCATGATAAAATACTATATTTTCAAAGAAGTGACAAGTGAAAATGATTTTTAGGGCTATATTCAACAAGTGTATAGTGGTATATAAATATCTAGGACATCTTTTGCTTAAAAATGTCATGGTATTCCTTTTACTGATATGGTTTCTGACTGAGATTCACAATTAGAAGAAATGTTAAATTTCAATGAGAAGGTAATAAAAGTACATTTTTTTTTTCATTCAAATCCATGAAATCTTCACATTCTACCCAAGAATCCTTTACAAATGTTTAGATCATACTGGAGGGCCAAAGCCAGGAGCCTTTCTTCTGTTGTCTGCATGGTTTGGACATGGCTTTTGGGTAAAACTTCCTGATCAAAGTTATGTAACGTAGGTATTAAAAACTCAAGTACCATATAGATATTTGCACATTTGATTTTGTTTTTATTGTTTCATTTTGCTTTCTAGAGTCCAGATCTCTCTTCAGAGTAAAAATAACTAAAACTGTCTCATAACACTGAAACTCTTCTCTGTGCTTTAATAAACACACAGTCTAAATGAAACATTGATATTCATTCAGTTAAACCACAAAAGTGTGGGATCTTAATGCTTATTCCTCCTTAAATTTGTAGTGATTGAAAAAAGTGATCCTTAATTTAAAAAAAAAGTCATGAGAAGCTAGATACCTTGCTTTTTAACTTGTGTTAGTCATTGTACATAAATCAAAATATAGATATAAATTCCAGATACCTGGTCAACTTTTCCTTAATATGATATTTCATTTTCTATGCTCAAAATAAAAGTAAGCAATTCATTTTCATAATGCGTACCATAGTTAAGAGTTCATAGTAAATGACAACTTTAGATGAATGGGAAGGAATAAAAATTACTAGATATAGGTCACTATCAGCATAAATAAATTAAAACACAGGAATTGAGCTTTCTTAGAATAGTTAAAATCTCAAACTCAGATAATTTCTCTACTTGTTGTGCTTGATCATTCTGGGTCATTTTCTCTCTCCATCATTGGGAAAATGCACTGCACTAGTGAATCTTGCTCTAGATATATGGTTAAAAGAAGACTGAGCTTATTATTAATTTTCAAGTTTATTATTTTTTAAGGCTGTGCTCTACCCCCTGGGTCCTGTCCTGTCACCCCCTTCCCTGCCCCTGTCCTTCCCTCTGAGTTTGGATGTGTTTTTGCCCTCTGAACCTTGACCATGCTTCCACCCCTCCCTCATGGTCTTTGTCTGGCTTCTCTGACTGGCCTGTCCCAATTATTTAATTTTAATTTTAGTGGCTTAAAACATTTATTATTTCACAGTTTTCTGTTGGTTAGGAATCCAGTTGTGGCTTACTTGGGTCCTTTGCTTCATATCTCTGAGAGGCTGCAGTCAAGACATTTACTGAATCTTTGGTCTCATTTGAAGGCTTGACTGGGGAAGCATCTGCTTACAAGCTTTCTCATGTAGCTGTTGGATTGTTGATCTTAGTTCCTCACTGGCTGGTGAGATGGAGGTCATACTTAGTCCCTCACTCCCTGATAAAGTGGTCCCATTTATCAGGGAATTATGTAAGAAGAACGACAGAAAGAATGTTAGGAAGATGGAAATATCAGTCTTTTATAAATTACCTCAGAAGTGATACCTCATCACTTTCATCACATTTTATTCAGTAGGCCCTAGGTCCAGTCCATACTCAATAGAGGGAATTACACAAGGTTTGAATTAGGAGATGAGATATAGTATATATACTAGTTGGCCTTCTAAAATGGCTTTCAATGACTCTTCCTGCTACATCTTATGAACACACCTGGGTTTAAACATTACCTTTGTTAATGTATAAGTTTGTAACCTTTTAAATCATTTAATCTCACCATTCTTCAATTAAATGCATATTGTAAGTCAAAGGTCATATTCTCTTAACTAATACAGATTCATGGAGGGATGGGATCCATTTTAATAAAAAAAACTCTGGTTGTAGAATAAAATAAAACCTACACAATTTAAAGTAAAAGTCATTCTATTCAACATGTTGTTATTGTTGTTTGTCTCCCTTAACTTTATCTTATTAGGAGCACCTATATGATTGTTGCTAAAATGCCACAGCAAGGTGGGAAGAGGCCATCTAATCTCTTGTCCTTGGTTGTCATACTTCAGTATCCACCAGGTTGTCCATCTTTGTATCTGGTCGCTCATGCTATTGTCAACTTAGATGTTTGCATTCTCACATTGTCTCTATATTTCTTTTATTCTTGCATGAACTTCCACATTCTACTTATTATAACTACATATTCTCTCCTTTATCTTGGTTCTCAGTATCATATTCTTTTAGTTAAAAGGAGAGATCACCTAGTTCTTTTTTCCTTGCTGGGCTGTACAATGACTACATTTGCTTTCACTTCATCTGCTTATACTGTACATAATCATCTTACATAACCTATACTATTTGTATTTTAGCCTGGATGTTGTTTCTTCTTTGTGAGGTTTACCTGTTCTCCTATATTTTAATTAGAAAATGAGGCTCTTATAATAACCCTGTTGAGCAGATTTCCCAAATAGTGCCTTTTATTTGTTCCACCTACAAACTATTCTTTAAAAGATTAGCTTCAAGTTAGAGAAGGAGAAAGCAGTTCTCTTGAGACCTATTCCATCTTCAGCATGTTCTGATGTCTGCTTGACTACTTTGTTTTATTAAGACAAGACAATTTCTCTTTTTAAAAGCTTTTAATGAGGGGCATGTGGGTGGCTCAGTTGGTTAAATGTCTGCTCAGGTCATGATCCCAGGGTCCTGGGATCAAGTCCGCAGGTTGGGGAGCCTGCTTCTCCCTCTCCTCCCTGCTAGTGCTCTCTCCATGCATGCTTTCTCTTACTATCTGTCTCTCTCTCTCAAATAAATAAAATGAATAAAATCTTTTAAAAAAGTAAATTAAAGCTTTTTATGAGGAGAGTGGCAAACGCTGTCTCAAATTTAGGATATGTATGTATGTGTGTGTGTGTGTGTGTATAAATATATATTTCCATATTCTTAACCTCCCTGGTTCTACCTGTATAACATTAAAATTGAGAACTTCTTTCATTCTCACAAAAAACCAAAGTCTAGAAGGTCCAGAAGGTCTAAGGGCAGGAAGTGGCATAGAGTGGAAGGAATGAATGAAAATGAGAGTAATTGATGTAAATTAGTAAAATGAGAGTACTCTCATTATATGAGAGTAATTTGTAAATTCTGAAGCTACACAGACACACAAGCACACTTATTGACATACTATATAGACAAATATAGTTGGACTATTGGAATTATATACTATTTTTTAACATAAAAGGCCTGATCATTAGCAGTATTTACATTGGTAATGCTTCTCAATCATCTTATAGTTCAAATCAAGTTGTAAATTCTTGTTCTTTATTCATACAAAACCTGATTTTTAAAAAAAAATACTATGACAACAAATTTATTGATTTCATTATTTTATCATCATAATTATATTTAAGCATATATACAAAATTTGAGAGATCAAATTATATTAACAACCTATTTCAGAGAGCAAAAATAAGGATTATAAATCATGCATTCATAATTACTGCTAGTAATATTTGATAACAATAGCATTTTATCAGATGTATGAGTTGTGGGGTGCCTGGGTGGCTAAGTCAGTTAAGTATCTGCCTTAGGCTCAGGTCATGATCCTGGAGTCTGGAATAGAGCCCTGCTTCAGACTTCCTGCTCAGCCAGGAGTTTGCTTCTCCCTCTGCCCTTCTCTCCCCACTCCTCTCTCTTTCTCACTCTCTCTCTCAAACAAATAAATAAAATCTTTAATAAAAAACAAAACAAAACAAAAACACTCAAATGTATGAGTTTTCAACTAAATGATGAAAAAAAGTGATGGATTACAGAAAAATCTGAGCACCAGATATTGTATGGAAGTTTTGAGTCACTATATTATATATCTGAAACAAATATTACACTGCATGTTAACTAACTGGAATTTAAATAAAAACTTAAAAACGAAGCTATTGGAGTGGGCTCTGAGAGGTTAAAAATACTTATCAAAATATGTAAACATATTAAGGCAATAATAAAAATCTTATACTTGTGAAGTAGTAAAAACAGGAACAGAAACAGTAATATAACAATCTCATTTTAATTGCAATTCTATTTGTTTACTTTATGACACTGTAGTTTCATTTTTTTATATGGGGAATGACACTAAGTTACCATTTTATTAAACTGTGGGTGTATATTTATGTCAAGCAGATATTCACATTACTGCTGACCATTTAAAAACCTCCATATAAAGTTTTTTAAAATACCTTATTATTTTAATGGAAACTGGAAAATATCCTAGACACCTGCTCCCTTACCTTACATTCTGGAATCTGATTCATTTCTAAGGGGAAAAAAATCAAAATCTTTGAATTGTGATCTACCTTTCCTTGACATAAAACAGAACATAATAGAAATTGTACTTCCTGCAAAGACTGTGCTTCACCCTTATTAGAATATACATGATTGTCCTGGCACCAAACTCCTTTCTCTGTGGCTGTTAATTTGCACTATAGTCATCTTTTTGTCAAAGTAATCATACTGGAACATTACTATGGAAGAGTCCCATGATGTCACAGGGAGAAGACACTTGGAGAGACAAGCAAAATATAATTTATATTCCAGAAAACTATATGTGATCGAGACTCATCACATTTTATAAGAAAAACATGTCATGAAAAATTTATTAAGCTTTTTTAAAAGCAACATATTATTAATCCTCTTATTAGCTACACTGAGCAACTGTTTCAAAATAAATAATATATTCATAAAGTTTCTAACACAGTAACAGTAACTAACATTTAATAGGTGGGCAATATATATAGCTTTCTCCCTTATCCATTCTCTTCTGTTGATTCAAATGCCAAGTTATCTCCTGGATGAGTAATTTGAAATTTTTCCTTAAAGTCACCATTTTTTTTTTTTTTTTGCCTTATTTCCCCATCATCAATTCTGAACCTCCCCGTCTTTGGGAAATAGGGGCTACATCTGTCTCATTGCTCAATTTAAACTTCAGAGTTGTCGCTGATGACTCTTTTATTCTTCAGATTTGTCCCCTACCAATTAACTTACCAATGATACCTCATTAATCAATCCATTTTACCCTACCTCTTCACTGTAACTACACAGAATAAATCATCATGATCCTCAGCCTGGACTATAGTGTATGCTATAACTGTAAGATTTTGTATATTAGTCATACCTCAATAAAGTGATTTAAAAATCTTTTAACATCTCATTGACATGCATGGTCATTTACCATAGACAAGACCCACAAGATGTGGGTCTTATCTGCTTTTATAACTTTATGTCTTACTAGTCTCCCCTTTGTGAATAGATGTATGTGCGCATGTGTGTGTATTTTGTTTTGTGATGATAACCAGCTCTTTATTGTATTCACATTTTGTTGATTTTATGGTATTCAGCCAGGGATACCTTTCCCTGAATCTTTGAATGTCAGCTTGTATCTCAGTTTAAATGTATACTTATACTCATTGTATACATAGATATTAATCACAATATTAATTGCAACTGCCCATCAAATTTGAGTAGATAAAATGAGGTACAATCATTAGGTGAAAAACTATAGAGCAATACAAATAAATGAAAACATTACCATTCAATAAAACATACATGAAAGCCACAAACATTGATTAAAGAAGGCATTCACAAAATAATGTTCTATGAATCTACTTACAAAAAGCTGAAAACTAGTAAAAATTCATTATGATTTAGTATTGTGTCTACTGGGGAGGAGAAAGCATAGTGATGGGAAAGGAGGATAAGGAGACTTTTGTGGTATGCAAGTAATGTTCTGTTTATTGAGCTGCAAGGAGTTTACAATGATGTGTTCACTTTGGGATAATTCATTGAGCTTATTTATAATTAGTAGGATTTTTCTGTATGAAGGTTACGCTTCATCTTAAAAGGTTTATTAAAATGTGTGTTTAGGTAGTTAGCAAGGAGAATAAGGGTGTCAAACTTGATTAAGAATACATGTTGTTGTAATTAGTTGGTAGCTACAAAATCCGTGTAAAGGATAATAGGAGGATGTTTTCAGTGAAAGCTAAGATGGGGCTGTGAAGAATACTGAATCCTAAATTAGGAGTATAAGTTTTAGCTTACAAATAATGAAAAACTATTGAAATTTTTATTCCATTTCACTAGGTTAAGAAATTGTCCCAAGACATAAATTATTCCCTCCTAGAGAAGATAGTTATATAATTCAAAAATGAAATTGATATATTAGTGATTATGTCAGAAGTCAATTATCAGGCTTAGTTTTCATTTGCACAGGGTGTCTGCTTTCTCTCTTCAGCATAGGCAAACAACTAACTGTGCTTGCAGTGCAGGCAGGATCAAAAGTGACTTCACTTATTGAACTAAACTATGCCCAGATCCTGCACTCTGTCAGCAATCTACCTTTTCCCCATTGTCACTTATGGGGAATTCCATAGACTTTCCATCTCAGGGAATGAAATCTTGGAGACCACTGTTTACATTTTGGTAGACTTCTGTCCTCTTTTAGTTTAACTCTGTATTTAATATGGAGAATGACTATCTCATGATTTTATATTGGATGAAATCACACTGGTTTCTTGGGATTTTCCTCCCACCTCATTTGACATTTGTACTTTACCCAATATCTTACTGTGAAGAAGCTCATCTGGTTCCAGTCCTGAGTTTTCTTTCCCTTCCAATCAACCTAACTTCCTTCCTTCCTTCCTTCCTTCCTTCCTTCCTTCCTTTCTCTTTATGCTTGAGTTATCTCATCCATTCCTGTGGTTTTACATACAAATCCTAGGCTGATCTCCCTGGCTTGTGACAGATGTTTCACACTTGTAAAATTATAATCATAAGCCATAAATATCTTTAATTTAGCCTTGATGAAATTTGATTAACACCATATGCCACATGCCAATGGCAGAAAACTTGACAGGACACAAATGCTTTTGAGAATTCAAAGCACTTAACAATTAGTGCTTATTTGGATAGAAAAGTAAGCATATTAATGAATATTTACAGACCAGTTATCCTACAATTTTATTTAAGTTCAATGTGTTATCTGTCTTGATATCTAAAATATATATTTATAATCTATTTTGATAACATCAAAAACATTTCTGTAACATCAGTGTTATTTTTTTGTTTTTAACTTGTTCTAAGAACTATTTATAATCTTATAATAAAAAATTTAAGCTTAGAGCTCACTTAGAGTTGTATCTGTTTTCCCCATACATGATACATATTAGAAACTGACACTGTGATAACAGTACAATAACTATAGCCTCAAGAATCTATTACTAATAAACTCAATAAATTATTTTAATAATTACTATTAGTAACATTGCTAAAGTACATTTGTCTTTTAAAAATCCCAAATAAAATACAGTAGCCTAACTCATGAAATTGTATATGTATATTAAATTATATATGTATGTTATATAATATATATTAAATTATATATGCATATGTAGATATATAAGCATACATATATACAATTATTGATATTATATATATATTTCATGTATGTGTTCGATTTATCTGTGTATGCACGTCTACAGATATATAGTTATGGGGTTGAATAACTTACTTAATATTTTAATCTAGATTTTTACTAATCCTCTCAAGGTTAACCTGTTAAAATGAAACTCCATAGTTTGCTCCCAAAACTTCCTTAGCAAATATCTCCCATTCTAGTAAATTGCATTGGCATCTATCCAGTTAATTAGAAACCTAATAATAACTCATCCTTGTTTCATCTTTCTCCTCCCCCATCCATTCCATTAGCAGTTCTTGCCCTGTCTAATTTTTATTTGACTCTGCATTTTACTGCAATTAAGCTAATCAAAGCCACCATACTCTTCTACAAAACTGCTTTTATTCATGTTCCATCCAGCATTACCTGTCTGCAGGAAGTCATCTTAAAAATATTTATATATGATAATGTTACTCCCTTTGTTAAATCACTGGATGATTTTCATTGTTCTTTTTAAAGTCTAAACTACCTACCCTAGCTTTTAAGATTCTACCTTCAACAGTTTTTCCATAATCAACTTCCACCCTTTACTTGGTAAGCTCTGTCAAAATACCATAATTCTGTTTTCTATGCATCAAGTTCCACTACTCTTTATAATCCGTGAACTCACTGTTCTGTCTTAGAAATACTATTTTACAATGTTCTATTTTACAATATTCTGAACATAGTTGACTCCTATTTTGTAGTTATCAGTGCCCGTGTTGTCTTCTGAAATTGTAGCTCACTGCAGACTGCAGACATATTTTGAGTGAGTCTTTTTCTTTCACCCTTTCCCTTAATACTTACTTTTTTTTTTTTTTTTTTTTTAAGATTTATCTCTTTTAGTGAGCGAGAGAGAGAAAAAGCAGAGGGAGAGGGAGAAAATCTCAAGTAGACTTCCCACCGAGCTTGGAGCCCATCTTGGAACTTCATCTCTGGAGCCTCAGTTCATGATCTGAGCAGAAATCAAAAGTAGGATGCTTAAAGAACTGAGCCACCCAGGTGCCCCTCCCTTGATAGTTACTTTGGATCTAATTTTGGTTTTTGCTTTTTAAAATTTCCTTTAGTCATACTAAAATTTAAGCTCTTTCAGGACAAGAAGCTTTTTCTCTCTTTGTTTCATCATCCATTGCTAACACCTAGCAAAGATACTGTCATACAGTAGCGAAGGAAACCAGAATTTGTTACCCTCAAATTATTTACATTAAAGGTTCTTTTAAACTGAAGGCAGTATAAAGAAGCAGCAAATACAAGAAAAACTCCCTCTACTCTCTCCCTTTTTGCCTAAGGAAGGGTGTAAATTTTCCCTCTAGCGGAGACAGATTCTTATCAGCACAGAGATGGCACCAGAGGAATCTGCAAACATACTTTACTTCAATTGTCCCCTACCTGGCATTTCTCTATAAATGTATTGTTCTTTGTTGAAGTTGTTATATAAGCTGGAGTTGTGAGCTCCCACTTTGTGTTACTTTTTGTTTAGGTTTCTCCTGTATGATGTCCACTGCACTTATTAATGAAGGATTTTTCTCTTATTAATCTTTTTGTTACAGTATCAGCCAAAAATCTAAGATGAAGTTTTATCTCTTTTATAGTAGGTGTCATAGTTTTCTATCTCTGTTATAAGAAACTACCACAAATTTAATGGCTGGAAAACACGAATTTATTACTGTATAGTTCTAGAATTTGAAAGTCCACAATGAGTACAAATGGGCTAAAGCCAAGGTGTTAGCAGATAGGGCTGCATTTTTTCCAAAGGTTGAAGGGAGAGCCAATTTCCTAGACTTTTCCAGCTTCAAGAAGCTGCCCACATTCCTTGGTTCATGGCTCCAGTCCTCCTCTGCACTATATCTGGATCAACATTGAATTGAGTATTCATCACAGTACTGTCTCTCTGGTCCTTTCTCTTTTGCCTTCGTTTTGCACTTATAGGGAACTTTATGATCATATTACACCCAGCTGGATAATCCAGGATAATCTTCCCATCTCAGGGCCCCTAATCATCAACCTTAATTTCATTTGCACCTTTAATTCTCCATTGTCATATAACTTTACACATACATATATACTGAGAAGTAGGACATGTATATATTTGAAGGCCCATTATTCTGCCTTACCACAGTAGGTAATGGTTAAGTTTGTTTTGTTTTTCAGTGAATGAACAAGGGATAAGATTTTCCTTTAAGTACTCATCTATTAACTCTTTGCTATGAATGTTTGGATAGGTGAATTAGGTGACATTGAGTTACTTTTAGGCATATATTCAGAATTCATAAAATTCGATTTTTACAAAATTTGCTTTTTACTTACACATTTTTTATTTGATAGTGTTCTCCCAAATAAACAAAAACAGAATTATCCTAAGTGTATAAAGCAACATAGTGCTGCGGACAAGTTTTGGTCTTGGAGAAAAAAGAGCTGAAATTGAAATGTCCCCCAAAATTATTCAAGTGACTATAAAACTATAGCCAACTCATAAAGCATTTCCTTTTTTTAAAGATATTATTTACTTATATGACACAGAGAGAGAGAGCACACAAGGAGGGGGAACAACAGGCAGAGGGAGAAGGAGAAGCAGGCTCCCCTAGGAGCAGGGAGTCTGATGCGAGGCTCCGTGTATGTGGAGGATCATGACGTGAGCCGAATGCAGACACTTAAATGACTGAGCCACCCAGGCACCCCTCATAAAGCATTTCTAAGTCTCTTAATACACAAAATAGGGATATTAATCATTTTTAATACTTCAGTTCTGTTTATGGGAAGTATTTTTCAGAGGGTAGGTGTCAGTAACTACTATTAGTTTCAGGAACCCACAACTGTACGGTCAATTAATCTTTGACAAAGCAGGAAAGAATGTCTAACGGAGAAAAGACAGTCTCTACAACAAATGGTGTTGGGAAAACTGGGCAGCAACATGCAGAAGAATGAAACTGGACCACTTTCTAAAGCAACAGTTTCTACGTAGTTAGTGACTTGGCAGGTTGTGTCTGTCAAAAGTACACTATAGAAAAAGTCACTGAAAATATTATTCCAGTTCTCTAATACCCGTTCTTTCTTCTCAAATGTTGGTTTCATTTCCTTTAAACATCTGCTCTGAAATAATATACCATTTCAGCTCTGTTTAACTTCTAGCATTTGTGACTCATTCTGTTTTTCTTAATCACTTCCAAAAAGGAGTCATAATCTCCTTCAATGGCTTGGGGGAGAGGAAGTAGAACACATTTATTCCTTTTCATCACAATTTAAACTGGATGCAAATCATGTTCATAAAAATAATTCTCAAATGATGACAAGTTAAAACACTTATTTTTTAATTTTTTAAAAAGATTTTATTTGTATATCTATTTGAGAGAGAGAGAGAGCGTGAGAGGGGAGAAGGTCAGAGGGAGAAGCAGACTCCTTGCTGAGCTGGAAGCCCAATGTGGGACTTGATGCAGGCACTCCAGGATCATGACCAGAGCCGAAGGCCATCACTTAACCAGCTGAGCCACCCAGGCACCCTAAACACTTATTTTTACATCTCCTTTGATAAGAATATATTGTATCTATATGTTTTTTAAAACTTCAAGGAGACAAATGTTATGATTTCTACGTCCCAATCCAGTCCTCTTTGTTAGCCTTTTCATGTGAGCTGTAAAACATCCTAAGTGCCATTAAAATTGCTTCCCTGTGTGGGTTTGGGTGTTTTTACTACCTATACATAGACATATACTTAGGTTTGTATTTTCACTACCTTTAAATGTGAAGTTTATTTCACTTTATCTGTCCTGTGCTTACTTGTTTTATATTTTAAGGGCCCTTTTTTCTCAATTGTACTTTTAAGTTGCTTTTTTCATATTTGAGTGATAAATATACACAGTGTTAAAGTCATGTAGTGCAATGAGCTTGTAAAGAATCAATAGCAGGGCGCCTGGGTGGCTCAGTGGGTTGGGCCTCTGCCTTCGGCTCGGGTCATAATCCTGGGATCCTGGGATCGAGCCCCACATCGGGCTCTTTGCTCAGTGGGGAGCCTGCTTCCCCTTCTCTCTGCCTGCTCGTGATCTCTCTCTCTCTGTCAAATAAACAAATAAATAAATCTTTAAAAAAATAAAAAAGAATCAATAGCAAGGGCATCTAATTGGCTCAGTTGGTTAAGTGTCTGCCTTTGGCTCAGGTCATGATCTTGAGGTCCTGGGATAGAGTCCTGTGTCAGGCTCCCTCCTCAGCAGAGAACCTGCTTCTCCCTCTCATGCCTACTGCTCCCCCTGCTTGTGCTCTCTCTCTCTCTCCCACTCTCTTGAAAATAAATAAATACAATCTTTAAAAAAAATCAATAGTGCATGTTTACTGGTTTCTTTTTCTCTGAAAATCATCCCACTTTCTAGAGGCACTACTTTTCATTGTTTTAACTCTTGTCATGCACTGTTGCATCTTTATTTACCATGTTATACATTATCATTTGGGTTCCAATAATAGAAGATGGGTATTGTAGTTTTCTATATTCTTAGCACTTCCCTTTCATAGTCATGACAACATTTTTCTTTGAAAAGAATATTTTTTTCTAACATTTTTCCAAAGAAGACATCCAGATGTCTAACAGACATGTGAATAGAGGTTCCACATTACTCATCATCAGGGAAGTACATATCAATACTATGATGTGATGTCACCTCGCTCCTGTCAGAATGGCTAAAATTAACAACACAGGAAACAACAGATGTTGGCCAGGATGGGGGAAAAGGGGAACCCTCTTGCACTGTTGGTGGGAATGTGAACTGGTGCAGCCACTCTGGAGAACAGTATGGAAGTTCCTCAAAAGGTTAAAATAGAACTACCCTACAACTCAGCAATTACACTAGTAGGTATTTACCCAAAGGATACAAAAATACACATCGAAGGGGTACATGCACTCCAGTGTTTATAGCCAAACTGTGGAGAGAGTCCAAATGTCCTTCAACTGATGAATGGATAAAGAAGTGATATATATATATATATATATATACATATATATATATATATATCACACACACACATATACACACAATGGAATATTACTCAGCCATCAAAAAAAATGAAATCTTGGGGTGCCTGGGTGGCTCAGTGGGTTAAAGCCTCTGCCTTGGGCTCGGGTCATGATCTCAGGGTCCTGGAATCGAGCCCCGCATCAGGCTCTCTGCTCAGTGGGAAGCCTGCTTCCCCCTCTTTCTGCCTGCCTCTCTGCCTACTTGTGATCTCTGTCTGTCCAATAAGTAAATTTAAAAAAAAAAGGCGTTTCCTCTAAAAAAAAAATTAAATCTTGCCATTTGCAACAACATGGGTGGAACTGGAGTGTATTATGCTAATTGAAATAAGTCAGTCAGAAAAGACAAATACCATATGATTCCACTCATATGTGGAATTGAAGGAAGAGAACAAATGAACATATGGGAAGGGGGAAAAGAAAAAAACAGAGAGAGAGAAACAAGTGATTGGAGACTCTTAACCATAGAGAACAAACTGAGGGGTGATGGAGGGTGGTGGCTGGGGGATTTGCTAGATGGATGATGGGTATTAAGGAGGGCACTTGTTATGATGAGCACTGGGTGTTGTTTGTAAGTGATGAATCACTGAATTCTACTACAGAAACCAATATTGTGCTGTGTGTTAACTACCTAAAATTAAATAAAAAAGAAAGAAACAGAGAGAAAGAAAGGAAATTATAGGCCAATATCCCTTATTAACTGAGAGGCCAAAATCCTGAATAAAATGCTAATCATTCAGTTATTTAAAAGGATAGGCTACCTCAGAATTCTCTCCTAATCTTTCCCAATTTCTCTTCAGCACTGAAGCAGTCATTGCTGGAGTTTCTTTAACTACAGATGATTTTTATCTATTCTAGAAGGTGTGGCACCATACAATATGCATTTTTGGCTGTCTAACTTTGTCATTCACTATAATGTACTTGAATTCATCCATTTTGTGTAAAGCAGTAGTTGGTTAATTTTCGTTGCTGTTGCTGACTAATATTTCCTCATATGTATATATCATTCACTTGTTAATGGATATTTGTTTTCTGTCATAATTAGTTACAATGAATAAAGGCACTGTGCTAGTACAATGCCTGGTCCATAGTAAGGGAAATATAAATGGTAGTACTTTATATTATTCTTATTGTTGTTATTCACATATGTATGTATACAGTGTGTACCAACAGAAATATAAAATGCATATATATTATATGCATATATTTAGTATGCATATATATTACCTATAATACTATACATATTAAATTTACATGTAATATTGGCTACTTATTATAGTAAAGGAGAATGCTTCAGTTACCTGAGAAAGTTCTGAATGTGGTCTCTGAAGTTAGCTCTGATAATCTCAGTGTGGTTAATAGAAATATTTAGTTACTGAATGTTTCTGAAGTATCTAAATTTCTACTGTTAAGTTATGGCTAGCTTTGGAATACAGCTCAGTGAATTTAACTGGCCAATTATTGGTTGAATAATTGTTTAGTCTTTCAAACTATAGATTATTCAACAGATAATATTCAGGAGAGGTTGTTTTAATTATAACTCATAAGTCCCTATTTCTTTTTTTTTTTTTAATTAGTGTCCAGGGTATAAAAAGTGTTATTTTGGTTATATAAATACAAATCTTTACATTAACAGGAAAAAAATAACCTCTTAATTAAGATTTAAGAATCTTATTTTATAGCTAAGATTTTAATATTCCCAATGACAGTTTAGATGCATAATTTCTCCTTAAATGCATGTTAACTTTCAGAAAATACTAGTATCAAATGTGTAAAAGCAAAATAATAATAAGAAGGAGGAGGAGGGAAAAGGAGAGGAAGAAGAAACATACTTGGATGTTTTTCTGTATTTACTTCACTCTTTTACATAAATTTCATTATAACTAAACTGTTCTGTGATAACTTGTTTTATAACTTATAATAATGTGTGTAGTCTCTTAAACGAAAAGGTACAGAAGGTTAAAGAGCTCTTCTGCTTTCAAAAAATATTATTTGCATATTTTTAGCTCTTAAACTATTAGAAAACCCTGTTAATGAAAATTAAGACCTAAAATAGAAGATAATGATTTTCTTATATTACAAAATGTGGAATATTATAGAATTCTATTGAAATGACTTTATTATAATTTAAATAAATTCTACATTTTGAGTCAAATTTTGTTCTGAGCAAATTGAAAATACTGAAAAACTGTTTCTATAATCCCTCCCAACACATATTTAAAATATTTGTTAATTCTTTGAGGAATTTTCCCTTTAGGTAATACAGACATTAAGCCAGAGGGCTAGATTTAGCAACATTATTCACAATGGCATGAATAATGGAACCTAGCATATGAGAAGTAAGGACTCTGAAACTTCTTTCATCTTTCCAAATTCTTAGAATTGGCAAACATAATTTTCCTGATAAGATTTTGGCTAAGATTCTTCTTATGGGAAATTGAATCAGACACCTAATGATCAGGAGTTCTTCCCAAAAATCTAGTGGCTTTCCTTTAAATAAACTCAGTCATTGAAAGCATCATATATACAGAGTTTCCATGGAATCTTTTGGGTAACATTAAATATAAAAGAGTAACCAAAAATCACCTACATTTTGAGGAAATGTTCCAGTATGAAACAATGATACCTAAAACTAGCAAACAAACAAAAACACAAAAAAGTAACTCATTGGAAATACAGAAGTGAAATATCTGGAAAAAAGATTCAAATCTCTCAATTTTCAGAGAGATAATAGAGCAGATTTAAATCTGTGACATAGACAAGAAAGTATATTTATATATATATAAATCAGAGACACAAGGCATAGTTCCTAGAAAATAAAACAAAATTTTTGTTCCTGTTTTTTAAATAACTGTTTTTGGAAGATATATTTTAAAAACATTCCTAAAAGTAGAACAAAAAACATACAGCTATAATAAAGAAGGGAGAAATTATGGGATATTAAATAGTAGATCTACATGTTCAACACATAACCTACAAACTTTAGAATAATAAATTGAAGAAAATCATGGGAAGGAGATTATCCAAGAACATAAAATATAGAGGTCAATTTTCAACAACTTTGGTCTCTACTAAATTGTCCTTTGGGTGTTTGGCACAATTAATTAAAAATAAAATCATATATACTGCTTTAAGATTCTGATTTCAGGTGTTTTGGATGTATACTCAGAAGTGGGATGTCTGGATCACATGGTAGTTCTAATTTTAATTTTTAGAGGAAACTCCACACTGTTTTACATAAGACTCTACCAATTTATAATCCCAGCAACCATGTACAAGACTTCCCTTTTATGCCACATCCTCACCAATACTTGTCATTTTGCTTATTTTCTGTTTGATCATAGCCTTTCAGACAGTTTGAGGTGATATCTCATTGTGGCTTTGATTTGCATTCCTGATTAGTACTGATATTGAGGAATTTGTCATGTAACTCCTGGCCATTTGTATGTCATCTTCAGAGAAATGTATGTTTCTTTTTCTATTTTTTAATCAAGTTGTTTTTTGCTAAAAATATATAGTTTTAATTTTAATGTCCCTTCTGGTGTATGATCTTGGATTTAGTGAAGCTGAAGCAGAAAAAATTAATGTCCCCACTATTTATAACAAAATCACATTCCTTTTACTATTTCTAAGGTAATTATATGAAAGTTTAAGCTTTAATGTAATTCAGGAATCCTTAAATATACTTCAAAAATAAATCTTGTTTAATAAAATAATTACTGATTTATAATTATAACTGGTATTTATGGTCCATGCATAGATTTGAGACTCTTAAGGAAATGGCGTGATGACAACTTTATCCCATAAATCTTAGAGCAAATAAATATCCAAATATGCAGGAGGAGAACATGAAATCAATCAAAAGCAAGGTGGTTCATTTAAACAGAAAAGTAAATAAGTTTCCTTCGCATTTAGTTTTGCATATTTTATGAAGCAAATGAGTCCTTAAATTTTTAAGCATGTATGAATGTTGCTTTTGATCTTTGTGTATTAAACATTTCTATATAAATTATAACTGGCAAAACTGAGGACTTCTCAATTTTTTTTTGTTTCTAACTAGCCCACTAGCTAAACCATGTTTGTTGCTTACTTTCCTTCTTTTAAACAGCTTTGCCAAAGTGCAGCTGATATACAAAAAAAGAAAAGAAAAAAAAATCCTGCACATATTTAAAATATACAACTTGATAATTTAGGGCATAAGCCTTTATCTGTGAAACCATGATCACAATCAGGATAATAGATATATCCATCACTGTTAAAAGTTTCCTAGTGCCTTTTGTTTTTTATAGTAGTTTGTGTGTGTGTGTGTGTGTGTGTGTGTGCATATGTGTGTATTTTGTTTTATTTTATTTAATTATTATTTTTTAATTTAAATTCAATTAGCCAAGGTATAGTACATCATTAGTTTTTGATATAATGTTCAATGGTTCATTAGTTGAATATAACATCCAGTGCTCATCACATCACATGGCCTCTTGAATGCCCATCACCCTGTTTTCCCATCTTCCCATCCTTCTCCCTTTCTGTAACCCTCAGTTTGTTTTCAGAAGTCAAGTCTTAGGTGCTTTGTCTCCCTCTCTGATTTCTTCCCATTCAGTGTTCTCTCCCTTCCCCTATGTCCTTGTTTTCAAAGAACACTTATGTTTCCTACCCTCTTAACAATTTTGTAGGTGCACAGTGCAGCATTCTAAACTATTGGCACTATATTTACAACAGATCTTTTTCTCATTTTATATAACTGAAATTATATACCTGCTGAACAAGAACTCATCATTTTCACCTTCTCCCAGCCCTTGACAACCATGGTTTTATTCTCTGATGCTATGAGTTTGACTAGTTACCTTATATAAGTGAAATCATGCAGTTGTCTTGTTTGCAACTGACTTATGTTATTTAACATATGTCCTCAAGATTCATCCATGTGGTCATAGATGGCCGGATTTCCTTCTTTTTTAAGGCTATTTTATGAATATTGGATGAATATACCACATTTTCTTTATCCATTCATCTGTGAACGGAAACTTAAGTTGTTGCATATTTTGGCTATTGCGAATAATGCCATAATGAACATGGTAGTACAGACATCTATTGAAGATCCTGATTTCATTTTCTTTGGATATATACTCAGAAGTGGGATTGCTGGATCATATGGTAGTTTAATTTTTATTTTTTTTTTATAATTTTTAATTTTTAAGGAACCTCCATAATGTTTTCCATAGCAACTGTGCCACTTGTGGTTTAGATTTGCATTTCCCTGATGATTAGTTATGTTCCACGACTTCTTATATACTTTTTGGCCATTTGTATATTTTTCTGGACAAATACCTACTAAGGTCCATTTTCCATTTTATAATCATGTATTTTTTCTGTTTAGTGAGAAGTTCTTTTTTTAACATATTTTGGATATTAGCCCCTTATAAGATATATGTTTTGCAAACTTTTATTCCTATTCCATGGGTTTCCTTTTGCTATTAAAATGTTGTATGGGGCGCCTGGGTGGCTCTGTGGGTTAAAGCCTCTGCCTTCGGCTCTGGTCATGATCTCAGGGTCCTGGGATGGAGCCCCACATTGGGCTCTCTGCTTCCCCCTCTCTCTCTGCCTGCCTCTCTGCCTACTTGTAATCTCTGTCTATCAGATGAATAAATAAAATCTTAAAAAAATAAAAATAAAATGTTGTAATAATACTTAGTACTTAAGCATCTTTAAGACATAATAAGCATTAAACATCTTTTTTTTTTTTTTTAGGTCTTCTACAGTATATTTTTATTTTGTTTACTTTCTTTTTTTTAAATTTTTTTATTTTAATAAACATATAATGTATTTTTATCCCCAGGGGTACAGGTCTGTGAATCGTCAGGTTTACACATTTCACAGCACTCATCATAGCACATACCCTCCCCAATGTCCATTTCCCCAAAACCCTCTCCCGTCCCCCCTCCCCCCCCCCCCCGCAACCCTCAGTCTGTTTCTTGAGATTGAGTCTTTTATGGTTTGTCTCCCTCCCAATCCCATCTTTTCATTTTTTCTTTTCCTACCTCCCCGCATTAAGCATCTTTAAGACATAATAGTTAGGTGTAGTAAGCTCACATAAAAGGCCTTTTAAAATCAAAATGAGATTTACATGAAGGACAAGGAACTTGTAATTGGTTTAAATACATAGTACCCAATTATTTCCAGTTCTGAAACACATCTCATCCTAAGATACAGTTGAAGAGTCTCAAATTTAGAGTTTGGATAACTTTCAACTGTCATTTAAATAACTGATGGAAATATGGATTGAAAAATAAATCATAAATCTCCCTGACTGGTGAAATTTTCTCAATACTTAAAATAATGTAATGAATAATTATGAATTATGGCTTACAGTCTCTGATTTGTGGCCCCAAGTTGAATAGTCTTGCTACCACATGAACATTCATAATAATGAAAAAGTCATAGGAACTGTTCTTAGGGCATGAGTGTTTCAGGAATTCACAATACAATCACAGAAACAATTTTTAAAATTTTAATTTCTTTAAAAGCCTTTAAACCTTTTTATCAAACAAGGAGATGTATAACTTCAAGTCTCATGTCAGACCCATTTTATATTGCCAAACTCTGAATTGTTTAAGATATATAATAATAGGGCACCTGGATGGTTCAGTGGGTTAAAGCCTCTGCTTTCAGCTCAGGTCATGATCCCAGGGTCTGGGGATCAAGCCCCGCATCAGGTTCTCTGCTCAGCAGGGAGCCTGCTTCCCCCTCCCTCTCTGCCTGTCTCTCTACCTACTTGTGATCTCTGTCTGTCAAATAAATAAATAAAATCTTTAAAAAAAAAGATATATAATAATAATAAATAGGTCAGATAGTTTTTAGCAGAAATCACATTTATACAGTAAAATGATTTATAAAGCCAACTGGTGTATAAGTGGCCTGCTTAGATCTGATTCATTTTGAATTTTCTGAACAGATACAGGTGACTGAAGGTTTTGATTCATCCCATTTTTGACATAGACCATTCATTTCATTATAAGCAAAATCTGTGAGATAGGCCTTCAAATGGATATTTAGTCTCATTTTGTCTTCATTTGTATTTTCCACTGAGTTTCAGGCATTGAATTAAGGAAAGGTTCCACTATCAATAAAATAGCTAGGAATTGAAGAGCTTATACTTCATTTTTGTGGGTAAAAATAAAAACTATGTTCTGAATTGTAGGCAACTTGAATTATAATTAAGTGAAAGAAATTAAAATTCACTTTTTTAGGGAAAACTAGTGAAAGGAAGGAAGAAAAATTTTAAGAGTGCCTGATTACAAGAATTTTTCTGGTTTCATCTAAAGACAAGAACAGATCAGAGTTAATGACCCCAAACCAAGATCAAACAAGTCTGAGACAGGACTGAACCTGATTATAAAACAAATTGTCAAAAGAAGGTAATTAAGTAAGGAGAAAAATTTCTCAGAGTTAGTCTGGAATAACTTGAGCTTAAAATTTTTTTATGTTAGTTTCAAATGATTCATTAAGCTATAACAGAGAACACACACACAAAAAAAGCTATAGCAGAGCACTTCTGTATCAATATAATTGATCATCCTGAAAGGATGATAGCAATACCATCTTGAATATGTGCGTATTAATAGTATAGTAAGTATATAAATATTTATTGAAATAACTTATAATTAATGATACTTTTAATCTTTCCTGAAATTATTTACAACTTAGAGGATCAATAAAATATCAGAATATGATAAATTGCAACGAATAAAACTAAGCGGTATCATTCTACTTTTCAAATAGTATCATTTGAATCATTTTTATTTTTCCAATTGCAGAAACTAAAGAGACTAAAGAGGTTTTTCTTTGTTTTCTTTTTCATTTTCTTTTATTTAATTCTGTTTTGTGTTTGGTGACTAGATAGCGTTTTTAATCTCCTAGGAAAAAGAAGAATTAGTCATTTAAGACAATAAAAATAGCATGGTTTCTACTCAGAGAGTGTCCCCAAGTAATCATTCCTGCATAATACCATTTTCTTCAAGGTAGTGAGAATTCTATAATTGATGATTTGGGTATGGAATTATTATGTACTAATAACAGTGCATGGCCTATTATCATGTGATATCTCCTGCTGCTTTATAATTAGCTCTGTGCCTGGTTTGGACAAGTGGCTGTGTACTTCACAGACTGTTCACCAGGTAGACTATAATGGCTCCTTGGGAGCCAATTAGTTGGGACTGTCAAGGCCAATTTCAGCAATGTTTAGTTTGTGGATTATAAGCCAAAAGCTATAATTGTGACAAACATACAGAAGAGTTGATGTCATAGAAAATAATATCCACTTTGACAATATAAATTCTTTTCCATTCATGTTTGTTCATTATTGTAACAAAGAATTATTGCTTAGAAGTCTAAGATTTTGAAATTGTGAAATGTTTAGCTGACAATGAGTAGTAACTGACAATTCTTATTTTTTTAGGACAGAATCTTAATTTCGAATGAAAATAAGAGAACAAAGGAAGTGAGCTTTGTATTTCCTTTTGCAAAGACAATAATAATAATACCTATTAGATATGTTAACAGTTTCTTTAAGAATTAAATTCAAGGGACACCTGGGTGGCTCAGTGGATTAAGCCTCTGCCTTCAGCTCAGGTCATGATCTCAGGGTCTTGGGATCGAGTCCTGCATGGGGCTCTCTGCTTAACAGGGAGCCTACTTCCTCCTCTCTGTCTCTCTGCCTGCCTCTCTGCCTGCTTGTGATCTCTGCCTGTCAAAAAAAAAAAAAAAAAAAAAAAGAATTAAATTCAAGATAAAGCAAAATAAGTCCTGTTTCATAATATATTTTTGTTATTTTGCTGTTTTTATTTCAAAACTAGCATTTTCCACAAACTTAGGGTCATTCTGTATGAATGGTAAGCCTAAATTTTGCACAAGACTGCACTAGTGGGATCTGGCAATTATGTATATTAAACAAATATTTTATCAACCCCTTTCTTTTCTTTTCTTTTTTTTTAAGATTTTATTTATTTATTTGACAGACAGAGATCACAAGTAGACAGAGACGCAGTCAGAGAGAGAGGAAGAAGCAGACTCCCCGCCGAGCAGAGAGCCCGATGTGGGGCTCCATCCCAGGACCCTGGGATCATGACCCGAGCCGAAGGCAGAGGCCTTAACCCGCTGAGCCACCCAGGTGCCGCAATCCCTTTCTTTTCTAACAGCAAGAACCTGATCCATGAATGTTCTCAGTCTTCCTCTTTATATTACAAATAGAGAATATTAACACCTACATGATGTGAATTAATTGGTGACACAAGGGCCAGGCTGCATCAAAAATCCTTTATCAAAAATCACCACATCTAGAATTTCCAGTATTAGACCAACTTACAGAATAAAATATTGTCTTAGAATGTTGCTGATGAATGCAAAGTAGAAATAGTGTACAGGCAACTTCCTAAAGGCATTGTTGCGTATTTTAAAAGAAAATGGTTAAACTGTTGACTAGTCAATATGTATAGGTCAGCTCTATTACTGAAGTTATAGAGAAGTCTATCCATGTCAAATACAAACCAAAGAAGTAATGTGATACATATTTACATATGAAATAGTCAAAATGTGGGTTTTGGGATGCCTGGGTGTTCAGTTCGTTAAGCACCTGCTTTACGCTCAGGTCATAACCCCAGGGTCCTGGGATGGAGTCTGTATCAGGTTCCTTGCTCAATGAGGATCCTGCTTCTTCTTCCCCCTGGCACTCGCCTGCTTGTGCACTCACTGTCCCATGCTCTCTCTCTTTCTCTCATTCTCTCTGACAGATAAATAAATAAAATATTTTTTTAAAATGTGGGTTTTGTTATAGCAATCTTGTAAATTACTAAAATTGTGCATATTACTATACTTTAATAATTAGAATCTTATCTAAGAAGTTTCTTAGAGTAATTTGCCTACTATAAACTTAATTTCTGCAAATAAGGAGACACATTTCATTTCTTCAACCATCTTCTACATTGTCAGACAGCATGACTATTTTTGCAAAGTCATATATTATTTTTATTTTTCTCTAAAAGAAATTTATTAATAGTACCATGAATTTCATAAAATTCTGTAGTAACCACACAATTTTCCTGGGCAATATTCTAAAAATTTTCCTTCAACTTCCTCACTCTTTCATTTCTTAAATAATAATTTTTTAAAACAATTATGATACAGTAGTGTTATATCTAAAACAGTTTTTTAAGTACTAATTTTGGCTATTGACAAAATGGAGAAGGCAATACATGTGTGGGTCAGTCATATAAATTGTATTATGTTTTTAAAATTCTGTTTGGAGTTAAAGAAATAAAAATTATCAGCGTTTGCTTGTTATCATTTAGACATGACAAAAACCAATATTCCTTAAAAGAATAATACCCCAATTATAATAGTACCCAATTTTTGTCATTATATAGTATCCTGGCTATATGAATTTAATTTTACAGAAGGAATTATGATGCATGAATTTTAAACTTCTAATTGTTTAAGCCAGTTATACTTATTAAAATATTTTGTGGACAAAGCCAAATATAAATTAATAGTGATAAG
This sequence comes from Martes martes, assembly GCF_963455335.1. Taxonomy (NCBI): domain Eukaryota; kingdom Metazoa; phylum Chordata; class Mammalia; order Carnivora; family Mustelidae; genus Martes; species Martes martes. Next base: position 25,752,581 of record NC_137890.1, on the reverse strand, counting down.
TTGCATTTCATTATTATCCTGTGTTTGGATTTCAGTAAAGTCATTAAAATGGTAATAACTAGAAAACAATTGTTGTGTTATTAAGATATTGACAGATATTAAGAAATATACCTGAATTGCAACTTTAATACTATAAAGTTATTGGCTTAAGACATGATGCACCAAGATACGCAATATCTGTGCACAAAGCAAAACTGCATAAATTGCAAAGAACTAAAAGAATGTATAAGGTCTACTTTAGCAGTTAATAACAAGAACATACCTAAAAAAACCCCAAATAGCTTGGAAATTGAGAATCACATTTGTATACAAACCATGGGATTAAAAAGATATCAAGAAAAATTAAAACAAAAACTTTGAAATTGAATGATAATAAAATCATAATATATAAACAGGTATTATAAGCTACATTGTGCTTGATTTTGAGTGACAGCTGGAACGTTTTAATATTGTAACTTAAAGTGTTTATTGGAAGTTAGATTTTTTATTAGTACTTCTTTTAAGTTGAGGTAACTCTGTATTTTAATTGAGTTTCTCATTGAAAATGTGGGTAAAACTATTAATACATAACAGCAAGGAAAACATTTTGCATTTTTTATTTCAGAAAATAAGTGAACATTGTTTTTTTCTTTTTATTTTATGAAATTATAAAGTGTTAGTTATCACCTTTAAAACAATATTATTTTGATTTTATAGGCTCTTGTTTTGATTAAACAAATAGTTTAATAGTTTAGTGAAACCATGCATCAATTATTTATTTTTCTTTCTTTATTTTTCTTAAATATGTATGTTCTTTATCAGTTAATAGCAGGAAGAATGTAGTTGTTGTAACTGAGTCATTAAAAATAAATACCTGGGGCACCCGGGTGGCTCAGTAATTAAGTATCATTAAGTGCCTTAGACTCAGGTCAGGATCCCAGAGTCCTGGGATAGAGCCCCACATTAGGCTCCCTGATTGGCGGGGAGCCTGCTTCTCCCTCTTCCACTCCCCCTGCTTATGTTCCCTCTTTCGCTGTGTCTCCCTGTCAAATACATAAATACAATTTATAAATACATACATACATATATACTCACAAATGGTACCCAACTACCCTAATAACAATCTGAACAATGAGCTGACATGTGCACTGTAACCTAGTTCGCCTCGTGCAGCTTTCCATCATGCTCTTGAGACTTCCTTCAAAGTATCACTTTTAATGTTGAAATTGCCATAGCAGGTTTTAGGATTTTTAAATGTAGTATTGCTAGACAATATTTATTCTAAAAACACACATATGAATTAGAATTAATTCTAAAAGCTGATTCAAAGTACCAGTAAGTGGCATACTTTTACTACCTAAAGTCTTTGTAGGTTTACTCATATTGAGCTATTGTTTGCAATTTGATAGTCTTGATATCTATTTAGAATAATTGTAGCATATCAACTGAACTCTACTGAGTAAATCATTAGATCTTCATGTCATTATATATTATATTCTTTAGGTTTTTATTCAGTTTTATTAAATACATCTTATTGACTTTGCTGATTGGGTTACATTGATTTCACTAATATTTATCATTTTTGTTCGTGAATGTCACTGAGTGTACTTATGAATAAAATTAGTTTTAGGGTTTGTTGATTAACCAGGAAGATGTATCAGAGACACCACTAGTAGTTTATTTTAATGGCACTGGGTCTTTTTTATTGATTTAGTTTTACTTATTAAGAGCTGTTTTTCACTAGAGAGTCAAGTCTCTAAGAATTATTAATGACAAAGGCATCTGAGTAATTAAAATATTAAGAAAGAAAACAGGTAGATACAATTAAACATTATTCAATATATAGCTAATTTTTTGAAGAGTTTAGAATTTTCTCTGGGATTTTTCCCAGTTTTAACACTTTTATAATACCAGTTTTAAAAGATAAGCCATTTGCTTGTCAGGTATTTTGGCTCTGTGGGCTAATTAAAACCTCACAACATTGGGAAAGAGATGCAAATAAAATGTTCCATCCAATGGGAGTTAAAGTTCCTGATTATTCTTAGTGCGGAGATTTAATTATCTTTAAATTTTAACTTTAAATTTTAAATCATTCGTATTTGAGTTGTTTATATACTTGTGCACAATTTGCCTTATTTGAAAGTAAAATTGGGCATATTTTTTATGGTCTTTTTTCAATCAAATGAAGTTATTTTGTTGTCTTCACTGGGTTAGAAAGATTTCTGCCATAGTAACCCAGGAGTTTCCCCTAATGACAGTCATAATTGACATCCAAGTGTTCTGGTAACAATCCATACAGTTAGCCAGCTAATATGTGCACCTTGAACCAGGTCATTTCTATAGCCTGGTGTCTGACCCTTGAGTTTTCCAGGTATCATTTCTGACATAATGACCTGTGTTATAGTGGCAGATTCTGACAGCATGAATCCTAATAGACTATGAGCGTCCTCTCTTGGAGCTTATCACCAATTACTCACATGAAATATCTACAAAAATGCAAGTTCATTATCCATTCATCTGTCGATGGACATCTGGGCTCCTTCCATAATTTGGCTATTGTGGACATTGCTGCTATAAACATTGGGGTGCAGGTGCCCCTTTGGATCACTACATTTGTATCTCTGGGGTAAATACCCAGTAGTGCAATTGCTGGATCATAGGGTAAAGAAGACATGTATATATACAGTGGAATATATGCAGCCATCAAAAAATGAAATCTTGCCATTCGCAATGACATGGATAGAACTAGAAGGCATTATGCTAAGTGAAATAAGTCAATCAGAGAAAGACAGTTATCATATGATCTCACTTATATGTGGAATTCAAGAAACAAGGCAGAGGATCATGGAGGAAGGGAGGAAAAAAATGAAACAAGATGAAACCAGAGAGGGAGAAAAACAATAAGAGACTCTTAATCTCAGGAAACAAATTGAGGGTTGCTGAAGTGGAAGGGGGTAGGAGGGATGGCATGGCTGGGTGATGGACATTGTGAGGGTATGTGTTGTGGTGAGTGCTATGTATTGTGTAAGACTGATGAATGACAGACCTGTACACCTGAATCAAATAATACCTTATATGTTTAAAAAAAAAGAAGAAGAAGAATGTAAGTTCACTGTTTCTAGTCCTCAGGCTGCTTACCATCCAAACGGCTTCCTGATTGCTCATTAGTCACTATGCCTAGCACAGCTCAAATAAAAAGCCTTCTGGTGGCCTCTGGTAGACTAAAACTGATATTAAAAAAAAAAAATGAGAGAGAGAAAAACACACACGCCTTAGAGATGTTACCGCTAAGGAGATGAACTAAGAATATTCAGAGTTATGGACAATAATACAAAAAGAAAAAAATAAAAATTATTATTTATGAAATTTAGAAGGGTGGCCTAGTGTTTTCAGGGAAGGGATGTGCAGCTCTTTTGTGTGCTGCAGTGGCTTGTCATAACTGAACCATGCCAATATTAATTACATTGGAGAAAGAAATAACCAATCCATATTAGCAATTAGCCAGTTGGAGAAAGTCTTGTTTTTGGCAAAGATAAAGCTGACTCCCATTGTGAAGCTCTCCTTTTTTGTCATACATTATATGATTTAATTGATTTTTATAAACATCTTTAATTTATAATACTGTCTCGAGCTTAAAAAATAAAAGCAAAATATCCACTATTCCTAAATTCCTGTCTTAAAGCAGCTTTCCAAAATTAGTTTCTTTAAATAAAAACTAAAATAAATAAATAAATAAAGTAATGTTATAAATCTTAGAAAGCAATATACAAATAAACACACATATTTTAATTTATTTCAAAAAGTCCTGTGTTCTAAACCCCTTTTGGATGAAAACAGTATTTGTCTTTTTTTCTTTTTTCTGCTAAAGCAAAACTTGAGTAACATAATTTTAGAGTTTTAAAAATAATCTGCAAGATTTTTTCTTCTTATTAAAAAAATGAAGCACTGACACTAATTTTAAATAAATTATTTCAAAGGAGGACAGACCAGAAACAAAGGAAGTATATCCAAAGTAACAACATAAAGTTAGTGTAATATTCTACCAGAGCGTGACAAGAGCATAAGAATAAAGATGAATTCAGAAGAGTTTAATAATAAAGATGCAAACACAAAAATTTTCAGCAAAATATCAAAACAAACCCAATAATATGTAAGAAAAAAAAGTAATGCATCATAAAAAAGAGTTTTTCTCAGGAATGAAAATTTGTGGTAGCTTTTGTTTATTTAACATTTATTTATATATTTTAGTGAGAGAGAGCGTGACCATAAGCAGGAGGAGCAGAGAGAGAGGGGGAGAGAATCTCAAGCTGACTCTGCTCTGAGCATGGAGCCTGACACAGACAGATTTCACAAGCCTGAGATCATATTCTAAGCCAAAACCAAGAGTTGGACGCTTAACTGACTGTGCCACCCAGGATCCCCTATGGTAGCTTTTTAAAGAAATAATAGAACTCATACTTATAAGATGAAGGAAATAATTCACATTTAAAAGATGAAAGAAGGAATCATATGATCATCTTAAAAGGGAGGAAGCATTTGACATAATTCAATATCCATTTGTGATCAAAATTCTCTATTAACTAGGAATAGAAGTTCATTTTCTTAATCTGACAAAATGTATCGACAAAAATGCTATAGCTAATGTCATATAAAATGGTGAATGTCTAAATGCTTTCTTTCTAAGATTCAGAGGAAGAAAGAAGGTCTGCTCTTACTACTTATAGTCTGTGGGGTGCCTGGGTGGCTGTTATTAAGTGTCTGCCTTCGGCTCAGGTCATGATTCCAGGGTCCTGGGATGGAGCCCTGCAGAGGGCTCCCTGCTCAGCGGGAAGCCTGCTTCTCCTTCTCCCACTCTCCCTGCTTGTGTTCCCTCTCTCACTGTCTCTCTCTCTCTGTCAAATAAATAAATAAAATCTTAAAAAAACAACAAAAAAAAACCAATGTAGTCATGACTCAGCAATCTTACCAGTGACAACTAATATAAAGAAAGAAATAATAATGGGGTTTTGAAATCTGTATTCTTCTATTTTGTATGTGTGTGTGATAGCTATCTAGTGAATATATAAGAAGAAAGATAATAGCAACAACAATAAAAATAGAATCATGTTCAAAATGGCCATTAAAATAGATTATAAATGGTTTAGAATTAGAGAATGCTTATTAAAAACTTTAAAGAAGAATCATCTGCCAAGAAGGGAAGGCTGGTCTTACAGAACTTGTGTTCAGGTTTATTTTTCTGTAAAGCAATTATCCAAATATTATGCATTTGTAACAAAATCTGTCAGAGAAAAATTGCACCAGACAAGTCAAACAGGCAAGGCAGACTTTATTCAAGACTATTGCAGGAAGGGAGAGAGATAGAATTTAACTCCAGAAAAACTAAAGGAAATAGAATTTTTAAGTGCTAGAGTGAGGTCACGCAAATGTAATAAACCAGGTTAGAGGTGAGGTTTATCAATGTAATTAGGCACATGTGTTTGCTAATTTGCCTAGAGACTGAAAGATTAGGCCACTATTTTCCTCAGCAATTTAGGTGAAAATAGATGGCTCCTCCAATGGTGGGAGAGATGCTTTTGGGTTGTAAAACTGGCAAGAGGTCAAGAGAACATTTACTTCTTAAAGGGGCAGAAAAATAGTTAAATTGCAAATTTTCTAAGATAAATGCTTTAAGAAATATGGTCTGGAGTCTAGAATTGGTTAAAAAAAAAAATGAACAAAATCTTATGTAAATGTTCCTCCTGAAGGGAACCTTGAAGCTGTCTGGGTCAAAACTCCAACTCACAATTTGGTCATCTGTTAATACATTCCAGATGAAATGGGGATGAGAGAAGACTAAGAGTTTTTCTTCATTTAATCATGGCAAGTGTATGCTTCTTACCAGAGATAAAGTGTACAGATTTCAAGCTAACCTGTCACTTCTTATTTTGAGGAAACCTAGGACATCAAATTGTATTTTAACAGAAAGACAGATGATCATCTCTCCTCTCCCTATAGTTGCTAAAATTCCACCTTCAAGCCTTTGTTTTATATTGTATACTTGATATAAATATTCAAACAGTTTAGAAAAAATAGAGCATAGACTAAGGACTTTGTCCCTGAAGAAGGAATTTTAAAAATACAAGTGTGTACAAGGTGAAGGATCAAAAAAGGGTGCAAAACACATCTGATAACATTTACATTAAGTTAAATTCTTTATGCCTCCCTCTTACATGAAAAAGTGTTTCACTCTTGCATGGCAAAGCTTGAAATAGGTCCATTCTGAGTCATATGTTAGGTTGGAATCGTCAGAATTTCTTTCAGAGTTGGCAAAATTCAATCTCTTTACCTGACCTATATTCCCCTAGGTTTTCCAGAGGTTCTATTTTCTTGGTGCTACATTAGTCTTGAAGAGGATAAAAATTTTTCACTAAATTGATCTCAGAGTACTAGCCCTTAGGTTTATTTTTTGGCTCAATTTGTTTGATGTCAGCAGGTAGTAGAAGTCTTTTATTTGCCAGAAATACACTGACACTATTCGTAAGAAAATATTTAGGATTTCTTTAATGTGGTGATAGATTATATTATGAGGGTTAGAAGCATGCATTCTTGAATAAGGTAATTGGATTCAAATACTTTCCCAACTGCTTTGTAATTGAGTGTAAAATAGGTTGCTTTAAGCTTTCTAAGTATCAGTTTCCTTTTTGTATAGAAAAATAATAACATGTGCCTTATCAAGTTGTATTAAATGAGCCTGAGACACATTATGAAATATATGTTGAGTGTTTATTATAAATATTATCAATGTTGTTACAAATTCAATGCCCTATGACTAATAAGCAATCCTGGTTTACAGGGAAGAGTATAATTCCCAAGGACAATTTGACAATTTGTTTTCTTTTGCCCAAGCTAAAGATGTATAACCTAGTGAAGGCTACTTTACATGTTTCTTATCATAAAGGGTGGAATAGTGCTGAACCAGCAGCTACTGGAGTCTGGCCTGAATTAGTAGGCTCAGCAAAACTATACAAGATATTCTTTTTCTCTCCAGGAAACTCATTATTCTATACACTGCATAGCTAGAGGGATTTTTTGTTTGTTTGTTTCTTTGTCAGTTTTTATATGGTATGTGTGAGTAATGAGATGGATACTGAATAGGATAAATAGAAAATACATAGTCTTTATCTTCATCTGTCTTCTGAGTTTTACTTGACTGCCGAAGTGTTTGTCCAGGGTCAGGAAATACAGTAAGTTGTTTGAATACCCTGTATAATACCTAATAGAGCTAATTATGGATCACTCTTTCCTAAAATTTATTATACAAAACTATTGATTCATGTTTGCTTTTTTCTGCATTTCCTCAGTGGCCAACTTCCTAACCTCCTCACTCACCAGGAGCACAGTTATCTAGTTATCTAGTTGTTACTCTCACAATTTGTAAAAATAATTTTAGAGGTGGTAGCATTGAGACATCAAGAAGAATGACAGCTGGTATTTTAAGGATCCACATGAAGATCTTTCCCCTAGAGGATTTCAGATAAATAGTGAAGTAAAAAATATAGAGAAGAGGGAAAAGCTTCTCATACTTTGAAGGCTGTATTGACATCTTTTGTGTTCTAGATTTGCTTTCTGTTAATATTTATTCATCACTAAAACATTCAAAGGGAAACAAATGTACCCCCAAATATTATAGTTATTGCAGATTAACTATAATTTTAAAAATGGGCTTCTCTACTACTGTGGTGTTTTAACATACTGAAGGCAAACTGGTAGACTTTTAAAAGATGCATAACAAAATGCACAAATTAATCCTGCTTCTTTTTGTCTTCAGTTTTACTCACTTGAGTATGGGTGGGCAAAAATTGCTGTTTTAAAAATCCTATAAATTATAGAATGGAACCTGGAATTCCTGTAAGTTCTATGTGTTTACATTACAATCATTATTTTTGTTTTGCTTTGTATTTTAAAATGTAATAATATTTTTAGAAAGCAGAACCTACTTATTTTAAAGCAGGAGTGATATAAATAGCTTTATCAGAAATATGTACATAATATTGAAATGCATATTATTTCAGAAATTTTATGTGTAGTATCAAGATTGTTGTCCTTAATATGCAATTGATTTTTTTTTTTTTTTTTTTTTTTTGCAGACCGTTATTGTGAAGGCAGTTAATCTTCTCTGTTAACTTCTAATTAGGAGTGTAGATGTTTTCTGAAGAAAAGGAAGAGCCCTTTAAAGCCATTCGGTATATTTAGTAACATTACTCCTTTGAGTCACTTCACAGAATTACCTATTCTGAATAGTGTCTTTAATAAACTTGAATTTGTAGTTTTGAGTTCCTATTAAAGTCCACACGACAGGATATAGTTTTAAGTTAAAATTTTAAGGGAGAGAAAAAATATTCCTGTCAACAAAATCCTTTCCATAAACAACTTCTAGGAATCTGGTACAAAATGTTAGTATTTTCAGACTATCTAGGTTTTCTTCTTGATAACTTTTTTTTTTAAGGTTTATGTACAGTGTATTTGCAGTGAGTTAAGCATACACATCTTTCCATAGTCTACTACACATAAGTGTACAAATAATTCTATCTTAATGAAGGAAGATGTTAGTTGAAAGAAGGTTTATACATAGTATAGTTTCAATCAGTTAAGTATGTGGCACTTTCCATATACTCCCACACATATGCTTGCAAGCACTTCTTCTTCGTCTTTTTTTTTTTTTTCTTTTTCTTTTCTAACTTTTTTCTTTTTCAGGAATAGAATATGGTGATTCTTTACTTACATATAACACTTAGTGCTCATCACAAGGCTCTCCTTAATATTCATCACCCATTTAACCCATCCCCCTGCCTACCTCCCCTCCAGCAACCAGCAGTTTGTTGAAGAATCTGCTTCATGGTTTGGCTCTCTGTCTTATTTTTCCCATTTGTTCATCTGTTTCATTTCTTAAATTCCACATATGAGAAAAATCATATGGTATTTGTCTTTCTCTGACTGACTGATTTCACTTCACATAATACACTCTAGCTCATGGTGTTGCAAATGACAAGATTTCATTCCTTTTGATGGCTGAATAGTATTCCATTGTGTGTGTAAATGTGTATACCCCATCTTCTTTCATCATTCCTGTTTCCATTCCATGTCCATACCCCACTCATAAGTTGATGGGCGTTGAGCTCTTAACATAATTTTACTTATTGTTAATGCTGCTATAAACATCAGGGTACGTGTGTCCCTTCAAATCAGTACTTGTGTATCCTTTGGGTAAATACCTAGTAGTGCCACTGCTAGGATTGTAGGCAGTTTTCTTTCTAACTTTCTGAGAAACCTTCACATTGTTTTCCAGAATAACTGCCTCACTCTTCATTCCCACCAACAGTTTAAGAGGTTCCCATTTCCCCACATCCTCACCAATATCTGTTGTTTCCTGTGTACTAATTTTAGCCATTCTTACAGGTGTGAGGTGATATCTCATTATAGTTTTCATTTATATTTACCTGATGATGAGTGATGTTGAGTATCTTTGCATGTGTCTGTTAGCTGTGTGGATTCCTTTTTTTGAAAAATGTCTATTCATTGTGTTCTGCCCATTTCCTAATTGGAAAATTTGTTTTTGTTTTTGTTTTGGGGAGTGCTGAGATTAATGAGTTCTTTCTACATTTTGGATACTAACCCTCTATCAGATACGTCATTTGAAAATATTTTCTCCCTTTCCAAATGTTGCCTTTTTGTTTTGCTGATTGTTTCATTCTCTGTGCAAAAATTTGTGTCTTGATGAAGTCCCAATAGTTCGTTTTTCTTTTGTTTCCCTTACCATGGGAGATTTATCTAATAAGAGGTTGTTACAGCTGATGTCAAAGAGTTTGATTTCTGTTTTCTCCTCTAGGATTTTGATGGTTTTCTGTCTCATATTTAGGTCTTTAATCAATTTTGAATTTATATTTGTGTAAGGTGTAGGAAAGCAGTCTAATTTCATTATTCTGCATGTTGCTGTCCAGTTTTCCCAACACCATTTGTTCAAGAGACTGTTCTCTCCTGTTATTGAACAGAGTTCAGTATCCAAAGGGGTATTCTTTCCTGCTTCATTGTGAGTCCATATAGTTGTGGGTCCATTTCTGGTTTTCTGCTCTGTTCCATTTATGGAATTTATGTCTGTTTTTATGCCAATATCATACTGTCTTGATGACGACAGCTTTGTAATATAGCTTGAAGTCCAGAATTGTGATGCCTCCTGCTTTGCTTTGGTTTTTCAAGATTGCTTTGGCTATTCAGGGTCTTTTGTGGTTCCATGAAAGTTTTAGGGTTGTTTGTTCTAGCTCTGTGAAAAATGCTGGTGGCATTTTGATATGGGTTGCATTAAATATGTAGATTGCTTTGGGTTGTATAGCGTTTTTAACAATAGTTTTTCTTCTAATCCATGAGCATGAAATGTTTTACCATTTCTTTGTGTCATCTTCAATTTCTATCCTAAGTGTTCTATGGTTTTCAGAGTACAGATCCTTTACCTCTTTGGTTAGGCTTATTCTTAGGTATCAGTTGGTTTTTGGTGCACTGTAAATGAGATTGATTCCTTCATTTCTTTTTCTGCCATTTCATTATTAGTGTACAGAAATGTGATGGATTTCTGTACATTGATTTTGTATCCTGCAAATTTGCTAAATTTGTGATTCAGTTCTAGAGAGTTTTGTTGGAGTCTTTTGGGTTATCTATGTAGAGTATCATGTCTTCTGAGAATAATGAAAGTTTGACTTCTTCCTTACTGATTTAGATGATTTTTACTGTCTGATTGCTGAGGCTAAGAATTCCAGTACTATATTAAATAACACAGATATCTGATATGAGACGTCCTTTTCTTGTTCCTGACTATAGAGGAAACTCGGTTTTTCTCCTTTGAGGATGATATTAGCTGTGGGTCTCTTGCATGTAACCTTTATGATGTTGAGATATGTTCACTCTATCCCTACTTTGTTAAGGGTTTTTATAAAAAATGGATCCTCTACTTTGTCAAATGCTTTCTCTGAATCTATTGAGAAGATAATATAGTTCTCTTATCCTTTTCTTTTATTAATGATTAATTTGTAAATATTGAACCACCCTTGCAATCCAGGAATAAATGTCACTTGATCATTTCATGATTCTCTTATTGTACTGTTGGAGTTCATTTGCTGAGATTCTTTTGAGAATTTTTGCAACCATGTTCACTAGGGATATTGGCTTTCAATTCTCTTTCCTATTGGAGTCTTTGGTTTTGCTATCATAGGATGAATTGGAAGTTTTTCCTTCTATTTCTGTTTTTTTGGAACACTTTGAGAAGAATAAGTAGTAACTCTAAATATTTGGTAGAATTCCCCTGGGAAGCCATTTGGCCCTGGACTTTTGTTTACGGGGAGATTTTTGATTACTGATTCAATCTCTTTGCTAGTTATTGGTCTGTTCAAGTTTTCTATTTCTTCCTTTTTCAGTTTTGGTAGTTTGTATGTTTCTGAGAATTTATTCATTTCTTCCAGTTGCCCAGTTTTTTGGCATATAATTGTTCATAATATCCCATGATAATTGTATTTCTGTGGGATTGATTGTGATCTCGCTTCTCTCATTTGTGATTTTATTCATTTGCGTCCACTTTTTAAAATAAGTCTGAGTAGGGATTTGTCAATTGCTAAATTTTTTTTTTTAAAGTATCAGCTCCTGGTTTCTTTGATCTCTTCTACTGTTCATTCGTTTCTATATCATTTATTTCTGCTCTAATCTTTGTTATTTCCCTCTTTTGCTTCATTTAAGTTTCATTCATTGTTCTTTTTCTAACTCCTTAGGTGTGAGGTTAGGTTGTTTATTTGAGATTTTTTTTCTTGCTTCTTGAGGCAGACCTTATTGCTATATACGTCCCTCTTATGACTGCTTTTGTTTGGACTGTCATGTTTTCATTATCATTTGTTTCCATATTTTTAAAAAAAATTTCTTCTTTGATGTTCTGGTTGACCCATTCATTCTTTAGTAGGATATATTTTAACCTCCATGTATTTGTGGTCTTTCCAAAAGTTTTCTTGTGGTTGACTTCAGGTTTCATAGCATTGTGGTAGGAAAATATGCATGGTATGATTTCAGTCTTTTTGTACTTTCTGAGGCCTGATTTGTGACCCAGCATGCAATCTCTTCAACGAATATCCCATGTGCACTTTTAAAAAATGTATATTCTTTGGTTTAGGATGAAATGTTCTGAATATATCTGTTAAGTTCATTGGATTCAGTGTCATTCAAAGCCATTGTTTCCTTGTTGATTGTCTGCTTAGATGGTCTGTCCACTGACATAATCAGAGTTAAAGTCCCATAGTATTATTGCATTATTATTATTATCAGTGAGTTCCTTTAGGTTTGTTATTAATTGTTTTATATATTTGGGTGCCCCCAAGTTGGGGGCATAAATATTTACAATTGTTAGATTTTGTTATTAGATCAATCTATTATGATATAGTGCCCTTCTTCATATCTTCTTATGGTCTTTGGTTTAAAATCTAGTTTGTCTGATGTAAATACCGCTATTCCAGCTTTCTTTTGTTGTCCATTTGCATGATAAATGTTTCTCCATCCCCCTCACTTGCAGTCTGCAGGTGTATTGAAGTCTGAAATGGGTCTCTTGTAGGCAGCATATAGATGGGTATTCTTTTTTATGCCTTCTGACACCATGTGATTTTTTTTTTTTTTTGGAGCATTTAGTCCCTTTACATTGAGAGTAATTATTGATAGATATGAATTTAGTGTCACTTTATTACTTGTTTCTGGAGATTTTCTCTGTTCCTTCCTAGTCTTTGTTACTTTTGGTCTTTTTCACTCAAAAAATCCCTTTCCATTTTCTTGCAGGGATGGGTTTAGTGGTCACAAACTCCCATTAGTTTTTGTATGTTAAGCTCTTTATCACTCCTTCTATTCTGAATGACAGCCTTGTTGGATAGAGTATTCTTGACTGCATATTTTTCCTTTCAGCATATTAAATATATCATGCCATTCTCTTCTGGCCTGCCATATATTCTGAAATCTTTTTTTTTCTAATTTTTTAAAAATTTATTTATTTGACAGACAGAGACCACAATTAGGGAGAGAGGCAGGCAGAGAGAGAGCGGGGGGGAAGCAGGCTCCCTACCGAGAAGAGAGCCCAATATGGGGCTCAATCCTAGGACCCTGAGATCATGACCTGAGCTGAAGGCAGAGGCTTTAACCCACTGAGCCACCCAGGCACCCCTTCCTGCCATATATTCTGTAGAGAGGTCTGCTACTAACCTGATTTGTCTTCCCTTGTAAGTTAAGGATTTCTTTTCTCTCACTGCTTTTAGGATGTTTTCTTTATGTCTGTGTTTTGCAGATGTAACTATATGTCTTGGGTTTAGCCTGCTTTCCTTGATTTTGATGGGAGTCCTCTGGGCCTCCTGGATTTGGATGTCTGTTTCCCAGATTACCGTAGTTTTCAGTTATAATTTGCTCAAATAAATCTTTTGCCCCCTTTTCCCTCTCTTTTTCTTCTGGGACTCCTATGATATAAATGTTACTACACTTGATGGGGTCGTTGAATTCCCTAAGTCTACATTCGTGATCTAGTATTTTTCCTTCCCTCTGATTTGCAGCTTTAGTATTTTCCATAGTTTTATCTTCTATATTGCTTATTTGTTCCTCTGCTTCTTCCTTCCTGTGTTCATTACATCCAGCTATTGCATTTTTCATTACGGTCTGACCACTTTTTTATGTCTTTTATCTCTGCAGTAAGGGTCTCCCTGGGGTCTTGTATGCTTTTCTCAAGTCCAGCTATTATCTTTATGATTGTTGCTTTATATTCCGGATCAGACATATTACTTACATCTGTTTCGATTTGATCCCTGGCCATGAACTTTCTTATTCTTTCTTATGGGGTGATTTCCTCCATCTCAGCATTTTATCTAGGTCTTTGTCGTCAGTTATCTGCAGAGTTTCTGGTTGGCCTGTAGTGAGGAATGTTTGGATCATGTGTAGTGTGTGGGAAGTTTCAATTAAGTGTGCTGTGGTCTGTTTGTTAAAGGCAACTTGCTGCTATTTCCAGTACAGTTGAAGCTTTGCAGCACTCTATGGTCAGTAGATGTGATATGTGCCAGGGGTTTATGCTGATCTTCCAGGGGAGGGCCCTGCTGCTCTGGCAATGCAACACCTTCCTGCCTGGCAATGTAATGCGCCTTAGGGTCTATCCCAGGAATACTGGCTGAGTTTTAAAACTCTGGACTTTAGGGACCTGGTTTGGCAGGGACACTTCTGGTCCTCTGGGGGTTGGTCTCTTTTTTTTTTTTTTTAAGATTTTATTTATTTACTTGATATATAGAGAGAGATCACAAGTAGGCAGAGAGGCAGGCAGAGGGAGAGGGTGAAGCAGGCTCCCTGCTGAACAGAGAGCCTGATGCAGGGCTTGATCCCAGGATCCTGAGACCATGACCTAAGCCAAAGGCAGAGGCTTAACCCACTGACCCACCCAGGTGCCCCTGGGCATTGGTCTTACCATGCTGGCACTAATGCAGGTTTATCCCAGAAGGGCAGTCACAAGTGCAAGGGTATAGAGTTTGGATTAAAGCACAACAAACAGCCAGTGTCAGATTAACCATCCTTAGTAGGTGTCTGTATACTTGTGCTAAGGGGTGAGGGAGGGAAATTGCACCTGTAAGCTCTTTTGTCCCCTAAGAGGCAATGACACCTTTCCCAGATGGGCTCAAGAAGAGGGAACCATCTCTCCCAGTGTATCTCAAGCTGTCTGCTTCCATGCTGTCTGCCCTCCTTCTCCACAGGAGCACTGCAACACTCTCAGGGCCTCACATTGGCTTTGCCACAGACCTCTAAATCTCTGGTCTTTCTTGACCTGACGGTAGTAAAAACTTAGAAAAATCAGCTCTCTCATTTCCCCAGTCAATGGCTTTGGGGAATTTTTTTCCTTTTATGATCCCCTGTGTGCTGCTCTCTGTCTTGTGCACACTCATGGTGTCTGTTTCTCTCTCTCTCTTTCCCTCTCTCTCTCTCCATGATCAGGACTCCTTCCCCTCCACTACATCTGTGATCCGTTTCTCCCCAAAACCATGTCTCCACACCTTCTACCCTCCACAGTGTGAACTCTTCTCTCCCTCTAGTTGTGTAGTCTATTCTGTTAGTCCTCAGATTGACTTCTTGGGTATTAAGAATAATTTGATATTTATCTAGCTGTGTTTGACAGATAAGGCAAGCCTAGGGTCCTCCTACTACTTTGCCATTTTAGTTCCTCCTCTTCAAATATAATAAACTTTTTAAAAAATATATATTTATTAATTTTAGAGGAGGGAGGAGGGGCATAGGGAGTAAAAGAGAGAGAGAATCTCAGGCAGACTCCCTGGGGCTCAATCCCACAATCCACAAGATCTTGACCTGAGCTGAAACCGTGAGTCTGAAGCTTAACCAGTTGAGTCACCCAGGCACCCCAACTGTAATAATAAGCTCTTAACTTTAAAATAGTTTTAGATTTATAGACAAGTTCCAGTAATATTACAGAGTTCCTATATACTATATATACTAGGGTCAGATATCCCTAGTATTACTCTGGTACATTTGTCATAACTAGTGAACGAGTATGGATATGTTGTTCTTATTATCTACAGTTCAAATTTTATTGGATTTTCCAAGTTTCTACCATATTACATTTAGTTGTTATGTTTCCTTTGGATTCTTTAGGGTGTTGAAGTTTCCCAGACTTGCCTTCTTTTGGTGACCTTGATTCTGGGTTTGGGGGGTGAAGACCAAAGAGGTTAAGTGCCATTCTCAACAATTCATTTCAAAAGTATATAGGCTATGTTATCAACATTACTTATCACAGCTGATATTGACCTTTATTACCTTGCTGGAATTAGTGTTTGTCAGGTTACTCAAGTGTGAAACTATTGCTCTTTAGAAAAAAGTCACTTTGCTCAATTGACACTTAAGGGATAAGAGTAATGCCTCACATCCTGGGGCGATATTATCTTCAATATATTTTTGGATTTCTTTTATGAAGGAAATTTCTCATTTGTTCCTTATTTATTTGCTTATTTAATTACTCATTTATGTCAGTATGGTCTAAAGGATATTTATCTTATAAGATAAATATCTTATATATATAAGATAAATATCTAAAGGATATTTATCTTATATTTATCTTATCTTATCTCTTATATTGGTTGTCATCCAATACTATATAATTTTCTTTGGTGCTGAGATCATTCTAGCTTTGGAGCTTTCAGTTCCTGTGTCTCTTTGTTACACCTCCATTTTATTTGTTTTGTTACCATTCCCTGACCTCCTGGCTCTCTAAGATGCTCCAGGCTTATCTTTTATATCTCTTACCCTAACACTAGACTCAGCCATTTCTCCAAGTAGTCTGTATTTCTCTTATTGAAGAATGTCATTAGAAACCCAGCTCTGGAAACTGTGTCATTGTTAGCAGTGTCCGAGCTTTTAGATTCTTTAGTGGAAAGAACCGCAAAATACATTTGTGTATCCTAACCTATCTCTCCATATATCTGTATTTATATTGGGCCAAGTATTAGTTCATGCTGAGGCTTCCAAATTTTACGTAGTATGACATGTCTCATTCTAGCTGTTGTCACTTGCTTGTCTATAACCTCTTCTTTAAACAGTGAGAAATTTGGGTTGTACCCTTTGTCATGTATATATTTTTATTTTTTATATATATAGGTATATATATACATATGTATAATTTGTGTATAGGGATTGTTCAATCCCTACATATATTCACATATTTACATATATAGATAGATTTTCAAAGTTCAAGTTCTCTCTCTATATGTAACAAATATATATATATATATATTTGTTACTGTTGTTACTTTCTTATCCCATGACTCCCTAAACTTAATCACAGGTATGTGATTAAGATCTTGGTGAGACAACCATTTCTGTAGTTTCTTTTTCTGAGCAATTTTGCCCAATTGAAAACATTAACTTTGCAAACACTTACTTACAAACACCATATTTAATTCGGATATTGTCATAATAGGAGTTATGGTCATACACACTTTCTTTTTTTCTTCAGTAAGTTAGAATCGTAGTCAACTAATTGCTCAAATGGCTTTTTAGTTTCATCTTTTCCTTTGGTTGTGAAGATGTAGTTGCCTCTTCCAATCTTATAAGTCCCCAAATTACTGGACATTTTCTCAATTTCCCTTCTCTTCTATTTGCAAATCAGTGGTTGCTTTCTGTCCTTGTCCCTTTTTTGGTGATGACCTGACACATATTAATAATAATACTACTAATAATAACCATGATCCATAATAACCCACATATTTACAAACATTCTGTCTTTAAACCTCATTGTAGAGCTACAGTTTCATTAGACACATGAACTACCTTCCAAGAAATCACACAAGAGTTTATTTGATCTTTCCCTACCACCTATTTAAATATTCTTCTACCTTCCATATCTATTTCTTCAAGATCTGTTACTCAGAAGCCATATCTTACATGATATAGATATTCAAAGCTCAAAGAAAGATTTCTTTGAAATACAGTATCAGTAACTTTGTTTTCCAGTAATTATTTCTGTGAATCCCTCCTCAACATGCTATAATCATAAGAGATTAATTCTCTACAGAAATAGAGAATGAGAAACCAACTAACCTCCCATGTAGAGCACATGACTTACAACAGAAAATTGAAAGGTTCACCTTGAGAATACATCAAGAGAAACAATATTCTCACGAGGAGCTTTGTTTTCTTCAAGGCAAAAATGGAAACAAAACATTAAGAGAGGTGATTGAGGATAATAAGTGGGTGTTTCAAAGGCGTCTGGGTGGCTCAGTCAGTTAAGGTCTGACTTCAGCTCAGTTTGTGATCTCAGGGTCCTGGGATAGAGTCGCACGTTGGGCTCCCGCTCAGTGGGGGGTCTTCTTGTCCCTTTTCCTCTGCTCACCCTCCTCGTTCTCTCTCTCTCTCTCTCTCTCAAATAAATAAAATCTTTAAAAAAAAATTTTTTTAAGTGGGTGTTCGAATATAAGAACCTCTGTTACAAAGGGAAATGTGAGCAAGTCTATGAATGCAGGAAGGATTGAGGGATAGATTCTGGTTAGAGTTTGTACAGAAAAGCAAAAAGTAGCCACCCCAAAGTTTAGTGTTGGATTATCTTGCAGGTCTCACTCAGGTAAATGAAGATGTGGTACATTTTGAGCTGAACCATGCCAGGAACCAAACAACACAAATACGGGCTATTTCTAGGCTTGTTGGTGTCCCTACTAAGAAAAAGAGAGGCTCCTTAGAACACCCAGAAACTAAATAGACTGGAACAATTTTTCCCTAAATAGAAATGTTGTGCTTTGCAGTATTTGATGCATAATTTGCTCAAAAATATTTGTGAGATGAATAAATCTAGGTCAATATTTAGATTAGAACATTGATGATAATAACATTACCTGGAAACAAAAAGCATTGACCTTGCTTTCAGGAAATTTGGTTTCTAACCTCAGAAGTGTGGTTTCCAGGCTTTCTGACCTATAGTGAGAGACTATACTCTACTGGAGCTTTTCACAGTCTGAAAGTGAGCATAGGAATTAGATTATTTCCAAGCTTCTTTTTGTTACAAAAATTTTGTAATTTCAATACTTTCCCCTTTGAATGGCTTTTCTTCCAGTTTTATGTTTGTTATGTTTATGTGAGAAAGAACTGCAAAATTGGCATCTTTTCCAGCCTTCAGTTTTCTGCTGTGCAATCCCCAGTCTATCATGGTGCTCTGTACCACCAGCAGCAATTAACTTTGTACTAACCAACCCCACTGTTAGTTTGGCATGGAGCTATTCACCTACAGTGCTTCTAATTATTGATGCATTTTATCTTTTTCAAAATGTCAGACAGTGTTTATGTGTAATCATCTGGTTTACCACCTGTGGCTACTCTATCCACTAGTGCAAATATGGACAATCACAAATTTCCCTCATTTCATTTGAACCTCTGAGTCTCATGAAGTCTTAGAACAAAAACACTGTGTCTCTACAATATTTAAATTATGTTTCCTAACTATCTCAATGAATTATGCATCTGGCTGTGATTACTAAGCCTAGGAAGATGCTGCCTGATTGGTGATTATATAGCAATTTTTTATTTTCCATTGATTATGTTAATTTCCTTTATATTATATTTGATTATTGTACTGAGTGAAAAATTGCTAGCACCTGCCTCTCATATCATGAAAAATACTTTGCAAATATGATTGACCTAGAGATCTTATTTTGCTTGTGGATTTTGTATATGGCAGTTTTAAAAGACACATTTTTTTCATAACAAAATTGTTCTGTCCTTTGGCATTTTTCTTCCTAGTAATTTGGTGTCTGTATAATTTTAGGTAATGATGCTTAGAGAAGAGGAAAATATTCTCCGTAGGGTAAATAAGTCTTTTAGAACTATGTCTTTTGTCTTTTGTGTTTTTACTGATATACAACTGTTGCACACTTGCTTCCCTCTTTCTTAGGTTTATATTAATATGTTCCATTATTTTTTATATCTTTTCAATGATGTTAAAGTAAATAATTATAGCATTATCCTAAAAATGAAATACTGTGTCTACTTATACTCAACAAGTACTTTTCATGTGTTAGTTCATTCATCCATTTTTTTCCTCTTTAAATACAAAATGTTCATAACTCTTTTTAAGTTTACTTCAGTCCTCTTTTTCTATTGTTTTTGTAGAATGAAAGTCTATGATTTGGAGACAGACTGTATATCAGCTACAAGGTTTCTCTAAAAAGTAAAATATTAATTATTTTTTTCCAAGAGTGTTTTCAGATAACAGTGTACCAGGATATAATAAACTCTTTAGAATGTTCAGCAACAGAAATGTAAAAGTTTAACTTTATGAGACCAACTATTGTCACATGTGCCTTTCTGTCTTTGAATAATACTAGGAAGTAGAGATGATTTGTTGGAGGGTTTCTTTCTCTAATTCCCCCTGGTTTCTATCACTGTCCCTCTCTCTTTTTTTTTTTTAATATTTTATTTATTTATTTGATAGAGAGAGAGATCACAAGTAAGCAGAGAGGCAGGCAGAGAGAGAGGGGAAGCAGGCTCCCCACTGAGCAGAGAGCCCGATGCGGGGCTCGATCCCAGGACCCTGAGACCATGACCTGAGCTGAAGGCAGAGGCTTAACCCTCTGAGCCATTCAGGTGCCCCTCACTGTCTCTCTTTTTAAGCTCCATTCTTCTGCCCAACTCTGAGACTAAATAATTTAAGGCTTAGTCATGCCCCAGTTTCTAAATAATGTTTCTCAAAGGAAGCTTTAGGAACAACCTGCATGAAAAAAACCCTCTAATGTTAATTTAGGATAAATTGTGGAGTCTACTCCAGACCTACTGAATTAGAATATCTGAAGAGGATGCCCAGAAATTTCATCTTTATGCAGTATCACAGATGCTTCTTAGGCACAGTGAATTTTGAGAACCACTGTTCTATGCTAAAAGAATTTATGAAAAGAAACTATGAAACAATTGCATTTTTTTTTATTTTGTGTTATCACCCTTGCTAGTCATCTCATCTTGATATTGTAATCAATTTCCAATATATACTCTTTACTCTGTCTCAGATCTAGTTTCCAAATTATATTCCAGATCTGATGAACAGAATGTTTTGTAAAAGTTAATATTTGAGTCTGATATTTGATTGTTGATTTTTCTACTCATCTTAGATGGGAAGCCAGCTTACTCTGTGTGTCTCTAGTACTAGTAAGATTATCTTTGTTCCCATGTTCTTTGTTTTAAGCAAGATTTCTTTGCTTCTGTTTGGGTACTATATTTGGATTTCCTGTCATTAACTGTATTCCTGTGTTGGGGAATATAATGATTCAGGTTTGTGATTAAAAAAAAAAATCTAAATCAAATTATTTTTGCTAACAACTTTATATTTATTATTGTATACCCTAAACTTCTGCAGTACAGTATTGTCAACTATAATCAGTTCTATACAATTTTTCCTCAAAACTTACTCATTTTTAAAAAAATTTTATGTTTATTTATTTATGTAATCTCTACACTCAAATGTCGAGCTCTAACTCATGAGTCTGAGATCAAGAGTTGGGTCCTTTTCTGACTGAGCCAGCCAGGGGCCCCAGAATTTATTAATTTTAAAAACTGAAAGTTTGTTTCCTTTGGCCAACATCTTTCCATTTCCCGCAACTCCCAGACCCTGGTAAACAGCATTTTACTCTGTGTTTCTATGAATTTGGCTTATTTAAATTCCACAAATAAGTGAGATCGTAACAGTGTTTGTCTTTATCTGTCTGACTAGTTTCACTTAGCATAATCTTTCAAGGTCTGTTAATGTTGCAAAGGCAAGATTTCCTTGTTTCTCATGGCTGAGTAGTAGTTATAATTTTTCTTTTCCTGGATCAAACGGTGGTTTTATATACAACTTCTTGAGGAGCCTCCATACTGTTTTCTGAAGTGGCTGTAGCAATTTACGTTCCCACCAGCAGTATTATAGTGTTCCCTTTTCTCAATATCCTTGCCCACATTTCTTACCTCTTGTCTCTTTGACAATAGATACTCTAATATGTGTGAGGTGATTTCACATTGTGGTTTTGATTTGCATTTCTATGATGATTACTGATGCTGAGCACCTTTTAATGTACCTATTAGTTATTTGTACATCTTCTTTGGAAAAATGTCTATTCATGTTCTTTGCCCATATTAATCCCTTATTAGGTGATATATATAGTGTGCCATATATTTTCTGTCATTTTGTAAGTTCCTGTTTCATTTTGTTGATGATTTCCTTTGCTGTGTAGAAGCTTTTCAGTTTGATGTCGCCCCGCTTTTTTATTTTGCTAATGTTGCTTTGGATTTTGTTGTCAAGTCCAAAAAATCATTGCCAAGACCAGCATCAAGGAATTTACCCCCTATGTTTTCTTCTAGGAGTTTTACAGTTTCAGGTCTTACTTTTAAGTCTTCAATATATTTTTGAGTTGATTTCCATGTATGGTGTAATAAAGGAGTCTAATTTCATTTTTTTTTTTTTTTGCATGCTGGTATCCAGTTTTCTCAGCAGCAATTATTGAACAGACTATTTTTTCACCATTATATATTCTGTGTTTATTTATCCATTTGTTTATTTTACACACCCAATTCTGTTGCATTAATGTGTTTGCTTTTATGACAGTAAAATACTGTATAAATCACTGAAGCTTTATGATACAGTATGAAGTCAGAAAGTCTGATGCCTTCAACTTTGTTTTCTTTCTCGAGGTTGCTTTGGCTATTTGAATTCTTTTGAGGTTCTATAGGAATTTTAGGATTGTTTTTCTTTCTTTGAAAAATGCCATTGGGATTTTTAATAAGAATTGCATTGAATTTATAGAGTTCTTTGAGTAGTGTGGACATTTTAACAATATTTATTTTCCTGATCCATGAACATGGAATAACTTTTTTTTAAAGTTTTTGTCTTTTTCAGTTTCTTTTATCAGTGTTTTATAGTTTTCACTGTACAGATTTTTTATCTCTTTGGTGAAATTCGTTCCTAAGTATTTTATTTTCTTTGATGTTATTGTAAATGGAATTACTTTCTTAATTTCTCTCTCTCTCTTTTTTAAAAGGTTTGATTTATTTACTTGAGAGAGAGAGAGAGAGATCATGAGCAGGGGGGAAGGGCAGAAGGAGAAGCAGGCTCAGAGCTGAGCAGGAAGACCGATGACAGCTAGATCCTAGAACCCCGGAATCATGACCGAAGGCAGACGCTTAACTGACTGAGCCACCTAGGCACCCCTAATTTCTTTTTCTGATAGTTTATTGTTAGTGTATAGAAATGCAACTGATTTTGTATCCTGCAGTTTTGTGAAATATATTACTTCTAACGGGTTTTTGAAGGAGTCTTTAGGATTTTCTGTCTATGACATCATGGAATCCACAAACAGACAATTTTACTTTTTCTTTTCCATCGCATGCCTTTTTCCCCCCTTTTCTTGCATTGTTGCTCTGGCTGAGACTTCCAGTACTGTGTTTCAAAAGTAGCATGACTAAGCTTCTTTATTTTGCATATGATCTTTGAGGAAAACTTTCAGCTTTTCGCCATTCAGTATGATGTTAATTGTGGACTTGTGACATATAGGCATTTATTATGTTGAGGTACATTCCTTCTGTACCCAGTTTGTTGAGCGTTTTGATCATAAAGGAATGTTGAATTTTGTCAAATGATCTTTCTGCATCTATCTAGATGATCATGTAGTTTTCATCCTTTATTTTGCTAATTTGGTGTGTCACATATATTGATTTACATATGGCAAACTATCTTTGCATCCCTGGAATATAATCTACCAGATATTTAAGGAAGAAATTATAGCATTTCTCTACAATTTCTTTCAATGTATAAAAGCAAAGGGAATACATTCTAACGCATTCTATGATGCCGGTATTACCTGCATACCAAAGCTAGACAGAAATTTTATAAGAAAACTATAGACCAATATATCTCACATAGATGCAAAAGCTTTCAAAAGGCACCTGGGTGGCTCAGTGGGTTAAAGCCTCTGCCTTTGGCTCAGGTCATGATCCCAGGATCCTGGGTTCAAGCCCCTCATCGGGCCATCTGCTCCATGGGGAGCCAGCTTCCTCCTCTCTCTCTGCCTGCCTCTCTGCCTACTTGTGATCTCTGTCTGTCAAATAAATAAGTAAAATCTTTTAAAAAAAGAATATTACCAAATTGAACCCAACAATTTATGAAAATAATTATATGCCGTTACCAAGAGGGATTTAACCTCATGTATGCAAAATTGGATACATTTGAAAATCAATTAATGCAATACATTAACAGGCTAAAATAGAAGAATTAGATGATTTTATCAGTACATGCTGAAGAAGTTTTGACAAGACTCAGTACCCATTCATGATAAAACTTCTCAGTAAACTAGGAATAGAGGGGACGTTTTCAACTTGGCAATGGCTACAAGAAAACCCAGCTAACATCATACTCAGTGGTGAGAAACTGGAAGCTTTCCCTCTTAGATCATATGTAAGCAAGGATATCCCCTTTCACAACTTCATTTTAACATCATACTGGAAATTCTATTTAACAAGAGGAAATAAAAGTTATGCAGATTAGGAAAAAAAAGAAATAAAACTGTCTTGGTTTACAGATAACATGATTGTCATGAAGAAATTCTGAGAAACTTGGGAAAACACCCTGGAACTAATAAGGGATTGTAGTACATTTCCAGAATATAAAACTAATATAAAAAATCAACCACTGGGACTCCTGGATGGCTCAGTCAGTTAAATGTCTGCCTTTGGCTCTGGTCATGATCCTGGAGTCTTGAGATCTAGCTAAGTTGGAAGCCTGCTTCTCCTTCTCCCTCTGCTCTCCCTCATGCGCTCTCACTCTCTCTCAAATAAATAAAAACTTAAAAAAAAAGCCACACACTTTTGGGGGGCACGTGGGTGACTTAGTCAGTTAAGGCCCTTCCCAGCATCCTGGAATGGAGCCCTGTGTCAGGCTGCCTGCTCAGCGGGGATTCTCTTTCCTCTCTCTCTCTCTCTGCCCCCTTCTCACACACTCTCTCTCATGCACAGGTGTCAATGTTCTCTCTCTGTCTCTCAAATAAATAAATGAATTTTTTTTTAAAAAAAGCCAACCACATTTCTACATACCAATGAATAAGTGGAATTGTAAATTAGAAACATAATACCAATTACATTAGTACCCCAAAAATATATCTCTAACAAAATATATACAGCTTATATATGAGGGGGGAAAAATGGCAAAATTCCAGTGAATGTAATCAAAGAAAGACTAAGTCAGTGGAGAAATTTTCCATGTTTATGGTTAGGAATACTCAGTATTGTCTCCCCAGAAAAATGTATCTAGTACTTGAGAAGTACCTGAGGAAATTGCTGATTATAATGGACATATTATAAAGATTTACATATTTATTTTAGAGAGAGACAGTGAGAGAAAGAGTATATGTGTGTGAGCAGGGGGAGAGGCAGAGGGACAGAGAGAATTCTGAAGCAGACTCGCAGCTGCATGTGCAGCCCAGTGAAGTACTTAATCCCAGGACCCCCTGAGATTGTGACCTGAGCCAAAATCAAGAGTTGGCTGCTTAATCAATTGAGCCACCTTAGGTGCCCCTATAATGGACATATTATAAACTCATACATAGTATAGTGCATACATAGTATAGTACCAATTTCTTCCATTTAACAACCAGATTCAGTTAATACTAGTTTACTACCCGTTGTGCACCAGGGATTGTGTTAGGTGATGGGAATACAGCAGTGAAGAAAAGAAAAAAATTCCTACTCTCCATCAAGTCTCCATCTAGTCTTCCTCGGAGATACAGACTAAGTCAAAAACATCAGCTAATGTTAAGTTTTACAAAGAATGATACAAATAATTATGAAAAATGCAGTGTTATTTTATATATGGTAGTCATGAAAACCCCTCAGATACTGAAACTATTTAACAGTTTAACTGTTTAACACTACCCAAGGGAAGTGACAAAAGTGTCTTGTAAATATCTGAGGAGAAGAGCACCATAGAATGAAAAAGAGTTGGTTAGGCCCTAAAACAAGGGTGTGCTAGGTATGTCCAAGAAATAAAGAGCAAGCAAGTAAAATTGAACAGAGTAAACAAAATGGAGAGCAGGAAGAGTTGATCTTGTAACTATAGGTGGGGAGTGTATCATAAGTGACGATATAGGCCGTGGTGATTTCTTTGGGGTTCTGCTGCAGGAGATGCAGAGTAAAGATAAGATTTCTTTGCAGCTGCTTTGAGTTGCAGTTTTAAAGGATGTCTCTAGTTTTTGTATAAAAAAAATGTAAGTGCACAGAGATCACATATGAGGTTGTTCAAACAATATATGGAAAGTATTAAGAGGTTAGAATATAGGTAAAAGAGGTTAAAATAATTTGTTTTCTTGATACATTATAAAGAAGAGTTAATAAATTTTGGATTAGAATTGGCGTATGGCAAAAAGAAGTAAAAATGTTACTACCAAGTTTGTGAACTGAAAAACTGAAAGAATTATTATTGTTGTTGTTGTTAATCGGGTGGGAAATAGGGAAAGAAGCAAAAGGTATGAAAATGATAGGCAAGAAATAAGAATTAATCTTTGGAAATGTTAATTTTTTAACACTTCTTAGATATATTGGGAATGTGTGTTAGGTAGATAATGTAAATTTTCACATTTTTTTGAAGGTTTATTTATTTATTTATTTATTTGAGAGAGAGCATGTGTATGAGAAAGGAGAGGGGCAGAGGGTGAGGGAGAGACAGAACCTGAAGCAGACTCTGCATTGAGTGGGGAGCTGATGTGGGGCTCAGTCCTACGATCCTGATATCATGACCTGAGCTGAAATCAAGAGTCAGACACTTAACTGAATGGGCCACCCAGATGCCCCTAAATATTCACATTTTTTAACTTATGGATTTTTTTCATGTTTTATACCGCTACTTCAGGGAATTAATTTTTTCATTTAATGTAAAATAAGAATATCTTCCTTAGACATGATCTTGAATTACCAGAGTGCATATTTTCTTGTCTTGAACATATACGACAGCACATTTTATGACTATTTTCTAGGTTACCGGGATGATACTGTGTAACATTCAAGCATTACTATGAGAAAATACAGTGCAGAAATGGACAGCGTGATGCTTTTATCCAACCAAGGTAAGAGGAAAAACTGGAATATCGCTCTTTCAGAAACCATTTAGTCTGGTCAATATTAGCTGAAAAAATATTTTTTATCTCAAAATCCAAATATATATTTTAAGTTTATTTTATTTTTTTTTTTTAATTTTTTTTATTTTAATAAACATATAATGTATTTTTTATTTTAAGTTTATTTTAAATGTATTTATTTAATCTTAAACTTATTTTGAATAGAAAAACTTGGAAAAAACAGTATGTTTTTCAGGAATATCTCAGTGGCTGGAACTTATTTGATTCTAGAAGTAGAAGGCATGATTCCTGTGTCCCTTCTTTAATATACACTCTTCCCAGTTGACTAGGAATTAGAATGAATCATATTCCTACAGGGATAATAGAAATTCTCCTACCAAGTTCTTGGCGGAAGCTTTTAGTATGTTATGGACATGCAAGTTGAGATTTGTCATTTCATAATAGTGGGTGTGGCAGGAAAGAAGAAATGTTAGTTGATTATTCATATAGTGTTCCAGGTGGCGTCTTAAGATTATGATGGTGGCAACATACACCCTGTAAGTGAAACTAACCATGGTTCCAGTACTTCTGGCCGTACAACAAGAGATGAACACTGACTTGGGTGATCTCTGAAGAAAGGTACTGATCAGAATTCTTTTTTTTTTTTTTTAAGATTTTATTTATTTATTTGACAGACAGAGATCACAAGTAGTCAGAAAGGCAGGCAGAGAGAGAGGGGGAAGCAGGTTCCCCGCCTGAGCAGGGAGCCTGATGCAGGGCTTGATCCCAGGACCCTGGGATCATGACCTGAGCTGAAGGCAGAGGCTTTAACCCACTGAGCCATCCAGGTGCCCCTGATCAGAATTCTTTTTAAGAACTCTTACTATAAGAAAAGATCCTTAGGATCCTTCCTAGTCAAATATAACTCCTTTGAATTTATTTCATTCTCATATATCTATAGAAATGGGGATATGGAGGAGTAGGGAAAGTTATAAATGGAAAAGTTGTGAAAAAGTTGTGTCTTGGGGAAGGGTTCAGACAATTATCATAAAAAAGTTATTATAATTAGTGGCATGTGCTGCTTTTGAATACTTCCATGTCCCTATCTGTGAACTTTGTGATTTAAAGTTGGTTGATGAACCATAAAACAAATTTTCAAAAAATTTCTGTGTTGTCATTTCTCTTTTAATTTCAAGTGTCATTATGACAGTACCTATTTTAATATTTTACATTGCAAATGTTCAGCATTACAGAAATGTGCATTAATGATTTTCTGTATGCTAAACTGGGAAAATAGCCAAGATTTATTACACTGTTTCCCAACTCTAAACAACACACTGACACATAGGCACACTTCTTGTATATCTATGTCTTCTTTGATTATTGCAGATGATTTTTTTCTTAAACATTGCTTTCCACCTGTCAGATATTAAAATAAGATGTAGATAAATAAGGCCTTCAAATTCATGAGGCCCTCAAATTCATTCTTAGTTTAATGATAAGATTTTATTTTTATAGTTCAAATTATAGTCCTTTGAATAGTATACCTACAGTGTATACTAGGCACTTACAAATAGCCTTCTAGATTATTAACATAGTAAATTAGATTTGAAACCTTAGGTTATTATGTGGGTTGTCGCTGCTATGTAATACTAAGAAGGATTCTAGAACATATCTAAATGCTGACCTTTAGTTAAAACTATGTCCTTATCCAGAGAACATCTGCTCTTAGAAACAAGTGTGTATCTTTTAGACAGACCATTAACATAGACAATTATTAATATGGCATTGTAAATGATTTAGCAGGTGGCAAATATTAAATTGTTTAACAGGATTTGACTCAATTGTGGAAATCAAAAACTATGAATAGGATGTTTTAATGACTTTCCAGTAATTGTGCTAAATGACTAATACAACATTAGCCATTTTTCAGATTAAATTCAGATGTGGAAACGTGAATGTTTACTACCTTTAAAAATTTCTTTTAGATTTAGTGTTACATCCGTGTATTTCTCTCTGCAAAATGAATAATCATTACACCACTTCATAACATTCCCTTGCTTTCAAAATTATTGAACCAAATGTAACAGATCAAACTATGATCTAATTTTCTGCTAAATTTCACATGAAGTACTCAAAAATTTGTTAGAATATCATATCATTTTTTTAGTATTTTGATTTATACCTATGGTGTACAATTATTTTTTATAATATAAAGTAATAAAACTAATATTCTTTTTTTAAAAAAAGATTTTATTTATTTATTTGACAGAGAGAGAGTGAAAGAACACAAGTGGGGGAGTGGCAGAGGGAGAGAAAAAAGCAGGCTTCCTCTCTCTCAAATAAGTAAATAAATCTTTAAAAAAAGGTATCCATAGTCAATTTAATTTTAATGTAGGATTTGAAATGCAAAAATATTGATTCATCTTAGTTATTAACAATGAATAAATATATGTATATATAAGAATATTTTTATTACTTGAAAATTATTCATATACTTATTTTCAAAATAATAAACATTTATTAATCCACTATCCTATCCAATATAAGAATTAGAGTAGTGCCAGTATATGTAGATATCTAATACTCCTCCCCTAAGCTGTGAAGTGCACCACCCTTCCCAACATGGTAAGCACTATCTTGTTTAAATGTTTATCATTTCCCTTTCTTGTTTCTCAGTAATCATCACATATTTATGCATGGTTCTATAATATTTTAGTTATATGTATGTTTAGAGATATGGAATATGGAACAATATATAATTCACTTAGAGTTGTTTTACTTACCCAGTATCCCATATTTTGTTCTTAAAGTCCAACCACAGTGTTGCATTTCATTACAGCCTTTCATTTTTACTGCTATACACTGTTTCATTCTTTGACTACACTATAGTTTATTAAAATCCTGAAAGTGGATGTTGTATGGGTTTTAAGGTTTTTCTATTATGAGAAGTGGTGCTATGAAATTTTTTCATGAAAAGGTCTCTTTTTGCATGAAGTCAGTTTGTCTGATACTAGTTACATTATTTTAAAATTAAAGATTTTATGTTAAGATAATGATGGATTCACATACTATTGTAAGAAATAATTCAGAGAGATTCTGTGTATTTTTACTATTTTACTATCATTTATATTGGTCAATATTTATTTAGTTTTAGGTTTATATCAATGTCAATGTGGATTAAGAAATATAATTTCACTAGGAACCTTAAACAATGACTTGTTATTCTAATTATAAAACAAAATGAAATACAAGTAAAACATGTACAAGAAAGAAGAGGACAATCTTGGGTTAGGCACACTTTTCTTAAATTGGATACAAAAATGCTTTTTCAAAAAAGGAAACCTTCAATGAATTGAATTTCATTAAAATTAAGATCTGTTCTAATATTTAGAACAGTTAAGAAGGCTGAAATACTGAGAAACATTTTGTGATACGTTTTGTGATTGAGATACATTTTGTGATACATAAACCTCACATAGGTTTATGTATTTTATCTATTTATTTGACAGACAGAGATCACAAGTAGGCAGAGAGGCAGGCAGAGATAAGGGGAAGCAGGCTCCCCGCTGAGCAGAAAGCCCAATGCGGGGCTGGATCCCAGGACCGTGGGATCATGACCTGAGCTGAAGGCAGAGGCTTTAACCCACTGAGCCACCTAGGCGCCCCTCACATAGGTCTTTATATATAGACATAAACATAGATACAGGTCTTCTATATAGAACCCATAAATAATGTTATCAATTAATTATAAAAAAAATGTGTAAATTAAAAATATCAAAATATTTGACAGGTCATGAGAATTACTGAGATGGCCAGCAAATATACAAAAATATATCCTAATTACAAGGACTCAATTCAAATTTAAATCTAACCTATAGTGAGATACCATAGTGCCTACCAGAATGACTAAATGAATTTTTCTTCTAATTATCAGGTGTTTTCAAGAATATAGTTTGACACTCAGCCAACTAGGTGGCTCAGTAAATTGAGTATCTAAGTCTTGATTTAAGCTCAGGTCATGATCTCAGGGTTGTGGAATGAAACCCCACGTTGGGCTCCAAGTGCAGCATGGGGTCTGCTTATCTCTCTCCCTTTCCTTCTTGTGCTCTCTCTCTCCCACTCTCTCTCTCTCTCTCTCTCTCAAATAAATAAATAAATAAATAAAAGCTTTTAAAAATATAAAAAGAATGTAATTTGTAATTACATGTGCTATTACTAGAGTGTGAATAGAGATGTTCACTTTGAAAGTATTAACTAAGGATCAGCACACACATGTATCAGCAGAAATTCCTCTCCTGGTGACATATATAAGAAAAATGTGTACATATGTGCAATATTAGACACGCACAAAACATATATGGGGCATTATTTTACAACCCAAATATATATCACATGTATAAACATGCATGAAATGGATATATTTATACAATTATTTACTATATAGCAATAAGTAAAGTGAATCTCATAACCATAATAATGAAAGAAATTAGGAAAACACGAAAGTACTTGTGCAGTGATGACATTTTTCCAAAGTCAAAAGGAAACAAAATGAAATGACTATTACTAATCAAGATAATAG
Source organism: Martes martes (assembly GCF_963455335.1). Classification (NCBI taxonomy): domain Eukaryota; kingdom Metazoa; phylum Chordata; class Mammalia; order Carnivora; family Mustelidae; genus Martes; species Martes martes. The sequence continues at coordinate 25,721,384 of NC_137890.1, read as the reverse complement.
TTGCCTTTATGGAGGGAGAGAGAGAGAATGATTGGGAGAGGGCAGAAGGGATCTTCTGAGTTGTTATTACTTTTTCTATTTCTTGACCTTTGACAGTTGTAGTTACAGAGTTGCGATCGTGTTGTGGTAATCCACTGACCTGCAGAGTTAATGGATTGTGCACATTTCTCTTTGTATTCCATGCTTCAAAAGCATTTAGTAATGTTATAAACATCTTAAAAATTATCCTCATTCATTTATGCAAGACTTTAAACCTATAATTTTCAACACTAAAAAAATGACAATTTTCTTTTATGAAGAAGCTATAACAATTTATAATCATACAAATAATAAATAAGTCAAATGATGACTACTTTCTTGTTTATATTGGCAGCTGTTTTATTTTTAAAAAGTAGTTGCCTATCTTGTCATCTTCATTTGCTTTTGTCTGATTATTGATAATATTAAAAATGTCTTCATTCATTTACTTCCCAATTTCATCACCTAATATCCAAGATATTTAGAGCATTATGTAAACACCATGTACTTCGATTTATATATGCCTATCTGTACTACAATATGAAGTTCACAAAAGATGTCTCATTTTTTATTTTAATGTGTGAATATTCATGTTTTTGCTGTATTTAAAACTAACTTTATTACCAGAAGTGTTCCTTTATTGGTAAAAATGTTTTCTCTTAAGGAGTTCATCTCAGAGTTGTAGACAAGTCATAATAAATATGATTGGAGGGGTGCTTGGATTGCTTAATCAGTTAAGCATCTGCTTTCAGCTTAGGGCATGATCCCGGAGTCTTGGGATTGAGCCCCACATCAGCCTCCTTGCTCAGCAGTGAGTCTGTTTCTCTCCTTCTGCACTTCACCTACTTGTGCTAAATCTCTCTCTCTCTAAAATAAATAAAATCTTTTAAACAAACAAACAAATAAATAGATGTTGGAAAGTATCAGGAGATTCTAGTATTAATAAAATTTTTCATAACATAAGTTTCACAAAACAAATTATATAAGTAACATTACATAGTAGTGGGAGCAACCAATCAAAATACTGCAAATGCAATTTGCAGACTAATAGTCTGTCTAATAAAATGTAAGGTTAACTCATAGCTCCTGCTACTATTTTATTTAGCATATAGGCTAAATATAGGCTAAACCAGCAAAATTCATAAGGTGCTTCAATTCCCCTGGTCTCTCCAGCTGAGCTGGCTATGAATCAACACAAGCTGATCACAAGGTGATTCCATTTGTTTGAGAAACAAATGTTACTAAACCCACCAGCTGAGGACCCATAGCAGGCAAAGAGACAGCTGAAAGAATCCCTTGTTGGAAAAGATAAAATGAAAGTTTTGCCAGCTAAGTGGTTTACTTCCACCTTGCAGATCTCGAAAGCAGGCTTTTGGTTGATCTTGATTTGTTGTTTCTCCGAATCCTTTAATTGTCAATGAGATGGCAGGTCCTTAAGATGAGGATCTTGAGAAACTGATCTCTACCTTAGCAGAAATGTCGCTTTGAATATTAATTACTTCTGCTGGATGTGCTGGAAATACTTAAGAATAAGTGTAGAAATATAGGCTCTGTGAGAGATGGTTATCTGTTTTAATAAAGAGAAAGGTGGAAAAAATTTCTTAGAAATCATCTCTTGGTAACCCATAAAAAGCTTACTAAAATGTTAGAAAAAAAGCCACATATTTTTTGGGAAGAAATGTCACAAAATCAGAAAAACTTTTGAAAAAGAAATAGAATCAGAAAAAAAAAGGGCAAAGTAAGCAATATGACCACTATGAGAACTATAAGCAGTTATAATGTAGTATTAATTATGGTATTAACCATTAAGCAGTATTGGGCCAATCACCATCTACCTAATGCAGCAGATGATCGGTTTCCAGGAGCTATGCCTTTTATGTTTTTAGAGAAAAAGCCTAAGTAGAAGAAATGGAGAAAACAAAGTTACTGTTCCAGGGTACGTAACAGGCAGATTGGTAAGATCTGGGAAAGTTGTGCCAAGACCTAGGAAAGAATCTCCATGATTATTGACTTTATTAAAGAAGGGAGCTGATTCAGTCTTTTTTATCAGTACCAAAAGTGATAGTTATAAGAAATACAATCAGAAATAAAGGATAATCTTTCAGATCCTGAATGCAATAGCTGCCCATGAGAAAGACAAACTGTCTTTTAAATTAGGTATATGAAGCATGGAAGCACTGATGGCCAGCACCTGATACGAACTGCGTAACAACTAGACCTTGGGAAAAAATATAAGAGGCTATCAAATAGTAACTAAATTAGATATGATTGAATGGAAATATAAGCCTTAAACTAAGCCGATATTCCAAAGATTGTGACAAGTAGGAAAATTTCTAATAGATTATTATCAAATTGAATCTACAATGCATGACAGAAAAATTACTACCAAATATTGTTTATTTCAGGAATGTAATGATGGTTTCATATTTGAAAATTAATAACTTTGGTTTAGCTGGACCTTTGATCTAGATAATGAGAATACTCACACAATAGATAAAAATCAAGATAAGTAGAGAAATGGCCAAGGGTGCAAATTAATTTGATTTATAAGGCATTTAAAGTTTATTTATGATGAATTATATTTGACAAATATATTGTACTGATTATGTAGACTGGTAAATGATGCCTAGACCTGCACTTAAGTTTAGTTCTGAAAATTAATAATTTAGTAACTTGTGCTACATCAATTTAAAAACTATGTTGTGAAAAAAAGACAGTATTAATCATTCTTGATAGTGTTGTGATGGAGTTAAAATAACCTTACCATCTGATATACACACACATATCCATTAACTGTGTAAAGTCAGAATTATAAGTTTGCTTTATTATTATTGGAATAATAGTATGGGCATTTGTTCTTATACTCATATTGATATCAGCCATCAATTATTTGACTTGCAATATATTCTATTGCATTTGTTGCTGGAAATAGACATGCATAGACAGCATTTAGACCATTACCAACTTTCAAAATCTTTATTTTGCAGTTACATAATGAAGTATAGAAATTAGTTATCAATAATGCAGATCAGGTTCCAAAAGTAATTACTTTTGATTTTCTCCACTTGTTACACCTTGTAAAACACATTCATATAAATATAAAATAAGCAGAAACTACTATTCAGATATCTTATCATATTCTTCTGTATAGAAGCAGATCATCCTGCTGACACTGCATTCTCAAGAACTAATGAGGGGCTCTCATGGCATTCCTGTTTAAGCTTGTGCACGTGAATGTGTACAGCTAGAATAGAAGTGAAGCCAATAATTAAAAATAAAAAGAATTCTAGGAACTTGAAAGATAAATCAAAAGAACAAGGAGAGGGGCACCTGGGTGGCTCAGTGGGTTAAGCCTCTGCCTTCAGCCCAGGTCATGATCCCAGGGTCCTAGGATCGAGCCCCGCATCGGGCTCTCTGCTCAGCGGGGAGCCTGCTTCCCCTCCCTCTCTCTGCCTGCCTCTCTGCCTACTTGTGATCTCTGTCTGTCAAATAAATAAATAAAATCTTAAAAAAAAAAAAGAACAAGGAGAAGCTTTTAAAATGATAGTAAGACAACTCAGTGTTTTAGCTTCATTTCTCTGTTTCCCCAAATTTGATCAGCAGGACAACATTAGAAATTTATTTCTAGACAACTTCCTGGTCCAAATTCATTTTCAAATCATGGAGTCATTTGGGAGTAATAATTTCTGCATCTTTAATAAGCCTCCAAGTGACAGTTTTTCACAACACAGTTTGAGAACTACTGTTCCTTCTTGACATTAGAAAACTTCCATTTCTGGTTTTTTTTTTTTTTTTTTTTTAAAGCAGACCTCATTCTAGAGATTCAATTTTTTTTTTAACATTTTTTTTTAATTTATTTATTTGACAGAGATCACAAGTAGAGGCAGACAGAGAGAGAGGAGGAAGCAGTCTCCCTGCTGAGCAGAGAGCCCAATGTGGAGCTCAATCCCAGGACCCTGGGATCATGACCTGAGCTGAAGTCAAAGGCTTTAACCCACTGAGCCACCCAGGCGCCCCCTTCCATTTCTGTTTTTGAGAGGAATTTTTTAATGCTCAACAGCTGAAGTCAAAGAATGACATGGACAGCAAAACCTTTATCCCATTTGAAAGAGTCATTTTCAGCTCAACATTATTAAATTTTGAGTAGAGATCATTATAGTGATGATTTAATCACAAATAAACTTCTCATAAATAGAAGAAGAAGGAAGACTCTCTAGCATTTGAGTTTTATGAAAAAATATGTGGAATGCACTGGTTTCTATATACTGCTACTATTTCACTTGAAATGGTAATGAGCCAGAAAATAAGATGTAATGATTGAGGTGACACCAAAATATCTCTGTTATGATCAAACTTTCTAGGGTATGGTTTCAGGTGGAGTTGTCAAAAATTCTCATGTTTAAGCATGCAACTTAGAACTCCAGATGCAGATAGGAAACAGTGAAACTGTTTTTAAAAAGTATAGAAAGGGTATTCCAGTTAATAACACTGCATAATAATGTACACATTAATTAGTAACTTGCAGTCACAGCCCTCCTCTTATTATTTCTCATGATTTTGCATATCAGGATTTGAACAAGGTTTCATCTAGATTTCTGGCCTAGGAACTCTCATGGAGTTAATCAGACATATCTGGAGCTGAAATGGCAGAGGTTTGGATGGAATAGATGTATGCAGGCTGGGCATTTATCTCTTTGTGTTGTTTTAGTTCTTCTCCATGGATTGATTGATTCTTTCTTTCTTTCTTTCCTTTCTTTCTTTCCTTTCTTTCTTTCTTGACAGAGAGAGATCACAAGTAGGCAGAGAGGCAGGCAGAGAGAGAGGGGGAAGCTGGTTGCCTGCTGAGTAGAGAGCCTGATGTGGGGCTCCATCCCAGGACCCTGAGATCATGACCTGAGCTGAAGGCAGAGGCTTTAACCCACTGAGCCACCCAGGTGCCTCTCCATGGATTCTTTCTTCTTTCTGTTTTGTATTTTCTTATAGCGTAACCACTTCTTGTGAGTGAGATTACTTTTACACCAAAGGTAAGGAGAGTAAAACACAAGAAGCATTGCCAGATAAAAATAGGACACAGTTAAATTGAATTTCAGATAAACATGAATAACTTTATATATATATATATATATATATATATATATATATATATATATATAGTCTGGACAATATTTGGGATCAAATTACACTTCAAAGAAAAAGGTATTTGTTGTTTATCTGAAATTCAAATGTAACGAGGCACTCTGTATTTTTATTTACTGCATCTCATAACCATGGACCAACTCTGGGTGGTCTTCTGTTTTCATAAATAAAATTTAAGTGGGACACAGCCAAACCAAATCATTTTGGTATTGTCTATCGAAGCTTTAGTGCTGCAAGAGCAGAGTTGAATAGTTGCAGCACAGACCACATGCCTGGCAGAGTCTAAAATATTTACTATCTGACCTTTACAGAACAAGGTTTGCCAGTCTCTGCCTTGTAAGGCAGCTTTCCTGTAAGAAAGGTCAAAGCTATATCTGCTTTCATAACTAAACCTGGGAGGTCTCATAGCTCACTTCTGCCAAAACTAAGGTGAGAAGAATTCAACTTCAGGTTGCAAAAAGGAAAGGGAAATTTCCAGAAAAACATGACAGTAAATCTTTTGTAGCCCCTGTTAGAAAATACAAATGTCTACTTACAGGATTGTGACTTGTCTTAAGACAGCATTCTGAAAACAAATGGGGCAATTCACAAACAAGAAAAGTGATTTCTTTCTTCCTTCCTTTTTTTTTTTTTTTTTAAGATTTTATTTTCTCAATAATCTCTACACCCAATGTGGGGCTCAAATACACAGTCCTGGGATCAATAGTTGCATGCTCTACCAACTAAGCCAGCCAGGTACCCCAAGAAAAGTGATTTCTATTTGAAAGTTGTCCACCATAAAAATTTGGAGATGTGTGGAATAGAGATGTTTCTAATATAATTCATAGAAAATAAAATAAAATATAGTATTGCTTTTTAAATAAAGCCTCAGCTTATATTCATGTCCCAGACAATTTTACTTAAAGAGTAGAGAAGAGAGAGACATATCGAGTCTTAGTGAAAATGTCAAGTTTTCACTAATACAGGTTTCCTGACACTTCTAATTTGCCTATTTAAGGAACTATGTAAGATATGACTGGTGTCATATCTTAAGGTACTAAATAATTGAGCTTGGACTTAATTCAGAATGTTTAAATTTCAAAAATCATATTTTTATTTTTATATTTTTCTGAAGTAATATATATGAATTTAGTATTTATAAATTTAACCTCCCTTAAATCAAGTTTAGGTCTTCATAAACCAACAATATGTTGAATTGCAGCAAGTATAAGAGTAACCATAAGATAATCTGGTTGATTTATAAAACCAATGAAGATGTTAAGTCATAACTTTTTAAATCATATAACAACATTGTTTCCATATGGATGTTTAATGCTTTGACTTAATCCAGATGTCTCTTCATTATTTTTAATCTTCACATAAACTCTGAATACTGTGTATCTAAGATAAATATTCACATTAATTATATAAAATGATCTCATTTTTATGTTTAATAAATACTTGCACATGAAACAGATTAAGGACTGTCATATCATTGAAATAATACAGAACTTGATGCATGTCTATATTATGTGTTTAATAGTAAAAATTATAATAATTCACTCCCAATTTTAAACATGGAACCTATCCACTGAACACAATGCAGTCTATTTACCTATCCAATTTTTTTAAGTTAGTAATGATACAGTAAAAATAATTGGAGCTATTATAATTTGTAACCAGTAGCTCACATTGATTAACAATAGAAAAAAAAGAAAATGCTAAGATGCAGATGTATGTGGTTATCAGTTTGATTCCCCAGAGCAAATTATCTAATTAATTAAATGGAAAATTATTAATTATCTTCAAATAAAACAATCATCTACATTGTGTGCTATTATGTCAGTTGATTCATGTACCTATGTATTTAGGAGAGAAAACTAAAGATTCCAGTGTCATATCAATTACTCAACAAGTGTATATAAGTAAAATATACCTCAGAAATATTGTTAAAACTCTGCAGTTTAATTTTCTAGATACCTACATTTTAATTTTTTTTTTACTTAATTCTAAGAAATACAGAGTTTATATTCAACATTTTCATTTTTTTAACTCTTTTTGGCCATTTAGAGATAAAATGCCACAAATCTTTGTAAGATGGTATTATTGTTTTTATACTATAGGTGCCCCAAGATAACTACTTGGGGTGCCTATGTGGCCCAGCTGGTTAAGTGGCCAACTTTTGGTTTCAGCTCAGGTCATGATCTCAGAGTTATGATCTCAGAGTTGTGATCTTCTGCTCATGAGATCAGCCCCAAATGGAGCCCTGCATCGGGCTCTGAGCTCAGAGTGGAGTCTGCTTGAGTTTCTCTCTCTTTCTCTTTCTCCCTCTTTCCCTCTGCCCTTCCCTGCTCTCTTGTGCTCTCTCTTTCAAATAAATAAATAAATGTTAAAAAAATAAAAAATATTAGACAAGTACCATTATTCTGTACAGGTAATATGCCAAATAATTTTTGTCATTAGAATATCTATAGAATATGGTACTGGCACAAAAACAGACACAAAGGTCAATGGAACAGAATAGAAAGCCCAGAAATAGACCCTCAACTCTATGGTCAACTAATCTTCGACAAAGCAGGAAAGAAGGTCCAATGGACAAAAGACAGTCTCTTAAACAAATGGTGTTGGGAAAATTGGACAGCCACATGCAGAAAAATGAAACTGGACCATTTCCTTACACCACACACAAAAATAAACTCAAAATGGATGAAGGACCTCAATGTGAGAAAGGAATCCATCCAAATCCTTGAGGAGAGCACAGGCGGCAACCTCTTCGACCTCAGCCACAGCAACTTCTTCCTAGGAACATCACCAAAGGCAAGGGAAGCAAGGGCAAAAATGAACTATTGGGATTTCATCAAGATCAAAGCTTTTGCACAGCAAAGGAAACAGTTAACAAAACCAAAAGACAACTGACGGAATGGGAGAAGACATTTGCAAACGACATATCAGGTAAAGGGCTAGTATCCAAAATCTATAAAGAACTTTCCAAACTCAAGACTCAAAGAACAAATAACCCAATCAAGAAGTGGGCAGAGGACATGAACAGACATTTCTGCAAAGAAGACATCCAGGTGGCCAACAGACACATGAAAAAGTGCTCCACATCACTCGGCATCAGGGAAATACAAATCAAAACCACAATGAGATACCACCTCACACCAGTCAGAATGGCTAAAATTAACAAGTCAGGGAATGACAGATGCTGGTGAGGTTGCAGAGAAAGGGGAACCCTGCTACGCTATTGGTGGGAATACAAGCTGGTGCAACCACTCTGGAAAACAGCATGGAGGTTCCTCAAAAAGTTGAAAACAGAGCTACCCTATGACCCAGCAATTGTACTACTGGGTATTTACCCTAAAGATACAAATGCAGTGATCCGAAGGGGCACATGCACCTGAATGTTTATAGCAACAATGTCCACAATAGCCAAATAATTTATGTCATTAGAATATCTATAGAATATGGATTATATTGCTAAGTCTTTACTGCAGAAAGAAAAACTAAGTCTCATCCAGCTTACATAGTTAGTGAGTGGTCAGACTAGTATATGAATTTGTGCAATCTGGTTCTAAATTCTCAGCTCCTCAATACTACAAAACATTTACCAAATAATTAATATTGAAAGTACAAACAAGAAAAATTAAATCTGTGAACTCACAAACTTCTTTCACAGTATAGTGTTAGAGGTGACATTAGTTAATAAATGATAAGATAAATAGAATAATGAACAAAGCCTTATGAGATTGCAAAGAGGAAGGGAATCACATATATGGCATCTGAACTAAGTTTTAATAATTACTATCCTTCCAGCAGGTAGTAAGAAATGTTATCATAGAGGAAATGAACATGTACAAAGTCATAGAAGCATGACATTTTTTATTGACCCTCCAGCTTCCCCTCTTTGCATAATTATCAGAGTATACTTCTAACATTCTGAGGTCGTTTTTATGATAGCATGTGTAAAGCAATATTTTAATTGTGCTTTCTCTGTCATTTTCAACTATTTTTTTAAAAGATTTTATTTATTTATTTGACAGACAAATCACAAGGAGGCAGAGAGGCAGGAAGAGAGGGGAGGAAGCAGGCTCCCTGCTGAGCAGAGAGCCTGATGTGGGGCTCGATCCCAGGACCCTGAGATCATGACCTGAGCCGAAGGCAGAGGCTTAACCCACTGAGCCACCCAGGCGCCCCTCATTTTCAACTATTAACTATTAAATACTAGATACTGAGTTCTACATATTTTTATTTAATATATTTATTTTTTATTGTGTTATGCTAGTCACCATACAATACATCATCAGTTTTTGGTATAGTGTTCCGAGATTCTTTGTTTGCATATAACACTCAGTACTCCATGCAATCCATGCACTCCTGAATACCCATCACCAGGCTCACCCATACTTCACCCTCCTCCCTTCTAAAACCCTCAGTTTGCTTCGCGGAGTCCATAGTCTTTCATGGTTCGTCTCCCATTCCAATTTCTCTCCCTCCATTTTTTCTTTCTCCTAATGTCCTCTGTGCTATTCTTTATGTTCCACCTATAAGTGAATCCATATGATAATCGACTTTCTCTGCTTGACTTATTTCACTCAGCAGTGAGTGATGCTTTTTTTGCATCCATGTTGATGCAGAAGTTGGGTATTCAACCTTTCTGATGACTGAGTAGTATTTCATTATATATATGGACCACATCTTCTTTATCCATCCATCTGTTGAAGGGCATCTCGGCTCTTTCCACAGTTTGGCAATTGTGGACAGTGCTGCTATGGCCCTTTTTTTCACTACATCTGTATCTTTGGGGTAAATACCCAGTAGTGCAATTGCAGGGTGATAAGGTAGCTCTATTTTTAATTTTTGGAGGAATCTCCACACTGTTTTCCAAATTGGCTCCACCAACTTGCATTCCCACCAACAGTGTAAGAGGGTTCCCCTTTCTCCATATCCTCTCTAACATTTGTTGTTTCTTGCCTTGTTAATTTTTGTCACTCTGACTGGTGTAAGATGGTTTCTCAATGTGGTTTTGATTTGGATTTCCCTGATGGCTAATGATGACGAGCACTTTTTCATGTGTCTGTTAGCCACTTGTATGTCTTCATTGGACAAGTGTCTGTTCATGTCTTCTGCCCTTTTTTTTGACATGATTATCTGTTTTTTGAGTGTTGAGTTTGAGAAGTTCTTTATAGATCTTGAATATCGGTCCTTTGTCTGTGGTGTCATTTTCAAATATCTTCTCCCATTTCGTGGGTTGCCTCTTTGTTTTGCTGACTGTTTCCTTTGCTGTGCAGAAGCTTCTGATCTTGATGAAGTCCCAAAAGTTCATTTTCACTTTTCTTCCCCTTGCCTTTGGAGACATGTCTTGAAAGAAGTTGCTATGGCTGGTATCGAAGAGGTTACTGCCTATGTTCTCCTCTAGGATGGATTCCTGTCTCACATTGAGGTCTTTCATCCATTTTGAGTTTATTTCAGTGTATGGTGTAAGGGAATGGTCGAGTTTCATTTTTCTGTACATAGCTCTCAAATTTTCCCACCACCATTTATTGAAGAGACTGTCTTTTTCCCACTGGATTTTTTTTCCTGCTTTGTTAAAGACTATTTGACCATAAAGTTGAGGGTCCATATCTGGGGTCTCTACCCTGTTCCATTGGTCTATTTTGTTTTAGTTATCATTTAATTTCTAACTTATAATTTAGTGCTTAGCTAAAGCAGAGGTGCTCAAGAAAAGTTTATTGAATAAGTGAAAGAATTAACAATGGAAACTGACACATTTAAGATGCTTAGTTGGTATAATTACTATATTAAATTGTTACATTTAATGATTAATTATTAAGGTAAAAGATCTGAGAGGGAGAGAGAAACATTTATGGAAACAGGATTCAATTATTTTAGTTAGACAAAAAGTATCTTGATAACACACTGTATTATTAAGTACTTTTCTAATTTTTTTTAAGAAGGGAGTGAAAATAAAATCAGCAACTACTTGCACTCAAACTCTATATTGTATATAATTAACTTTTTTTGGTCCATAAATCCACTTTTCAAACTGATTAAAGGTTGTAGATCCGTTCTTAGAGTAGTGTTTGAATTGTATGAAATACATAAGATTACAAAGGAAACAAGCTATCTTGTAATATAGTTATATATTTGTCAGATAAGCTTGTTCTGTTTTATTATGGATTTATCTTTATTAATTTATTAAATAATGAGATCATGTAGCTGGCCTAATAATTATACCTTCAAAATAAAATTAGTATAAATGATATTTTGACACATCTACAAATTATACCTTCATGATGGAAAGACAAAACACAAAACCACACCAACAACAACAAAAAAAGAGAAAACAAAAGGAAAAACAAAAATTCTTGCTTATCCCATCTAAGAAATTCAATTTTATCAGAATTACATGATTTTATTGGTACTATCTATCAATTAGCAGTCACAATTAAGTTATGTGAGACAAATATGTTACATAAGGTTCCCAAAATGACCCTGATTCTTTATCAGAATCACTTCCCTTGCCTTATGGTTTTGAAGTCTACTCCTATTCTAATTATTTCCTTGAGATGTGACTTGCTTTGGCCAAGGGGTTTTTAGCATATGTGATACAAATAAAGGGTTATGGAAGCACACGTACAATTGGATTTGCTCTTCTTTTGCACTTCTGCCATTGTCATAAGAATATGCCCAGGTTAGCCCTCTGGCAGAAGAGATATGTGGTCCAGCCATAATTTACTTCAGTAGCCCCAGCTGAGGCCATCCTAAATGAACAGACAGCTGGCCAAATCCCAATATGTAAACTATCTCAGCAAAGGTCACAAAGCTGCCTCAGTGACTTCTACATGACCCCAGAAATATGCCTTATAAGCACTGTTGCCATATGCAATCATCATTTTGGCAAGAAGAAACTAATCCCACTCCACACTCTTCATTTAATGTTATGTCAAAATGAAAGAGTAAAATAGAATACATTTGTTTGATTTGAAGTATTTATGTATGTGTGTATATACATATATATTATGAAAACTTTTATATCTCTTATTTTTCATGAAATCTTATTCTGCACATAGTGATTAACAACCAATGAAGTCAATCTGGCCCATAGTAAGGATTCAAAAATACATATTTCCTAATAAATTATAGAATCACTTTCACTTAAAAACATATTTTAGAGTAAATATGAGATTAATCATAAACAAGGGCCATCTGTAGTAAACTTTTGATTAATCCCTCCTTTGAGGAAAGAACTGGTATAACACCATACACTATAAAAAGGCATATGAAAAAAACATAGCAAAAAGCTACTCTTTTTCAAGGAGCTAAATATTTACATAAGGTGTAAAGAACGTGGAAAAACCATGTGAGTCGAACTTATATTTACTCACCTACTATCCAGCTAAGAAACAATTTCCCTTAATGTCCATAATTTATCATTATGCCTAATGATAAATTACTTAAATGCACTGTACATGTCCTGCTTGATTTTTACTTAACATCAAAAGCAGATTGCTACATCTTTTAGCCCAACATTTTAATTTTATTTTAGAAAGAAAGCCATCTAGCTGTAGAAAGTAAAATACAGTGCATGCTAAGTCAAGTGTATCTGCTTTGCATTTTCCAAAGAAATTGTTTTCATCATCAAATATGGGTATTATGCAAAAAGGAAGCATGATTAAAATACAGTTGCACCCAGTGGCCCAAAGAGAAGAAGCCAGTCTGTCAGAAATAAAAATAAAAATTCAAAAGAACAAAATGAAGTTAAGAAAGGATAAAAAAAAAGTTGTTATTATATAAAACAAACCCATGAGAATATCAAATAGTTTGAATGCTATGCTATTCATCTATAAAAAAGAACTTTGGGAAAAAAAAATAACGAAACTAGTAACTAAACTTTTCTCACAGTCAGAAAAAACTACCGAAATAGATTTAATATTATTCAACAGAGTAGTTAAAATAGTGCCATATTTCATCTTTTTAAACTATTATCACTGCATTGACACCTGAAGTCATATAGCTTTACTATAAAGCCAAGATTGAAAGTATAGTTGACCCTTGAACAGTATAGATTTGAACTATGCAGGTCCACTTATTCACAGATTTTTTACAGTACAATACTGTAAATGTATTTTCAGTTCCTTAGGATTTTCTTAATAACGTTGTTAGTCTAGCTTACTTTGTTGTAAGGCTATGGTATATAATACAGGTAACATGAAATATGTGTTAAACAACTTTGTATTTTGGTAAGCCTTCCAGGTAACTGTAGGCTATTAGGAGGAAAGTTTTTGCAGAATAAAAAGTTACACGAGGATTTTTGACTATGTGGGATATCAGTGCCCTGAACCATTTCCATGAATCAGTAACCAAGTTCCATTTAATCTCTTTTCACTCAATCAAACTTTTCATAAGTATTTCTTGAACACCTGCTGTTTTTCAAGCCTTGCTCAACTTGCTGGTGACAGAAGAGTCAATAAAATTGATGATATATCTACTCTCATGAGACTCACTATTTAATGGAAACAGACAAAATACTTTTAGGAAGCAGAACAAGAAACAAATGTTTTGTCCATTAGGGATAAATACTCTGAAAAAAAAATAGACAAAGCTGAAGACATAGAATGTAGAAGATTATTATTTTATAAGGAATTATTATTTTATTAGTAATAATCACTCTGATGAAGTAAAATTTGAGTAGAGAATGAGGGTTATGTAAAAGGAAATCATGTCCATATTTGGGTGTTATGGGTTGAAGTTTGTCCCCAAAAACTTATGTTGAAATTCTAACTCTCTGATAACTGAATTTGATCTTATTTGGAAAAAAAATCTTTGGAGATGTGATCAAATGAAGATGAGGTCTTTCGGATGAGCCCTGGTGCAATATGGCCAGTGTTCTTAGAACAGAAGACAGTGGCACAACAGCAAGAATGCCATGTGACAGTAGAAGCAGAGACTGACATGCTGCATCTGCACACCAGGGAACCCCAGCAGTTGCTGACAAACTGCTAGAATCTAGAAAATACAAGGAAGTGGGCTCCCCTAGAGTTTCAGAGAGAGCCTGGGCCTGCCAATACCATGATTTTGGACTTCTAGACTCCAGACTGTGAGACAATAAATTGCTGTTGTGTTAAACCACCCAGTGTGTGGTGCTTTGTTATGGCCACCCTAGGAAGGAAACTAACATGATGAGAGAAGATAATTACAGATTATAGAAACAGCAAGTGCAAGAAGCAACTTATAAATATTCTAGCAGAAAGAAAAGTATAGCAAAGGTGGCAAAGGATACAGAGAGCGCTCATGAATTAAGACTACTAATTCAGTCAATTTCATTAATCAAAAAGTTACTTTGTAATTAAAAATAATCAAGATTAGGGGCGCCTGGGTGGCTTGGTGGATTGAGCCTCTGCCTTTGGCTCAGGTCATGGTCTCAGGGTCCTGGGATCCAGCCCTGCATCAGGCTCTCTGCTCAGCGGGGAGCCTGCTTCTCCCTCTCTCTGCCTGTCTCTCTGCCTACTTGTGATGTCTTGCTCTCTCTGTCAAATAAATAAATAAAATCTTTAAAAAAAATAGTCAAGATTAGGAAAATATAACAGTGTACTAAAAAATAAAGCCTAAACTGGTCTATAAATTTGAGTGTTTTCATTATTAAATGTGATAATGAAAGAACACTAGAAAATTAAGAAAACTATAAGAAATAAGAAAACAATATTTTCTATAAAGAAGGAAAATATTGAATCTGCAAATAAAAGACAATATGTTGCAGTAGAATTAAATCAACAAACAAAAATAATAGATATGACAAAATAAATATATTTTATTAAAGAAAATTATAAAATTAAAAAAAATCGCATACTATCTACTTACTGATAGTCCATTTTCCTTTGTGTCCTAAGCATATGACAAATCTAAATTGGTCCAAAGATGAATAAGCAAGTGACCTAAACAAGGCAAAAGAAAAACAATCATTAAGATTTTTCATGTAAGGACGCTTGGGTGGCTCAGTCGGTTAAGCATCTGCCTTCAGCTCAGGTCATGATCCCAGGGTCCTGGAATGGAGTCTCATTTGGGGTTCCTTGTTCAGTGGGGAGTCTGCTTCTACCTCTGCCTCTGTTACTGCGCCCCCCACCCCCCACTTGTAGTCTCAAGCTATCTTTCTCTCTCTCTGGCAAATAAATAAATAAAATCTTAATTTTTTTTTTTTTTTAAATCTAAACCATAGGATGAAACTCATCCCCTCTTTATTTGTAAAGCTCTGGGGGAAAAAAAATAATATAATACAGGTAACATGAACGCCTATTGACCTTAATGCATTCCTTAAATTTATTTACTACGTTATTTTTCTCATTAGCTCTTATCACTTTTTTGTTTTGTGTATTCTCCATTTGCTAAATAGAGGGGAGAGGGGTTTTATCCATTTTATTCATTGTATTCTCCAGTGCTGGAAGAAATTCCCTACTACTGTTAGTAAGAGATTCAACAAGTATGTCTTAAAAGAATTCATGTTATAACCTTCATTGTATGTGTGCATGTATTAGCATGTATTTTAAAGGAATGCATCTATTTTCATTTTAGAAATGTATAGGAAATAACAATAATATTTTCCTTAGATATTATTTGTTCTTAGATATTGTTACCTATAGAACTTATTATATGCATTTCTTCTTTTAGGGAAAAAAATCTACAAAATATTGCATTAAAATTGCATTTATTATGAGCACTTACTTTACTACCTTATCACAAAAATTTTCAGTGTAATATTTTGGAAATTTCTCTGGAATTACATTAGATGAAACTTTCCAAACTTTTTATGTGCCTAAGTAAGGGAATTTTATTGCATATGCCATTAGGAGCAGTGACTCTGATGGGTTAATAGGAATCATAAGGGCATATTAATATTGAAAATTTATAGGCTATAAAGCACTTTATATCTACCTTTCTATATGCCCCTTAGAACAGAACTCCACTAATAGCTTAAAATTGTTTTTCAACTTTTTTGCAATTTTTTCCCCAGTAAGTAGTTATTTTGCCACTGTCCTGTTACTGTTTTTGTAATGGACACATAAAGTATGAAAAACATAAAAATTTAGGGAAATAATCAATGGGAATGATTTTATTCAAAATAAATTGCAGCAGCCTCCATTAAAGGAATTAATTTTGTCTGTCTTTATCCAGATTTTGGGAAGACTGTCCTGTGAACACATTCTGTTAGATTTCCAAAAAAAAAAAAAATTGATTTGATGCTTATTTTTTTTTTTCTTGTAAGAGGTATTCTTTTTCTTTGCTTTTCTTCTTTTGTTTTTCTTTTCTACATGTTTATGCAGAAACCAAAAGGCTTTTTCTTTTTGATTATATCTAGCTGCCTCTCTGTAATGATAATAAATAGAACCCTCAAAGAATAGCCTGCTCTCAAGAAAAAGGGTGATGAATTAAGTGCTGTGATAAAAATCAGAATATAGTTACTCATATAGCAGGGCTTAGCCTGGAAAGGACATGAAAGATCTCTAGGGGTGATAAAAATTTTCAGTGTCTTGATTTGGATGCCATTTACACAGAATATGCCTATGTTCCTGTATACTCAAGGTTTATGTACTTTTTATAAAATATGCCTCAATAAAAATAATTTTAATATAAATATAGAAATAATTTTATTTCTTAATTATTAATTATTCTGTGTGTGTGTTTTCAAATATTGAATCACTACTATGCTGAATCAAGCAGAAGCAGCCTTACAAAATAAGTCATGATTAGTAGAATAGCAACTTTGTGTGAAGGAAAAGGCATTCATTGCCCTTTATCCAGCAACCCTAAATCAGAAGTACACAACTTGGAGAGCAAAACATGGGTTGTTTTCTCCTCCTGTTACCTGCTAGTGCAAGACACAAACTGCTCAATGCATGCAGCTGCCCTGATCAATAGTCTAAAGATTGGGAGGAGAGGAGGACAACATAAAATCTAACTTTAAGAATTTACCTGATAAGATAGCAAACTAATACGTGCTACCCCCAGTATGCAGAGCCCTTCTCTTTTAAATACATCAGTAATATAAAATATTTTCATATTAAATTTGTTATAAATTACTATTCTTTTTTTTTAAGATTTTATTTATTTATTTGAGAGAGAGAGCAAGCAAAAGAGAGCAATGGCAGAGTGGGGGAAGGGAGAAGGGAAACACACTTCCCTGCTGAGCAGGGAGCCCAAGAAGGGGCTCAATCCAGGACCCTGGGATCATGACCTAAACTGAAGGCAGACACTTAACCAACTGAGCCACCCAGGCACCCCATAAATTATTATTCTTATGGTAAAAGGAATTCTGAGGCTGTTTTGATATTCAAAAGAGGGAAATACTATGATTGTATTCAAGGTAAGTGAAGATGTCTCCATGTGCCACACTGTTGCTTCCATATACGACAGCTAGGCTTTTTACCATTTTTATCTCTGTATTTAAACCTAGTACGTGTGTCCTGGACAGTTGTCTGTGTTTTCATTTAAAATACATTTGAATAGAGCATATTTTCACATGACTAAAAAAAATAATCTATGAATGTAAATGCCCCCTTCCCTGATGATATTTTTTTGTACTTTTGCAGTGTTAATGTTTGTGGAAGCATAGAAATAAATCCCTACCTTCCCTTGTTTAAAAGTTTTTATTTATACTCCTATTAGTTAACATACAGTATAATATTAGTTTCAGGTGTACAATTTAGTGATTGAACATTTCCACACAACACCCAATGGCCATCACAAGTGCCGTCCTTAATCCCCATCACTTCTTTTTAGTAAAGGAAGTAGGACATTTGATATTCTGTTTCCCACATGATTGTTTGGTTAACAATTTATCTGGGAGAAAATTCAGTATCTTCCATAGTGTGCCCTCCTTCTTTTTCTTCCGTGGTGCATATTATTACATTTGTGGATATACCATGATTTATTTAACCAGTTATCTATAGCTACATATTTGAGTTGCTGAGAATATTTTGCTGTTTCAAACAAAGCTAAATGAATAAACTATTACATATACTATTTCACATGTGTAATAATTTCCATAAGATAAATCTGCAGACATAAAATTTCTGGAAGAAGCTGTATATACACGTGTAATTTTGATATATACTGCCAGTTTCCCCTCAGAAAAGTTTGTGCCAATGTACACTCTCAGCAGTAATATATGAGATATACTGTTTCCTTAGTCTCACAAAAAGAAGGTGTTACCAGCATTGGATTTTGTCAGGTGGATGGATAGAATATTGTATGACAGAGTAGTTTGCTTTATTTTTTATTGAGGTAGAATTTACACATAGTAAAAAGCATAAATCTTAAGTGTACAACTTAATAGAGTTTTTAGATATGTATGAATTTTCACATATGTTCCCCATGTGAACACCACCCTTGTCAAGATATAAAGCAGTCCCAGCATCCTGGAAGGCTCCTTGGTGCTGCTCTCTAGCAGTACAACTTTAAGGACAACAAGTATTCTGTCTTCTACCATCAAATATTAGTTTTTCTCATTTTGCACTTAATATAAGTAGACTATAATAACATTAGTGTTGTGGTATATCTGGCTTTTTCCCTCAGTATTATGTCTGTGATATTTACTCATGGTATTGAGTACACAAACTTTTCATTCATTTTCAATGTTATAGTATCCCATTGCATGAATATGTCACAATTCATCTGTTTAATGAATAAGTAATTCTTGAAGCAGCTCCCATTCTTTGCTATTAAAAAATATTCTCCTAAATGTGTTTTATGTGCATCCCACAATATTTAATATATTGATTTTCATAATCATTACATTGAAAACATTTGTTCACTCATATTTGATTTCTTCTTGCCCATAGGTTATACAGATTTATGTAGCTTAATTTCTAAACATTTGGAAATTTTTCAGTTAGCCTTGTAATGCTGCATTCTAGTTTGACTGCACATATTAAGAGAATATACACACAAGTAATTTAAAGTTTTAGTATTGGTTGCTGCAGGTTTTATATTTGAAAATGTTAATTTCAACATTCATTTGAAAAGATGGTATTTTGCAGATGTTGGATATGATGTTTCACATATCTTAAATAAATCAACACTTAACCATGTTATTTAAATTTCTATGTTTTTAATGACTTGTTTGCTTGTTTATCAGTTTTTAAGAGAGGTCTGTAAAGTACTTATTGTGGAATTTTCTTCAGCATTATTCTGTCAGATCTTCATTTTTTTGGGAAAATACTCCTGTTAAGTGTATAAAATTTTGGATTAGTACATCTTCTTCTACAAGTGATATTTTGAATCATAATAATGTATCTCTTTACCACCTGTATTTTTTTGGTTTTAAATTTTATCTAATATTTAGATGGCCATCTTTGCTTTGTTTTAGCAAACATTTGCATAATACTTTTTCTGTATATTTATTTTCAATTTTTCTGTACCCTAATGTATGTGGGTGTGTTTTATAAATAGTACGAATGTTTATAAGTCATACTAAATGTTGTGTACTTTCTCTTTAATCTAGCCTGAAAATTTATGCACTTTATGAAGTTTAGAAAATTTGCATTTAATATATTTGCTGGTAGTTTCATATTTAAATTTATTATCTTGCTGTTTGTTTTCTATTTTTCCAATGTGATCTTTGTTATTTTATTTTTCCTTATTTTCCTCATGGTAACAATACTTATTTTTCTTATTGTATTTTAATTCTGTTTTTTCTGTGCATATTGAATATAACTATTTTAATGTGTACCCTGGAATATTTTATTTATTTGATTACAAATGAGCTTAACAATGTTTTCATAGGTTTAAGATATTTACCCTTTTTGTGTATGTGAGCTGTCTGTTCATATCCTTCAGCCATTTTTGTGTTAACTTGTAGATTCTTTTTTTTTTAATTTTGTGAAAGATCTTTATCAGGGGTTAAAACCTTTTGCCATGATGTAAGTCTTCAGAGAAAGACTTCTTTCCTTGCAGTTTTTGCAACTGAATTTTTAAATTTAATTTTGTAAATAGAGTAGTATAAATTTGCATTTAGTTGTGAGAAATAATACAGAAAACTCTTATATCATTTATCCTTTAGCCTGTTTCCCTAATAGTAACATCTTGCAAAACTAAATGCAATATCACAACCAGAATATTTGAAACAGTCCCTGTACTTTATTTAGATTTCCTTTATTTAACATATACTCGTGTGTGTGTGTGTGCCTTTAGTTTTATGCAACTTTATCACATTTCTAGATTCAGGTATCTACCACCACAGTCAAGATATTGAAAAATTCTATCACTGCAAAGTTCCTCCTGTAATGCTTTTAAACTACACAAAATAACCTCACCTCCATCACCTGTCTCTAATCTCTTTGCTTTTTTTTTTTTAACTCATCACAATTATCTCGTGATTATTCTAATTTTTTGAAATTATCAAATGTATTTTCTTTCTTCTTCCTTCCTTTCTTTCTTTTTCCTCTCTCTCTCTTCCTCACTCTCTCCTTTCTTTAGGGCTAAATAGTAATTCGTAGTACATATGGATTTCCCATAGTTTATTTAGCCGTTCAACCACTAAAAGACAATTGGATTGTTTCCAGTTTTTGCCAACTCAAACAAAACTGCTATGGACATTCATGGACAGATTTTGTGTAAAAAAACTTTTTTATATCTCTGGGATAAATATTCAAGTGTGCAATCATTGAGTCATGTGATAACTGCATCTTTATTTTTATAGGAAACTTCCAAATTGTTTTCTGTAGTAGAAATACATTTTATATTCTCACCAGCAGTATATGAGTGGTCTGTTTTCTCCTTCTTCTTAATTTCATTTAGTGCTGTCATTATTTAGTACTGTCACTGAAGGGAATCAGGGAAAAAGGTACTTACTTGGTAATTAGGAAATTTTTGGAGTCTACAAGACGAAAAGCAAACCATCATATAATGATTAGTCTAGTTGATGAAGTTGTCTTTTATAGATATATGTTAACAATTTTGGAACAGCTATATGTAATTTTTTTAATTAAACAACTAAATAAGTGAATAGTGCATATCTCAGCCAGGATTCTCACTGTTGACGTTGGATGGGTTAGAGATAAGCAAGGGAAGTAGGCTAAGATGATCTGTTTGGTAATGGATCAGGGTAGATGACATCAGCATGAACTCATGTTTAGCTTCATATGGATACAGATGACTACATATAAAAATATTTATAAATTATATACATATGCAGTATGTATACATACTACATATAGTATACACATATATTTTCTTGTCCTTCAGCTGAAAAAGGTAGAGAAGCAATGCTGTCCCAAGAGCAACAAGCACGACTAACAAATAGTAAGAAGCTGGTTTCTAATACCATTGCCCATTAAAGAATATCAAGGTTCCTTAGAGAAATGGCTTGTTATCCTTAGAGAAATGACTTGTGGGATATATATAGGATGAGCCTGGCACATCTTGTGCCAGAAAGAAAGAAAGTACTCAAAGAAAATTTAAAGGACGAGTGTGTGTCAAAGAGAAGCCAATGAATGAGATTCCAGTGGCCAAAGCTAGAAATAATTTAAGCAACAAAGTATAGTAGAACCTCACCAGATTATCAAAAATTAACAACAGTGACACTGAAACTCCATTTTTGTGTGTGCAGAGAAAGGCACCCTTGAAAGAGTATTGGAATAGAACAATAGTAACACATTTCAACACAAGAGAAAATGGCATTTTGGGGATATAATATCCTTCCAAATGCCACCTGATAAAATTGACTTGATGGCTTTTTACAGTGCACCACTAATATAATTACCACACTGCTCATAAATATACAATGCCAGCAAAACCATACCAGAGAAAAAGACCTATTACAACGTTCTGCTTCATCTACCCTAACCTATAGGAGCAGGGATTGTATTAGAGTTATGGCAGTAAGGCTTTTGAAGTATCTTTAAAACTGGAAGAATACACATTTAGTAGATAAATCCAGAGAGTATTAAAATAATATATTTTATATACTAGGTAACTTTATATATTTTAGAGGAAGCTAATTCTTTTTTTTTTTTTTTTTAATTAGGTAGGCTCCACACCCAACATGGGGCTTGAAATCCTGAGATCAAGGGTCACATGCTCTACCACCTGAGCCAGCTAGGTACCCCTAGAGGAAGCTTATTCTTGAAAGAAAGAAATTATTAAGCATAGGCAGAAGAAACTTAGGTTTAAAAGACCATGAGAGTCCCAATAGCAGTTTCAAGGAAAAGTAAATTGGAGAAAGCACTTCAATTTACTTTAAAGACCATATAGAAATTGCCTTAATTCCAATGCAGACATTATGAGGTCCTTCCAGAGAAATTGAAAGCCTAATAGAAAATATCCACTCCAAGTCAAATAGCTCTTTATTATCTGCTAGTAGCTTAAGAAAGACAATGTGTGTTAATCAAATACTTCCTACCTGTAAATCCATACAGGTACATCAAACCAATACAATCAAAATTCAGACCGCTCTAGAAAATTATATCAATAGGCTCTACAGACTGGGTTCTCAGTCTTTAACTCACAGGCCAACCAAGGAGTCCTAGGATTAAAAAAAAAAAAAAAATCCTCCTTAAAAGTTACTAGACAACTAATAATATGTACCCTAACTTTTTTACTTCTTTTTTCATTTTTTCTTTTATAATAAAGCATAGCATTCATGAATATACAAACAAGCAGAATAATCCCTCTTCAAACATGTAGTTTAAACTAGTCTGAATAAATTGAGCAGGGTAATTTTCATGTAATGCACATACAACAATAAATGGATAACTTCCTTTTAGTTGATAATCACTCTTCATGGAAAAAACATGCAAACCAAAGTGAATGTCAGAGATAGAAGTCTAACAACAAAAATTGAAAAAAAAAATGGTTCATCCATAAAGTAGTTCAGTTTAGGCAGACAAATTATGTCTTGCAGAATACTTATAACATTTCACTCTTGGTGTGATAATATGATGCTAAGGCACTGCATTGGCTTCTTTGACTCAGGCGTCCCCCAAGCCAAAGTGTAAAAGCCTAATTCCATCATTAGACTGATACCTGTCTCTCCTACAGTAATACAGCAATAATGCTTTTGCTTACAGACCACCTACCCATGAGAACTGAGATCTTTGTCCTATTACATGTTGAGATACAAAAAAGGGAAAAAGAAAACAGATCATGTTAAGAGGCAAGAAGAGATAAGTTAGACCTATTTTAATTAACACATTTAGTGAAGAATCCTCAGGAAATTTGGTAGAGGATCATGTAGATATCTGTGATAGCATTTCTGCCAGAAATCAGCAAGTGCAAAGGCTTTGACCATGGGTATTATTTTGAAAAGTATCAAGTAGGTCAGTGAATATGAAATGAATGAACAAGGGGGAGAGTGGTAGAAGATGACCCTATGTCATATAACTAGTAATTTGGATTTTACTCTGACTTCAAAAGGAAGACATTGGAGCTTTTTGAACAGAAGAATAAATAATATCATGTGTTTAAAAAAAAGCTATTTTGGATTTGGATGCATTGTGAGAAAAGTTTCTACTCTCTGTCTCTGCCCCATCTGTATGTGTTTGTATGTGCATATAGATAAATAAGGCCATATATATGTATTATATATAAACTAATATATAACATTTTATATACATAAAACATATATAAAAACACACATATATATAATTTTTAAAATATATAATACTCGGCATCCTGTGTTTTTAAGATAAATATTCTGAATGTATGGCAATCCAAGTGTTTAGAATGAACACTAATTACATCAACTAAATGAATTAAATAAATAATAAAAGAATGAATGAACAAATGAGTGAATGAATGAACAAATAGATTAACTAGTGAGTGATTTGGATAGTATGTTCATATAATATAAGTATTTTATGGTACAGATGAGCACAAGATACATTATGTTTTGGTTTAGTCAAGTATTGCTAGGCAATTAGTTTGAAAGAATAATTTGCCTAATTTACATATATTTGCACTTGGAGTTTAGGAGAGTCTAAGTACTAGCACAAAAAACAATTAGCATGCTGAATTTGTTTTCAGAGTCAATATTTACTGCAGAACACAAATTAAGTCGCATTTTAAACCAAGAATTTCTATCATGTGCTTAATAAGAAATTCTTACTAATTTATACTCATAAATTCTTAATTTATGAGTTCTTACTTTAATATATCTGGATGAACTGATACACTAAATTTGAAAAACTTTCCTGTGTCCTGTATCTGATCTGCCCTTGATCTTCAACCGCTTCTATATATGAGCAAGTAAATTGTACTTACTTATTTTTTGTGAGCTCTCCATTTGGTAATATATGATACAATAACTCAACCTTCTAATTTTGTTCCTTCTATAAGAAAAAAGAAGATTAAGTTACGTACCTACAATTACAAATACAGACATTTTCAATACACAGTTCTCTTAAATCTATCACCAAATACATAAACAACCACCCTTTTTAAATCAACTACTTGATTATAAATATACTAATTTTGTCACTTTACATTTAAATACATTGCTTTGCTTATATATCTGTCATTACACACTATACTGTAAACCCATACAATAAATGCTGATATTTTTCTTGCCTTTATATCTTGTATATCTGCAAATTGCAGTAAATAAGTAGTGCAGTAAATTTTTAATACTTTTATTGTTATGTCATTCAAATTCCATAATATTCACTTTTTTCAAGTTTATATAACACAGTGAATTGCAGTATATTTATACAGTTCTGAAAGTACCATCACAATCTAATCTTTGAACATATCCATAATTCTAAAAAGAAAACTTGTGACAATTTATAGTCACTACCCATCCCCACCCCCCAGGAATTTAAAGACATTATTTTCTCTTACTATAGAACTGGCTTTTTTGGATATTTCATTGAATGAAATTTTTTAATATATACTTTTTGTGCATTGTGCTTCTTTTGCTAAACAACATAATTTTGAGATTCATGAATGCTCTCATATATATCAGCTCTTCATTCCTTCCTATTGCCAAATAATATCCCACTGTATGGATGTACCACATTTTGTTCATCACCTATTGATGAGTCTTTAGATTGTTTCCACTTTGGTCAGTTATGCATAATGCTGCTGTGAACATTGTTGCATAAATCTTTGTGTGGACATATGTATTATTTTTCCTGGATAGATATGTAGTAGTATACTCTCTTGGTCATATGGCAATCTATTTTTAACTAAATAAGAAGTTGTCTAGTATTTTTTTTAAATAACTGCACTAACAATGTATGAGGGTTCCCATTTTACTCATCATTACTAATACTTGTTATTGTTGGTCTGTTCATTATAACAACCCTCAACAAAGTGGAATAGAAGAAATCTTTTTCAAACTTATGATGAGCATCTATGAAAAATCTGCCAATGCCATCATACCTAAAGATGAAAGACTGAATTATTTTCCCCTAATCTCAAAAACATGACAAGGATATACTCTCATTATTTCTATTAATCTTTTTACTAGAGATTCTATATAGTAGTGCAATAAGTAAAAAAAAAAAGGGATTAAGGCATTCAAATTGTAAAGGAAGAAGTGAAAGTTTTTATAGTCAGATGACATTATCATATTTGTAGAATGTCCTATGGAACATTCAGAAAGTTAAAGCAACCAAATAGTGAGCTCAGCAAGTTTATATATTTGACATACAAAAATAAATATAATTTTTATAAACTGTCATTGAAGAATCAGATTTTATAATTTAGAAAATCACCAGATAGCATCAAAATTATGGAGAAATCTGTTGAAAGATATGGAAGAATTCTGTTCTGAACATTATAAAACGTTGATGAGAAACATTAAAATACACAAATTAGATACACTATGATCATGATCAAAGATTTTATGTTGTTAATATATCAATTCTCCTCAAATTAATCTATAGCTTTAAAGTCATCTAATAAAAATTCCACTGCTTTTTTCCTCTTTTTTTTTTTGCTAGAAGTTAACAAATTTTAAAATGTGTATAAAATTTATGAAATAGAAACAGCCACAACAAATTTGAAAAAGAAGATCCATGTTAGAAAACTGACTATGATATTAAGACCAATTTTAAAGCTTCAGTAATCAAGATGATGAGATATTGTCATACAGACAGAATAATCAATGAAATTGCAAAAAGAGAGCCTACAAATAGAGACATATATATATGTTAAACTGATTTTTGAGAAAGTACAAAAACAATGCAGTGGAGAAAGAGTAGTCTTCTTTACAAATACGAATAGAAAGATTGGATCTCTACCTGAAAACAAAAAACAAAAAACACTACATATATACCTCTATCCATTCATTACAACATATACAAATATTTCCTCGAATGTAGCAAAGATCTCACTATAAAGTTTTAAGCTATAAAACTTCTAGAAGAAAGCATAGGACATAATTTCTGTGACATTGAGTTAAACAAATTTCTTAGGTATGAAACAAAAAAGTACAATTCATGTGAAGATAATTGATAAATT
Source organism: Martes martes (assembly GCF_963455335.1). Taxonomy (NCBI): domain Eukaryota; kingdom Metazoa; phylum Chordata; class Mammalia; order Carnivora; family Mustelidae; genus Martes; species Martes martes. Next base: position 25,694,798 of record NC_137890.1, on the reverse strand, counting down.
AGACTTCATCAAATTAAAAACTGCTGTCTTTTTTTTTTTTTTAAGATTTTATTTATTTATTTATTTCACAGAAAGAGAGAGCACAAGCAGAGGGAGCAGCAGCAGGCAGAGGAGGGGGAGAAGCAGTCCCCCCATGGAGCAGGGAGCTCAATGCTGGGCTAGATCCCAGGAAGTCAGGATCATGATCTGAGAGCCTGAGCCCAAGGCAAATGCTTAACCAAGTGAGCCAGACATATGCCCAAAACTGCTTCTCTTTGAAAGACATTTTTAAGACAGTGTACAGACAGGCTGCTGTCTGGGAGAAAATATTTTTAAATAACTTACCTGATACAATATTTTTACCCAGGATTTATAAAGAACTCTCAAAACTCAATAGAAAGAAATGTGAAAACCAGATTAAAAATATCCATAAAAATTGAACAGACGGGGGCACCTGGGTGGCTCAGTGGGTTAAGCCTCTGCCTTTGGCTCAGGTCATGATCTCAGGGTCCTGGGATCGAGCCCCGCATCAGGCTCTCTGCTCAGCAGGGAGCCTGCTTCCTCCCCCCTCTCTCTCTGTGCCTGCCTCTCTGCCTACTTGTGACCTGTCTGTCAAGTAAATGAATAAAATCTTTAAAAAAAAAATTGAACAGAAAACAATGAATGGCTTTTTCTAAATAATAAGTATAAATGACAAATAAGCACAAGGAATGTTAGGTCACAAATAGCATTGGAATTTTTTTTTAACAATCTGAGAGACAAAAAAGAAATTATTTTAAAATTGAATTTTCGTGGCTGTGTTTTAAAAGTAATTTTGGTATACTTTTATATTAACATTATTCTTCAGCATTTTGTACTATTTCTGTGTATTACTTCCTCTGTATAAATTTTGATAATTTATATTTTCAGAAATTCCATGGCTTACACTGTTTTGCAAGTTTATGAGCCCAGAGTTAAATGAATTCTCTTTAGTTTAAAAAAATCACACCTGGGGCGCCTGGATGGTCAGTCATTAAGCGTCTGCCTCTGGTTCAGGTCATGATCCCTGGGTCCTGGGATCTAGCCCCACTTCTGGTTCCCTGCTCAACGGGAAGTCTGCTTCTTCCTCTCCCACTCCCCCTGCTTGTGTTCCCTCTCTCGCTGTGTGTCTCTCTCTGGCAAATAAATAAATAAAATCTTTAAAAAAAAAAAAAGCACACCTAATAGCCCTTATGCAAGTATTTTTATTTTCTAAACTTTCTCTACAATCAATCTGAGTATTTTGTTAGTATTGTAAGAATTTTTATTTTTGTTTTTTAAAGTTTATTTTTTTTAGTAATCTCTACACCCATCATGGGACTCAAACTCATGACCCTGAGATCAAGGGTTGTGTGCTCTTCTGGCTGCGCCTCTGAATAATTTTTAAAAATACTATCTTAAGATATACTTCAGGAGTGACTGGGTGGCTCAGTCAGTTGAGCATCTGGTTTTACATGATCCTTGAAGTTCTGAAATTGAACCCCACATTGAGCTCTGCACTCAGCATAGAGTCGACTTCAGATTTTCTCTCTTCCTCTTTTTCTGTCCCTCCCCCCACTCACACTCCCCTCTCTTTCCACAAAATAAATAAATACATCTTTTTAAAAAAGACAGACTTCAAAGTTATTTATTTTTGGTAAACTTGATATTTGATCTATATTGCAATGTTTTCTTATCTATAAGTTAACAAATAAAGAACTTTCATTTTCTTTCAGTAAAACATTACCAGCATAATACCTTCCCATAACCAAAGGTAACACCAATGGTAATTATTTAGGGATGTCTAAAGATCTCAAAAGTTCTATTTTTATTTTAAGTCAGGGACTGTATTTCTTTTTTTAGTAAACAGGTTTTCAGGTGTTCAACCAATGGAAAAACTTAGGTTGAAATTGTCACATTCATCAAGATATTGCTATACTCATCAAAGATCTTATGTTAACATATTCCATTTTTTTAACTTAATATTCAGGATGAACAAAAGTAGTTTCCTTCAGATGAGTCATAACAGTTTTGGAAGGGAATTACCAGCAATCAGAGCCTTAGGAACTACTTTTGGATAGTGTGCTATTTTAGAGTTAATGGAACACACTTCATGAGGCAGACCAAAATATACCAATTATAATACTCGGAAAATGCATTTTTGTGAATTGCAATCATAATATCATTATTTTCTACTTTACTTTTTTTCATCGGCATGAAAACTAAAAGAATATCCTCATTAACAGGTATTGCCATATATTATACTCATTCAAAGCTTATAATATTTATGATTTCTGAAACTTATCTTGAATGATATTTCTGTTTCATCTTTGCATTAACAACTCAATTTATTGGTCATGAGAAGAAAATAGTTTCTTGGAATGCTTATAATTATTTTTTCTTAACATCAGCATGTGCTATAATTTTAATTTCTACTTAAAATATACTAATAGAGAGGAAATAATACACATTCTTTTCTCAAGCAGAAGAGAATGGTAATCACAACAGTATCTAATGTTTTGTAGATGTTAGACTAACTTCTTTTGTCTGTATTTCATTAAGAAACTTTTTTTTGACAATCCAGACAATTTCTGTAAATTATCCCATCCCAAATCAAGTAGTAAAAGATAAATCAAGCTACTGTATAGTTTTTAAGGTAAATTAGATAGTTTGTATAAAAAATTGTATCAAATTGGTCTGCCCAACAGAGCAATTAAGCAAAAAGGAGTAAAATAATAACTACTATAATAACTACTCAAGTCATAGTAGTCATTATTGTCAATATGTAATTACATGAATAAAGCTCAAACTTCCAACTGTTTATGAAAATGTGAAATTGCATTTCTTTAAATTATCATATGCCATCTATTGTCAGCTATGTCTCAAGATTGTGTGCTATGCATCAAAATTACCCCATATTTTAGTATCAGGTTTAACACTTAGATTAAATGCAGCATGATATGAATATGCTCTTGTGTTTTTGAGGTAGAAATTGACTATGCTGACCTTATCCTATTTTTAAATCAACACATATATTGCAGTCTACAGCATCATCAACTAACATTTAAAGGCTTTAAATAACATGTTTTTGAAGAATGAATTCTAGTACAAGAGCCTGAGTAATTGAATCTGAATCGACTGGTTTTATTGGTTGGGGAAAAAAATAGGGTTTATTATGACAACTCAATTTAAAATTGTCTAGTTAAGTGTAATGTGAGAATCTCTATTATAGAATTTGTCTTCAGGGATTATTCTTTAGGCTAAGACTTGATAGATGTTTTTGATGAATTTGTTAATTTACTATTCTTCAATTTAATAAAATGATGTATTAATGGATATTAGCAATTTTAGTGTAAGACCCAAACTTTAAATAACTGAATAAAGGAATAATTTCCACTCATCTTTTCTGTCCCTTTTTCTAATTTCTCTCCATCAAAGCTAAGCAATATCTCAAGACTGAATTGCCAAACAGTGTTATGATAAAAGAATGAAAGCCTTGGGATTGAGAGTAAAATAATTCAGTTCCTTTTAAAGCAGGCAATACTTCGGAGCCATCAAATATTAAAAAAAAAAATGCAATGATCTGTCATGTAAAATTAGCCTAATTCCATGTGACCATGAACATTATTTTCTCACTTCTCTGAATAGGTCATTATTTTGAATTTAATAATTTTAAAATTCCCAAGAATACCATAGAAATTGATTTTCCCCCCTTACAATCCTTTTTGAAAGCAAACGATTCATGTATAATGATACTTGTACTCCTGTCTGATTCAATTTAACTTTAAGAGGAATTCATTATTCGGTGTATGTAGTAGGTTCTATTTAATATAGCAATTCTTCAGTTATAAAAGGAAACTTAAGCAAGTCTTGTCTTCTCAACTCTCTAAAGTCTTTGGAAATTTTTACTTGCTAAGTGTGTGATTTTTTTTCCTTATAGAACAGCCCCTATTATTTCTGTTCACCATTAACTGGATTTTAGTGGCTGCTTTGATTCTAAAATGTCATGAAAATAATACTTAGTTATGTTAACTGAAAAACAAAGCCACATTTTGTACAAAAAGAACTACATAAAATCATAATTGGTCTCGCATTTATTGCTATAGTCAGGCTATAGCAGAATAGCATGATGGAGTTATTCTGTAAAATACATCTTTTTATTTCAAACTCCATTTAGTCATGCATATAATACTTGAGGCTTCTTAAAAGATGTAATTTATTTTACTATATGTGATTTTATTAGTACAGTCATTTTAGAAAACAAAAGTAATGCTAACCTATTTTCCGTAATATTAAGTTACCCACATTATATTATAACCATAATATTAATTTACCCACATTTTTATTTATTCCACTGCATTTTGTCAGAATTCTGTAGGAAAAAAAAAGTATGACTTTAATTTCTATGTATATTTTTCAATGCAACACTCAAATAGTTAAAACAATATGATGGCAAGTAACAGAATCTTTTTTTTTTCTTCATTTAATGCTTTTAGAATTCTTTATATTTAACTTAATGTATTTATTCAGATGAATACAGAGCTGACTCAACAGCACCATTTCTCTTTACTATCCTAGAGGGCATCTGCTTAAAACCTAATGCTTCATTGTTGAATGAATGGATATTTGAGCACAATTTTAATCACATTTTCTTAGTATCTGGTGTTAATCTTATATTTATCTATCTGTCATCATCTACCTGTCATTTCTCTTTCTATCCATTTTTTTTTGAGTGGAAACGAGATTAGATCACAATAAATGGCTAGTGATGTATATGGAAAACCATTTTATCCATTCAATTACTAATTTGTAAAATCTCCCAAATACACTGAAAGAAAAAAGAAAACTGCTGAAAATGGAAATTATTGGAAAACCCTCATTTAAAAAAATTTTTTTTAATTAACATATAATGTATTATTAGACGCAGGGGTACAGGTCCGTGAATTGCCAGGTTTACACACTTCATAGCACTCACTATAGCACATACCTTCCCCATTGTCCATAACCCAACCACCCTCTCCCTACCCCCCTACCTTGGGCAACCCTCAGTTTATTTTGTGACTTTAAGAGTCTCTTATGGTTTGTCTTCTCCCAAACCATCTTGTTTCATTTATTCCTTTCCTACCACCCAAACCCCCCACGTTGCCTCTAAGATTCCTCATATCAGGGAGATCATATGATAATTGTCTTTTTCTGATTAACTTATTTCACTCAGCATAATACCCTCTAGTTCCATCCATGTCGTCACAAATGGCAAGATTTCATTTCTTTTCATGGCTGCATAGTATTTCCATTGTATATATATACCACAGCTTCTTTATCCATTCATCTGTTGATGGACATCTAGGTTCTTTCCATAGTTTGGCTATTGTGGACATTGCAGTATAAACATTAGGGTAAACGTGCCCCTTCGATCACTACATCTGTATCTTTAGGGTAAATACCCAGTAGTACAATTGCTGGGTCATAGGGTAGCTCTGTTTTCAACTTTTTGAGGAACCTCCATGCTGTTTTCCAGAGTGGTTGCACCAGCTCGTATTCCCACCAACAGCATAGCAGGGTTCCCCTTTCTCTGCAACCTCACCAGCATCTGTCATTCCCCGACTTGTTAATTTTAGCCATTCTGACTGGTGTGAGGTGGTATCTCATTGTGGTTTTGATTTGTATTTCCCTGATGCCGAGTGATGTGGAGCACTATTTCATGTGTCTGTTGGCCACCTGGATGTCTTCTTTGCAGAAATGTCTGTTCATGTCCTCTGCCCACTTCTTGATTGGGTTATTTGTTCTTTGGGTCTTGAGTTTGGAAAGTTCTTTATAGATTTTGGATACTAGCCCTTTATCTGATATGTCATTTGCAAATGTCTTCTCCCATTCTGTCAGTTGTCTTTTGGTTTTGTTAACTGTTTCCTTTGCTGTGCAAAAGCTTTTGATCTTGATGAAGTCCCAATAGTTCATTTTTGCCCTTGCTTCCCTTGTCTTTGGTGATGTTCCTAGGAAGAAGTTGCTGTGGCTGAGGTCGAAGAGGTTGCCGCCTGTGCTCTCCTCAAGGATTTGGATGGATTCCTTTCTCACATTGAGGTCCTTTATTCATTTTGAGTTTATTTTTGTGTGTGGTGTAAGGAAATGGTCCAGTTTCATTTTTCTGCATGTGGCTGTCCTATTTTCCCAACACCATTTGTTGAAGAGATTGTCTTTGTTCCATTAGACATTCTTTCCTGCTTTGTCGAAGATTAGTTGACCATAGAGTTGAGGGTCTATTTCTGGGCTCTCTATTCTGTTCCATTGATCTATGTGTCTGTTTTTGTGCCAGTACCATGCTGTCTTGATGATGACAGCTTTGTAATAGAGCTTGAAGTCCGGAATTGTGATGCCACCAACTTTGGCTTTCTTTTTCAATATTCCTTTGGCTATTTGAGGTCTTTTGTGGTTCCATATAAATTTTAGGATTATTGGGGCGCCTGGGTGGCTCAGTGGGTTAAAGCCACTGCCTTTGGCTCAGGTCATGATCCCAGTATCCTGGGATCGAGCCCCGCATCGGGCTCTCTACTCAGCAGGGAGCCTGCTTCCTCCCTTCTCTCTCTGCCTGCCTCTATGCCTACTTGTGATCTGTCTGTCAAATAAATAAATAAAATCTTTTAAAAAAAATTTTAGGATTATTTGTTCCATTTCTTTGAAAAAAATGGGTGGGATTTTGATAGGGATTGCATTAAACATGTAGATTGCTTTAGGTAGCATAGATATTTTCACAATATTTGTTCTTCCAATCCATGAGCATGGAACATTTTTCCATTTCTTTGTGTTTTCCTTAATTTCTTTCATGAGTACTTTATAATTTTCTGAGTACAGATTCTTTGCCTCTTTGGTTAGGTTTATTCCTAGGTATCTTATAGTTTTGGGTATAAGTGTAAATGGGATGGACTCCTTAATTTCTCTTTCTTCTGTCTTGTTGTTGGTGTATAAAAATGCAACTGATTTTTGTGCATTGATTTTTATATCCTGACACTTTACTGAATAACCGTATGAGTTCTAGCAGATTTGGAGTGAAGTCTTTGGGTTTTCCACATATTGTATCTTATCATCTGCAAAGAGTGAGAGTTTGACTTTTTTGCCAATTTGAATGCATTTAATTTCTTTTTGTTGTCTGATTGCTGAGGCTAGGACTTCTAGTATGATGTTGAATAGCAGTGGTAATAATGAATATCCCTCCCATGTTCCTGACCCTAGCAGAAAAGCTCTCAGTTTTTCTCCATTGAGAATGATATTCACTCTGGTTTTTCATAGATTATTGATATTGAGGTATGTACCCTCTATCCCTACACCTTGAAGAGTTTTGATCGAGAAAGGATGTTGTACTTTGTCAAATGCTTTTTCAGCATCTATTGAGAGTATCATATGGTTCTTGTTACTTTTTTTTTTATTAATGTATCATATCACATTGATTGATTCGTGGATGTTGAGCCAACTTTGCAGCCCTGAAATAAATCCCATTTTGTCATGGTGAATAATCCTTTTAATGTAGTGTTGGATCCTATTGGCTAGTATTTTGGTGAGAATTTTTGCATCTGTGTTCATCAAGGATATTGGTCTGTAATTCTCTTTTTTGATGGGATCTTTTTCTGGTTTGGGGATCAAGGTGATGCTGGCCTCATAAAATGAGTTTGAAAGTTTTTCTTCCATTTTTATTTTTTGGAACAGTTTCAGGAGAATAGGAGTTAATTCTTCTTTAAATGCTTGGTGGAATTCCCCTGGGAAGTCATCTGGCCTGGGCCCTTGTTTATTGGGAGATTTCTGATGACTGCTTCAATCTCCTTACTGGTTATGGATCTGTTCAGGTTTTTTCTTTCTTCTTGGTTCACTTGTGGTAGTTTATATGTCTCTAGGAATACATCCATTTCTTCCAGATTGCCAAATTTGCTGGCGTGCAGTTGCTCACAATATGTTCTTATAATTGTATTTCTTTGGTATTGGTTGTGATATGTCCTTTTTCACTCATGATTTTATTTATTTGGGTCATTTCTCTTTTCTTGTTGATATGTCTGGCCAGGAGTTTATCAATCTTATTAATTCTTTCAAAGAACCAGCTCCTAGTTTCATTGATTTGTACTATTGTTTTTTTGGTTTCCATTTCATTGATTTCTGGCCTGATCTTAATTATTTCTTTTCTCCTGCTGGGTTTAGGCTTTCTTTGCTGTTCATTCTGCAGCTCCCTTACGTGTAGGGTTAGGTTGTGTACTTGAGACCTTTTTTGTTTCTTGAGAAAGGCTTGTATTGCTATATACATTCCTCTCACCACTGCCTTTGCTGTGTCCCACAGATTTTGAACAGTTGTGCTTTCATTTTCATTTGTTTCCATGAATTTTTTAAATTCTTCCTTAATTTCCTGGCTGACCCATTTATTCTTTAGTAGGATGCTCTTTAGTCTTCATGTACTTGAGTTCTTTCCGACTTTCCTCTTGTGGTTGAGTTCTAGTTTCAGAGCATTGTGGTCTGAAAATATGCAGGGAATGATCCCAGTCTTTTGGTACTGTTGAGACCTGCTTTGTACCTAGGATGTGATCTGTTATGGAGATTGTTCCATGTGCACTAGAGAAGAATGTGTTTTCTGTTGCTTTGGGATGGAATGTTCTGAATATATCTGTGATGTCCATCTATCTGGTCCAGTGTGTCATTTAAGGCCTTTATTTCCTTGTTGATCTTTTGCTTGGATGATCTGTCCTATTCAGTGAGGGGAGTGTTAAAGTCCCCTACTATTATTGTATTATTGTCGATGTGTTTCTTTGATTTTGTTATTGATTGGTTTATATATTTAGTTGGCTGCTCCCATGTTAGGTGCATAGATATTTAAAATGGTTAGGTCTTCTTGTTGGACGGACCCTTTAAGTATGATATAGTGTCCTTCCTCATCTCTTATTATAGTCTTTGGCTTAAAATCTAATTGATCTTATATAAGGATTGCCACCCCAGCTTTCTTTTGATGTCCATTACCATGGTGAATTGTTTTCCACCCCCCGCCCCCATGTTAAATCTGGAGGTGTCTTTGGGTCTAAAATGAGTTTCTTGTAGACAGCATATTGATGGGTTTTGAGATTTATCCATTCTGATACCTGTTTCTTTTGACTGGGGCATGTAGCCCATTTATATTCAGGGTAATTATTGAGACATATGATTTTAGTGCCATTGTATTGCCTGTAAGGTGACGTTACTGTATCTTGTCTCTGTTCCTTTCTGGTCTACTACTTTTAGGCTCTCTATTTCCTTAGAGGATCCCTTTCAGTGTTTCCTGTTAAGCTGGTTTGTTGTTTAGAAATTCTTTCAGTTTTTGTTTGTCCTGGAAGCTTTTTATCTTTCCTTCTGTATTCAGTGATAGCCTAGCTGGATATAGTATTCTCAGATCCATGTTTTTCTCGTTTAGTGCTCTGACTATATCATGCCAGTTCTTTCTGGCTGCCAGGTCTCTGTGGATAAGTCCGCTGCCAATCTAATATTTTTACCATTGTCTGTTACAGACTTCTTGTCCCAGACTGCTTTCAGGATTTTCTCTTTGTCACTAAGACTTGTAAGTTTTACTATTAGATGATGGTGTATAGACCTATTCTTATTGATTTTGAAGGGGTTTATCTGTGCCTCCTGAATTTTGATGCTTGTTCCCTTTGCCATATTAGGGAAATTCTCTACAATAATTCGCTCCAATAGAACTTCTGCCCCCCTCTTTCTTTCTTCTTTTTCTGGAATCCCAATTACCCTAATGTTGCTTCTTCTTGTGGTATCATTTATCTCTCAAATTCTCCCCTCATGGTCCAGTAGTTGTTTGTCTCTCTTTTGCTCAGCTTCTTTATTCTCTGTCATTTGGTCTTCTATATCACTAATTCTCTCTTTTGCTTCATTTATCCTAGCAGTAAGAGCCTCCATTTTTTTTAATTGCACCTCATTAATAGCTTTTTTGATTTCAGCTTGGTTAGATTTTGTTCTTTTATTTCTCCAGAAAGGGCTTTTATTTCTCCGAACAGCATTTCTCTAATATCTTCCATGCCTTTTTTGAGCCCAGCTAGCACCTTGAGATACATCATTCTGAACTCTAGGTCTGACATATTACCAACGTCCATATTGATTAGGTCCCTAGCCTTTGGTACTTACTGCCTCTTGTTCTTTTTTTGTGGTGAGTTTTTTTGCCTTGTCATTTTATCCAGGTAAGAATATATAAATGAGAGGATAAAATACTAAAAGGGTGGCAAAGACCCCAGAAAAATGTGCATTAACCAAATCAGAAGAGACACCAAATCATGGGGAGAAGAAAGGTGGTAAAAAGAATTATAAAAAAAATTTTAAAATATATCTGTATATATTAGACTTTTGAATAGAACAGAGCCACCCCCTTAATTTTGGGAGTATTTTGGTCTCTTAGAAGAAACTAACTCCCAATGTTTTAAAGAAAGAAAAAGAAAATAATTATATATATATATACACACACACACACACACACACACACATATATATACATATATATGTGTATATATATATATTCACACACACACAAACAAATAAGGGTAAACATGATGAAGTGATGGAATATGACTATTAAGATAAAAATTTTAAAAAAATTCTAAAAAGGACTTGATAAGTTTGTTGGGAAAAGAAAGTAAAAGAAAGTGGAGAGAATTTGCTCAGGCTGGAGAGTAGAACAAAGCCCTGTGCTAGATTTAGGGTATATTTTGATCTGTTAGAAAAAGTTGTATCCCAGAATTTTTAAGAAGAAAAAACCCTCTGTGTATACAAAAAATAAAGTTAGATACAATGAAGGATAAAATATGACTATAATAATGAAGGTTCAAAAGATTTTTTTAAGAAGGTATTGTTAAGATAATTAGTTAAAAAATGTTAAGAGGAAAGAGTAAAAGTTTTTAAAAAATTAGAATAAGAAAAAAATAAAATAAAATAAATTCATTAACTTTGCAAGACTAAAGAATCATGGGGAGAAAGCCATGAATTCCATGCTTTGCTTTCCCCTTCTCTGTAATTCTGCTGTTCTCCTTGATTAGTGAGCTTGGTTTTGGCTGGATGTTCTTGCTGGTCTTCTGGGGGAAGGGACCTGTTGTAATTATTCTCAACTGTCTTTGCCAGAGGTAGAATTGCTCTGCCCTTGCCAGGGGCCAGGCTACGTAATCTGCTTGGTTTGCTCTTGGGAGCTTTTGTTCCGTGAAACCTTTCCCTAGAGCTCTGGAGGGGAGGAACGAAAAAGGCGGCCTCCCAATCTGGCCTGGAGGAGCCAAGAGCTCGGGGCCCCACTCCTCAGCGCGCCCTCAGAGAAAAGCGCTCAATCACTCCTATCTCCCTGGCTTCCGGCCGCACTCCGAGCTCACCCGGCCTGTGATGGCACATGTCTGTCTCTGGCACAGAGCCCTTCCTGAAGTCTCCAAACCCAGAAGATCCCTGCCGCTCTTCCAGGGGGGTCTCCCCAGATCTGCCACTTGTAGGGTCCCCACTCAAAGAGCAGTGGACTGACTGTGCCACGGGTCACAGTTTAAGGTAACCCTGAGTTGAGAGCTCACTCCTCAGTTCCGTCTCTGTAGCTGGCTTTCCTGCTCTAATACCTGCGAGCTTTGTGACACTCAGACACCCCGGATCCTTCTGTGACCCCACGGGACCTAAGACCACACTGTCCCCACAAGGGCTCCACCCCCGCTTAGCCTCTGGAGTGATGTCCCTCAGTGGAGCAGACTTCTAAATGTTCTGATTTTGTTCTCTGTTGCTCTGCCGCTTGCCAGGAGCTGGCCCCTCCCCCCATGGTTTACCTTCCCATGGCTTCGGATTCACTTCTCCTACCTTTCAGAAGGTGGTCGATTTTCTGTTTCTAGAATTGTTGCTCTTCTTCTCTTTGATCTCTTGTTGGATTTGTAGGTGTTCAGAATAGTTTGATAAACTATCTAGCTGATCTCCTGCTACCTGATGTCATCTCAGCCTGCTACTCCTCTGCCATCTTGACTCCTCCTCCAAAGAATCCTCTTTTTTGATATAAGGTATTCTCTAGAGAATGGGTAGAAACAAATACTGAAAGTGAAATCCATTTAACAGACTTAATTTCTCAGGTATTATAATTGATATCATGGATACTTTATGGAAGATCAATGTATGATATAACTGTTTCTAAGGAATATGAAACTAGATTTTCTTCAACCCAACAAGCAAAACTCTAATAAATGAATAATGTCAGTGACTTAATATCTCTATTATGGATAGATTTTTTTGGTGCATCCTCCCAATTCATATGCTGAAGTTCTCATCTTTTGGTTAAAGATAAACAGAGACATTTAAAATTTTTTAGAAGTTAATTTGAGAAAAATTCATCTGAATTGGGCAGCATCCAAATTAACAGATAGAACATATCTGTACAAAAAAACTTTTACAGGCAGTGGGGTGCAGGAAAAAGGAAGTTACACACACACACACACAAAAGTGGGGAATTGACTATTACAAGGTCACTTTCCTTTAGGTGAAGGCAAGTGTCCATAAGGCAGTGCTTATCAGGCAAATTCCTGATTGACTAATTTAACATTCTATTTCTGGGCATGCAAATCTATAATTTAGTCTTGGTTTGGTGATTTAGTTTGGGGCTTAACATAACTGGCTCCATTTGGGGTATACTGTCTTATTTTTAGCACCCTAAAGTGATGGTTCTTGACATAGAGCCTTTGGAAGATAATGAAGTTTAGATGAAATTTTGAGAGTAAAATCCCCACAATGGGATTAGTGCTTTATAAGAAAAGGAAAGACCAAAACTCTTTTGCTTTCTGCCATGTGAGTTCACAGAGAGAATCAGTCTTTTGCAAGTGAGGAATAAAGATCTCACCAGAACATGAACATGCTGGTACCCTGATCTTAACTTCCAGGCTCCAGAAGTGGGAAAAATAAATTTCTGTTGTTTAAGCCACTTTGTCTGCCATTTTGTTATAATAGATGAAGCAGACAGTCTCCTAGAGTAACTTTATTTTTCTTTAAAATTTATATAATACCTGTACCCATGCCTGACTTCCAGGGATTATATTACAAATATCAAATTAATAAATAATTGAATTGAAGAAATTGAAATTATGAAGTTAAATGAATTTTTGTGTTGAAGTCCTTTTGCTTGAGTTGAATCATCATTGAATTGATACTGCTTAATGTCATTCAGAACATTGGTGAATGAGCTAGGGAGATGGAAAAGGAGTCTCAACAAAAGTTAAATATAAAAAAAAAAAGATGTATCTATTTATAAACTTTCTTATGGTTATGAAACTGCCATTTATGTTTCTCTGTATTGTTCTCTATTCTAAACTTCACTAGCAATTTTTAGCTTACCTGCCACAAAAGTATTTCAACTATTCATTTATTTATTCTTTGGTAACCCTTGTTTTCATCACTTCAGTTTCAATCAGACCAAACCACTTATTATTATTTTTTTAAGTATGTTCTCTCAAGGGAGTTCTATTACCAGATGTTTTACATAAACAAGGTAATTTAAGACTCTTGCAGGTGGACTAGATGAATATTAACTCATCTCCTCTTCATTATTACTTATTTTACTAGAAGGGGGAGTATGAGCAATTGATCATTAAAAAATAAAGTGTAAAAATATTTTTAGAATATTTCTTTCTTTCTCTCTCTTTTTTTTTTTTTTTAAATACATTTGTTTGAGAGAGAGAAAATGAGAGACAGAGAGCGTGAGGGGGTAGAGTCAGAGGGAAGCAGACTCCCTGCCCTGGATAAGTACCTATAGTATTGCAATTGTCAGGTAGTTTCTTTCCTGTCAAAAGGCCCCCTCCCCACAACTATTTCCTTCAGTTAAGCCTAGTGTAGTGGAGCACTTTACTTATTACTTGTTCCAGGGTAATACACTATCGCTTGCCCTTTCCTCACATCTTACCATAGCTTTGAAATCAGTGCTACTACAATTATTAAAGTTTCCTCAAGTACTCAATTTGAGGGTCCACCTCTTTCATGTGGGCATCCTCTCTAATACAGTAAGTGAATAATCAGTCGTGTCAAGGAGGTAAAGTCACAAAGCAAAATCAATCTTGTTTGATAAGTAAAGATATTCAATGATTTATTTTGTAACTGTCACTAAAAATAAAATAATACTGAAAGATTGCCTATAAATTAGTGAATAAAATATATCACAAAATCAGTGGAAAAGAAAATATAAAAATGTTAAAATCAAAAATGAAATATGGGATCAAATTTTTTCTACATATCTGGGGAAATGGAACAGGCAACATCAGATAAATGGTTTATGTAATTAGATGACATGTGGTTGGGTCTATGGTAGGGATGTTAGATTTAAGAAATACAAATGTATACACACAATTAAATTTGAATTATAGATGAACAATAAATAGTTTTTTAGTAAATTTGTTCCCATCAAATGCTACTGCTTAACTGAAATTCAGATTTGCTTAGTGTCTTAGTTCAGGCTGCTGTAACAAAATACTATAGACTGAGTGGCTTGAACAGCAAACATTTATTTCCCAAGGTTCTGGAAGCTAGGAAGTCCAAGAACAAGGCACTTGGCAGATTCAGTATCAATTGAGGTCCTGCTTCCTGGTTCATAGGTGGTATTCTTGCTGTTTCTTCACATGCAGAAGAAGTAAGAGTTCTCTGTGGGTCTCATTTTTAAGTGCACTAATCTCATTTATGAAGGCTCCACCCTCATGACTTAATCAACTCCTAAGATCCCACCTCTAAATACTATCACATTGGGGATGCAACAAATATATTTTCAGGAAACAAAAACCTGGACATTTAACTGGCAACCCCAGAAAAAGATACAATATATGTGTACTACTGAACCCATATTCTACGAATGCTTATTAAAATGCCCATATCAGAAAACAGGTATTTCTACTTCATAATCACAAAGGATTGCTATCAACCCAGTAGAGATCAGTCATTCTCTTTGCTAATTCTCTTTAACGTGCTCTTTTAAAAATATGGCCCTGGTTTTGGGATAGAGGCTTTACATTGGGTCAGTGATAATTTGACCTCACTAAAGTACAGCTGGCCGTATAAACTACTGATGCCAAATTAATTAAAACAAATTTGCTCAGAGTCCCCAAGTAAGACATAATTTCTCAAATGAACACACTAGTTAACTAGAGACAAATTGATTTTATTGATTCCAGAATGATTGGAAGCAATCATTGTCCTCACTGAAATAGAAGGATTTTCATTTTCTTCTGCTATTTGTAATAGTTCTTCCAATGCCAGCTCCTCCCATAGACTTACTGAGTATTTTATAGAACATTATGTTATCCATCACTGCTTTTTAATAACTTACTTTACAAAAAGCAAGCAAACAAACAAACAAAGAAACCAAAACACCTTACTTTAGAGAGTAGATAGTAAAGCAGTGGAATGCTTTCTAAGAATTTCACATCTTCCTATAAACATCAACATGAAAAGCAGTTAGTCTTAAAGTTGGTTGCATGCACTATTGAAGGTTAATTTATAATGAAAGTATCACACATTATCTTACAAATTTGGGGTGTTTTCCTGTCTAATTTCATGTTTTCTATACCATGACAGAGCATGTAAAATTTGTCCAATAGCATAATCTACAACTAATATATATATTTTTTGTTCAGATTCAGGTAGGCGCCCTCTACTTTATGAAGACCTAAAACAATGGATTCTTTCTTTAAGTTACAAAGGGAGTAAGTTAGAATATTGGAGACAAAATTTGTTAAAAGGCTTTTTTTATCTGGCATCTCTTTAAATCTAATATTATTAGGACAGTATTACTCATGTTTTGAACAGATGTTACTGTTATGATTTTATTTCCTTTCCTGGTGAAGCCTTACTCTCCAAAAACTGTAAAATTCCTCTTATAATTTGAATCTTTCTGTCTTAAAATAAAAAGATATAAATGGTGGTTATCTGGTCCTCACTCCTCATACAATTGGACCTCTGCCATCTTAAATGATCAAAATAATTAAAGTGACAGCATCAAGTTATATTTTTCCTTTCTTATTGAGGCATTAGGGGGAGACTTCCTCTGTGGTTTTACAGAAATATAAAACACTGTCTCCATCTTCTACACTCAAACCTATTGCAGAGAAAAGATCCATTATATATATTTTTTCTCTTCTTTGAGGTATGAGAGATAGGCTACTTCTATTTCCTCATGCAATTATGTATACGTTAAAGAAGGAACCACTTATTAAAGTAAGCAGAGTAAATAATAACACTTGCCCTGATGGTAATTCACTTGTTATAACTTATGTACATTATCTTGAGGTTATGTAACAACATAAATCTCTGTGTTCTCTTATGTTCAAAGACATTATAAGCTAATGGCGTTGATAAACCATAGGATTTTTCAGCAAGATTGTCCATGAATCTCTTCGAGTGGCTAATTAGAAAATAAAGGGGTAGAATTTAAGATACTGCTTTTAATAAACTGAATGACAACTTGAGGGAGAGAATGTTTCTTTCCTGTGATTCTGGGTTCTGTTAAATTGAAGGGTTTGGGTATCACTACTAGTTTACAAGCTAGAATGATTAGTGTTTATCTGGGAATCCCGTACAACTGAGCAAAGGCAAAGATAAGTTACTATGTTAGTAGGGCTATTAATCTTGACTATTGAGGGAAAATAAGGTCACTGTGGGACAAAGGTGTATGGAAACCAAGAGAAAATATGGAAAATGAGGGTTTTCTGTAGCACTTCTTGTATTTGTTCACAAGGTTTAAAAAAATAAAGCTTTACTAGAGCTCTGCACGGGCATCACAACAAACAAAACACTTCTCTGTCCCTTTAGGGACTAAGCTTTGAGTCACACTTTTGAGGTAACTCATTTAAAGCAAGGAGTACACAGAATGGATGGGAGAGAAAGATCAATCCTAAATGTCAATAATGCCCTTATGATTAGTTTCAGAAATAAAAATATTGAGGTATTAGGCCATAGTCTATTCTCTGCTTTGCCATATAAATTTACATATCTCAAATAACTTATTTTTTTTCCTTGATTCTTCCATCCCCTGCTATTGGGCATAAAATGTTGTAATGGGCTACAAAATTAAGCTTATTTCAAGGGTTATAAAATGTATTTATTTATGGAAAATACGAAAGAGAGAAGGAATGGACATCAAAGCCAGTTATCTAAAATGTGACACTAGATGATGGCTTACCTGATGCTGGAGCTGGTGTTGCAGCAACTTCTCTTTGGGGTTGGTTAATATTTTGAGACTTTTTATGGGACAGCCTGCTTAGGTTGAGAGGCATCATTTGAAGATATAACACAATTGGATAGAAAGATATGTGTGTGTGTTTGTGTGTGTTGAAAGGAAAAAAAAATGTCCGGACTACAGAGGACATTTGCAGTGTTTTTTTGTTTTGTTTTGTTTTTTGGGTTTTTTTTTTTTTTAATCTTTCTAAGGCCATACAAATTTCCATTTGAGAAACTACCTTCTTACCAGAGTGTAGTCTTGATTTGTTAAAGTATAATCAAGATGCTCTGCTTTTCTCTCTCCAAATGAGATGCCTCTGACTGAAACTAAGATAATCACTCCATCTCTTATAAGGTACTGAACACAACAACAACAACAACAACAACAAACACACACAAAACAAAACAAAAGAAAAACAAAAACAACAACAAAAAAGAACAAAACAACAACAACAACAACAACAAAACACACACACACACACACAAAATAATAAGGTACTGAACATCAGTTGGAGTGATAGGAAAGGAAATGGAGTGTAAATTGTTATTACAGCCTACATTGTCCTAAATTGCCTTCACCGTTCCAGTGGTTCTTATTTTGCTTCCAAGTCTTGATCTTCATTCTCTACTTTTACCAACTGTGGTTTACCTTCAGCATATTTATTTTTTATTTAACTTAGATGCAGATTCTGGTTTCTGAACCAAATAATGCAAACTGATGCAACCATAATAAAGAAGCAATAATCCATTCATATTGTACTATAAGGTTATTATTTTAACAAGAATCAGTATTGAAAATCACTTAATTCCTTTTATGATCTATGAAAGAAGATAGTATAGTGTTACTTCCACATATTAATATAGTCATATTTTATTACTATTCCGAAAGCTATCCTTAAAATGATTTCCATTGTGAGGAAGTGTTAATATGGTAATAAGTTTACCATATTATGTTATGCATTCAAAATTGAACTCTGTGTAAGTTTTTTAAATTTATTTTTGGTACTATTCTTAATTTTATGAGATTTTGATATGAATGTTTCCTAATTTTTTAAATATATATCTCTGTATTGTATCTCATTATCTTGCATCGATTATCATTGAAATAGTCTACTCTGTAGTTAGTTTTATATTTTCCCACAACTTTTGAATACTCCATTCTGTTTTGTTTTTCCCCATTCTTTTTCTATTTCTGCATTTGAAGTAATGTAGAGATAGAAATTTTTAGTAATCCATCTTCAGATTCATTCATTTTTTTTCCTTCAGCTATGTCAAGTATACTGATGAGCCTATTAAAGCTACTCTTCATCTCCGTAACTTTTTAAAAATTTTTTTGGAGATTAGTATTCCATTTAAATCTTATTGTTTTCATCTTCTGTTGAACTACCTATCAGATCTTGCACATTGTTTGTTCCATTGGAGTCTGTAACATATTAATCATAGTTATTTCAAATTTCATTAGTTCCAAATCTATGTCTTATTGAAACCTGGTTCAGTTTTTCCCGTCTTCTAGATTGAGTCTTAGGTTATCTTTTTGTGCAGCTCATAATATTTTGTTGAAAGCTATATGTGTTAATAGGGAATAGATAATGATGCAAGTATTTTGAATGCTTGAAGATCATTCTTTTCCTTCTGCTGAGCATTGGATAGATTTGTGTTAATCTAGTCAGAATTGGGCTAGGTTTGAAGTTTATTGTCAGGTTTATCCTCAGTGTGCCACAGAATTTAAATTCTTCTAGGGATACCTAGTGTTCAGTTTGTGGCTACTTTGTTGGTTGTTTTTTTTTCCCCCCAGTATCTGCTCACTGTGAGAATTTGTCTCTTTCTACTTTCCCAGCAAGATTGTACTGTCATTTTAACTCCATTTGATGGAAATTGAGGAAAGGAAGTATTCTCTGTTTTGCTGATTATGCCTCTG
Source organism: Martes martes (assembly GCF_963455335.1). Lineage (NCBI taxonomy): Eukaryota > Metazoa > Chordata > Mammalia > Carnivora > Mustelidae > Martes > Martes martes. Next base: position 25,675,705 of record NC_137890.1, on the reverse strand, counting down.
TCTGTATTAGGCACAGGGAACCTGGGTGTTGTATTATGTGATTTTTCAAGTGTTCTTGCCTCCCAGCTTGCAATAATGCTAATGCTAGCATGTATTCCCTCTCCTCTCCCAGAGTAGAACTGCTTTTATCTTTTTCTTCCCCTAGTTGAAATGGGTTTCTACCAGTACCATAAGCAGTTGTTTTTTAAATGTTCTTAATTTTTATTTTTATTGCTTTGTCTTTTTTATCCCCCCCCATTTGTAGATTAAGGTATTTATTCCATCACAGAGTGAGATGTGAGTCTAACAGTGGCGATGTTCCCTTTGCTCAGTCAGAACTAGGAAGGATTACTTGGGTTTCTCCCTTGTTCTTCCTGTGAGCACAGGAAATCATGACATGACTTCATGTCATGAAGGAAACATGACATGACTTGACATGACATGACTTCATGTCATGAAAGAAACATCTCCAGAGGGGGTGCCAACTTCTTTATATCTGCAGTCTTGAAGGACAGGTTCTTGATCCTATCAGTTCAGTCTCAAATGGCTTAAAGAAAAGTCATTTAAGTTTTTCTAGCATTATGCTGTTTTCTTTATCTCCAAATTAAAGCAAGAAATCTCATTGTAGTCAAAATTTTTATTTCTGTTTTGTAGTTTTTTGATTGTTTATTTTCTGTATAGAAGCTTATTTCTGCTTGGTTTATGCACATATCCATGGTTTAGGAAGGGGAATATGCCTTAAAGATGACTTGGGGATATAATATTGTACTCACTTCTTGATAGTTCCCTTTTTCTCTAGGATATTATACTCTCAAGTCATGGGTACTTTGTTAACTTTGAAATCCAAAGTTTATCTCCCATAGCCAGTGAGACTGCCACAAGCTCTAGCATCTTATTTTCTACTTGACATCTGAGCTTTATGTCTCCCAATTACGCAAAAGAAAAAGAATAATTATTAATGTTGAGTCACTGTTTTGTGTTTATCTTTTGTCCAGAATCTCTCAATTTTCTTGAAGGTTATTTGCATCTGATTATTTCCTGCACTTGGTACCTAATTGTGAATACATCTTCTAATTGTGAATACATCTTCTTTCACTCTCAGCTCCAATTCTGCCTCTTTAGATAAGTTACTAGATCACTGAGGCAGTAGTATTCATTTCTTGCTGCTACCTCATCACTCTTTTATTTTCCTCATAAAATTTATCACTAACTGAAATAATTTTTTTCTGGTCTTATTTATTTTTTTACAGGTCTGTCTGTCTCTGACCATGTTAAAATAAACTGAAAGGCTGTACTTGTCTCTCCTGCTCTCCATAATATTCTCATTGTATGAAACACAACTGATACTAAATAAGCATTTTTGTTTGTTGAAAGAACTCAAGAGAGAAGTAATCATGTTTTCTTCCTCTCCTCAGCTTCTCCTGCAGTTTAGTACATTGTGTTTTAGCTGAAATGCAGAGTAGAAGTCAGACAATTCTTTTGCACTGCCTGAAGAAATACTAACACACCACAGTTATTTGGACATTTGACAATTGTTTTCATAATTCTTCTGTAAATCAGCATGCAATATTTTCTATAATATGGTATGTTTTAAATAATGAAAAAAAATAAAGAACTCACTAAAGAAAGACCAAGCTTAACATTAAAGTAGGAATTCAGTATTATAAATGTCCATAATTTCTAATAGGTTGATATTCATTATAAATTGTTAAATAGGATCAGGGTTATTTTTTATATTAGTATGATGCAGATTTATGTCACAGGTTATTAGAAAATTTAATAATAATTCCTTCTTTATAATGGAATATGTATTTGAAGAGAGAAATTATTTTGTATAGACTAAATTTAGGTAAATAAATATCCATATGATCCATTCATTTATGTTAAATTTGTTTCAAATTCAAAGTGTATATCGGTAGAGGAAGTTTCCCCAACTAAGTTTAATTTTATTCTCATCAGAAAACAAATAATCAAACACTCCATTTTAATTGAAGCAGCCCAAAACACCATTATAGCATTAAATATTTCATCTTTCAATTTATTTTGGTTATACTCTTTAAAAAAACGCATGTTTTCAAACACTTGGAATTTATTTTGCATTACTTAGATGCTTTCTTAGATTCTTTATTCTTGCCATGAAAATGAACATCATAAAACATCTGTGTACATAATAAAGTAGGGTTTTAAAATAGTCATCTTCACTTTTAAAATAGTCAACTTCACTGTCACAATCATTCTCTATAAATATTTTTAAAATATGTGTTAATCAACTTTACAACTACTTAGAAAAAAAAGCTGTGTATGTTCAAATACCAAAATATCCAAGTGTCTAGATTTAAAGCAAAAACCAAACCTCTGGCAGAAAACAATAAAATAATTAAAAACATGCCTCCCGCTTTTGGAATATTTTTCATGCATCAGTAAAAATCTTTTCAGCAAAGAAATGGAATAAAACATAATTAGAAAATAGCAGTCAGTTACTCTTGGAAGTATTTTTGTTTATCACCGTTAAAATGTTACTAAGCCTAGAGACAAATGGTATGTGAGTGTGCATTTGTCAGATAAGAATTCTGAATAATTAGTGCTCTTAAAATTAGCATAAATAGCCCAAGGGAGTATTTGTACATAAAATAAGTCAAGAAAGAAAGTGTAAAAAAGAAAAGAAGTAAAATAATACCATTAAGCTAATACATAACAATTCAGAATACTTTTTCTACTTTTTTATTTATTTAAAAATTAAAACTTAAAACAATTTTTTTGTGGGGGTATACATCCTGTCCTTACTCCACATAACAAAACTAATACATTTTAATAAGTTTACATTCATGTATGTATACATATGTAATTTTGGACGAATTGCTTATTTTTAAAAGAAAAATGATCATACCCATTCTAAACCTTTTTATTTATTCACATAACACTATTAAAATGATTGATTTAAATGATATCAGAGGCAGCAACTTCATGGCTAATCTGACATAGCACCAAAATGAACCTTTCAGTTCACCCCCATTCTTCCTTTATGTGCCTCTTTTTAACAAGGAATATTTTCTCTGTACTTAGTCTCATTTTGCTGATCAATGTCTACCTCCTTTACCCACTGGTACGGAAATGTATCTTTGGACTTATCTTTCCTAGAGTTTTCCATTTTCTCTATTTAAAAATAGAGAAACTTGTATTCTCTATTAGAGCATAGAGAAACTATTAAGAATAGAGAAACTATTTAAACTTGTATTGTGTCCAAGCCATTACATTCTACTTCCTTAAGAAATTTGTTTAGCCATGTTTTTGAAGATTGTCTCCCTTATTTTTCCTATCCATGTGATACAGAACTATAACCTTTTGTAGAGTTCTAGTTGCAATTAGCAGAAGATCTCTTGCCTGGTTTTAACAAAAATTTAATTTATTAAAAGATATTAGTTTATGAAATTTCCAGGAAAAATAGCTCCAGGCTTAAAAGCTCAGAATACTCTGATCAAACTAAGGAAGGAGTCCTCCAAAGAAGTGTCTCTGTCACCACTACCCAGAACCAACACTATACTGTGAAGAGTCTGCTAACTCAGGTGACTCCTAAGACCCTACCCCACTGATGCCTACAAAGAGAAATGACACTTATTAAGAAAGAATCCCCTAAGCAACTACCTCTTATTCTCATGTCCTCATGATTTAATTATCTTTTGAGTGATATTACTTGTGGGACCTTAGTCACATCTCTATGCTTCAGCACTGAGGTAAAATGAGATCTAGATTTTAATGGGGGTAGTAGGACACATAATGAGGAAAATTTACATTTGCACAATATTTTTAAATTGTTGAACAAAGAGTTATATCTGATGGTCGGTCACTAAAATCCCGCTATAGAAGTTCTGTTTGTTTTTTAAACAGCTTGTCAATTCTATTTTTATAAAGGCTGTTTCAGGGAAATAAATATGAGAAGAGGGTAGATTTTTTCAAATCCTTCGTATAGTGGTTATATCCTTTATTAATTTACCATGCTGAAAAATAAAAAGCAGTCTGTAACTTTCATCAAATAAAAACATATTGGCAACCACTATTGTATTTTTTGCTTCTATGAGTTTGACTGTTTTAGATACAACATATCAATGGACTCATGTAGTATTCTTGCTTTTGTGACAGGATTTCATTTATCATACTCTTCTTCAGGTTCATCCACATATAGGATTTCCTGCTTTTTTTTAAGACTAAATATTCCACTGTATGTATATATCACATTTTCTTAAGCCATTTATCTATAGATGGAAACTTAGGTTGTTTCCATATTTTGGTAATCATGAATAATGCTACAATTAATGTAGGGATGCAGATATATTTTCAAAAATTTCTTTTCAAAATTTCAATTAGTTTCAATTCCCAGGAGTGGGATTGCTGGGTCATATGGTAGTTCTGTTTCTAATCTTTTTGAAAAATCTCCAAAATGTTTCTCAAAGCAGTTGCACCATTTTATTGTCCCACCAACAGTGTACAAGTGTTCCATTTTCTCCACATCCTCTTGATACTTGTCAGTAACTGGGGTGGGGATGGAGGGAGAAAATGAGTTGTTGTTCAATGGGTGTAAAGTTTCCATTATCCTACATGTAAAAGCTCTAGAGACCTGCTGTAGGACATAGTGTCTACAGTTAACATTACTATATTGTACACCTAATAGTTTGTTAAAAGGGTAGATCTCATGTTGTGTTCTTACCAACAGAAAAAATAAAATAAAATAAAGCAAAGGGGCACAAGGAAACTTTTAGAAGTGATGAATATATCACTAACCCTGATTGTAATGATGCTATCATGAGCTTCTGCATATGTCCAAACTCTCAACTTGTATATATTAAATATGTGCAGTTTTTATATATCAATTATACCTCAATAGAGTCATTAAAAAACTTTTAACTAGCATATCAGAATCTAGATAAAAAGGAGATTTTAATTGCAAAGACTATTTCAATCAGGAGAATGCTTCCATCTCAGAAGTGTGCAGGAATCTCAGAAAAGAGATCCAGGTTTCCTTTTATAATGTAGAAAGAGGTAAGCAAAAGTTTTAGCAGAAACTCTTAAGGGAAATTTGGTAAGCAAGAGGAAATGATCAGTGGAGTCTGACAGTAAAAATGTCGCACTATATTCAGCCTGTTCTCAGGATAAGCTGATAATGGGGTCACTTTTTAGTTCTTGTTCAGGCTTGGGGGCAAGTTGACCCTTAGAAAGAATAGAAGCCTGGTTAAAGTTTGGTCAAGACAAAGCAAAGGATAAGAAATGGGGAACTGAACATTTGGCCAGTTCCCCTGTTGTTTAAAGACAGACAAAATTCTGTCCTTAAACATTATGGAGATGGCATAAGTCATTTCAGGATTAAGATTGGTACAGTCTTTTTCAGTGATGGGCTGCCCTTCACATTATTGTTGGTTCTGAAAGATGAGTTATATTATCTATTGAGGATGCCGTTGAACTGACAGCTGTTGGAAGGCCTTATAGATCAGTTATTTAATGGGGGGTATATCTAGGAATATAAAAAGAGAATAGTTACTAAGATTTCACTAAGGGAATAAAACCAAGAATTGCAGTTTGTGGAGGGAGCCAGTTGAGATGATTCCAAGATATTTGTGCTCAAAATGTCTCTGAATAGAAGAGTGAGGATGACAGTGGCAATCTGATGAATTTTCCAGGCTGTAGTCTAAATATTTTTGGTGATGGCATAGACACTAGGAGGATTTTGTGGAACATATGTATAGCAGTTGCTTACATACACTGACTGCACAAGTAACCTTTTGAGAAGCAATAATCATAACTAATGCCAGATGATTTTAAAGAACTTCTTGCTTCAGTTCCTGTACTTCTCTGACAGTGATGTTGGTGGTATTGGTTAAGACTGTCCATAGTCCTGATTATTTGGGAAGCAGAATATGGAGCATGCAAAAGTTTTGGCAGACTGCTTGAGTGGCTCATATAACAGCATCTCCAGGCATTAAACTTGCCCTATGTAATCTGCTGAAGCAATCAAATCTTTGAGTTTTCTTCCCAACTGCTTATTTAACCTCTTGTTCTAAGAGTTCATGAGAACCTGCACTGTTTTTCTCAAGGAGCTGGGAGCCATTCCTTTCTAATTAAATCATCAAGGAAGACACAGTCTCAATCTCATCTCTGTGGGTAGATGAGAATCTAATTTAGGTAGGAAACTTGCTCCAAATTGTAAAATTACCTCCTATTGTGAAGATTCAAGAAACTTCACTTTTCAATAAAAAAGAAATAAATTTAACCAAAGAGATAAAAGACCTATTCTCTGAAAACTATAAAACATTGATAAAAGAAATTGAAGATGATGCAAAGAAATGCAAAGACATTCCAGAGTTGGAAGAACAAATACTGTTAAAAATGTCTATACTGGGGGCGCCTGGGTGGCTCAGTGGGTTAAAGCCTCTGCCTTCGGCTCAGGTCATGATCCCAGGGTCCTGGGATCGAGCCCCGCATCGGGCTCTCTGCTCAGCCAGGAGCCTGCTTCCTCCCCTCTCTCTCTCTGCCTGCCTCTCTGCCTACTTGTGATCTATGTCTGTCAAATAAAGAAATTAAAAAAAAAATGTCTATACTGTCCAAAGCAATGTACACATTTAATGCAACCCCTATCAAAATACCAACAGCATTTTTCACAGAACTAGAACAAACAATCCTAAAATTAGCATGGAACCACAAAAGACAATGACTAACCAAAGCAACCTTTAAAAAGAAAAACAAAACTGGACATACCCCAATTCCAGACTTCAAGTTATATTACAGAGCTGTAGTAATCTAAATAGTATGGTACTGCCATAAAAGGAGACATGTAGATCAATAGAACAGAATTAAGACCCAGAAACAAACTGATGATAAAAAGGTCAATTAATCTTTGACAAGCAGGAAAGAATATCCAATGAGAAAAAGACAGTCTCTTCAACAATGATTTTGGGAAAACTGGATAGCAACTTACAAAAAAAATGATTCCGAACTACTTTTTTTCACCACACACAAAAATAAACTCAAGGTGAATTAAAGACCTAAATGTGAGAACTGAAACCATGAAAATCCTAGAAGAGAACACAGGTAGTAATTTCTCTGACATGGCCATAACAACATTTTTTTCTAGATATGTTATCTGAAGTAAGGGAAATAAAAGCAAAAATAAAAGCAATAAAAGCAATAAAAGCAAAAATAAAATATTGGAATTTTATATATATATAATATATATAAATATATATAATATATATTATTAAATATATATAATATATATTATTAAATATATATAAATATATAAATATATATAATATATATTATTAAATATATATAAATATATAATATATATTTAATATATATTATATGTATATATACATATGTGTGTATATATATACGTATATATGTATATATATATAAATTCCTATAGTTTATTTTTTATATATGTGTGTGTATATACATATATATGTATATACACACACATATGTATATATGTATATATATATGTATATATATGTATATATATACAAACTTCTATATATATATACACATACATATATATGTATATATACACATATGTGTATATATACATATATATATAAACTTCTGCACAGCAAAGTAAACAATCAACACTGAAAGGCAACCATTGAACTGAAGAAGATATTTGCAAAGGAAATATCTGATAAAGGATTAGTATCCAAGGGCACCTAGGTGGCCCAGTCAGTTAAGCATCTGCCTTCAGCTCAGGTCATTATCTTTTTTTTATCCTTTTTTTAAAAAAAAAGGATTAGCATCCAAAATATATATACAACTTAATAAAACTCAGCACCCAAAGAGCAAATCCAAATAAAATATGGCCAGAAGACATGAACAAACATTTCTACAAAGAAGATATGAAGATGGATAACAGGCACATAGAAAGATGACCAGTATCACTCATCATCAGGGAAATGCAGATCAAAACTACAAGGAGTTAAAACCTCACACCTGTCAGAATGGCTAAAATAAAAAACACAAGAAACAGTAAGTCCTGACAAGGATATTGAATAAAAGAATCCCTCTTTCACTGTTTGTGGAAATTCAAACCAGTGCAGCCACTCTGCAAAACAGTATGGGGATTTCCCAAAAAAGTTAAAATAGAACTACCCTATGATGTAGTAATCATATTACTAGGTATTTACCAAACACATACAAAGCACTAATTCAAAGGGCTATGGGATACCTGCCCTTTTATGTTTATAGCAGCATTATTTGCAATAGCCAAATTATGGAAACACCCCAAGTGCCCATTTTTAGATGAATGGATAAAGAAGTATATATATGCAATGGATTTTTATTCAGCCAAAAAAAAGAATGACATAAGTAATTTGCAAGGATATGGATGGAGCTAGAGAGTATAACTAAGCAAAATAAGTCAGTCAGGGAAGGCAGATACCATTATTATTTTACTCGTATGTGGAATTTAAGAAACCAAACAACCAAAGGAAAGAAAAAAAGGAGAGACAAACTGAGAAACAGACTCTTAATTATACAGAAGAAACTGATGGTAATGGGGGAGGGGGGGAGTGGAAATAGGTGATAGGGATTAAAAAGTACACTTATGATGAGCACTGAGTAATGTATTGAATTGTTGAATCACTGTATTATACATCTGAAACTAACATAACTATATGTTTTTTAAAAAGAATTTACCTATCCTTTGGGTTAGGCCAGTTTTCTTTGGAGAAGGCAAATGTCAAAAGTTGTCAGCTGATTTGAACACTTGGCTAAATTGAATTATGGGTGGTTGAGAAACAATACTAGACTTTTTTTTTTTTTTAAATGACAGTATTTTAAAAACTAGATATAAGGAGAAATATTATAAAAACCTTAGCTCTTTTAAAAGTGAGACTTCAGGTATGTGCTATGGTGAGTGCTGTGAAGTGTGTAAACCTAGCGATTCACAGACCTGTGCCCCTGGGGCTAAAAATATGTTATATGTTTATAAAAAAATAAAAATTTTAATTTAAAAGTGAGACTTCCTTCTCTTAAATAATCAGGAGGGTGAAAAAGGCAACAGAAAACAGAAAATTTTTCTCATATGATATATAATCTTTGACTTTAAGGAAGCTGACTCAGAAGATAAAGAAAAGCCATTTACAACCATGTATTAAGAGAAGACCAATAATCCAAGAAAAAAATCTGCCATTTTAACATAGAGAAAATCATATTATAGTTTTATATCAGTATGCTATTATTTCTAAAGCTTCTTCTAAAAATCACACAATTAAATGAATAAGAATTTTACCCCCAAACTACTAGTTTTGACTAAAAGAAAAAAAAAATCTTATTTTACAAACCTTCTATAGCATTTCTTATCTATTTAGATTTTCTCCTCCCTATTAATCTTTGTCATTTTAGATCAGCCAGTCATTTTACTTTAAGACCACATTATTTTCCTTTAACTTAACAAAAACCTATTTGGCATATCTTATATACACAGTTGCTCCCCTTTGCTATTACTATGAAATGCATCTACTTGAGCTATGTATTGCTGCCTTCAACTGCAGTAACATGAAATGGCAGATATATAGAATGCTCTAAAATAATTATATTTCAACTTTTAGGCAGCTGGTGAAGTTGTGGCAGAAATTTTGTACCAGATGCCTTTGGCAACTTAGTTTCATTATGAAATTTCATGTGAAGCTTTGCTGTTTTTTGTACCAGACTGGTAAATAAAGCTGTTTTTGTTTTGTTTCATTTCTTTCTTCTTTCTTAATTTTTATTCAAAAGCAAACAACTTTTAATTACATTTACTTTTGTGTCATGTATAATGATCTTAACTAGATAAAGGTGCTTAAGATTAAATATTTTTCAATCATATTTTCCTGTAAAAAATAAAAGTCTATTTTATTTATCTATATCTTTTACTCTGATTCTACAACCATCTTTTCTTGGCAGCACAGTACTTTGCAGGCATTGCTTAATTATTGACATAGAATCCCTCATAATAGTTCATAGGAAATGTCATCAACTTTTTTGTTCTCTGCATATTTAGTGAGATTTTAAAATCAGTAGTAACTTGTAAAAAGATAATAACATTGATGTTACAACTGGATTTAATACAAATGAAAGGACATTTTATTGTGATTTGTGAATATAATTAAGTAATAGTAATGTAAAAGTTGACATAAAGCCTATTAAATGTAAGAAGATATTTACTATATGGTCATGTTGGCTATACTTTCTAACAAGGAAAACATCCTCAAGCACATTTAGTGTGTAAACCAATATGCTTAACCATAGTGTCTCTTCTAGAAAAAGGCATACAACCCCATTTATCTTTCATGGCAACCATTCTACTCTGATAACTTCTGATAACTCTTTCACTTTTATTGCCTTTTTAAACTACCAAGAATCTTTTCCAAAGCATGACAAAATATGAATTTGACTTTCCTTGATATTTATGTTTTTATTTAAATGTTTCAAATCTTAATTAGATGAGGATTAAATGAACTATTGGATTAACACTGTCGCTTATTTTAACATGAGGTATATTTTTCAGGCAGAATAATTTCAGTTAAATAGGAATGGGTATTACTTAATATATATTATTTTTATTTTAACGTAGCAAGCTGGAAAATATTCACACTATGTTCAGCTTCATTATTATAATGTACATAACCATATTAAAATTTTAAACTTTCATTCTCTGTGAGTTCATTAAAACATGCATATTCTGATTTATTAAAACAATGCATATTCTGATAACTGCAGATTCATATGTTTATCTCTGTGAGTCAAGTGGTGCTTTGCTTGTTTTGGCTTACATCCTTATCCCAGATTAAATCCATCTGAGAGCCACAGATGAATGATTAAAAAAATCAACACTGAACATATTTAGCAACTCATATCTGTTTTACAAATTTGAGGTAGATGAAAAGAAATTGGAAATGTAATTGGGACTTTTACAAATAATACATCAACATAGTTTTTTATTTTCTTGTTTGTTTTTAAGTCTGCTTTCCCTTTCATGAAATTATTATGGTGAAACTATGCTTAAATCTTACACTTCTTTTCTATATCTGTAGATGTCATTCATCTGTGAAAAATACTTTTCATTCATTATCTGAGACTATTTGACTGCCATCTAATAAAACTCTTTGTAAAGGCAAGATGAAGACTTACTATATTCTTATTATTTCCCAACTTTCAGAGTAACAAGTTGATGTAAACACTACTTTAGTATTGGAAAATAAGATTTTCAACTTCCTTTCTCCTTTCTTTCTCCTTTTCTCTCTCCTATTTATTTATGTGACAGAGAGCAAGCACAAGCAGGGGGAGCAGCAAAGGGAGAAGGAGAAGCAGGTTCCCCACTAAGTAGGGAGCCCAATGGGGGGTGGGGGACTCGATCTCAGGACCCCAGGATCATGACCTGAGCTGAAGGCAGATGCTTAACCCACTGAGCCACTCAGGCATCCTGACTCATGGACTTTTTTAATATTCAGTGTATTTCATACACTTACATTAATTTTTATTATAAAATTTCTGCTAATTAAACTGTGTGAGACCTTTAAACTTGCTCCTTTTTTACCTGTTGACAAGTCTTCATTAGTTTTGCTTCCTGGCACAGGTTGTCCCAAACTCACATGATTCTGCCCCAAATCTAGATTCAGTCATTTCTCCAGGGAGGTTGGAGTGTTTCAAATGTCCCCCACTTTTTCTTTTCAACTCAGAAAGAAAAAGTGTGTGTGTGTGTGTGAGAGAGAGATGTATTGAGAATTATTCAGCTGGTTATAAGAGAGTCACTCAAATCTTAGTTCACCTACACAGAAATGACTACATGGCTCCAGAAAGCTGTGATAAGGAGAACTCTAGCACACCAGCTGTCCATGAAAGTGACAGCTCTGGTGGTCCACACAGCTTCCAGAAGGGTATGACCAACAAGACCAAGCTGCAGTATCAGAAGTCTGCATCTCTCCACACTTTTATGTTTCCTACTTTGACATGTAATCAAAATTTAGTGTATTAAGCCATTTGAAATTGTTCTTTTCTCATTATGGCTATGGAACCAAGATAAGGCACAGTTATTGTCATTTGTTTCAGTTTACCTGAAATTTCCATGATCACTTCTTTTGTATTTGACATTTTTAAAATGAATATACTAAAGCAATTTCCATAATCCACATTAAAGTTCATATAAGAAACTATAGGTTAGAAGATTTTTCTAGTAGTCCTGTCTCCTCTACCCCACTTCCTAAGTCCTACTCAAGGGGATAAAATTTTATTGGCTTCATATTTACTCTTCAAGTGATTCTTTAGGCTATTTTGTCATCTATAAATACATAGTTTTGCTTCCCTCTTTAATATGTATACCTTCAACTGCTGATTTTATCTCATTGCATTGGCTAATACTTCCAATATAATGTTTGATAATAGAAACCATAATTTACGGAATTTTTGTTGTTTTTATGGTTTGTGATTTTTAAACACAGTGGAGAAAATATCAACCCATTTAGTGAGATTTTGCTTTGAGGAATATTAAGTAATCTTTCAATTTTAATTCATTGAGAAGTTTCCTCTGAAATGAATTTGAATGTGACGAAAAGCTCTTTCAGGATTTATTAATAGGAATATGCCTTTTCTTCTTTGGCTCCATTAATACAGTTGACCCTTAAACAACACAGGGATTAGGGTCACTCAACCCTGTGCATTCAGATATCCACATATAACTTCTGACACCCTCAAAACTTAACTACTAATAACCTACTGTTAGTGGAAAGCTTTACTGATAACATAAATAGTCAACACATAGATTGTATGTAATATGGTTATATACTATAGTCTTAAAATAAGCTAGAGAAAACAAAACAGTATTAATAAAATCATAAGGCAGAGAAAGTACCTTTATGGTACTGTGCTACAATTATTGAAAAGAAAAAAAAATGGAACATGCAGCTCAATCCCATGTTGTTCAAAGTTCAGCCATATAATAAATATAATTTCCAATATTAACCAATGCTTGCATTTGGGGAATAAATCCCACTGATACAGAAAACACATTCCACCACTTATGAAGACCTGTATTATAGTAATTAAGAATTGAACTATGAGTATATATGTAAACGATCTTTTAAAATGTTCTTTTTGTTCTAAAATGTTCTTTCCTCTTAAATATTCACTTCTGTTTGTCATTGTTTCCTAAAATGTTCTGTATGTTCACTTCTGTTCACTTAGAGTTAGTCACAGGTCTCCACCTTCACAGGGAACAGGCAGTGTAAGGCACGTGTAGATACTTGATGATCAAGAAGTAACTCGATGAGAGGCTCTTAATGCCTGCTTCCCACTTTTCACCATTTACATTCCTTCAACTCACAATGGTGAGTAACAGGCTAGCAAAACTTATTTTCAGTAGAGTCTTCCATTTGTCATCGTCAGCGTGCCAGCACAGCTTGTCACAACCTCTCTCATACCATTTGACTTGTCCAGGAATGGATCCATTCCAGACTTCATGTGTGAAATCAATTCTAGAGCATAATGGCTTCCTATATCCAAATCTCTTCTCTTCTCTTCCTAACAAGATAGAGAGATATGGGGACAAATAAAAACATAAATAGATGTCAGAGAAACCTAAAAATCTCAATTTTATTTTTTTTATTTAAGTATAATTGACACACTAAAAATCACAATTTACATTTACTCCATTCTAAACTCAGTCCTGCAAAAGTTAAATGGATGAACAGAGATTGCAGGGGTTTCACAGCATTGGAAATAAGCTATAAAAATTCAACAAGGGTTCCTCCTTACAAAGATAGTGCACTGTCCTGAGTAAGAAGAGCTCAAACATAAAAAGGGTCTGGAAAATGAGATCAACAAGAGAGTCAAAGGGAAAAGCATGGTGATTAAAAAAAAAAAAAATACAAGGAAACAATTTAGGTCAAAGTACTGTAGAAACCCACATATTTAATATTGTTTGGTATACATATAGGTATATAATAATTTTTATAATGAGTCTCAAAGCACAGAAGAATCATAAAATAACAGTAGCATAGTATACAATAAATGCCTAGAAAATGTAGATATACTAAGCAAAAAGCTGATTTTCTCTATTTTGAAAATGTAGTCTGTTTTTCCAAAGAAAATCTAAAGGAGTTTTTAGAGGTAGTCTGAAAGGAAAAGTTAGACCAAATATGATCATTTTTTTGTGAGTAGAAATATAGGTTAGCTCAAAATCTAAGTACAGGTTTGAATTTGGCTTATCGATTTGGGTAAAGATTACTTATCTAGAATGGTTTATATGGAAATTCCTTCAGAATGCCATAGTTTTAGAAATTCACATTAGCATACAGGAACAAATTTCACAGATAAGAGATTTGAAAACTACCTGGTATTATTACCATGACTGCTGACACTAGATCAAATCAACTACTTTAGACAATTGAAAAAATAAGTGAACAAATGGATAGGTAATAAATAAATAAATAAATAAATGCCAAAAACATCCCTGTAGTTATTTTTACACAGCTATTTTTTGCACTGTCACAACCCATAAACAGATGTATTAGTTAATGCCTGAGCTTGCTTTCTTCTTCAGGAAAATCCTAAATTAACTTAATGCTATGTGAAACAATGTTAAGATGCAATTTTTTATCTCATTTTCTTAAAAGTAAAGACATTTTAAATTTCCACAGATCCAGTTTATCAGTCTTTTCTTTTATAGGAGAGATGTCGTACCATATTTATAAGCACTTTTTCAACTTTACAACCATAGAGGTATCCCATAATTTTCCATGCCTTTTTCATATTTAGAATTAAGAGGTGGGGTGAGTTTATAATTTCATTCCAAATGAGGAAGCCTCATTTTGTTTTCAGCTTTATTGAAGTAAAACTGACCAAAAAATTGTATGTACTTAAAGCGTACAATTAGATGTTTTCATATATGTATAGATTATGAAATGACCACCAAAATCAAGTTAATTAATGTATCCATTACCTCACATAGTTACCTTTTTTTCTTTCTTTTTTCTCCTTTGTTCTCACCCTTCTTTCCTCCTTTCCTCCCTCCCTCTTTCTTTTCATTTCTCTTTTTTTTTCTTTTCCTTTCCTGTCCTGTCCTTTCCTGTCCTTTCCTGTCCTTTCTTGTCCTTTCCTTTGCTTTCCCCTGCTCCTTCCCCTTCCTCCTCTTGTCCCCCTCCTCCCTTTCCCCTTTCCCTTCCTCATCCCCTCACTTCTTTCTTGGTGAGAATGCTCAAAGTCTACCCTCTTAGCAAATTTTAACGCAGTACGTTAGATCTTGAGAATTTATTCATCATGTATAACCCAAACTTTGTACACTTTGACCAATATCTTACTATTTTTCCATCTTACAGTCCCTGGCAAATAGCGTTTTACTCTCAGATAATGTGAGTTAGACTATTTTAGATTACACATGAAGTGAGATCATGTAATATTTTTCTTTTTATGTCTGCCTTATTTCACTCAGGATAATGTCCTCTAGGTTCATCTACATTGTAGCAAATGATAGGATTTTTTTCCATTTTTATGGCTAAATAATATTACATACAAACACCATATTTTCTTTATACATTTTTCTGGTGATGAACATTTAAATTTTTACCATATCATGGGTAAAGTTAATAATGCAGCAATAAAAATGGAAATCCAGATATGCCTTCAAGATATTTTGGAGCCTTGTTGGGCTCCCTGCTCAGTGGAAGGTCTGCTTCTCCCTCTCCCTCTATCCGTCCCCCTGCTTGTGCATTCTCTCAAATAAATAAATAAAATATTTTTTTAAAAAACCCTGATTTCATTTTTTAATACTAAAATAAGGTTATTTACTTAAAAATGATACATTGGATGTAATCTATATATAGAAAAAAGTAATTAATGGTAAACTTAATAAGGCACCTTTTAAACCAGATGCTGTACAAAATACATTTAGTGTGTTACATATCAAAGATGAATCTGTATTTTTGGTGTTTTACAATTGCATAATAAAACTGTTTTTAACCCTTCTTTCAATGTCTGTGTACAACTTCCCTAATTAAGCTATAATGATTTTTTCATTTTATACAATATATATTACATTTTAGTTTTTAAATGGGCAAGGACAATGGTCACTAAAAGGGCTTAAATAATTCCACTGGAAGCATAGTACAGAGCACAAGCTAAAATTACAATATATTTAATCCTTTGCAAAAGCAGTATTCACATACTTTCCTTATGGGATGATCATTACATGTGGCTTTGTATGCTGCTGCCCGAGATTTAATTCAGTCTCCCTGAACATGTCGGTTTTTTGCAGTTTTCTCAGTGACTCTCATAATAGCACTGAGGCAAGATGATGAATGAACTGCTACCCTATTTTAACACCTGACCCATGCAAATAAATAGTACCCCTTTAAACAGTGTAAGAGCTGCAACAATCTTTTTTTTTAATAAAAAATCAATTAGTATTTCTGTTGAAATTATTTTAGATGTTTGCAATATATCCAAACAACATGTATGAAAAGAAACACAAGTGATTTAATTTATAAAATCTTGCCTGGAATAAGTTATTATCAAATTTGATCTTGAGCCAGTTTAAGAGATACAGGATTCTTTTTAAAAGTTGTATTACATTTTTGCTCTGAACAGAAGAAAAGCATATGTAAGTGCTTCCACATACTATTTCAACATTTCTAAGAATAGAGTTTGCCTTTCTTTACATATGTTCTTTGCTATTAAGTTGACAAATAATGTTCAGGACTTATAGTTTAGCCAATAAAAAATAAAGCAAGATTAACCTTAGATTAAGATTAGAGCTCAAAAGTGTTCTTAAATCACAAGGCAACATGGATTAGACTCTCTCTCAGTATAAGGGAGGATTTTCTGAAAGAACATGTCAATATGTACATTTACTTATTTTCATGAACACTTCAAGCTTTAATTATGTTAGATGAAAATTACTAAACTTAGTCAAGACCATAAAAGCAGATTTCAAATCTGTGAAGTTTGATGTATAAATACCATAAGAGTTTCATCCTTAAATGCCAGTCAGGCTTTTGGTAATGGATGGTGCATGCTCTGATTCCTCCCCTTTAAAGATTTTTAACTATATTGTGATATAATCACGTTTATTTTATGTTACATTCAAAGAAAACTGCTTCACTTTATGCACTTATGAGTTCTTCCCTCAGGATAAGACAATATTTAGAAGGCATTGGAGAAGTATAAGTTTAAGTAAATCAGAATTATTCCTTGGGATAACACGGCATCCATAAAATATGTAACATTTTATTGAATAACAGCTATAAAAATAAATCCTGATTTCATTTCCTTTGGATAAATACCCAAAAGTGGGATTGCTGGATCATATGGAAGTTCTAGTTCTAATTTTTTGAAGAACCTCTGTACTGTTTTCCAAGTGTTTGCACCAATTTGCATTCCCATCAACAGTTCACAAAGGTTTCCTTTTCTTCATATCCTCTGAAAAACTTGTTATCTCTTTTTCTTTTTGATAATAGCTGTCCTAAGAAGTATGAAGTAATATTATTATTATGATTTGCAGTTTCCTGGTGATTATTGCTATTAAATACCTTTTCAAATACAGGTATAGTGTGTACATTCTTTGAAGAAAAGTCTATTCAGGTCCTCTGCTCATTTTTAAATCAAGTTATTTGGTTTTTGACAATTGAGTTATATGGATTCCTTATATACTTTGGATATTAGCCCCTTATCAAACAGATGGTTTACAGATGTTTTCTAGGTTGTCTTATCACTTTCTTGATTGTTTCTTTTACTCTGCAGAAGCTTTTTAGATTGATATGTCCCAATTATATATTTATATTTTTATTCCCTGTGTTTTTCTTGTCATAGCCAAGAAATCATAGCCAAAGCAATGTCAAGATTTTTCTTATGTTCTCTGTCAGTAATTTTATGGTTTCGGGTCTTATGTTTAAGTCTGCACTCCATTTTTAGTTTTGTTTTGTTTTTTCCTTTAGAGTTTATGATAAGGGTTCAGTTTCATTGTTTTGCACGTGTATATCCAGCTTTCCCTATGCCATTTTTTAAAGAGACAACCTTTCCTTTATTGTGAATTCTTGACACCCTGTCAAAGATAATTGACTTATATATTCATGGGTTTACTTTTGGGCTCTATTCAGTTTTTTTGGTCTATGTGTCTATCCTCATGCTGGCATTACACTGTTTTAATTACTGTAGTTTCATAATGTATTTTGAAATCATGAAGTGTCAGGTTTAGCAAGCAAACCCTGAGATGGCAAATGAAAAGTTTACTCCAGACACCTTAGTAGGAGAAAGGAGAAGGCCTGGAGACCAGATGCTCTAGTGGCAAAAGGCCCTGAGCCACGCTTTGCCTCCATTTTTATTGTGAGTTTTAATCAGTACACCAAGCACAAGAGCAAAACAAGAAGGAACGTGTAGCTTTAATGGTCAAGACAGTAATATATGGGACAGAGTGTGATGGAGGCAAGCAGTGCTTGTGACGTGCCTGAAAGGCAAGGAGTTCATGAAGTATGTGACCACCATAGGTGCCTGTTTTCCTTCAAAATTTAAACATTTACTCCCTAGATGAGAACCTTGAGCCTCAGTAAGAATCTGGCTACTTTCAGCCAAGAAACTTCGTAGGAGGCCCAGTATTCCAGGCCCTCCTCCTTTGTTTTTCAATTAGTCTTATCCAGGGTGGAATATGCAAGTCATATTTTATCTACCCAGGCATTGTGAATCCCCATAATGAAGTGTGATGCCTCCAGCTTTATTCTTGACAAGATTGGTTTAGCTCTTTGTGGTCCTTTGTTCCATATGAATTTTAGGACTTTTTAAAAATTTCTGTAAATAATGCTATTGAGATTTTGATGGGGGTTTCATTGAACGTGCAAATTTCATTAAGTAGAATGGACATTTTAACAATATTAATTCTTCTATTTCATGAACATAGGTATCTTTCCATTAACCTGTGTCTTTTTAAATTTCTTTTGTCAATATTTTATTATTTTTAGCTTATAAGATTTTCACTTTGGTTAAGTTTATCCCTGTTTTATTATTCATGATGCTATTATGCTATTATGAATGCTATTATGAATATTATGCATGATGCTTGTCTTTCTAATTTCCCTCTCTATAGTTAATTTTTAGAGTATAGAAAGATCGTTGATTTTTTTGTATGTTTGCTTTGTATCTTGAAACTGTACTGAATTATTTTATTAGTTCTAGTAATTTCCTGTTGTCAAATCTTGAGGGTTTTATACATTTATATTATCATGTCATCTGCAAATAGACATAATTTCACATTTCCTTTACAATTTGTATAACTTTTATTTCTTTTACTTGCCTTACTGCTCTGACTAGGATTTCCACTACTATATTGAATAAAAGTGGCCAGAGTGCATATAAATGGCTTTTATTATGTTGCAAAAATTTCTTCATATATGTATTTTCTAAAAAGTTTTAATCATAAATGGATGTAGAAAATCTTGAAAAAATCCAGAGAGGGAAAAATTAGCATAAAATAAAAATAATGATAGTTACATCAGAATTCTTATTAGAAACCATGCAATCAAGAAGTGGGATAAAATATTTCAAGGCATAAAGGAAAAAACAAACAATCTAGAATTTCATATCCACTTAAATTATTTTTTTGTCTTTTTTTTAATATCCACCACCAGGCTAACCTAACCCCCTCACCCCCCCTCCCCTCCAAAACTCTCAGTTTGTTTCTCAGAGTCCACAGTCTCTCATGGTTTGTCTCCCCCTGTGATTTCTCCCAATTCACTTTTATTTTCCTTCTTCTAATGTCCTCCATGTTATTCCTTATGCTCCACAAGTAAGTGAAACCACATGATAATTGACTCTCTCTACTTGACTTATTTTACTTAGCGTAATCTCCTCCAGTCCTGTCCATGTTGATACAAAAGTTGGATATTCATCCTTTCTGATGGAGGCATAATATTCCATTGTATATATGGACTATATCTTCTTTATCCATTCGTCCATTGAAGGGCATCTTGGTTCTTTGCACAGTTTGGCGACTGTGGCCATTGCTGCTATGAACATTGCTGTACAGGTGGCCATTCTTTTCACTACATCGGTATCTTTAGGGTAAATACCCAGTAGTGCAGTTGCAGGGTCACAGGGTAACTCTATTTTTAAATTCTTAAGGAATCTCCACACTGTTTTCCAAAGTGGCTGCACCAACTTGCATTCCCACCAACAGTGTAAGAGAGTTCCCTTTCTCCACATCCTCTCCAACACACGTTATTTACTGTCTTGTTAATTTTGGCCATTCTAACTGGTGTAAGATGGTATCTCAATGTGGTTTTGATTTGAATCTCCCTGATGGCTAATGACGATGAACATTTTTTTGTGTGTCTGCTAGCCATTTGCACGTCTTCTTTAGAGAAGTGTCTGTTCATTTCTTCTGCCCATTTTTTGATGTGATTATCTGTTTTTTGAGTGTTGAGTTTGAGGAGTTCTTTATAGATCTTGGAAATCAGCCCTTTGTCTGTAGTGTCATTTTCAAATATCTTCTCCCATTCCGTGGGTTGCCTCTTTGTTTTGTTGACTATTTCCTTTGCTGTGCAGAAGCTTTTGATCTTGATGAAGTCCAAAAAGTTCATTTTTGCTTTGGTTTCCTTTGCCTTTGGAGACATGTCTTGAAAGAAGTTGCTGTGGCCGATGTTGAAGAGTTTACTGCCTATGTTTTCCTCTAGGATTTTCATAGATTCCTGCCTCATATCAAAATATTATATCCATTTTGAGTTTATCTTTGTGTATAGTAAAGGAAATATAAAGATTCCCTCAGTCAAACAAAAACTGAGGAAATTTATTTCTAGCACCTCTACTCAGGAAATGCTAAAATATCTTCTGCAAGAAGGAAAACAATATAGGTCAGACACTTGGATCCACATAGAACAAGAAACTTCTAACAAATGAATAATTGAAAGCAAGATAAATAATTTATTTTCTTATTCTTAATTGATCTAATAGGTAATTGTTCAAAGTAAAAATAATAACATTTGATAACTATAGTTTATGGGTAAATTAAATGAATACTAAATGTTAAAAGTATGGTAAGGGGGAAGTGAGAATACTCTTTCATAAACTACCTATATTCTTCTACATGTGGCTGTCCAATTTTCCCAACACCATTTGTTGAAGAGATTGTCTTTGTTCCATTGGATATTCTTTCCTGCTTTGTCAGAGATTAGTTGACCATAGAGTTGAGGGTCTGTTTCTGGGTTTTCTATTCTGTTCCACTGATCTCTGTGTCTGTTTTTGTACCAATACTACACTGTCTAGACAATTACAGCTTTGTAACATGACTTGAAGTCTGGAATTGTGAGTCCACAAGCTTTAATTTTCTTTTTCAATATTCCTCTGGCTATTGAGGGTCTTTTCTGGTTCCATACAAATTTTAAGGTTATTTGTTCCAACTCTGTGAAAAGTGCCAATGGTATTTTGCATTGAATGTGTAGATTGCTCTGGGTAGCATAGACATTTTCACAATATTTGTTCCTCCAACCAATAAGCATGTTTTTCCATTCTTTGCATCTTCCTCAGTTTCTTTCATAAGTGTTTTCTAGCTTTTAGAGTCCAGATCCCTTATCTCTTTGGTTATGTTTATTCCTAGGTATCTTGTGTTTTTTGGTGCAATTGTAAATGGGATTAATTCCTTAATTTCTCTTTCTTTTGTCTCATTGTTAGTGTATAGAAATGGAACTAATTTCTTCGCATTGATTTTATATCCTGCCACATTATTGAATTCCTGTATGAGTTTGAGCAGTTTGGGGTGGAGTATTTTGGGTTTTCCACATAAATTGCCATGTCATTGATAAAGAGTGAGAGTTTGACTTCTTTGCCAGTTTGAATGCTTTTTATTTCTTTTCATTGTCTTAGACTAAGCTTTTAGTACTATGTTGAACAATAGTGGTAAGAGTGGATGTCCTTGTCGTGTTCCTGATGTTAGGGAAAATGCTCTCAATTTTCCCCATTGAGAATGATATTCACTGTGAGCTCTTCATATATGGCTTTTATGATGTTGAGGTACGTTTCGTCTATTTCTACACTGTGAAGAACTTTAATCAAGAAAATATGCTGTATTTTGTCAAATGCTTTTTTCTGCATCTGTTGAGAGGATCATATGGTTCTTGTCCTTTATTTTATTAATGTGATGTATCAGGTAGATTGATTTGCAGATATTTAACCACCCTTGAAGCCCAGGAATAAATCCCACTTCGTTGTAGTGAATAATCCTTTTAATGTATTGTTGGATCCTATTGGCTACTATCCAGGTCAGAATTTTGGCATCCGTGTTCATCAGGGATACTGTTCTGTAATTCTCCTTTAGGTGTAAGGTTAGCTTATATATTTGAGACTTTTCTTGTTTCTTGTGAAAGGCTTGTATTGCTATTTACTACCCTCTCAGGATTGCCTTTGCTGCATCCCAAAGATCCTGAACTATTGTGTTTTGATTTTCATTTGCTTCCATAAATTTTTTAAATTGTTCTTTAATTTCCTGGTTGATCCATTCATTCTTCAGTAGGATGCTCTTTAACCTCCAAGTATTTGAGTTCCTTCCAGTTTTTTTCTTGTGATTGAGTTCCAGTTTCAAAGCATTGTGGTCTAAAAATATGCGGGGTATAATCCCAGTCTTCCGGTACTTGTTAGACCTGACTTGTGACCCAGTATGTGATTTATTCTGGAGAATGTTCTATGTTTTAGAGAAGAATGTATATTCTGTTGCTTTAGGGTGGAATGCTCTAAATTTATCTGTGAATTGGACAGCCGAGTGTAGAAGAATGAAGCTGGACCATTTTCTTACACAATACCCAAAGATAAACTCAAGTGGATGAAAGTCCTAAATGTGAGAGAGGAATCCATCAAAATCCTAGAGGAGAACACAGGCAGCAACCTCTTCAACCTCAGCCACCACGAATTTTTGCTAGACACATCTCCAAAGGCAAGGGAAACAAAAGTAAAAATGAACTGTTGGAACTTCTTCAAGATAAAAAGTTTCTGCACAGCAAGGGTAACAGTCAACAAAACTAAAAGGCACCCTATGGAGTGGGTGAAGACATTTGCATATGACATATCATATAAAGGGCTAGTATCCAAGATCTATAAGGAACTTACTAGTTCAACACCCAAAGAACAAATAATCCAGTCAAGAAATGGGCAGAACACATGAACAGACATTTCTTCAAAGAAGACACACAAATGGCTAACAGACACATGAAAAAAATGCTCCATATCAGTTGTCATCAGGGAAATACAAATCAAAACCACAATGAGATACCACCTCACACCAGTCAGAATTAACTGGATAGAAATTAACTAAAGTTAACTAATTGACTTGCTAAAATTAATAAGATATGAAACAACAAATTTGGCAAGGATGCAGAGAAAAGGTAACACTCTTACACTCTTGGTACAGTGTGGTACATTGCATGGAATGCAATCTGGTACAGCCACTCTGGAAAATGGTATGGAGGTTCCTCAAGAAGTTAAAAATAAGCTACCTTATGACCCAGTAATTGCACTACTAAATATTTACCCCCAAGGTACAAATGTAGTGATCCAGAGGGACAGCTACACCCCAATGTTCATAGCATCATTGTCCACAAAAACCAAACTGTGGAAAGAGCCAAGATGTCCATTGACAGATGAATGGATAAAGAAGATGCAATATCTATCTGTATATCTATATATCTATCTACACACACACACACACACACACACACACAGGAATATTAGTCATCAGAAAGGATGAATACTTACTGTTTACATCAGCATGGATGGAACTGGAAGGTATTATGCTGAGTGAAATAAGTCAGTCAGAGAAAGAATTATCATATAGTTTCACTCATATGTAGAATATAAGGAACGGTACAGAGCATCATAGGGAAAGGGAGGGAAAACTGAATGGGAAGAAATCAGAGAGGGAGATAAACCATGAGAGACTTGTTGGAGGGGTAATGGGTAGGGGGATGAGGTAACTGGGTGATGGACTTTAAGGAAGGCATGTGATGTGATGAGCACTGGGTGTTATATGCAACTGATAATTAATTGAACTCTACATCTGAAACTAATGGTGTATTATGTGTTAGGTAATTGAATTTAAATTAAAAAAATACCTATGTTGCCTGTGAATTGGTATAGTCTTACTTGAAAATGGGTACAGATTAACCATAATTGTATATTGCAAAATCTCTGGCAACCACTAAAAATTTGTGGAATAACTATAACTGGTACATTAAGAAAGTAGAAATAATGTAATCATAGAAATTAAACAGCTAAAGTAAATTGAAATAGTTGAACAAAAGGAGTATAAGCAAAGAAAAAACACAAAGAATAGAAAGCTAAATTACTATATTACTAAACATAGTAAATACTAATCTAACCATAGTTGTAATCATATTGAGCATGAATGGTATAACTACATGAAATAAAAGAGAGGGATTGGCAGTGTGGGAAAAAAATGAAAAGGCCCTACTACTATATTATCTACAGCAAATCCACTTTAAATGTCAAGTCACAGATAGATTAAAAATAATAGGATGTAAGAAGGTGTACAAGTTTATACTAATTAGGAGAAAGCTGGAATGGCTATATTAATTTCAGACAAAACAGACTTCGAAACAAGAAACGTGATCAGCAATATAAAGGGTCATTGTTAAAAATAAAGGAGTCAGTTCAGTAGGAAGACATAATGGTCATTAACATGTATAGGCCTAACAACAAATCATTAATATACTTGAGCTCAACCTGATAGTTCTGCAACAATTAACAGAAAAAAAATATGCTACTCTAGTTGGAGACTTTAAGTATTAGTTAATACACTAACAAGTTTCTTCCATGTTTTTCATAGCTTGATAGCTCATTTCTATTTAGTTCTTTAAGCTTGAAGTCAGATAATCAGTTTTAGAATTTTCTTCTCCTTCCATAGTAAATGGGATATTCTGTTTCTTCATAGTAAATGGGTTATTCTTATTATTCTGGATTTTTCTGTTGCTTTTGCATGTAAACGTAAGACTTGCAGCAAACTAGGAATATAGGAGGAACTAATTCAATTTTATAAAGAGCATCCACAAAAACCTACAGTTAACTTTAGATGTAATGCTGAAAAACTTTTCTTTCTGGGTATGAGCAGGAAAAACAAGAAAAAAGATGTACCCTCTCATCACTATTTTTCAGCATTGTAGTGGAAGCCCTTTGTAGTGCAATAAGACAAGAAAAGAAACCAAGTTAAACAGATTACAAAAGAATAAGTAAAACTTTGTCAGCAAAGCATGTTACCATCATGCAGAAAATTAAACAAAATCCAAAGTCGAAAGAGAAAAACATGTATATGATTACAAAAATATAACACAGAAAGGGATGATAACCCAATAAAATATTATTTACAATATAGAAACAAGGTGTTATTAAAAAAAAAAAGACATCCTTGGCAATTAAGTAAGTGAAAGTTGCTCCAACATCACTGATACTTAAAGGACTATAATAAAAATAAATTAAATAAGATGTTTGTATATATGACTTGGGTGAAATATGAAGTTAAGAACACAAATATAGTGTTGGTAAATGAGTAAGTAGTACCTATTTGGTATAAACTCTTCTTGAAAACTTTCAAAATAAAAATGCACAAATAATTTAATATATTCCTATATTGGTTGGATGTGTCCTAAAGTAGTTTTTAAGAAGGAATGAAATAAATACAGGGTGTGTCATAAATAAAATGGTGTGAAAAAGACACAGGTAGATTTATGTGTAAGATACAGAAAGTCTATGGTCTCAATTATTAAGCTACAACCAAGGTACAGGATAGAAGGTCGAAGAACACTTGTAATATTTTCTAGAAGATTACATTAAGAATTTCAAAAAAATATGTCTTTGAAGAGTAGAACAGGAGTGGTGAGGCAGGAACAATCACATTTAAATTTTTTTTTATTTATATATTTTAGAGAACAAGAGAGAGCAAGGCGGGTGCAGAGGGAGAGAGAGGGAAAGAATCCCAAGCAGACTCCCAGTTGAGTGCAAATCCTCATGGGGCTCTATCCCACAATCCTAAGATTAGGACCTGAGCCAAAATCAAGAGTCGGATGCTTAACTGACTGAGCCACCCAAGCATCCCTGTGTTTTATTTTTAACTTTTGCAATACTCAAATGTTATTTAAGATTCCCTCCTTTATTTATTTATTTGTTTGTTTATTTGTTTATTTAATTTATCTGACAGAGAGAGAGACACCGAGAGAGAGACAACGAGAGTTGGAACACAAGCAGGGGGAGTGGGAGAGGGAGAGGGAGAAGCAGGCTTCCTGCTAATGCGGGCACCCAATGCGGGGCTGGTTCCCAAGACTCTGGGATCATGACCTGAAAGCAGACCCTTAATGACTGAGCCACCCAGGCACCCCAAGATTCCCTTTCTTAAATACTTAGATATACAAAAACTCATTGCCACCAACAGGGAAACAATGCTTTCAGAAATTCTAAAGAATATTTTTCTAAAAAAAGTGTACCTAATTTTTCTAATTCTAAAAAAAGTGTATCTAATTTATCTTAAAAAAGTGTATCTAAAAAAAGTGAGTCTTTCACATACCTATTTGAGTGTAAAAATGCCAATTTTTAAATTGCAAAATTTCAAATTACACATTAAAATTATATATTTCATTCTATAATTTATAGAAATTTTTACTTAAAGCTTTCATTTGCATAATGTGACTATTTTAAATTATATTTCAAAATATTTAAATATTTAAATATACAATGACAAGTGAAAATTAAATATTTTCCTAAAGTCACCAATATTATTAACAATTCATTTTGTTATTAATATTAAATTGATAGTAAACTACCAAGTTTATGACACTCTAGGTTAAAAGGTCAAAAATTTAATGAATGTTAAAACTAAAAATCCAAATCAGCAGTTAGCATAATGGTGTACAATATAAAAATAAAAATGCAAAGAAAAATGCTTTCTCTACCCAACTTCAGTATACTTAAAAAGAATTGCTGTTTAACCTCTCTTTTGTTGAAACAACTGTGCAGGACAAGTAGTATTTTTTTTTTTTCATAATAGTAGCAACAAACATCCATATAATTTTATTTCATGTTAAAAACTCAGTTTAGGGGCGCCTGGGTGGCTCAGTGGGTTAAAGCCTCTGCCTTCGGCTCGGGTCATGATCCCAGGGTCCTGGGATCGAGCCCCACATCGAGCCCCGCATCGGGCTCTCTGCTCAGCAGGGAGCCTGCTTCCTCCTATCTCTCTGCCTGCCTCTCCGCCTACTTGTGATATCTCTCTCTCTCTCTCTGTCAAATAAATAAATAAAATCTTAAAAAAAAAAACAAAAAACTTGGTTTAAATCTGTTAATTAATTAAAAAGTTAAATCTCTAAATACTGCATTCATTAAATGCAAGGGAGCTCATAATACATGAAATTTTTACTCTGTGTCATTTATAAAGAAAATTAGGAGTGCCTGGGTGATTCAGTTGGCTAAGCCTCCAACTTGATTTCAGCTCATATAGTAATCTCAGGGTCCAGGGACCAAGCCCCTCATTGGTCTCTTCTCTCTGCAAGGAGTCATTTGAGAATTCTCTCTCTCTCTCTCAAATAAATAAATAAATCTTAAAAAAAAAAAGGCTAGTTTTGCTTTCTCATTAAGATTTAAATTCTTTTAGCATTTATTGTGACAGTTTCAGAAGGAATTATAAGTTGCTTTAAAATATCTGATAATGATGTTTCTAGAAAGTTTCTAGAATTTTAACTTATAAATAAAATCAATTAAAGGTGAAAATCACAATTCACATTTGTTGTATAGTTTCCATATAAGTGTGAATGAATTACTTGAAGTTGTAAATACTTTTGAAAAAAATGCCTAGAAATGGAACATCAATGAATGCTATTCACATGAAATGAAACAATGCCTGTCACTTGCTAAATAAGGCAATACATACACACACATAAAAAGACACATATATAGTCTCATGCAGGATGATATGATTTATGCATTTTTTTACTTACTATCTTATGATGGCCTTGGAAACATGAAGTTTTTGATAGATACTAAATAAAATACCCGTTATTCCTGTTCACTGCCATTTTACCCTCTCTCACATTGGTCATGAAACTATAGGGTACATTCACTAGCTTTTTCTATTGCTAGGGAAGATTTTGGTCACTTTAACAGTATTGTTTCTCCTATATGGAATTTTATTTTATTTATTTATTTATTTATTTATTTTTAAAAGATTTTATTTATTTATTTGACAGAGAGATCACAAGTAGGCAGAGAGGCAGGCAGAGAGAGAGGGAAGCAGGCTCCCCGCCGAGCAGAGAGCCCGATGCGGGGCTCGATCCCAGGACCCTGAGATCATGACCCAAGCCTAAGGCAGAGGCTTTCATCCACCGAGCCACTCAGGCGCCCCTCTCCTATATGGGATTTTAGATGATGCAAACAAATATGTTAGGAATCTGATAAGACAATGAGATAATTGGATGTGCATTATCTTGGATACTTGGTATTTGGATTCTATCAGGAATCAGCTTTTACAATTTTCCAAGTTACCTAATTTCCAAACTCTTCTTTTTCATATTTGCATGAAAACATGATTTTTTTTTACTTCATTCCTTTTAGCAGTTTGCTAAACACAAACAGTACAAACCAATAGCCACTGAAAGCCTTTTCTCCTAGAATTGCTCAGTATGTGTGATCTGTCTCCAAAATCATTACATTTGATTGTGTACCAAGAGTTTTGCCAGAGCAGAAAATTAAATACTTACATTCCAGCTTAAAGTACTCATTTAAAAAAAAAAAAGTATTCATTTTTTTCCCCTATCTCCTGTGAGGCCAATACTTTAAGTATTTCTTATAAAAGTACTCACCAGTGATACCTATCTGCATTATTTAGGATATAGTAGAGAATTTGGGAACTAACCTCTTAATGATTCACCACAACAAAGATTTATTTTTTAACTCATTTGTTATGTGCTACATAGTTCAGCAGCCTATTGTCTACAGAGCTGCTGAAGTATCCTTGCGGACAGGGCCTCTAAAATTATGTAGCTATATCATGCAGAAAATAATTTCTCTGTAGTCACTATGACAATTGAGCAAATTAGCTATTGTTTCTGGAACAAGTTCTGAAATGCATCTGCAGGAAATCATACACTCCACTTACAAGAGTTCTATGGGCACAATTAGTTGTATAGGCAACTGATTGCAAGGTAAGGAGAAATGCAAAGGAATGGATGCATGTTATATGATTAGTATGTGTCTCTGCCACTTGAATTTTAACTTAAAATCCACATGAAGGGAATTATAGTGTTGAGTTTGAAGAAGTTACTAGAAAATTTCTTTGGAAATAATTGTCAGAGTACTATAAAGCCACTTATTTTACTAATTCATTACAACTGTGAGAAGAACTATAATTTGTGAAAAAAAATGCACAGACATGTCTTGGATTTGAGGAAAAGGAAGGACTGGCATTTTTACTGATGGCAGAAAATAAAGCTGAGAAACTTTGGTTATTGACTAAAGTTTTCAAAATAGAAAAAAAGTCATTACAAAATGTGAAATGTACCTTCACTAAATGAAAAAACCAAGTGTATAGGAGAGTTTCAAATTGGTACATGTATAGTCTTGTTTTGTTTATCATGTTTTTTTTTCCTAAGAAAATGTCCATTTATCTGAATTTTTAAATTTATTTGCTTAGGCTTCTTGTAATATCTCTCATAGGTCACTTTGACCAAGCAGTTGCCCTTTTTCATTTTTCATTCCTAGTATTTGATATTTATCCATAAGAAAAATGTCTAAATGGGAATAAATCATATGCATTGTATGATATGCCAGTAATTTAACTTAAGAAATATTTGTATAGATAGTGTTTTTGAAATATCAGTTTATGTTCCCCTAAGAACTGAGAATTAATTCAAAGTACCTGTTTTCCAAAATTCTATCCTTAAAATATTTTGTAACTAAATACTGAATTGATAAATACATTTTGTTCCTCAAAAATGATACGTTTGATTTCAAATGTTAAGACACTGCTTTTAATTAATTTTAATGCATATATTTATATATACCACCTGATAATAACTGAGCTTGTGTTATTTCATAACTGATTTTAATTGCTTTAGAATCTGTTATCTGACTTTCTCAAGACTGTTCAAAAGTGTGTATATAACATCACTTTTGTTATATGCATTGTTTTTAGCTTAAAAATAAATTATTAAGTTCTACAATTAGATTTCAATCTCAACCATTTAAAAAATTTTTGTAAGTTTTTAGTCTTAAAATTCCTTGTACATATTGTGTCTTCTGATTGGGCCAATTTAATGGCTAGAAGTGTTTTCGCTCATCGTGTGTCATTTTATTTATGACCAGGCTCTTAAGACTGGCAGCATGCTAGGCAGCATTAATAAAGCATGTCGTGGAGCAGTGTATTTGTTTTCACAGGCTGAAATCAATTCACCTTGAAAGCACTGCTCATATAAGATGACTAACTCTGGAGATAAGAAGATCTATCCTATTAGCAATGAAAAAATGGCCTCAGAGAGTTATAAATTTAAAAGCAAGTGTGTTTCTTGGTACTCAGATTCTATACATCTTGAACTGGTCCAGCTATTAGTATTATTAGATGGAGAGTAAGATTCTTTCAGTACCAGAGAAGCAACCTGCACACTGCTGGACACTAGTGCAAGAGAAGGGAGGTTAAATCACCCCGGTCCATCCCAACACTGAAGGAATGACATATGAAATTCGATTCAGAAGCACTAAAATACAAAAGCAAAAAACAAAAAACACACACAAAAAAACAGTTTGCCATTCAAAAATAAGCAACTCACAAATTTAATGCAATAAAAATAATTTTCTCTCTAAGGAAATAAGTACACAGAGTGTTATGGAGAGCATTTGAGGATTTTTTTTTTTTCTTTTTTTTCAGTCTGGATAGAGTCATGAAGAAAATATCAAGATACTCAAACAACACTATCTTGAATATTTCAGCTGGAATATTACTGTGTCAACATGTATAGATGGTCTTTTCTCTAAACAAACGTAATCATTTTCCAGATTCCTTTCCCACTTTTGATTATTTCCCCAAAGGCTTAGCATACCTTGGAGATTTTGTATGTTTGGTTCCATACAACCACAATAAAGCAAATATTGCAAGAACAGGAGTAATATAAATATTATGGTTTCCCAGTGCATATAAAAGTTTATGCTTACACAATACTGTAGTCTATTAAGTATAAATAGCACTCTGTCAAAAATCAATATACCTACTTTAAAATACTTTATTGCTAAAAAATGCAAACCATCATCTAAGCTTTCAGTGACTCATAATGTCTGATCACAGATTACCATAAAAAAAAAAATAACGATGAAAAAGTTTGAGGACGCCTGGATGGCATCTGTCTTTGGCTCAGGTCATGATCCCAGGGTTCTGGGATAAAGCCTCATATCGGGCTTCCTGCTCAGATGCTCAGAGAGGAAGTATGGTTCTCCCTCGCCCTCTGCCTCTTCCTCTGCTTGTGCGCTCATTCTCTCTCTCTCTGACAAATAAATAAATAAAACCTTTAAAAAATGAAAAAGTTTGAAATATTGCAAGAACTACTAAAATGTGACATAGAGACCCAAAGTGAGCAAATGCTATTGGAAAAATGGTGCTAATAGACTTGCTTGGTGCTAGGCTGCCACAAAACTACAATTTGCAAAAAATGGAGTATCTATGAAGTTTAATAAAGTGAAGTGCAATTAAATGAGGTGATGTAATCTTAGAAATAATGCCTGTAATATAATCTTAGAAATAAATCAAATTTGGGGCATCTGGGTGACTCAGTTAAGTGTCCGACTTGATTTTGACTCAGGTCATGATCTCAGGGTCTTGACACAGCCGGGTTGTGAGGCTCCATGCTCAGCAGGGAGTCTGTTTCTCTCCCTTATTGGGCACTTGTGATGAGCACTGGGTGTTGGATGTTGTGTTGAATCACTAAATTCTATACCTGAAACCAATATTACCCTATTTGTTAAAAAATTAAGAACTTGAAATCAAAAATTTTTTAAGTTTAAAAATATACGTATATATATAAACATATATATTGTTTTCCTATTTTCAATTTAATTTATATCTACTCTATTATTATATTTTGTTTTAATCTTCTTGCTTGAAATCTATCCGTTCCAATTATTTGAAGAATTGATGCTTAGGCTGTTAATGGTAAGTTTTTCTGCTAGAATATGTGTTTAATGATCTAAATTTCCTTCTCAGTAACACTTCAGTAACAATGCACAAATTTTTATGTTTTATGTTTCTTTTTTTAAGTAAATCATGTTTTTCAAATTTTCTTGCAACTTACTGTTTGACACATGAATTACTTACTAGTATATTGTTGAATCTAAACATTTGGGTATTTTTGAGACATTCTGTAATTGACGTCTAGTTTCATTCCATTATATCTGAGACATACTTTGTACGATTTGTATTCTCTTAAATTTGTTTAGATACTAAGGTGTTTGCCCAGGAATGTGGTGTATCTTGTTGAATGTCCCGTGTACACCTGGAAGGAATGCTTCTTTGATGTCATTAGATACAGCAGTTCCATAGAGGTCGGTTAGGACAGTTTGGCTGATAGTGCTGGCAAGCCTCACTAATTGTCTTGTAACATTATTGAAAAGTAATTGAGAGGGAGTATTAGAATTTCCAACTATAATTGTGTTTAAGTTTCCTTTCAGATATCATTTTCTATCCCATGTGTTTTGAAGGTATGTTGCAAAATTTGTATTCCTTTGGGATTACTTTGTCTTCTTATAGAATTGTCTGCTTTCTCATAATGTGATGTCCCTGGTTAGTCTTGATAATCTTCCTTGTTCTGAGGTCTGTTTTGTCTCAAATTAGTATAGGCATCCTAGCTTATAGAGTTTGCATGCTATATCCCTTTTCATATCTTTATTTTATTTTTTTTTTATTTTTTTTTAAATATATTTATTTATTTATTTGGCAGACAGAGATCACAAGTAGGCAGAGAGGCAGGCAGAGAGAGAAGGAGGGGAAGCAGACTCCCTGCTGAGCAGAGAGCCCGATGCGGGGCTCGATCCCAGGACTCTGGGATCATGACCTGAGCCGAAGGCAGAGGCTTAACCCACTGAGCCACCCAGGTGCCCCTCATATCTTTATTTTAAACTCATTTTATGCCCTACCACTTAAGTGGATTTCTTTAAAGAAGATCTTACATTTTTATCTAATGAGACAATTATTGTCTTTTATTTTTTTTTTTTTTTTTTTTTTTAAAGATTTTATTTATTTATTTGACAGACAGAGATCACAAGCAGGCAGAGAGGCCGGGAGAGAAGCAGGCTCCCTGCTGAGCAGAGAGCCCGATGCGGGGCTCGATCCCAGGACCCTGGGATCATGACCTGAGCCGAAGGCAGAGGCTTTAACCCACTGAGCCACCCAGGCGCCCCGACAATTATTGTCTTTTAAATGGTGTTTTTAAATTGCTTACATTTAAAGTGATTATAAGAATAGTTAGATTATAATCTGACATTTTATTATCAGTTTTCTGTTCCTTTTATGTTTTATTACATTTTCTTCTTATTCTGCCATTCCTCGTTTTAATTGAAACTTTCTTAGGATTCTACATTTTCTTGTCTGTATCTTTATCATTATTACCTTTTAAAGCTTGCTTAAACTATATTTTACAATACTGAGTGTAAAATAATGAGTATAAATTCATTTATTTCTGCTTCGTGTGTAAGGTTCTATCTATTCTTATTTTTCCCTACAATCTCGTCATTTTTGTTTTTATATACATTATAAACACCCAATACATTTCTACTATTATTGCTTTAAGTATCCAGTTACATTTTAGATATTAGAGAAGAAAAGTAAGAAGAATATCCCCTTCTTTTATGCCAATTCTGATATTGTTCATTCCATTATCTTTTTTAAGTTTTTATTTAAATTCCACTTAGTTAACATATAGCGTAAAATTAGCTTTCAGGTGCTCCACGGAGCAGAGAGCCCGATGCAGGGCTCGATCCCAGGACCCTGAGATCATGACCTGAGCGGAAGGCAGAGGCTTTAACCCACCGAGCCACCCAGGGTCCCCTGCACCATTCTATTCTGTCTTGAATTTCAGTTGCATGTATGCTGTAGTGTTTGATATTTTCCCATAACTTTTGGCTGTTCCGTTCTGTTTTTATGGTGTGTGTGTGTATGTGTGTGTGTGTGTGTGTGTGTGTTTACTTTGTTTTCTGTTTTAGAAGATTAATTTCTCTTGATGTATTATCAGGTTAACTGATTTTTTTCTTGACTGTGTCTGGTCTACTAATAGACCCATGAAACACATTTTCATTTATCTTATTCTGTTTTCACCTGATATCTATCTGATCTTGTATATAATTTATTTTCTATTAAAGCATTTAACATACTGTCCATCATTATTTTCAGTTTCTTTTCTGATAATTCCAACATATAAGTCGGGTTGTATTCTGGTTCTAATTATTATTTCTTGACTTTATACTCCATTTTTTTTTCTTGCCTTCTGATAAGCCTAATATTTTACTTTATTATTACTATTTTTGGAGAGCTGTGATTGTTTTTGACTTAGGAGATACTGAGGTCAACATATGGACAGCTAGGAGAAGAACACGAATTTTCTTCGTGGGTGTTGTTCGCTTTTAGTGTTGGGATTTTGTTAATCTATTTAGGAGATTGTATGTGTTTAAATATCATTGCTGTGGTTACCAGAGGTGAAGTTTATTGATAAAATGGACACCAAAGGATTTAAATTCCTCTGGTAAAACCTTGTTTGCATCTCCCACTTGATTCTGTGTCTTCTCTTTGTGCTTCTTCTCAGTGAGAATCAGTCTCTTCAGCACTTCCTATTCTATCCCCTGCTATTTTTACGCAAGGCTTGTTAGTATCATTAAAATGGAGTAGCAGAGGGGAAAGTTCTCTGATTTTTTCCTATAACTTTTCACAGCATTGTAGCTTTCATAAGAATTCCCCAACTCCAGTAGTAGACTTCTTTTGCCCCCTTCCTGAATTTTCTCCTTGTTGCTGTGTGTTTTCACCAGTGTCCTCAGGCTAAGGTTTTGTCTCCCTTCCCCTTTTACCCAGATAATTAAGGCTTTGTTACATAGGAGACAGAGGTCCAAGGTATAGGCAGAAATTCAGTCTCTCTTCCCTTCCTTCAGCTGTGATGAGATTCAACCAGTTTCCTCCATATAGGCTTTGATGAATATCCCCTATATATTAAATCTTTTCTTTAATGAAAGAGAGAGAAATTGGTGTGAACACATTTTACATGTGATTTCTTTTCCCCTCTCCCAGCCATCACCATAGGGGTGGCTTTCACTGGATTCTTTTTTATCCTCCCCTTGACAATTTGTTGGAGTTTATAGGGAAAAAGTTTGCAAGATGACAAGAACTGCCCTATGACTCTGGTCTCCCAGAACTTCACACGTCCACAATACCTAACACTTATAATCACCGATAAGAAATTCATTTAAAAAAAAAAAATCTAGCTTAATCTCCCTACTGCCTTCCATAGCCTCTGGTTGGGTGTGCCTCTGAGTGAATGCTTGGACCCATTTTTGCCTGCAGATATCTGTGTCTAAATTCTAGGGTAGCAGTAGTTTCTATGACATCATCTTTTTTTAATGGATTGAAGCAAATCAAAAAAACAAAAAAATAGGTTCATTTTTTAATTAACCTATTTTTTTGTCTTTTTGTTGTTAGGATCAAAGAAACTTCTTTCCAGCTTACCAGTTTTCAGGTTAAAACCAGAAGTTAGATTTTTTACTCATTGAAGAAATTAATGATTTTATCATAAAAAAAAATGACAGATTGCCAAAAATCTTTTATCAACCTACTGTCATGCTGATATTTGTGTTTTTCAAACATGTCTCTAGGTGCAGCTTGTGAAGGTATTTAAGTGAGTCAATTATAGACATCAAAAGCTTACATATAAAACAGTTGCAATGGTCAGATTGAGAAATGTTGGTGGTTTGGAAGGAATAATAGTGGAAAGAATATATTTGGAATAATAAATATATATTAAAAAGATATATGATATATTTTGGAAATATAATTTAAAGAAATCTTTCTGGTAGATTGTCTATGGAGAATGAAGGAGAATGGGATGATAAAGAGTTCTCATGATTTTCTGTGTGTAAATGGGTAGTATTTGCAAAGGTACTTAAGACTAAAGAATTAGTCTTGGAATACAATTAGTTCTTTTACCAAATATTTTTAGGTTGATTGCTCTACACAGAAGATAAAATTGGATTTCTCTAATCCTTGGTTGAAGCTAACACAGGTGATATTTCCAGACCAGGTATGTATGTATGTATGTATGTATGTATGTATGTATTATAAACAGAGTTGATTTTTTTTTTTCAGTGTTCCAAGATTCATTGTTTATGTACCACACCCAGTGCTCCATGAAATATGTGCCTTCCTTAATACCCACTACCAGGCTCACCCAACCCCCACCCCCATCTCCTCCAAAACCCTCAGTTTGTTTCTTAGAGTCCACAGTCTCTCATGGTTTGTCTCTCCCTCCAATTTCCCCCAACTCACTTCTCTCCCTCTCCCAATGTCCTCCGTGTTATTTCTTATGCTCCACAAATAAGTGAAACCATATGATGATTGTCTCTCTCTGCTTGACTTATTTTACTCAACATAATCTCCAGTCCTGTCCATGTTGTTATAAAAGTTGGGTATTCATCCTTTCTGATGGAGGCATAATATTCCATTGTATATATGGACCGTATCTTCTTTATTCATTCGTCTGTTGAAGTGCATCTTGGCTCTTTCCACAGTTTGGCGATTGTGGCCATTGCTGCTATGAACGTTGGGGTACAGATGGCCCTTCTTTTCACTACATCTGTATCTTTGGGGTAAATACCCAGTAGTGCAATTGCAAGGTCATAGGGTAGCTCTATTTTTAATTTCTTAAGGAATCTCCACACTATTTTCCAAAATGGCTGTACCAACTTGCATTCCCACCAACAGACCAGGTATTTAATTACCAATGGGAAGCACTCTAGAGCCCTCTTTTCACCGGCACTGCCATTAGTCAAGTTTAAGTTTGTGGCTGTTCTCTGAACCTAGATTCCAGAGTCACTATGATTTATTGTACTGTCTCTTGACCCTCAGTGTATAAGTACTGTGAGAGAGAAATCAGAGTTCGTCATTTTAAGCTACTGAGATTAATGATGTTTCGCCCTGTAATAGCGTAACCTAATCTATGCTGACTTGTCAAAGGGAAAAGTCAATAGTTTTTATCTGAACATTTTAACTTTGAGTTATGGAAATATCTATCTTGGAGTTGGATAACTGAATGCAAAGATTAGAATGGAGACAGGAGTTGGAAACAAATTAGAGAATCATTTGCATGTGGAAGATATTTAACACCATGAGAATAGTGGATGTTACCTACTTAAAGTTTAGAAAGGCAAGAGGTAGGATCTTCACATATTTACGAATCCATATATAGGGGCACCTGAGTGGCTCAGTCCTTAAATGTTTATCTTTGGCTGAGGTCATGATCCCAAGATCCTGGGATCGAGCCCCACGTCGGACTCCCTACTCTGTGGGAAAACTGCTTCTCCCTCTGCTATTCCCTGTGCTTGTGTTCCCTCTCTTGCAGTCTCTCTCTCTGTCAAATAAATAAATAAAATCTTAAAAAAAAAATAAAGAATCCAAGTATAAAGACTATCCAATCAGTACCCAGTTGGATCTCCAAAGGTATCCAATAAGAAGATAATAAATATTAGGTTATGATTTGGTGGTCTAGAGGTTGAGAACAGAGAGTATTTTAGAAAGGTGGAAACAGCCAACAAATGCATGTTTTGCTGAAAATGTCAAAAAAGTAAGAATTAAATATATCACTTGAATTTCATAGCATGAGTTACCTTACAGAAAGTAGTTTTAGAGACAAAGGAATAAGCAAAATGAAATAAAAAGAAGGGGAGAAATTCCATTTTTTTATTCTCTGACATCAAGTGTATTAAATACTAATGAATATGAATATATGTATATGTATATTTATATTATATTTCTGTGTATAAGTGCATTTATATTGATATCACATATATGTGTATAAATTTACATATCTCTATATAGGTACACCCAAATGCATGTGTTCCTCTGTACACATAAATTTATATGTGTTTATATATGTGTATGTATGTAAACACAGGCATAAAAAACTATTGACTGGTTTTTTTCATAATTGCATATTTTCCTATATTTTTTGTACAAATACACGGAGATTTGAATTTCTTTGCTGAAGTTACCCAAGTAGGAAGTAGTAGAGTTAGAAAATTAGGCTACCTACTTTTTTGAAAAGCAGTGGTGATTTTGTTGCAATAATTTATGTTTAAGTTTATGACTGTCATTTATTTTATTTTTTCTTTCCTTTCCACTTTTTTTGTTTTGCTTTATGAAATATTTATGAACTATAGTTTGCATTGCTGAGTGGTTTCCTATACCCTTTACAATGATTTTTAAAATCATAGTTTATTTTTAGTTATTATTAATTTATTCTTATATTTTACATTTCTTATATTCTCATAATTATCAATATCATACCTGAATCCATTTGTTTTGACTTGACATACAGAAGATGAAGAGTATACTTTTGGTAGTAAATTCAGTCTTATTTATAAAAACAACCTCTTGGGGCACCAAGGTAGTGCAAGTCAGTTAAGCATCTGACTGTTCTGGCGACTTTACTACTGCTTCCCCTCTTAAAGCTCTTCCAGCCTCCACTCACTGTCTTGTCCCAAAGCCACTCGTATTTTAGGCAGCAACCGGTTTCATTGTAATAAAATCTGCATCTGTTATCTGCATTCTTGTATGGATGCACAGTGGCTTTTAACAACAAGTATTTATTATCTCACATTTTTGTTGGGTCAAGGATACAGGAGTGACTTAGTTGGGTGTTTCTGACTCAAGAGCTACCAGGAAGTAGAAGTCAAGCTGTCAATTGCAGGTTTATTTGAAAGTTTGATTGCTCATAGATCAACAAGCTCATTCACAGTCATTGACAGGCCTTGTTCCTTTGCCATATGGTTCTCTCTAAAGTGCTGGTTCACAACAACTATCCCTCAGAGTGAGTAACTGAAGAGAGACTGAGAGAGTGAGCACAATCAAAATAAAACTGCAGCCTTTTATAACCTAATCTTGGTAGTAACACCCCATTACTTCTGTCATATTATATTCATTAGAAGCAAGTCACTAAGTCCGGTCAGTATTCAAGGCGACAGGATTAAATGAAGTTGTGAATACCAGTATATAGAAATCACTGGGAGTTATTTTGGAAGCTGCTTTAACAAAAAGAAATTTCAAATTATATAGATACTCTTTGTATCAGGAGTCAGTGAAAGAGAAGCAGTATTTGTTTAGCTATTATTTATATAAAACAAATTATTCTTTTTTTAGTTAATCAAGTAGACCTATGCCACTAATTATTATTCCCAAAGTATAGCAAATAAAAGATAAAGAAGTCCATCAAATATTTTGATGTTGTGAAGACTCACAGTTGCAAAATCACTTAATTTCATATATTTTATGTATGTTCATTGGTATTTTGTAGAGAAGTAAGTAGAGTTTACATTAGTGATGGCTAGCCAAATTCTGTTTTTGATAGGCCTAGTGTATACTAGAAAGCAAGCAAGGAAGAAATGCATGAGTAAGCTACTAAATGTCTTCTACTTGTTTGAGTATTTAAACTGAACACTTTCTACCATTGTGAGTTCAGTTGTATGACTGTACTATATACTGAGTAGTAATGCATATTTCCATGGAGTTATAATAGAATTGATCCAAGTTATTAGAAACATCAAAAAAATCTGTTGATTTCTTAGGTAGTAGCCACTTTACCTGGCTTAATATAATTTGCTAACTTAATTCATGAAGAAGCTATTATTACTGTTTTTCCGTCAGACTTCTGGTAAAATATATAAAAAACATTTTTCAGTCTACTTCGATACCTTTAAATATATTGCTTGAGGTTGACAGGGTCATTGATTACTACTATTTGGGTGTGACCCTCCTCTACACATTCTACTATTTATCAAGCATGTTGATGAGACTGCCATGTGAGATGGTGCCAAAAGGTGTTAGTAAAATACAGATTTGTTAGATTTTTTCTTTCCTCTTATCTAAGAAGCCTGTCAGCCTGTCATCCTGTCATCATGCATGAGCAATGCTTTCAATTTGAACAAATTTGAGATAGGAAGAACAAATATGCTGCCAGTAGCCATATTTTATAAAAGCTTGACTAATGCTTAATGCTGAATGTAGTGGAAGGATTGCTGACGTGAACTATTTTCGCCTTGTGGGATTTAATTCTTCTTCCACTTTTTTTTTTTTTTTTGTCCTTAGTGGAGATTGAGAATGAAATCTTCACTCATAGCATTCAAAATTTACAGTTCCCTAAGCAAAAGGTGTTGACCATAAATTTTTTCCTCATTATGTTTTCTATTACAATATCCTGGTCACTTATATCTATGAATTCATTATGCCTTCGGTATGACGCATATTGGTGTTCTCATTTGACAGCTATAGCTGACAGATGAGGACATTCCAGAGACCATTCAAGGGCTGATGCCCTTGGGTGAGGCTGGGGTAGATGGCTTGCAGCATGTGCAAACTAGTTTATATTTCTATTGAAGACCATGGAAATAATCACTAAGCTATCATCATAAATATCCTATTTTCCACATTGTAATGGACAAGCTAATAAATAATATAACACAGACTGATTTTTCTGCACAATGTCTAACAAGTAAAGAAAAGAAAAAAAAACAAAAAAACCCCAAAAATTGACATTCCAAGTTTTTAAATCTTCCATCTTCACTCAAGTTAGATAACAAATAAGACAGAGAAGAGTCTCTGCATTGCTAAAAGTATCATGAGAAAGTTTATCTGAAGATAGTATTGGCAATACACAGTAATATAGTCTGGAGACACTACTAGAACTAAATCAGATAAGTTCCTTTATTAAAATATGTTACTTAAGATAATGTTAATTTTTTAAAAGTTGTGAACAAATGATTATTTCAGGAAAATGTGATCTTTTTTTATGGAATTTTTTTTTAGATTTTATATAGATTTATCATATCTCAGTAATACTTTTAAGTATACTTAGTTAATACTTCTACAGTATCAGTGCACTTATTTATAGACTTCCCTTGACTTATGATACTATCAGATATACTTTAAACCTACTTTTGTTTTTATGCTATCATTTTC
Organism: Martes martes; assembly: GCF_963455335.1. NCBI lineage: Eukaryota > Metazoa > Chordata > Mammalia > Carnivora > Mustelidae > Martes > Martes martes. The sequence goes on along the minus strand of NC_137890.1, from coordinate 25,634,499 downwards.
CCTAATAAAATTTTTCATTATAGTTAGAATTATTCCAATAATTAATTGTTCTGCTTAAATAAATATCTTTGTTGTACATGTCTGAATAACACATGATCTTTTATTAATTTGTAGTATCACTGGGAAAAGAACCATCCATAGACTCTAAACTACCAGAGGAAAGATTGAAAGCTACTAGCTACAAATCGTGAGTGATGAATTCTATTTTTATGAAGTTATGTTAAAATAATGACTCTGTTTTCATAATTTGCCCAATTTCTTATCTAAAAATAAACATGTAAATAGAAGATATAATATGTTGAAAGATGTTCATAGTGGTTTTAAAAAGAATTTTGAAGAGTGGCTTGTAAATAAACAAAGAACATATAACATAACTAGAAGTAAATATCCTTGCCAAAAAGGTTGTTTATTGTTACAGGCAAGAACAATCTTATGTGTGTTAATATAAGAGATTTTCTTTATTATAAATATTTTAGGTTTTGCTTAGCATCAGCTGTGAATTACACAAAATACTACTAAGTTAAAATTTATATTTAATATAATTAAAATGAGAATTAACTTACCCCAAATTCTCTGAAGAATTGGGATTTGGAGGGGCACCTGGGTGGCTGAGTTGGTTAAGTGTCTGACTCTTAATTTTGGCTCAAGTCATGATTTCAGAGTCCTGGGATCAAGCCCCTTGTCAGGCTCTGCACTGAGTCTGCTTGGGATTCTCTCTCTCCCTTTTCTTCTGTCCCTCCCCCAGCTCGTGCTATCTTTCTCTAAAATAAATAAATAAAATCTTAAAAAAAAAAAAAGAATTGGTATTTGGAGATAGAAGATGTAATATATCTATTACATATTTTAGAAAATATATTCAATGAAAATGCTGTTTACATAAGGAGGACTGGTAATAAAATTATATCAGCCAAGGCTCTATTTACATAGGAGGAATAAAGATCGAATAAAACAAAGCAAATAAATTTTAATCAAGTAGAATAAACAAGCCAGAATGCAGAAGTTCATTACAATTCAGTGGCTTTTAACTCTTTCACTAGGACCTAGGATTTGGACCTCAAATTTAACTTCCTTAATCCTGCAACTTAGAAGTTCACATTGCAGATTGGTCAAGGTTTTCATGTGAATATTCTCAAATCTGGAGCTTGAAATGATGGGAACAGTCAATAACTGGTTATTCTTGGTTCTCATTTGAATCACTATTCTTTCTATCAATATTAATAAGATACTAAAAACTAACTGTGGTTAAAGTTTTAAAAAGATGACCCATTACTTCTGCTATCTTTACTGATAAAAATTTCGAGGAAGTTTTTATGAAAGAAGTGTTTCCTTTTCTCGGTAGAATGCACTATCTGATATCTATAATGAACAGAATAAAATTGAGCTTTTGAAAAACATTAGTCACTTTGAAAAGTTTTATAAAATATATGGTTACATATCAAAATTAATAGATTTAAGAAAAACTGATTCTAAAAGTGTGTTTAATGAAATTCAATAAAAAACTAAAATTGACCAATACAGATGATTAATGTCTTTTAAATGGCTTGTGTTATAGTCCATTATTAACTAAATAATATGGTATTCACTTTGAGTTTATATATGACATACGAAAACATGACTTTCATAACTTGGAGAAATAATAACAGAGAGATACCCTGTTCCCAAACCACACATATTTCAACTTATTTTCTTAATTTGAATGAAGAGAGCCATTTTAAAGAAAATAAAAGTTGAACAATTTTCCACAGTGCATGATATGGTTAGTAGAGTTGCTTGGTAATTTTAAAGAATAGCTGAGTTACATACATCCCCCAAGAAAGTATTTCTAGGAAAAGCCAGACAGGGTAAAGTTAATTGATGTATTTTAATACAAAATACAAAACAAAGTGAGAAAGACATTAAACGTGCTCAAAATATACCTTAAAAAAATTGAGTAGATTCTGCATGGTTGCTTAACACCCTCAATAGTATTAAAAATCCTCAGTTTTTAATAGATAGTTTCTAGTATTATACATTTTATGATTGATAAGATAAAACATGCTCAAAACTAGACATTAATAAAACACATATTTATAAGAAAACACTAACATATATAGATACTATTATTAATGTGACTTACATAACTATTTAAAATGTATTAGAAAGTCATACTATAAACAAATAAGCTTACAGATTATATCTGTTCATGTGTTAACTAAATTCTCTGTAATATGCTGCCTATAACATTAAAAAAATATATAATAATCATTAATAAAAAACCAAACTAATAGAAAAATGAGTGATATGCAAAAATAAATGATCAGTACATATATGAAATGTTCTTAGTTAGTAGTGAAGATAACACATTTTACAGAAGATATTGGCATTTTTTTTTTTTTTTTATATCCCAGGACTTACTTATTTTATAAGTGGAAGTTTATCACTTTTGGCCCCCTTCACCATTTTTTAAATTTTAATTCAATTAATTAACATACAATGTATTACTGGTTTCAGAGGTACAGATCTGTCATTCATCACTTTTCTATAATACCCAGTGCTGATTATATCACATACCCTCCTTAATGTCCATCACGCTGTTACCCCATCCCTCCACCCCTTCCCCTCCAGCAACCCTCAGTTTGTTTCCTATGATTAAGAGTCTCTTATGGTTTGTCTCCCTCTCTGGTTCCATATTGTTTTATTTTTTTCCTCTCTTCTCCTATATTCCTCTGTTTTGTTTCTTAAATTCCACATATCAGTGAGATCATATGATAATTGGCAATTTAAAAAAAAAATCTCTCCCTCTCTCTTTTTCTCTTATCCCTGTGTCTCTCCATCCACCTAATTTTCAGTTTCTGATGCTAATGAATATGGAGATGAAGTGGGAAATGTATTCTCATAGACTCCCACTAGGTATAAGAATAGAAACAAGCTTTTTAGAAAGCCATCTGGAAATGACTATTAAAACATATAATTTGGCATCTTGGTCTTGTATTTTATTTCTTAGTTATAAAACATTTGTATATAAGTATATTGAGTATAAACTATCACTATATCAGCTTAGCTTAATCTCATTGGGTATTAGTTAAATGACTACAAGATAGCACATGCATGTTTAAAGAAGACAGGATGTTTTGGAATTCTATTCTCTGAGGATGATTTGAAATGAAAATTTCAAATTTGTCATGTTAAAATTTCATGAGGAGAAAAACTAAAATCATGCGTTACAGCATCCATTATGACATCTCTAACCTAAATTATTATTTTATACTGTGAAGAAACAAGAAAATGTTGGGAAAATTAACCTGCCCAAAAGACATTTTGTCCTTAAAAATCAAAATCTAAACTTCAAGCCAAAAAATTCCAAAGCTAAAAAAGAATTATTTAAAATATAGCACGTAGGGGCACCTGGGTGGCTCAGTGGGTTAAAGCCTCTGCCTTCGGCTCAGGTCATGATCTCAGGGGCCTGGGATCGAGCCCCGCATCGGGCTTTCTGCTCGGCGGGGAGCCTGCTTCCCTTCCTCTCTCTCTCTGCCTGCCTCTCTGCCTACTTGTGATCTCTGTCAAATAAATAAAATCTTTTAAATAAATAAATAAATAAATAAATAAAATAAAATATAGCACGTAATATGTTTTTGTTTTTTTTAAATTTTATTTATTTATTTGTCAGAGAGAGAGAGTGAGAGAGTGAGTGAGCACAAGCAGGGAGAGCAGCGGACAGAGGCAGAAGGAGAAGCAGGCTCCCTGCTAAGCAGGGAGCCTGCTGTGGGACTTGATCCTAGGACCCTGGGATCATGACCTGAGCCAAAGGTAGACACCCAACCGACTGAGCCACCCAGACATCCCATCATATTTTTTTTTATAAAGTAAACCTAAAAACTTATACAAAAAGCTTGCCAAAAGAAATAGTATAAACTGCCAATTTTTTAAATAGTTATAGAAGATTTTGTAATCTGTCCAAGTCATGAATATTGGGAATAAAAGACCCTATGGAAAAATTATTTTTCAAGAAAAATTTCTGTATCATAATGATTAGTGATATCAATTAATTGCTACCTCTAAATAAAGTAGTTCTGGTATTCAGACATCCAAACATTTAAATGTTTACATCACAGTAGACAAAATAGTCTATTTAAACAGACTCTTTATTTGTTACTATGTGGTTTTAATCTCTGACATAGTATAGTGAATCTACCTAAAGAAGTATTTATAGAATTCAGAGTTAGGAAACAACACTTGCATGCAGTTGTCTTTGACAATTCCAGGAACACAATTGAAGGTAAGTGTGATTTAGGAATGTGAACGTATGATCATTTACTCAATTACTTTATTTACTTATTTATTTTTAGAAAATAATTTTACTGCAAAGAGTTGTAGTAGAATTAGGTATTAAGAATAATGAAATTGATTTTTGTAATTAATTTTCTTAAGCCATAATGAAGATATAAGGTATAAATGCATTTTCAAACTACATAATTATTTTACAAGATGAGATGAGATAAGAGTATACATTTCAAAAGTCTTCAGTTGTGATACACAACTAATGAATCGTTGAACACTAAGAAAAAGTCTTCAGCAACAAAAGAAACTTTAATACTGAGTTATTTGATTAACAATACCAATATAATAGGACTTATTAACAAACAGTGGTCATTTTCAACAACAGTTTGTTGTTGTTTGCAAAAACTTAAGCAAGCACATTGCCTTGAAAATACAATAAATTTTTTGCTATCAGGTTCTTACATCATTCTTCTCTGGATGGAATGCTGTATCTGGTGTGCATATTCAGTGGTGATATTAAAAAATATTTACTATTACATGCAGAAATGGCCCCAATAATAAGAAAAAAGCCATAGTACTAAATGATATCAGTTAGTAGGTCTTGAGGAATCATGGGTAAGAACTCAAAGTTAGGGAAAATGGAGGATTTTTCAATTCAAGGTAAGATGTATTTTCAGTATTTTAAAAATGGAAGAGTCAACAAAATTCCAGCTTGAACAGCAAACCTTAGACTACAAAAGAAATTATTTTATTCTGAAATCCAATTATATTGATATTGCTACATTTCTAAGTCTCAGGTTTAAAGGGAAATTTTCACTCAATTGAAAGTCAAGAATATCTCATCTTTATAATATTAGAAACATAAGTATATAAGAGGGTAAAAATTTTAAATCTCTTTATAATGTACACATTAAAATAACCTTCATTTTTAAAATTTCATCATCAAAATTATGTGAAATTTGTCAACATAATTTTTTAATTCAGAACTTGTATGAAATGTGTCTTTAACTTACAGTACTATCAATGGCAGCTGCAATATCCCCCTCATAGCAAAATTAGCCAAAAATATCTTTCCAATCTACCATAAGCTGATATTTGTCTACTAAGTACTTATGACTTCTGCATCAGTGTGGGAGCTAACAGAGCGAAGAAGTTAATACTCCTGTGACATAATGCCCCAAATTTTAAATTTTGAAAAAAAAATATTTTTAATAAAATTCAGATTTAGTCAAGTGCTTCATTCATTTATTCTCTGACTTATACCCCAGCCTCTGCTGAAATGAAAAATCAGTCATTTGCTGATTTGGAATACACTATGTATTCCACTATGTATATTTTTGGCACTCTTATTTTCCCATGAAGTATTGTTAAGAAACTGAATCAAAATATAGAGAAATATATAAAATACAACCTACTCTTAAATTTAAAAATGACAGTAATCCCGAATGTGCATGTGTGTATTTTTGCATGCAATACACACACACACACAGATGTGCACATGCACACACATACGTGGGAGCCATGGAGAAGTACTGATCTTACATCTCTTAAGGAGAGAATCTGCTGAGAGGACTGTGGTTATCTGGTATTTCCAGTATCTGCACTCTTAGCATGGGACTGCAGTGTTTGTGCTCTGGCCACCATCTCCCTAGGCTGCCCCAGTCAGTGACTCAGTATACACCATGATATGGGAATCTTCTAGCAGGTTATTTTCTCTTGGCCTCTCAGAGTCCTGGCTGCGATTTTCTCCAAGCTGCCTTTCAGCCTGAGACAATGTCCAGTCCTTCATCCTCCTCCCTCTCTTTTCACAGATATCAGTGAAATATTGTGGTTTGGAGGCTCTGCCTGCCTGTTCTTGCACCCTCTCTCTCTTTTATGATTTATGGCATTCCCAACCTCTGCACCTCCTCCACAATTTATCATTTTCTTCCTTCTGATTACATTGTTTTTGTATAGCTCTTCCTTTTCTAGATTCTTGATTTGGAAGCTTAAGTTATTTATTTGAGTTTTTTTGTTACTTTGTTTTAATGTATGTATTGAATGCTATAAATGTCCATATCATTGTTATTAATTATGTAGTATGTTACCCAAATTTTAGTATCTTGTGTTCTTATTTTTCATTTACTCTAATGGGTTTTAATTTACCTTGGGACTTCCTTTCTGATCCATGGATTATTTATAATTATGCTATGTAGTTTTCAATATATGGAGATGATCATACCATCTGTTATTGATTTCTAGTTTGATTCAGTTATGCTTGGAGAACACATTTTATGTTCTTGGTTCCTTTACATTTGCTCAGGTTTGTTTTATGGTTTAGGGCATCGACTATCTTGGTACATGTTATGGGGTAACTGGAAAAAGTGAATATTTTGTTGTTGGATAGAGTATTCTGTACCTGTTAATTAGATCCTATTGGTTGATAACTTTTGTTGAGTTCTTATATGTTCTTATTAATTATATTATGTAAGGAACTGATTATAATTAATTGTTCTAGCAGTTATTGAGAGGTGCATGTTAATCATTTTATTATTATAGATTTGTTTATTTCTCCATTTAGCCCTATAAGCTTTTGCTTCTCTTACATCTCTTCCTCATTCTTCTTCTTACAAAGCTTTCTGATCATTTATTAAAATTTATTAAGCATATTGATTCACATTGAGTCCATTGATAATTGGTGCTACTTGCATTTGAAGACTGAAACCCTCTAGAAAATAATTTTATTTTATCAAAGTTAAAATCTATTAGTATTTAAGGTGATTTTTTGGTGTGCTTATGCATAAAATAATATGTTGTTTTATTAAATGTTTGTGAAATTTTTTTTAAAAGTTTGAATATATTGAAGACTGAAAGTTATTTCAGGAAATAGGATCCAGAATCATTTAGAGGAGTAATTTAAATCTTTAAAGAATGATTAGGTTAAAACACAAATAGGAGTGTAGGGAAAGATGCCTGCTATGCACACTGGGAGTGTGATTGTCAGATCATGGTAAGACTATGTTTAGCTTTATCAGAAACTGTGAAACTGTCTTTCAAAGTTTTTGAACTTTTTGTCTTCACTAGCAATTAATGAGAGTTCCTGTTGCTCAACATAGTCTCTAGAGGGTACATTCTCCGAGGTTTTGTTTTGTTTAATATATCAGCCATTCTAATATGTGTGTAGTTGCATCTCATAGCTGTTTTAGTTTACAATGTCCTAATCATAAATGATGATGAGTACCTTTTCTTATGCTTAAATGCCAGCTGTTTATCTTATTTGGTGAAGTGTGTGTTCAGATCTTTTTAAACTTATTTTTAAACTTAGCTGTTTTTTATTTTAGTGTTATATTATAGAGTTCTTTATGCTTTAAGAGTCCTTTACCACATATGAGCCAAAATTCTTCCAAAAAGTATAAATGTCAATATCTTATATAGTCATATAAGCAGGGAAATACAAGGTTTTCGAAGATACATAGACAACATGACAGAGTAGGTAAATCTTCAGGTGATAAAGGAAGAGTGAAAGTCATGTATGAAAAGGAGACTGCGATCTGGTGCTGACATTGTGGGCAGAGTTGCTTAGGATAAAGGAGCATGGACTATTAGAGGTAGTTAAAAAAATCCTATGTGTCTAAAACATATGGAATGATGACAAACAAGAATGTACTGTTTTGCAAATGTCAGGTTTTGCTGTGTTTTTGTTTATTTAGGAGTGATGAATGAGGATCAACATGATCAAATTTGTTCTTTAAATGAATTTGCCATCTCCAGTTTTAATACTTACTGAATTAAATAAAGTATAGGTGCAGGAAAATTAGTTACAGAATTATTGCTGTTGCCCAGGTATGACATGATGGTAGCTTGGCCTAGATTATTCTAAAAGGTAAAGTCAGCAAGGCAGACCTGTATATTGTCTGCATGGAAGAAAATTTTTCTCTCTTTAGGGCTGGTGGAATGTGATGCCTGATCTTGAAATTCATTCTTTTTTTTTTTTTAATTTTTATTTATTTATTGGACAGAGAGAGATAGATCACAAGTAGGCAGAGAGGTAATTAGAGAGAGAGAAAGAGGAAGAAGGCTCCCCGCTGAGCAGAGAGCCCGATGCGGGGCTTGATCCCAGGACCCTGAGATCATGACCTGAGCCGAAGGCAGAGGCTTAACCCGCTGAGCCACCCAGGTGCCCCTTGAAATTCATTCTTAAGTGGAAACATTGGAGAAGCACCAAAAGCAGGGGCAGTTGATAAATTATGCTGTGGGCCAGCAAGTTGGGGGTAGGTTATACTAAAAGAATTTGGTATAAAGGACTCTCAAGAAAGGAATGGTTCAGAGAGGAAACCATAGATAGTTGTGCCATGTGCTGCTTAGTGGGTATATGGAATAATTTTTATAAGCTGGATTCAGAAATACTTTATATGTTGTTAGTCATGTCAAGAGGAGTCTGAGTGTTGTGAGTATTAAACAGCAGGTACTCAACAATTATGTGTAAAACCTTATCTTGTTTTGAGATAAACATTGTGTTTATCTCAAACATTGTGTTTGAGATAAAGATTGTGTGTGTGTGTGTTGAATTTTATTTTGCATTATAGAGATATTTTCCAGTTATTGAATCCTGAATTTGTTGAGAAGCTGCAACCCAAACTGGGATATATCTAAGGAAGTCATACAGAGCAGAGAGATTTACAGACTGAGGCACATTGATTGAGGTTGTAAAACTTTAGGCCAAAACTCTTCTACTGGATACTTACCAGTCCTAACAGATATATGCTGCTACAGGTGACACTCAAGGATTTCTCTAACACCTCTAGTATATTGCTTATAAGACAAAATAGCTATATGACTTTTTTGTCCTCTTTTTCCAATTCCACAATGTAAACTTCCTGTAAAATTAACATTAAAAAGAGCTAAGAACGCTCCCAAAATTAATGAGACTCAAAGAAAGGATAACAATTGCCCTGATATACCTTAAATCACCAGCCAGAAGTTTAGATGAATTGTCTTTATCTTGGTTTCTGCTCTATGTCAATAATGAAAGATTTAGGAAGCAATAGGAAGGAAACCTTTAACTCCCCCACAGAAGGCACGAATCTTCTCTAAGTATACTTAACCTGTGTTAACTCTGAACAGAACTTTTTTTAAAAAATGAATGCTCAACAAAGTTCTACAAGGCATTTAGTAGTAATGGAATGCTGTTAATATGTTAACAGCATTATTGAATGTGGCCATAAAATTTCATCACTCTGTGTTGCCATGCCTCACCTAAATTTAGGAGCCATTTATATGGGATCCAGAAGCAATTGGTGTTCCAGTCTTGACATATTGATATGACTCTGGACAAATCAGGTTTGAAATATGTTAATACAAATTATATTCCCCACTGTGATGTCTTGCTTCTTTTGTCACTCTTATTTCTCAGGCCTCCCCAGTGCATAAAACACTGTTGTGATATATTGAGCAATGAATATCAGGAGCAGTCAATATTTGTGCAACACTCAAAAGAAAATGCTGAAAAGGATAAGCAATATGTGAATCTTGCCGATAGTGTAGTATATATAGTATATTATACAGACTTCAAAATGTGTTATACTACAAAATATTGGGTATATATTACATGTATATATATTATATTAGTGGATAGAATTCCTCTGGGTGAATTAGCAAAAGTAAGAACGTCTGGATGTATGAAATAGGAAAAAAAAACAAAAAAACAAACCCAGCATCTTCTTTGAGTAGATTAATCGGAAAATAGCATCCTACTTAGCAAGTGAGCTTGGATTGGTGAGCCTTTACAGAGGTATGGTAGTTAAAATTCTCAAAACTGCCCCAATATTACAAAATTGGTAAAAGTGTGGAATACTAAAGGTGGCAAAACTGTTCCTATTATAAATTTATCTCTGCAAGTTTGGTTTTTGTTGTTGTTGTTAATTATGCAATGTTGACTCACCAAGAGCAAAACTTGTAAGTGGACAGTCAAGGGTTTTCATACTTGTTGTAATTTATAAGAGACATTATGAAATGCCAACTACTTAGCAAAATCCAACTGAATTATAACCACGCTTGCCTTGTATTATGAAAAACTCAATTTATTGTCAAAATATAGAATGTATTTTAATGAACTGAGAAGTTATTTGAGTTTGAAATTTCTTCTGATAAAGTGGTTTCTCATAATAGAATATAAGCTGTCTGCTTTATTAAATAAACTTTTTAAAACTAATTTTCAGTCTGTGAAGTTTCAAATTATTCATTAAATCAATGAAATTGTAAATCGGGAATATTTTTACATTTTATGGAAAATAGATTTAACTGAATATTTTAACTTTAAAGAGCAAAATAATGTCACCAGAAATTATCTCAGTATAATTCATAAATGTTTGGATTTGTGGGAGTAATTGGTTTTTAAGAAAACTTTGATAGAAAATATCTCTTCTTCTTCTTCTTCTATGTAATGAAATACCAGGTAGCAATGGCTATTTGACACATAATAAAATAACTGTTTATTTTTTTTTCTGTTAATTTGAATTGGAAAGATACAGTCCTTTTTTGGAGCTGGAAAAATAAGAGTATTTTTAAATTAAAATCCAGCTGCATTTATTTTCCAGATGTTGATTCATGGACATTTTAAACTCATCGATTCAAGGGACAGGTCTGTATTAAGTGCTAGAAGTTATAATTTCTTAATTTTTAATAATATCTCTTATGGAGAGGACATAATCATTGGGCATGTCGTATGTGTGTGTTTCCTCCACTGATGGGACAACCCAGAGTGCCTTAGCTATCCCATGGAAAAATATATTTTTCCACAGGATATCAGGGGAATATTAGATCCTGCATGTAAGCCCGCCATCCCATATGTTCAATCTGCTTCCTATTATCGCCTCTGGTGTTAGTCAAGAATTTGCATGATACTGTTGTAATATATAAGACCCAAAGTGGTCACTCTTCTTCTACATATTTCAACATGAAAGTTAAAAACTTAATGTGGAGTTGTAAAAATTTCATGTGATAAATTATAGAAATCTTAATAATAATAATATTTAATAATAATTATAGTATCAGGGCAGATTGATGTGGGTTTGATAGACCTCCACTTTTCCTTTAAAGCTTTCTCCTTGGTTTGATTTAGTGGAATTATTTGCATGGGCAGTGAACAGAGTTGTCACTCTTGTTAAAAGTAAAAATAATCAGAGAAAACCCATCTTTCTTTTTGGCAGACAAAACATATCTAACACCTTCCTTACAAGGATTCTGTTTAGTATGTTCTCCAGTAACATAAAATTACACTCAAGAATTGGTAGGGCCTTCTATTTTTCTGCATGTTTCTCTTGTTGCTGGCCACTTGATAAGTTGGACTATTTGTGCCATGGACTGAGCTGTTATTTACAGGGTGTAGGAAATAATGGGCTTCTGGTTGTTGATAATGAGACCATGGCCCGGCCTCAGTTCTTGAGTTCAGCCAACAAGGAATTCAGAACAAAACTCTTAAGCAAGCAAGCATTTAATAGTGGTCAAAGTGAAAAGTACACTCTCAAGGATGGACAGTGGGAAGGCCCAGAGTTGGCAACTCTGCCAGGGGTCAGGGTTTCTTATTTTTTATATTTGTGTAGGTTATGGGTCATAGCTGGGGCGCTCTCTCAGTTTGGCTCCAGTCATCTAAAGGACTCTGCCTACCAGTTGGCAGGGGGAATTTTTTGGCCCTATATGATCCATGGCAGTTCAAACTAAATGTACTATAATAAAGCTACAGGTTACTTTAGGGCAGTGGTTACAGGGAAAAGCACAGGCATGTTCCCCAGGATTTTCCCTGGCTATTTGAGTTGCAGAGGTTGTTGTTTCTTTCTTTTTCAATGGTTGGCCATTTTCATTCCCTGTTCATATCTAACTAACTGACTACTCTGTCATAGTCAGTTGGAAAAGGTGAGAATCTCCAGTTTAGATGTCTATGAAATACATTTGGGAAGTGGGGCTAAAGAGTCATGTTACAGAGTTGAGAGACAGAGATGTCTAAATTTATTTGCTATAATAATTTTATCATTTGTTTTATGATTTTAAATGATACATTATATGACAAAGCCGTTTTCTTACATCTACTCTTAATTTACTAAAAACTTAGATGATTCACCACATCTTAAAACATAAAATCTGGTTACATTTTAAGCTTCTATATTAGTTGAATTATAATTTCAAGAATAGAGAAGTTAGTCTCTTGATTCTCTGTTTAGTTCAGTCTATACATATATTCTCTTCAGTTCCCAATGCAATTACATACCAGCATATGTTTAAAAGATTTCAACAAGAATTTTCATATATTCATAAGCTACTAAATTATAATCTATGAAGAATAATTATATATTTCTTTTTTTTTAAAGATTTTATTTATTTGACAGACAGAGATCACAAGTAGGCAGAGAGGCAGGCAGAGAGAGAGGAGGAAGCAGGCTCTCTGCTGAGCAGAGAGCCCGATGTGGGGCTCGATCCCAGGACCCTGGGATCATGACCTGAGCCAAAGGCAGAGGCCTCAACCCACTGAGCCACCCAGGCGCCCCTAATTATATATTTCTTATTGGATAGAGAAATTTACAGTGTAAGCAATGACAGAAGAGAGATTCCACTCATAGGCAAAAGCAGTCATGTAGATATAGAGGGCAGACAAGAACAAATGAGTAAAATAACTGGAATATACATAAAGTATATTTGTATTTTTTTAGATGTTTTCCTGCAAGGATTCCTGTCTTGATGAGATCAAGTTTGGTCTTGTGCTAGCTTGTATTTCAGTTTTGACTTATTTGACTCAGAAATAAGGCTGTGAAGAAAACTTGTCTTATCAGACTCCAATAAGCACATCCTAGAGTCTGCCAAGTGCAGATGTATGTGATTTTGCTCTAATATCCAATATCATGTCCCATTGTTGTTGTAAGCCTTTTTAGAAAAGAAACCGTAAGGCTACAATTATACTTCAACAACACTTGATTTAAATAAGGGCTACATCACTGCTTTCTTACTTTTTCTTGACTATGTCAGTATCATTTTGCGTCAGGCCTTTGCATTACTTTTCTCTCTGCCTGAATTCTTGTCCTTTTTTGATTCAAATGTTTGGTTCTTTCTCAGAAACCTCCCTAACATTAACCCCATCCACAAAATTGTATCATATTACTTTGCTATATTTTATTCCCATGTGGCCATCTGAAATATTTTATTAATTTGTCTATTTGTTTATAATACATTTCCAACACTGAATACAGACTCTGAGGACCTCATATTGTTCATTCCCTGCTCTAAAGCCCAAAACAGTGCCCTGGAAATGGGAAGTGCTCAAAATTGTTGGTTGAATGAAGAAAACTCAACCCATATAATAATCAGAATATAATCAACTATTTAAAAAATGTTTAAAGACAACTTCGGTGATGCAAATCTTATTTAATCCTTCATGAAGTGGACAATCTGCTTTAGAGAACTATGAAAAAGGGGCAGAAGGCGGGATAAAGAACAAAGAACAAGAAAGATATAAATAGAAAATATCTGATCCTCTGGGGCCTTATAATCAACCTTGTTTGGAATGAGGATGTCCAAAGTTGGTATTTGGGGATTGACTAACTGGATATACTGTATTTCTGGTCAAGAGACATGACCAGACATTTTGGTCTTCTGACTTGGCACCCCAGACAGAAACAAGTCCATCTTGGGCATAGGAAGTTATTTCAACACCAGTATGATCTAGTTATAATAAAATTGCTCTGAAGAGTAATTTTTATCACAATATTTTCAGGTACTATAATCTTATATCACAATAAATTGTTGGCTTCTTAGAGCATCTGCTAGGAAATCTTAATAGTGAACAAACACATGCATATATACATACATATACATATATACATATCAAACTAAATATCCTAGGTCTACAAACTTATCTTTTTTTTTTTTTTTTAAAGATTTTATTTATTTATTTGACAGAGAGAGATCACAAGCAGACAGAGAGGCAGGCAGGGAGAGAGGAGGAAGCAGGCTCCCCGCTGAGCAGAGAGCCCGATGCGGGGCTCGATCCCAGGACCCTGAGATCATGACCTGAGCCGAAAGCAGAGGCTTTAACCCACTGAGCCACCCAGGCGCCCCCAAACTTATCTTTACTTATAAAAGTTTATTCTATGAGAGAAATGTTGTAACTTTTCTGATATTTCAACTAGGATTTGTTACACCAAATACCTATGAAGGGAAATGTCTCAATAAATGAGAGGCGTTGTTATCACACAATCTGTCAAGAGTGAGAACAAAGCAAGCTATTCATATTAAATCAATATCAAATTATCTTCACCAAATCTCTTCAGCTAATATTTCTGTGTATGTCTGAAAGAAACTATTCAAGGTCTTTTCATAAAGTTTCCTTTTTCTGAAAATAGATATACATTTTTAAAGAGAAAGTTATTTCAAATTCAAACAGAAAATTAACTAATTCACTTGATCTTCTTTGTGTATTGAGAGCTTACTGAGATCAAGTCATTATGCAAATTGTGTTATATCAATCCTTTTCTTAAAATATATTGTTGTTGTTGTTGTTTTTCATTTTCTTAGGGCTAAAGTTTAAACATATTAGCAAAATGTAAAAGACTATTGATATCTCTCTTGCCTACCTTTTCTCTTCATCATTTGGCATACTCACCGTCACCAAACTCATGCCCACTCTGTTTCATTCGTACTAAAGTATGGCAAGTTGTATGAACATGACATAATCATTTTCACCCATACCTAATGTCACTTTGGTTGAATCCTTTTTCTTCCTCAACTATTCATCCTTCAAGACTTAGATCAAATGAGTTGTCATCTCTGAAGGACTCCCTATCTCCTCATGCTTCTATTTGTGGATTAGAATTTGAGAAATTTTCGTGAAGTTAGTTGTTTATAGGTCAACTTTATAAGGCTTTAAAGGATAAAAAATTTGTTATTATCTTAATTGAATGCTGAGGAGTTAATTGAATGTGATTTTATGAAATGGAAGTATAAAAAAGATAAATTCCAATAGATTGACACTAGATCTATAAGGATATAGTAGACTTTCTGTCCCTTAAGGATTTATAATCCTTATACAAGGTAGACAAATTTATTATTGTAGGAGAGGAAGGGAGGGAGAGAGGTTTAGGAAAATGTATAACACAGACACAAAGATATATTATGCATTACATATCAGTGATAAATGCAGTAACACAGAAATCCAAAGGAATGTCTATCAAAGAGGACACTGAAAGTTATTTGTGAAAGAATTATGATTTAATTATAGGATAAGAAAAATAATTTTCCTTCTGTTCTTCTAGGTTCTTGGCTGAGACCCAGCCTTGCAATAAATGACAGATAAACAGGAGAAAAATGTAATTATGTACATACATTCATATGCACAGGAGTCCTAAAAAGATATTAGACTTAAAACGTGGTCAGATAGTTGTAGCTTACTTAGAAAAGGAATAAGGGTCTGAGGCCTCAAAATGTCCAGACAACTGAGTCTTATATATCATTCTGAGCTAAGAAAAGGGATAAGGGTCTGGGGATTCAAACTAGGGGAGGACAATTCACAGGAAGGTGAAAAAAGGAAATGTTTGAGAAAAGTTGTCCTGCAGTGCAGATAAGTCTCTCAGGTGAGTAGGTGATATCTGATACTAGCTCTTTTTTAGAGTTTCTCCCATGTGTCTGCAGCTTTTTCAAAATAATCAGCTCAAAATAAGCCTTATGCCAAAGAGGCATATTTTGGAACAGCATATTCTGCCACCTTCGTGAAGCACATTCTTTGTTTCATAAGCAAAGAGTAAGGGGGATATCAGGCACCAATTTCGGGGGGATGCATGATGAAACAAAATTTTACATGTAGAGTTTGGTAATAGAGTACTATTTGACTAGGGAATAATGAAAGATCAACTAACAATGAGTAATTGACTAGAATGAAGTGTTTGACATGCTAAAGTAAGACATTTTTAATAAAAAAGATTGCTTATTAATATGAGCGTGATATAGGCTCTGCAGAGCTTTGAGAATCATGCTTTCAGGATTATGCATTGGTTATAATTATATATAACACACTCTCTCTCTCTATCTCTCTCTCTATATATATATTCATGTATGTATTTATATATATTCATCCTCCCAATAATATTCAGTGTGTCATCCTGAAATCCCTTTACTGGCATAAAGATCAGGAACATTCCATTCATATATGACAACCCTGAGAGTTTAAGCCAAGCCTATCTGCATCCTAAGTCATTCTAAATAAAAATTCTCTCAAAGGCAAAGCCCATTAATGAGAACTTCCATTATCTGTATCTATAAATTAAATGTGAACAAAATATTTTTGATTTGAAATATATTAAAAAATGCACACAGATATATAAGCTTACTTTTTAAAATCCTGCATTTATTTTGTTTCTTAATTAAGCAAATATAATCTTATGTAAACATGAAGAAATATTTTACTGAATAATCACTTCAAGTAATCACTTACAAGTAAATAAAGATAGGATACATTTTTCACATAAGAAAAAATCTCAACAATATCTTTAGTTGATAAGCACATGGTAGACTTTTTTTTTAAATTTTTTTTTAATTTGACAGACAGAGATCACAAGCAGGCAGAGAGGCAGAGAGAGAGGAGGAACCAGGCTCCCCACTGAGCAGAGAGCCTGATGCGGGGCTCCATCCCAGGACCCTGGGATCATGACCTGAGCCAAAGGCAGAGGCTTTAACCCACTGAGCCATCCAGGTGCCCCACATTGTAGACTTTTATACATCTAGTTAATTTACATATTATTTACAATTCACACTTTAAATTTTTGTTGGTATGACATAAAGTTGAACATAGAAGAAAGCAAATTTGCATTTTTGTCTCCTACTTAGAGGAAAGGGCCAGTTTATTAATTTGCTGAGAACCTCTATCTTGAATTTAGACAAAACATGGAATAAATTTATACATACTTAGTGGCTTTACCCATGTTCCACTACTTAGATAGTTTCAGTTTAGCTACTATATTAATTTGTTAGAGCTGCCAGACAAAAGTACCACAGACATGACTTAAACAATAGAAATTTATTTTCTCACACTTATGGATGGTTTCTCCTGAGACCTCTGTCTTTGGTTTATGGATGGCCATCTACTTGCTGTATTCTCACATGCATGGCCTTTCCTTTTGTGTGCCCCTGTCTGGTGTCCCTCTCATCCTCATAAAAATACCAGTCACATTCCATTAGGGCCCATCCAAATGACCTCATTTTACTGTAATTACCTCTTTTTTTTTTTTCTTTAAGTTTCCGTCTTCAAAGATCGTTGCACTCTGAGATAATGGGGGTTAGGATTTCAACATGTGAATTTTGGAGGGAGTCAGTTAAGCCCAATACAGTTGGCCCTTTAAAATTCATACTTCTTATATGCAATACAGATTCACCCCATCTGAACAGCCCCAAAGTCACCCGTTCTGTCATCAACATTAAGTGCAAGATCTCATCTAAATATCATCTAACTCAGGTATAACTGAGACTTGGGGTATGATTCATTCTGGGACAGTTCCTTTCCAAGTGTCAGTCTGTGGAACTGGAAAAGTTGTATACTCCCAAAATAAAATGGTAAGACAGGCATAGGGTAGATATTCCCATCCCAGAAGGGAAATGTCGGTAAGAAGAAAAGGTCACAGGTCAGACATAAGTTTGAATCGTATAGGGCAAGTTCCATTTAGATTTGAAGGCTTAAAAATAATCCTCTTTGGTCAGTGCTTTATGCTCCAGACTCATGATGATGGCAGCACTACCTTCTGCACTAATGGATGGTGGTCCTGATTTCTTGGCTCCTGATGCAACATCACCCCAGTAGCATGGACAGAAATGTTGTCCCTACAGCCCTGCCCCCAGAGCCTTGAGTGGAAATTCTGTCCAGTGGAACAAAGGAAGAGACTGCCATGTCCCCTGGGCCTATTCCCTCTGGATCCATGATAGCAGTGGTGGCCCTACAGACCTCTAAATGGCCTTAGGGGTTATTTTTCCCTGTTCTTGGAGGATAAGATGTTTACAAGCAGTTTGATTTGCCTGTCCTATAGAAAATCACAGATTCAACAGTCTTTCTTTATTTTGTTCTGTCCCTGTTCCATTCAGTCGAAGTAGGCAGCATTGCTACTGAAATGATTAATTAGATAGAGGCATTATACCTATCTCTTTTATAGTAAATATTTGTCTAGCCACAGCCTTGATGTTCTTTGCAGAACATGTTTTCTACTTTTTTGCAATATGGATATGCTGAAAATTTTCCAAATCTTCAACTTTGGTTCCTTTTTGCTTAACAATTTCTATTTTTATTTATTTATTTAGTTTTCCAGTCTTTTACTTTTAATTTGTATTATTTAATTTTTTTTTTAGATTTTTAAAAATTCAAGTATAATTAACATATAGTGTTATATTAGTTTCAGGTATACAATATAATGATTCAATAATTCCTTATTTAATTCATCTTTCTCCTCTCATATTTTACTATAAGCATCATGGAAAAATGTAGGCAGTGCCTTCAACATTTCGCATTTTTTTTCCTCAGCTAAATATCCAAGTTAATAGATGTGGAACTTTCATCCACAAAACACAAGAATACAAGTTTTTTTTTTTTTTTTTTAAAGATTGTATTTATTTATTTATTTATTTGACAGACAGAGATCACAAGTAGGCAGAGAGGCAGGTGGGGGGGTGGTATGTGGAAGCATGCTACCTGCTGAACAGAGAGCCCGATGTAGGGCTCCATCCCAGGACCCCAAGATCAATACCTGAGCTGAAGGCAGAGGCTTAACCAAATGAGCCATCCAGTCGCCCCAAGAGAATACAAGTTCTTGGGGTGCCTGGGTGGCTCAGTCATTAGGCATCTGCCTTTGGCTGAGGTCATGATCTTGGGGTCCTGAGATGGAGCCCCACATCAAGCTCCTTGCTCAGTGGGGAGCCTGCTTCTCACTCTCCCACTCCCCCAGCTTGTGGAAGTTCCCTCTCTCACTGTTTCTCTCTGTCAAATAAATAAAAATAAAATCTTAAAAAAAAAAAAAAAAGAATACAAGCTTTTTGCCACTTTAGAATAAGATCACCTTTCCTCCAAAAGCACCTTTGAACATCCATATTTCTACTAACAGTCTCTTCAAGGAAATCTAAGTTTTTTCTAAGAGGCACCTCAGAACTCTTCTAGCCTCCATCAACTCTCCAGTTCCAAAGCCACTTTTACACCATATATATACAACATATATACATACATACACACACACACATATATTGTATATGTATACATATATACATATGTGTATGCATATATATACATATATACACACACATATATATGTTGTATATATATGACATATATATGTGCATATATGTACATACACATATATATGCATATGTACATACACATACATACATATTTTCTAAGGCTAGAGACCCATGAAAGAGCTGCAGTTTGATTCCAAAGATGGTCTGCTGGAAGAATCCTTTCTTTTTCCAGGGAAGCCAATATTTTCCTGTTAAGGCTTTCAACTGTTTTGAGGAGGCCCACCAACAATATGGAAGGTCATTGCTTTCCTCAAAGTTTACTGATTTAAATGTTTCTCTAATCTAAAAAATACTTTCAGAGAAACATCTAGAATAAGATTGATCAAGTATCTGGATACCATAGCCTAGCCAAGTTGACACATAAAGTAACCATCACAGTCATTATGTTTGTTCTTTATTAAGCCTGTTAGTCATTCTAGTTATTTAGGTAATGATAACTAGCATTAAAATCACAGTCATAATTAGGAAGTAAATTATCATATGTAAATTAATGTTTCCAATTTTTAAAAAAAATTCAAAATTCCTGATTTTATGGAGAAAATAATTTTGAGATAAATTTCAAACTTTAATATCAGAAAAGTCCCCATCTCTAATAATGATTTATTAATTAACATAATTATGTTATAGTATATTTAATGAAACCTATTGATTTAAATATTGCGAAACATTCATAATGATTTTTTTTTCTGAACTGGCAGAATAAACCAAATATGTCTCTGCTACATTGTTACTTTTATTTTTATTTTCATTTGTGTTTATCTACTACTTGTTTCCTGTCATTTCTTCTCATTTTGCTATCATTTTAAAACTCATTATTTTAGCTTTTAAAACAATTTTCTTTGACTTTTATTACTTACATGGTTAGCGATGTTTTTGTTATTTAGCACTGATAAGATGATGACAGTAGTCAGCGGGGTTTAATGCACTTTTCTAACTTTTCCTCATTATTCTTACAGTGTGTTCTGACACCTGATAAATGCAAAACAACTTCAAAAGCACTTAGCCATGTAAATAACAGTGATAAAAGCATTATTAAAAATTTTGAAATCCAGGGCTGCATTTAGTCACTGCTACAGAATGCAAAAATTATCAACCCTATCATCAATACTTAGCTGCTTGTAAATGATGACCTACCAAAAATTCATTTGATTCTGGAAAACAATTTGAATGCAAAAGCAGGATGTGTGTGTGTGTGAGAAAAGTAGAGAAGCAGGTGTCTCAGAAGGAAATAAAATTCACTTTTTACATAGTACAGGACGTCTATTTTTTGTTAAGATGTAATAAACCATACTACTCTTTCTTAATATCTGTATTTATTTTCCCTATGAATTACATTTAATTTGTCAAACTATTATTTGTGTGCAAATATACAACATTTTTTTATGATTCTATCTTCTGCAAAAACTATGTCCACCATTATTGGATTCTCAATGCTTGTTGCAAGGTTAGGTTGAAGGAGATACTAGAATAAGCCAAAAAGCAATAGAGGAATTTATGACACCATGAATGGTGTGGCTCAAGGTGTGTCTCAAAGAATGAAGTTTTGAAATTCATCTCTTATATATACTTAAAAAGCAGCATTGAGAGATGTTCTCTGAAGTAAAGATGTACACACATTTTCCATCATTTTTGAGTGCTGTTTTGTGTAAATCATCATGCCAAGCACTCCTTCTAAAGTTTTTTTTTCATTGTTTTTTTTTTTTTTAAGAGAAAATACAGTTGCAAAAACCTGTCATAATGGTGTATTTGGGAGATTGTTATTGGAAAATACTAGTGTTGGGAGTCCTTGGAAATGATTTTCCATTTATATTCAGTCATGAGAAATAGGATCCATAATATTAAAAATAATAATCTGTGTAACTGGAGATCTATTTGCATGAAGTGTCCCATATCCAGCACACATAAACACACTCACATCAGGTCATAATTAACTTGCTTTCATTGACCATAGCATAAGTTTGGATTGCAAATTCTGAATCTGAAGTATACACCTTATAACTGGGTCAACTGAGTTTCTCAGTGATCCTGTTCTGTGAACATAACATTCACAAAAATATATTTAGATTTTATAAAGATAAATTTTGTTGAAAAATTTAAGAATTTATATAATATTTATTGCAAAGAAAATACTTAATAAGTTGACATCATTAATTATATTATTTCCCAAAATGGGACAGATAATTTAATGTACCATCTAAGTTTTCATTAAATCAAAATAGAATGCAGAGTGTCTGCTCATGACATGTACTTATTTATGACACTTAAAAGAAAAACAATTTTATGTGCTAGTTGGCCCTTTTTTTTATTTAAGATTGTATTTATTTATTTGTCAGAGAGAGAGAAGGAGCACAAGCAGGGGGAGTGGCAGGAAGAGGGAGAAGCAGGCTTACTGCTCAGCAGGGAGCCTAATGTAGGACTCAATTCCAAGACCCTGAGATCATGACCTGACGCCACGGCAGAAGCTTAGCCAACTGAGCCACCCAGGCACCCCCTTTACTTATTTTTTATGTCATCTCCATCATACTGCATTTTCCACACTTTATCATAGTCTGCATTTTTCTTAGAATTTAAGCAACTTATTTTTTTTTAAAGATTTTATTTATTTATTTGATAGATCACAAGTAGGCAGAGAGGCAGGCAGAGAGAGAGAGGAGGAAGCAGGCTCCCCGCTGAGCAGAGAGCCCGATGTGGGGCTCGATCCCAGGACCCTGAGATCATGACCTGAGCCGAAAGCAGAGGCTTTAACCCACTGAGCCACCCAGGCGCCCCTAAGCAATTTATTTTAGCCATAGATTTAAATTTTACTTTCTCTTGTCAAATGATGGCATGGGGTTTTGTGTAGGGAAATAATTTTCTTGGCTTTGAATACTTACGGGAAATAGACAAATATGTTATTATATAAATGTGCATCAGTATTGTCCAAGATGAATTGTGAATACTTCTGAAGTAACAAAATGACAAGAGAAATATAGACTTAGTAAAATTGGTTCACTATTCCATAATAAATATTAATAATTATTATGTTTATGGGTGAAATGTTAATATAGTGTCTGATTGCAACTGGAGTTGTGCTGTTATCATTCTTTTGTATCTAGATTCTTTCACTCAATATTATTCTTTAGAGATTCATTCATATGATTTTATAGACAATAATTTGTTCAAATTTCATTTGTTCAGTTTCATGGAAGAACTTTCCATTGTATAAATACAACACATCCCACAGTGGATGAAATTTTTGTTTGTTTCTAGTTTAAGTTAATTTTTAGTGTAACTTTAAAATTTTTCATTCATGGGGTAGCAGATACTATTGATGCCAACGTCATGTTTTGGCCTACCTCTGGGCTCACTGAAAGTGATGATATTCTACTTACATCTATAGATTTTTATCACAAGTACCTGTATATTTAACTTACTGTCCCAGGACAATAAGTTATCTAGAACTACATGGGCATTTTCAGTACAAGCAGCACAAGCTAGCGTGCCAAGAATTAAATATTGAGGGAAGCAAATCTGAAACATTGATGGATGGAGATTGGTGGATAAATATTCAGCTTCCCTATCTGATGGATAATTCTTACACATTTTCAACATGCTTTCTCAGAAGACCACCAACAGGATGGAGCTACAGTTGTCCCCAGAAATAGCCGACTCACTAACACATTTATTGCCTTAAACTTTACTATATCCTTGCCTCAATTTCCATAGACCTTAATTAGTGTTTTTAGAGGCCATCTTCCACGTAAAATTATTTGTATTGAAGTCCTTGCTTCAGTGTCTGGTTTGGGGAAAACCCTATCTAAGAACAACTGGTACTAGAAGTAGTATTAGAATTCTGTACTGTGCAATGAGATATTGTATTTTAAAGTCAGTTGGAAACAATGACACATTCATTGGTAGCAACTGAATGATTCAGTCAGTGAGGGTTCTTCAAAGAAACAACTAATTATACATAATTATTGTGTAATTATAACTTCTATGATTCTTATCCTTAGTAATTTGAGAGGAGATGCATTTGGAAAATGAAGCTATAACAATTGAAAATAATGAGTCCAATTATATTTAGAAATATGATTTAAAAAATTATAGGATTCTTCAGGAAACGAGCAAACCAATCTATCATGGATATAGATGTAAAAATCCTCAAAAGAATGTTAGCAAGTTTAATCCAAAAGAATACAGAAAGAATTATACACCACAACTGAGATTTACCCAATATGCAGTGCTGGTCAAACACTACAACATCAGCTGATAGACTTCATCACATCAACAGACTAAAAAAGAAAAGCCATATGATCTATCAATAGATACAGAAAAATAATTTGAAAAAATCCTGCACCATTCATGATAAAAACTTCCAGTAAACTGGAAATACAGCAGAATTCTTTCAACTTTGTTAGGAATACCTACAAAAAACCTACAGTTAACATCATACTTAAAGCTGAGAAACTTGAGAAGCTTTCCTTCTAAGATCAGGTACAAGGCAAGGGTGTCTCCACCAACTACTCCTTCTTAATGTTCTATTAGAAGTTCTTGCTAATGCAATGAGCACCCTCCCCACCCCCAAAAAAAGGAAATAAAAAGCACGGATTGGAAAGGAAGTTATATGTGTTTGTTGACAGATGACATGAATGTCTATGTAGGAAATTAAAAAAAAATCGACCAAAAACTAACAATAATAATTAATAGTAATGAAAAAAATCTTCTGAAACTAATAAGCAGTTATAGCAAAGTTAGTGTAATACAGGATACAAGGTTAGTATACAAAATTCATTTGTTTTCCTATGTACAAGAACACCTCATTTTATTGAACTTCACTTTATTGGGCTTTGTAGATAGTGTGTTTTTTTACAAATTAAAGTTTTGTGATAAACCTACATGGAGCAAAGTCTATTGGCACCATTTTTTCCAACACAATTTGCTCACTTATGGCCTCTGTATCATATTTTGGGAATTCTCACACTATTGCAAACATTTTCATTATTATTACATTTATTATGATGATTTGTGATCAGCAGTTTTTGATGCTACTATGAAAATTGCTTTGGGATATCATGAAACACACCCATCTAAGATAGTAAACTTAATCAATAAATGTTGTTTGTGTTATGACTGCTCCACTGACCAGCCATCCCTCCATCTCTCTTCCTCTTCTTGGGCCTCTTTGTTCCCTAAGACATAATAACCCTACAACACCTCTTAATGTTCAAGTGAGGGGAATAATTGCATATCTCTCGCTAAATCTAAAGCTACAAGCAATTAAAACTTATTGAGGAACACATATTGAAAGCTGAGACAGGCCAAAAGCTAGGTTTCTTGCTCCAAAAAATCTTGTGAATATGAAGGAAACGTTCTTGAAGAAAATTAAAAGTGTTATTCCATTGAACATATAGATGATTAAGAAAACAAACCAGGGGGCGCCTGAGTGGCTCAGTGGGTTAAGCCTCTGCCTTCCAGCTCAGATCCTGGTCTCAGGGTCCTGGGATCGAGCCCCGCATCAGGCTCTCTGCTCAGCAGGGAGCCTGCTTTCCTCTCTCTCTTTGCCTGCCTCTCTGCCTACTTGTGATCTCTCTCTCTGTCAAATAAATAAATAAATAAAATCTTAAAAAAAAGAAAGAAAGAAAGAAAGTAAACCAGGGTTATTGCTGATATAGAGAAAGTTTTAGTGGTCTGATTAGAAAATTAGGAAGATCAGTTGCTTTAAACCAAGGCTTAATCCAGAATAAGGTCCTAACTCTTCAACTCTATGAAGACAGAGAGGTGAGGAAGCTGCAGAAGAAAAGTCTGGAACTAGTAGAAGTTGGTTCATAAATTTAGAGAAAAAAAGTAAAGTTCATAACATAAAAGTGCAAGTTGAAAGAGCAAAGACATATAGAAGCTGCAGTAAATTATCCAGAAGATCTAGCTGAGATAATTAATGAAAGTGATTACACCAAACAGATTTTCAATGTAGACAAGACAACCAGCCTCCTACTGGAATAAGAAGCTATCTAGGACTTTCATAGTTAAAGAGGAAGTCAATGCCTGTCTTCAAAGCTACAAAGGACAGACTGTTTTGTTAGGGGCTAATGTTGCTGGTAACTTTCATTGAAGCCAGTGTATGTTTATTAGCCTGAAAATCCTGAGACCCTTAAGAATAATGCTGAATCTACTCAGCTCATGCTCTGTAAATGGAGCAACAAAGCCTGATGACAACCTATCTATTTATAACATTGTTTTACTCATTGTTTTAAACCCACCATTGAGACCTCCTGCTCAGAAAAAAAAAGATTCCTTTCAAAATATTACTGTTCATTGACAATATGCCGGGTCACCTAAGAGCTCTAATGGGGATGCACATTGAGATTAATGTCTTTTTTTTCATGCCTGCTAACACAATATCCGTTCTTCAGGCCAAGTTTCAAGGAGTAATTTCAACTTTCAAGTCTTATAATTAAAAAAATACATTTTGTAAGGCTCTAGGCTGCCATAGATAGTGATTCCTGTGATGAATCTGGGCATCATC
Organism: Martes martes; assembly: GCF_963455335.1. Classification (NCBI taxonomy): domain Eukaryota; kingdom Metazoa; phylum Chordata; class Mammalia; order Carnivora; family Mustelidae; genus Martes; species Martes martes. Next base: position 25,608,452 of record NC_137890.1, on the reverse strand, counting down.
AACTGAAAAGCTTCTGGAAAGGATTTATCATTCTAGATATACAATTAAGGAGGATCTTTGATTCATGAAAAGAGGTCAAAATGGGAACATTTACAGAAGTTTGAAAGAAGTTGATCCAAACCCTTATTGATGATTTTGAAGGGTTGAGGTTCAAGACTTCAGTGCAGGAAGAACCTACAGATGTGGTGGAAATAGCAAGGGAATTAGCAGTGGGGTCTGAAGGTGTGACTGAATTGCTATAATCTCATGATAAATCTTTAATGGATGGGATTTGATTATTGTTGAGCAAACAGAGTGGTTTCTTGAGATAGAATCTGTTCTTGGTGAAGATACTGTCAATATTGTTGAAATGATAACAAAAGATTTAGAATATTACATAAATTTAATTGATAAAACAGTAAAGGATTGACTCCAGTTTTGAAAGAAATTCTATTGTTACTAAAATGCTATCAAAATGCATTACATGCTACTAAGAAATCATTCATGAAAGGAAGAATCAATGAATGCAGCAAATTTCACTGTTGTCTTATTTTAAGAAATTGCCATAGCCACCCTAACCTGTAGCAACCATCATACTGATCAGTCAGTAGCCATTAACATTGAGGGAAGACTTTTCAGCAAAGAAATGATGATTCACTGAAAAAAAATGATTACCAATTTTTAGCAATAGTTTTTTTTTTTTTTTTAAAGATTTTTTTATCTATTTCACAGAGGGAGAGAGAGATCACAAGTAGGCAGAGGGGCAGGCAGAGAGAGAGGGCGGAGCAGGTTCCCCGCTGAGCAGAGAGCCCGATGTGGGGCTCGATCCCAGGACCCTGAGATCATGACCTGGGCCGAAGGCAGAGGCTTTAACCCACTGAGCCACCCAGGTGCCCGGCAATAGTTTTTTTAATTAAGGTATACATATTACCTAGACGCCTGGGTGCCTCAGTGGGTTAAGCCTCTGCCTTCGGCCCTGGTTATGATCTCAAGGCCCTAGGATGGAGCCCTTCATTGGGTTCTCTCCTCAGCAGGGAGCTTGCTTCCCCTTCTCTCTCTGCCTGCTGCTCTGCCTACTTGTGATCTCTCTCTGTGTGTCAAATAAATAAAATCTTAAAAAAAAAAAAAAGTATACGCATTTCCTAAATAGGATGCTCTTGCACACTTAATAGACTACAGTTAATGTAAACATAACTTTTATATGAACTGGGAAGCCAAAAAAATTATTTTATTCACTTTTTAATAGTGGTCTGGAACTAACCTAGCTGTATCCCCACAATATACCTGTATACAGACCCATCAAGAGCTATTGAACACAGTGCCTGAGCTTGCATTAATAGCAAGGGACTTACAGTGGTATTGTGCATACTCCCTTTTCCATTCCAGTAGGCTAGTCTAGAATCCCATCTAAAGGCCATGCCTATGTGTACAGTAGACCTGTAGAACTACTGTATTATCAGTTTTCTATCCCCGAATATCTGTGTGGAATGAGTGTACTTAATGGTTGCCAAAACACATATTAGGTTTCTTAAATTAGGAACTAATAGCTATTATGGAAGGTGGCCAAGTAGAAGCCATGAAACTGCCCTCACACCCTGGCCAAGAGAGTAAGTGAGAAGTAATATGACATCCCATAAGCTCATATCTATCCAACACTAGTCCATATGACTACAGATGAATGAAGGGGAAAGCATATTACTGCCAGATCTAGCTATAGGTCAGTCTCTAGCTGAACCTGATGGTCCTATCCTCAAAATAAGAGAGGCCTACATGAAAACTAATGACAAATGGAAAGGATAAGTGATTTCTAGTGAAAAGGGAACAAATAAATGAATAAGGTGAAAGAGAAAAAAATCTCTTATTATGTCCATGCCTTGTAGTAGGCTCTAAATAAGAATATTATCTCTTAGCTTTGTTTAGAGATGCTAATGGGTGAAACTGTTTGCTTCAGAAACTTCCTCATTGTTTGAAGCTGAGGATCTAGGATGGGCCGATGGATTTAAGATGCATTCAGGCTGAGAGAGGAGCTAAGATGACAGCATGGTAGGAGGATACTGGACTCCTTTGAGCACACTGGATAGCTATCAAATCATTCTGATTGCCCAAGAAATTGACCTGAGGATTGACAGAACAAACTGCACAACTAGAGGAAGAGAAGGGGCTACATTCAGTAAGGCAGGAAGTGTGAATACAGGGTTTGGGGGAGAAACAGATTGCAGGTGCTGCAGAGGGGTGGGAGCCACGGTTGCAAAGAAAGGTGGGAGGGAGAGGAGCACACAAGGGAATGCACAAGGAGAACACTTCCCAAAGCCATTGGCTAATAACAGGCTGACTTTCATGAGTTAAGGCTGATTTTCATGAGTTTGCAACCATTGGGGGTTGAAGACTGGAGTTTTAAAGCTCAGCAGGCTTGGCTGGAATAGAGCCCTGATGGCACTGCCCTGTTCCTGGAGAGAAGTTAGGCAAACAGCCTGGGGCATGGGAACAGCATCTGAAGAACATCTGAGGCACACAGGGAGAATGTTCACTCTTTTTTGGATCATGTCCCTAAAAGGTAGCACTTAGGAGATGCCTCTAAAGGGATAAAGTTGCTGGCTGGTGCCATTTCCCTTCCTTGCCCCTCAGCATAAACACAGACTCACCTTCAGTAAACAGCAGAGCTCCAACATTGGAGCTCTTACAGCAGGTCCCACACCCCTGTGCTTTGCTGGTACTACCTACTTGATCAAGTTTGCCTTAGTCCCAGTGTGGCATGCCCCTTACCCAGGAGACCAGCAGAAACCCCTGCCAACACAGGGTCTCCTGACCACAGTTCTGCAGGGCTTCAGTTCTAGTAGAAGTAGTATTAGGTCTCATTAAACCAGCAGACTAGAGCACACCTAGTTGAAACTTGCTACATTCTGGCCAAGGACCAAACTGCCTGCTGACAAGGAGGGCTGCTGCAAATGACTGGCCTGAGGGATACAGTAACCAAAACATAACAGTAGAGCACAGACAGCACACACTCCCTGAAGCACCAGGGCCTGAACAATACGTGACCTCTTCTTCATAAAGCCATTATGCTGAGGAGCAGGAAACATAACATGGTTTTCTAACACACAGAAGAAGACAGGGACTTAAACAAAATGCCACCCTGGAGGAATTCATCCTAAATGGAAGACCAAGACAAGGTCATAGAGATCTAATAAAAAATAAATATAAGTAACATGTGTGATGGAGAATATAAAGCAACAATCATAATGATACTGAGCTTGAGAACGGAATGGAAGACTTCAGGGAGGCGCTTACTGCAGAGATAAAAGTTAAAAAAACAATCGGTCAGAAATGAAAAATACAAAAATGAGATTCAGAATAGACTGGATGCATTAAACATCCAGTAGTGGAAGGATGGAAGAAGCAGAGTAGCAATTAAGTAATACGGAAGATAACATAATGGAAAATAATGAAGTTGAACAAAAGAAAGAATTATAGAACACAAGAATAGACTTAGGGCACTCAGTGCCTCCATCAAACATAATAACATTTGTGTTATAGGAGTCCCAGAAGAAGAGAGAGAAAAGGAGGTAGAAAATTTATTTGAGGAAATAATAGCTAAAAACTTCCATTATCGGGGAAAGGAAACAGACATCCAGATCTAGGAGGCACAGAGAACTACCATAAAATCAGAAAAAGGAGGCCCACACCAAGATATTATAAATAAACTTGTAACATATAGTGATAAAGAAAAAATCTTAAAAGCAGCAAAGCAAAAAAAAAGTCCCTTACTGGAAGAGATTATGCTGAGTGAAATAAGTCAAGCAGAGAGAGTCAATTATCATATGGTTTCACTTACTTGTGGAGCATAACAAATAACATGGAGGACATGGGGAGATGGAGAGGAGAAGGGAGTTGAGGGAAATTGGAAGGGGAGGTGAACCATGAGAGACTATGGACTCTGAAAAACAACCTGAGGGTTTTGAAGGGGCAGGCGGTGGGAGGTTGGGGGAGCCAGGTGGTGGGTATTAAGGAGGGCACGTATTGCATGGAGCACTGGGTGTGGTACAAAAACAATGAATACTGTTAGGCTGAAAAGAAATTTAAAAAAAAAAAAAAAAGGAAAAAAAATGTCCCTTACTTGTAAGGGAAGACCCATACGGCTACCTGCGGATCTAACAAACACTTGGCAAGCTAGAAGGGAATAGCATGATATTTTCAACATACTAAATAAAACTGAAAAAAAGCATACAGTTATGTCCAAAAAGAATTGGAATCTGGAATTAACTGGGACTTTTTCCCCTAGATTTACAATTGAATCTATGCCATTATTGGTATATGAGCAAACATTTTTGTTAGGAAGGCTATTATAATAGTATATTTAATTGTACCTGACTTATTTTTTAATAATACACAGATATTCAGAATGTAACTGCAATTTATCTAACACTGCTATAATTGGTAAGACTGATTTGACTGATCTCAATAAAACCTTTGATAATGATGATTTTTATGATTAAATGGATTGGGAGATTTTTTTGAAGCCTCTATAAAATATATATCCAATAAAAACTAATTGCCCAGAGTGGAAAATTGCTATTTAACAATAAATTAATTTTTATATTAAATCAATTTGTTGATACCTTTAATTAAATTCAAATTTCAATAGTAGAAGAAAGTATAAGTGTTCACAAACTTAAACATGAATAAGAATACATTTGTACCAGAATGTTTGGTAAAATTAAATTCTTTAAAGCAACACTTCATTTGACAATATGTATTATTAGTATTTTGACAGTCATCCTTTTGCTTTTTCTGCTGTAGAAATGGCACAAAAGAATGATTACAAATTATTGGTAAATAAAAATCCTGAGCCAAATTCAGACACAGACTATAGAGACAGAATAAATATATGTCTTAAAATCTGTGCTCAGAGAAATTGTTAATGTTGTCAAATAAGAACATCTTCAAACAAAAATGAGTAACAAAATTTATGACCTGTTCCAAATATGAAAAAAAAAAGGAGCTTTACAGGCAGAATCTCCAAAATTAAAAAATAAAATATATTATTTTTAGATAAGGAAAATACTTATATGACAGAATATGATATCCACACAAAACAACTTAAACTGGAACCGTTAGGAATTGATATTTGCTCATTCTTCTTTATATCAAGGTTTTAATGCCAGTAAAACATTTTGGGTTCTATAGGCTTACTCATACTATTCGTATCTGGAGTGATTTATATTCACATGGCCATTATATTGTAAATAATTAGATCTGTGTTGTCCAGTATTATAGCCATTAACCACATGTGGCTATTTAATTTTCTATTAATTAAAACTAAATATAAGGTGAATGATACTTAATTACACATTCCCATAAGCCACACATCAAGTGTTCAACAGCCACTTGTGGCTAGTGGTTACGTGTAGTAGATAGAGTTGATTTATAGGTAGACTGAAAAACTCTGTATTTGTCTCTGGGGGTACTTAGATAGCTGTTTGTTGACTCTTGGCCAAGTAGGATTTTTTATGTGCTGTTGAAAGACTGAAACTCCCCTGGCAACCTCCAGAGAGGTTTTGTTTTTGTTTTTGTTTTTGTTTTTTAACTAAAAGTTTTAACTGTCCTAACCTGTTTAATCGCCCTGGCCTGATTGTCAGGGAAGGAGTATAAAAACCCTCCCTGATACATCTAAACTCAAAGAAAGCCAAAATTCCTCATGGTGCACATGATTCAATCCACTGATCTTCCTTTCTCCCCGTCTGCCTGCCCTCGCTTCCTCCCTCCCTCCCTTCTTCCCTCACTCACTCCCTCCTTCTTCCTTCCTGTTTTTCTTTCTTCCTCTCTTTCTTTTCCTTCCTTCCTTTCTTTTTTCTTTTCTTTCCTTTTCTTTCTTCTTTCCTTTCCTTTTCTCTTCTCTTCTTTTCTTTCCTTCTTTCCTTCTCTTTCTGTCTCTGTCTCTATCTCCCTCCCTTCCTTCCTCCCTTCCTTCTTCTCTCTCTCTCTGTCTCTATCTCTCTCATTCTCTCTTGCTTTCTCTCTCTTTCCTTGAGAGAAAGAGGACAGATATGCCATGTACCAATAAAAACCCTGTACAGCACATGTACAAATAAATGCCTGGGGAACTGGCACATGAGATAGCTTTCAGAACTCTGATGCTTCCTGCAGTCTGTTTTTCTTGCTGTATGCACCATATGCTTTGTCTTTAAATACAAATCTTATGCTCTGAGGAATTCTTTCAAACACTTCAACTTGAAAAATCCTCACATTACCATATTACCCAGTGGTTACAGAATATTTCTGTCCTCACAGACAGAATATATAATTTAGACCTATATTAATTTTTCAAATTTAGAAATAACTATAAGCTGATAACAAAAACAAAAAAATGCTTTTAAAATCTTGTCAACATAAAATAACAATAAAGCTGCTGTTATGAAAAATGTAAATTTAACAGTTTTCTCTTCTATCACAAAAACCAATCTAAACAATATAAAATACATAATTAAATGAATAAGGTTTAAGTATAAAGTTTCACAAAGATAATTGTAGGAAGATAACGTACCATTTTATGTTTAGAGAGAAAATTTGTTGTCTAAATTGTTATCTCAAGAAAGATGTTGGCAGATATTCTATTCAAAGTTGTAATGACATCTTACAGAAAGCTTAAAACAGGAAACAAATATATGTTTTTTGTTTTTTTGGTTTTTTTTTTTACTTTTTGGAAAGTAAAAAGAAGTGGGAAATAAAAGAATTTCTAATTGTTAAATCCAAAACTATGAATGATCTGATATATTGCCTAGTAAAAATGTTAGCGTTCCATATGTTTGTTATATATACTACCAGAATCATTAAACCTCTTTATTAAAGAACAGACATTTTATTGACCCACAGAGCAACTTGGTAGTGCTGGTTACCTCCTGCCCCAATTTCCCATGTGACAGGATGATGCATGATTGATGTACTTGCATGAACAACTGGGTTTGCACCATAGGAACTACAAAATTATGAGAATTGGTGCTTATGTAGGGTAGCTGGCAAAATCTGCTCCTCCTCTCAAGGAAAGGGCAGGACAGAGGGGTAGAGGGGAGAGAGAGAGGGAGAGAGAGGAAGTTTTACGTTAGAATGTAAAATACGAATTTTTTCTGAGAAGGAAAGGAAAATATTTTTACCTCACTATCCCTGAATATAAGCACATTGTGCTGGGGAATAAGTCTTTAAATCTCTTCAGAGCAATTCACTGTCTCTAACTTCCAAGGCATCTTTACCATTCAATCATCCATTAATCTAGGTTGTAAGTACGCTGCTCAGAAAGCTCAGATTTTGCAGAAATGTGAAAATATTTATGGAGTGTTGTTTTCCCAAGAAATATATAGTCCCAGAAAGTTTCAAAATGTGGACTGTACACAAAATGAATTTACAAAATTTCAAATCTTATGAAATTACTCTCAAAAGGAACATGCGTAGCTGAGTTCACTTCTGTCCTTCACGTATTGTAAAATTTCTAATCTCTTAATCAGCTTCTAAGAGCAAGTCAGTATTTACTAAGGCAAATAATTAAAATGTGCTTGTTTGAAATATAATATATATAAACTAAATAGCATGACTCTTGTTTAGAATTTAAGATAATAAAATATTTGTGGGGAAATGTATTTTTATCAGTTTTTATTTAGTGTTATAGGTTCCTGGTGATAATAAAAAGCAGAGAAACTTCCTGTCAGTTTTGTTTTTTTTTTAAGATTTTATTTATTTATTTGACAGAGAGAGAGAGATCACAAGTAGGCAGAGAGACAGGCAGGGGGTTGGGGAAGCAGGCTCCCCACTGAGCAGAGAGCCCGATGCGGGACTCGATCCCAGGACCCTGAGATCATGACCCGAGCCGAAGGCAGAGGCTTAACCCACTGAGCCACCCAGGCACCCCAGTTTTTAGACATTTTGTATTTAAATTCCTACAGTGAATATACCACAGGTAAATATGATCCTAAAATTCTGAAGGAAACTGGACAATGGGAACCATGAATTTATATGGGAGGACTAGACAGGATTAAAAGCAGAACTTTAACAGATACCAACACTATGTAGAGGAATATAAGGAGGAAAAGGAATCTACATGGAGAAAGAGAAAGAATAGTCAAAAACATGAAATAAAAAATTTACACAAGGCATCACTTGAGGGAAAAAAGGTGTCATTTAGAATTATGTTATGACATCCATGTAGAATTTCTCAGTTCCTAATTTGGAAATTTTAATTTCTATAATAGCATGTTAATAGATAATTGCTTTTTTTCACATACATATTACTTTTTCGTAAAATTTTTAATACTCATGAAAGGAGATAAGCTTATGATATATAGTAAAGATCAGTATTAGAGTGATTTAATGAATTACTACATAAATGAATACACAATATACAAATGAGAGCCTATAAGCTTACTTATATAAGAAATTCATTGGATTTAAGAGACAGTTTCCCTTACAAACCCATTTATTAGAAAATAAACTAAGTGATTTATTATAATTATATTGTTAATGTTCTCAGATTTTTCTTTAATAGTGTTTAACTGTGTTAAATCCACCCAAAAACAATTTAAATGAGATGAAAATAAATGAAATGAGATAAAATTTGTAAGAAAACAAAGACCTCTTACTACAAATAAATAGCTATAGTAGTCAACTTCTTTATAAAACACATGGAAATATTCATATTCTAGTTTATCTCTTAGATGATTTCAACATGATTTCATTTTAATTTACCATTTAAATTTTCTAGTATAAAATTCAAAATATTAATCAGAGTACCTGCAGCAGATTCCAAATTGCTAATGACTTATAATCCATTTTCTTTAAAAGATTAAAAACAAAATTGCCTAAATACACACTGATTGCATCAGTATTAAAATAACACTCAAATTTCATTTATAGTTTATAGAATTAGATTACAGATAAACAGCACAATGCTGTTTATTAACTCAGAGGAATACTTGATGAAATTCTTATATAATTTTTTCAAGTTTATTAATGGATGTTTAATTGGATGGGGATGGACATGGTTTTATTTTTGATTGCATGGCTATATCCTCAGATATTACTACTTCCACTGAGTCTTTCCACAAATAGTGGATTTCATAAGGAAAATTAGCATAGTAGATTATTTAATTGGAGGGTTCAGTTCTATAAAAAAAATTGAAAGGGAAAAAATTCCTATATGAAACAAAGATAATTTATTTTCTAATATATGCAAAAAGCTGATACTAAGTACTTTATATAAATTATATCATTTTGTCTTAACAAAACTCCATGAATAAGAACTTTTGTTCCAATTTTACAGATCTGAAAGACTTTCTAATTACGATCATTTAATCATTGCACTGTATCATGATGAGAGGCCAAACAGTTTATGAGTATGTATCATAATACCAGTAATGGCAATTCATGTTTTGACATGCATTTTACTACCTTCTCTAATGAGAGATTAAATAAATCAATAGAACAACTTAAATGTTAATGTGAAAATATTAGAAACAAAAAATTAGTTAAGTGAATTTCACAATGCGCTGAGAATCTATTTTTTCATCTAAAGGACTATAGCTTATTTTATTCTCTCATTCTATTGTTTACATCCATAATATATTAAATTAAATGTAAAGATATGTAGTTGAGGGGCTCCTGGGTGGCTCAGTAGATTAACCGTCCAACTTTTGATTTTGGCTCAGGTCATTATCTCAAAATTGTGAGATTGAGCTCTGTGTGGGCTCCATACTGGACATGGAGCCTGCTTAAGATTCTCTCTCTCCCTCTGCCCCTCTGCCTGCACATTCTCTCTCTTCTCTTTCTCTCTCCTTCCCTAAAAAAAAGAGAAAAAAAAAGTACTTGGGAAAAAAAAAAAACAACAACCAGGATATCTGTCAGTGTTTCTAATTATAGAGAATTACATTTAATGCATTAATTTCAAACCAGAGCAGAATTTTTAAAGGTATAAATGACAGAATTAAGAGAAGACCTAAAGAAACACATTACAAAGTGAATATTCAAGAGAACTCCAAGGACACACTGTTGGAACTATTCCACAGAGATAATTTCTCTTTTTATCTTTATAAATACATAGAATGTATATACTATATTATTAACTCATTTAAAGTATAAATTCATGCTTTTAAATGTATGCATATAGATGACAATTCATCCACATTACCCATTTGCAATCGTTTCTTGTCTGCATCCCCTCAAATCCTAGCCACAGACAGCCACTGTTCTACTTTCTGTCTCTATAGATTCGCATATTCTGAACATTTTGTATGAATGAAATGATAGGGCATGTGGTCTTTTGTGACTAGCTTCTTTCATTTAGCATGATGATTTCTAGGTCCATCCATGTTACAGCATATGTAGTGATGTTACCAGGCCCCCAAGACCAAATTCTTGTGTTTCAATGTCATAAAAAAATGAATGCTAGGGCACCTGGGCGGCTCAATCATTAAGCGTCTGCCTTCGGCTCATGTCGTGATTCCAGGGTCCTGGGATCAGGCCCCGCACCAGGCTCCCTGCTCTACAGGGAGCCTGCTTCTCCCTCTCCCACTCCCACTGCTTCTGTTTCCTCTCTTGCTATATCTCTGTCAAAGAAATAAATAAAATCTTAAAAAAAAAAAAAGAATGCTAAACTAAAGAAAATGAAAATAGGCAGTGTTTATTAGAGATAGCTTATATACAAGGGAGCTGACAAGAAGTAATGTCACTCCCCAAAGGGGTAGTGTGCAATACTTAAAAAGGCACTTTTCCACAGGATGAGGAACTGGGAGAGGAAAAGTGTCCTTCAGGCCACATTCATTATCTTATGGTCCTTTCTTTTTAGTAGACACAAGAGTCACAGGATGCCTCTTTTCACGGTCGACATTCTTTTGGGGCCCTGAAAAATAGAAAGATTTATGTAAGTAGGCTTTAAATTACTGATTCTAATTTTGGCCAACAACCATTACTCCCTGTTGGCTGTTATCTCCTTTGCCATCTTTCCCAGAAAGATTTATCTCTAAGCATATGGAAACTTTTAACCTTTGCCTCAGGGTTTTCAGGTATTAAGCACTCTTACTTTCCTTTATACTGTCTCTGTTACATTATCTCCTTTCATTTCTGAATAATATCCCATTGTATAGAATATTTTGCTTATTTGTTCATCAGTGGATAGGCTTTGGGGTGGTTTCTACCTGTTGGTATTATAAATAATACTGTTATGAATATTGGTATATAAGTTTTTACATGGATATATATTACTAATGCTCTTAATATGTATCTCAGAATTGGGTTGCTAGATCACATGATGACTCTATGTTTTACCTTTTGGAGGAATGGCCAAACATTTTGCAAAATAGCTGCATACTTTTCCATTCCCGCCGGTAGTGTATGAAGTTTTCAATTTCTCCACATACTCCCTAAAACTTGTTATTATCTGTCTTTTGATGTACAGCCATCCCATCTCATTTTGGGGGACTGGTTTACATTTCCTAGATTGTTGTTATTGTTCAGCATCTTAACATGCTTATTAGCCATTTGTGTATTATCTTTGAAAAAATGGCTGTTCATATTTTTGCCCTTTTTTGCACTGGTTTACTTCTTTTTAGTTTTGAATTTTAAGAGTCTTTTATATATTCTGGATATATTTTATATATTCTGGATATAATTATGTATCTAATAAGGGATATTGGTCTGGATATATCTTCTGGATATAATTATGTATCTAATAAAGGACATTGATCCTTTATTAGATACATAATTTGCAGATGTTTTCTTCTATTCAGTGAGTTATATTCACATTCTTTGTGGTGTCCTTCAAGTTAAACTTCTAAAATTTTTGAAGAAGTCCACTTTATGAAGTTTTTTGTCTTTTGTTGCTTATGCTTTGTTGTTATACTAAGAATCAGTTGCCTACTTCATGGCCACAAAGATTTGCATCTATTTTTTCCCTAAGAGTTTTATAGTTTTAGTTCTTTTTTTTTAATTGTGCTATGTTAGTTACCATACAGTACATCATCAGGTTTTGATGTAGTGTCTCATGATTGATTTTTTGGTATAACACTCAGTGTTCCATGCAATCCATGCCCTCCTTAATACCCATCACCGGGCTCACCCATCCCTACCCCCTTCTAAAACCCTCAGTTTGTTTCCTGGAGTCCATAGTCTTTCATGGTTTGTCTCCCACTCTGATTTCTCCCCCTTCATTTTTCCCTTCTCCTGCTGTCCTCCATGCTATTCCTTATGTTCCACAAATAAGTAAAACCATATGATAATTGACTCTCTCTATTTGACTTATTTCACTTAGCATAATTTCCTCCAGTCCCATCTATGTTAATGCAAAAGTTCATCCTGATGGCTGAGTAATATTTTATTCCATATATGGACCGCATCTTTTTTATCCATTCATCTTTTGAAGGGCATCTTGGCTCTTTCCACATTTTGGCTATTGTGGACATTGCTGCTAAAAACATTGGGGTGCATATGGCCCTTCTTTTCATTATATCTGTATCTTTATAGTTTTAGTTCTGACTTTTAGGCATTGGTTTGTTTTGAGTTAATTTTTATATTTGATATGAGACAGGTAGGGGCACCTGGGTGGCTCAGTGGGTTAAGCTGCTGCCTTCGCCTCAGGTCATGATCCCAGGGTCCTGGGATCGAGCCCCACATTGGGCTTTCTGCTCAGCAGGGAGCCTTCTTTCCTTCCTCTCTCTGCCTGCCTCTCTGCTTGTGATCTACTTGTGATCTCTGTCTGTCAAATAAATAAATAAAATCTTAAAAAAAAAAAAAAAAAAGAATTACCAGTGACCAGGTCAGACTAAGGCAAATGTGATATGAGACAGGTTGTCGGGTTTGGCCAGCAAACCCTGAGTCAGCAAGTAAAGAGATTACTCCAGATACCTAAGTAGGAGAAAGGAGAGGCCCTGGGGACCAGATGCTCTCATAGCAAAAGGTCCTGAGCCAAGCTCTACCTCCATTTTTATGCATGTTATTGTTACAACAAAGAATTAAGATTCGAAAACAGTATAAATAAAGCTTCAATAACTAGGGCAGTGACATTTATCAGGCATTGTGTGATTAGAACTGTCTGTGTTCATGACTTGCAGGTACGGTATAGGTGACGATTAAGGATTTATGTCTAACCAAAGTTAAACACCTGCCCCCAGGAGATAGCACTGAGCCATAACTAGAATCTGGCTGTTTTCAGCCCAAAAATTTCAAAGGAGGTCCAGTTTTCTGGTCATTCCCTTTTTGTTTTTCAACTAGTCTTTCCCAAAAAAGTTTGTGTTTATTATATCTTAGCTAGCCATGCATTATGAATTCCCACAACACGGATCCAAGTTTATCCATTTGCATGTGGTTGCACATAGCACCATTTGTTGAAAAGACTATTATTTACCCTTTAAGTCAACCAGCACTCTTGTTGCAATCAATTTACATAAATGAAAGGGACATTTCCTGGCATGAGTTCTCTTCCACTGATCCATAAGTTTATCTTCATAGCTGTATCATACTCTCTTGAATACTGTATCTTTGTAGTAAGTTTTAAATAAAGATGTTTGAGCACTTAACTTTGTTCTTCTTTTCTCAAAATTGTTATGGATTTTTTCAGTTTCTTACAGAAAAGTTACATGCAATTTTATAGGGACTATGTTAAATGTGTAGATCAATTTGGGAGTATTGCCATTTACAAATACTATGTCTTCTAGGGCAGCTGGATGGTTCAGTCAGTTAGGCATCCAACACTTGATTTCAGCTTAGGTCATGATTTCAGGGTCCTGAGATCCAGCCCTATGTCAAGCTCCAAGCTCAGCACAGAGTCTGCTTGAGATTCTCTCTCCCTCTACTCCCCACTCCTGCTCACTCTTTAAATAAATAAATAAATAGATAAATAGATAAAGTCTTCTGATCCATGAATATGTGATAACTTTCCCATTATTTTTAACTTTTAAAAATCAACAATTTTAGTTTATAAATTATAAGTTTTTTATTATTTTTTATGTATTTTTTCTAAGAATTATATTATTTTTGATGCTATTACCTTTTACACTATTAGGAAGCCTCTGGCTTCAGAACTTCAATACCTCTATATTATTAAGAAGCTGAATGAAAATAAAATTGCCACCCAAAAAACCCTCCAAAAACCAAGTTACTCATGGCTTTAGAAATATACCATGTCTTCTTTGTCCTGCATGATTAAAATAGATGCCCCACACCTTTTGTAGTAGGCTCTGATTGGAAACAGAACAAGAAGTAGCACACTGTACTAATATATGCTTCCTTCTATCTTTCAAAATGGCTGTCTAATGTATATCATATCTGCAACCATAATTCCAAAGGAATCAATGGCATGTATGTGTGTGCAAGAGTATATAAACATACATATATATTTTTTCTCTTTTTACTTTTTAGTCTCAGAAATAGAAGAAAGCACAATAAAGGTGGGTTCTTCAGCCATTGCATCTAAAAAATTAATGATCACAGTACATACCCAAAATTAACTGTGAAGAACGGAACAGTGTTGTATAGGGCAGAGAACATTAAAGCTTATTACATGAAGTAAGAGGAAGTTTCCTGTTGGGTTTTGTATGTGTCTGTGTGTGTCTTGAATTGCTGTGTAAATGTATTATCTTTATAGGTTATAGTAGAAAATTAAAAAAAAAAAAACTACAAGTAGAATATGGAGTAAATGTTATATATTAATCTACCATGTGTAACATAGGAAAATACAGTGTTGAATTAGCTTCATATTTAATGATTACCTAAATAATTAAATAATTTTATTCATGTGAAAGTTGCTAATTAATTTTCAAAATTAAAACCAAATAAATAAATTAAAATACTGGATGGGACAAAATAGATAAATAGGGAGATAAATAGACATGTTGATATAGATAGAGATGTTGGATTAGTTGTTGTTATATGATTGCCAGAGTTTCTGAGATAGTGTTTGCAAATGATAAAGAGCTTAGATAAATATTGTAATGAAAGCTCTGATTTAGAAGAACTCAGATGATAGCATTGGAAGCTTTTTAAAAGGCAACACTTTACACGTGTAAACTATACTTATGGTATGTATAAGCTACCTTATGTTTATGGTTATTGTAATTTAAAAGAGATTTTCAAAAGGAATACTGTATAAGAGAGCAAAAGTGCTCCTTTACATCTGTTTCTTAACTAAAGTTATTTATTACAATTTGAAGTACATTTAATATTATCTCAGTTGCTGTCCAATTACTTTTTAAATGGGTTAAAATACAATGTTCTACCATACAATTCAATAATTTGAATTATTTTCTGTAATTGTTTGTTATAGTCAAAACTCTCGATAAAAACTCATGGTGAACTTTAGAGAAAGTATTCTCAGCACAATAAATATTAATATACTTGTGGCAAGTCAACATATGTTCAAAAAGATTATGCAGCAAATTCACTAAGTAAGATAAAGGACTAAAAGCAGGTGGGTTTTTGAATAGGAGTATTATAATTTCTTTCCTTTATACCAGTTAACCTTGGCTAATTCAAGGCAAGCATTATGTGTGTGTGTGTGTACATATATATATAGATATATAAGATATATCTATATATATATGTACACACACACACACACATATATCTTTCTTCTGAGCACAGCTCTTTATTTTATACCATGCTGATTAGGTTTTAGAATATAAGCAAGGTTCAGTGGGGTGGAGTCAGGAGGCAATGACCAAGAAAGAATTCTTGAGTTGTCTTTGGTGCAAGACAGTGGTTTATTAAAGCACAGGGAAAGGACCTGTGGGCAGGAAGAGTTGCTGCCCAGGCAATCCTGAGGAGTGGCTGATATATACTCAGTAGTTGGGGAGATGAGGACAAAGGGGGTGTTCAGAAGGGCTGTCCTATGGTAAAGAAGACTCTCAGCATTCTAGAGACCTGGTTATTGTCAAGCCAAGTTGTGGGGTTTTTTCTTCTACTGAGGTACCAACATTAGGACAGTTGAGAGTCTTCTGGAAGTTAGGTTACTGTAAATCACTAGGACATTTGTAAACTAAGGTAGACTCCTGTCCTGCAAGACTGTGATCTCTATTAGTTAACCATTTGTTCTTCCTTTAGGGCAGCCAGGAGTGCCTGAGGAACATCACACATGTCGCAAGTTGGGGGTGAGGGGAGTGTAGAGTGCCAGCTCCTGCTTTGTCCTTAGATAACCTTCTGCTCCCTCATCAATGCCTCTACGTACTGTAAGAGTCTGTAGAGCATGGTGGTTCCTGGCATAGATCCTGAAGCCACAACTTCTTCTTTCAAACCATCTCAAACCTCAGTATTGTTTAATCTCACTTAGGTTACATAACTTACCTCTACCTTATTTTTTTTAATTTAAAATATGGAATATAATTACATTTGTCTGATAAAGTAACAAAAAAATTGTTGGAATCTAAGACTGAGAATTTAATGGAAACCACAACTTGCAATATGAACTGCACCATTTTTTACAAAATGGAAAACCTGTGCCAAGCCAAACTGTGATCACAGACTAAGCCAAACAAATTCCTTTAGTGTCAGTTTTTATGGATCCATACTCTCTAAGATAAGACCATATACATATTTAAGTGACTAACTCTGCATAGACTCATGTGTTCTAAAATAAGGCTACAGACTATTCCAGTAATTCACCTAGTTTACAATCCTTCCTTCCTTCCTTCCTTTCTTTCTTTCTTTCTTTCATTTTTCTAGGTTTTACTTATTTATTTGAGAGAGAGCACATATGTGCATGAGCCAAGGCAGGAGGGCAGAGGGAGAAGCAGACTCCTTGCTGATCCTGAGCCTAAGATATGACCTGAGCCTAAGGCAGATGCTCAGCCAACTGAGTCACCCAAGCATCCCAACAGTTCTGACCAATAATACTTGCCAACATCATCCTTTGACAAACTCTAGTTTTCAAAATGCTGTAAGTCCGTTCTCTAATTCCCCCTTTTAAGATGTCCCATAGTTCTTAGGTTGTTTATTCTCCTTGGCTACAACAAATTAATAAACCTAACTTTGTGTGACTACAAATGTGTTCATACCAATCTTTAGCCAGTAGACTTAACTGTTTCTTTATCTATAAATGAGGGATTCAGTATTTCCATATAAATTGTTGTAAGAATTGGTTGAGATGATACATATATGTTATTCTTAAGTGAACCACTTATGTTCCTTTTAGTCTCTACTTTTTATTATTTATATTCTCTCAATTTATCTTGTCTCAAGACATGTTCTGAATAATTCCATGACAAAAATACATTAACACCTCAGAAATAAGTAGGAGTGAGTTAAACCAATAAGATGATGTTCAAAAGTAATTCCTTCATCTTAAATATGCTTTAGAAGACTTTCATTCTCTTAACATTGTAATAAATCTAAAGCCAAAAAAACATAAATGAAAAATAATCTGACAAACTTAAGCTCTTTTCATGTGTTACTTCTCCTCTTTGTCACACTTCTATTCTTTGTGCTGTGAAGTGTGATGGAGAATTAAACATATTAGTAAACATATTAGTAAACTTTTGCTTCTACTTGTCACTCGATCAAGTGGTAGAACTTCCTGTTTCAACAAGTCAATTTCTATAATTTCTATAGACTTGATCAAAACGTATTTCTCCTTTTCTATATTCATGCTGTTGTTTTCAAGGGTTTACAAACATAAGTGCTTTCTATACATTACCCCTTAGAATACTTATAAACATTTTATGAATTTAGAATTATGTGGCTCAGAAAAATTAGTTATTTGCCCAATATCCATATCAAATTACGGAAACTGTGATGATTCAATCACAGTTCTCTTATGACTCTCTGCTGTGTTGTCTGGAATTAAGCAAATCATATCCCAGCTGAACCATACTCAGCACCCACACAATTGCATACTTGATGTTTCAATTTGAAGATCCTCTGCATAAGTTAGGTTTGGAATAATTTGTTTTCTTTCATGTAAATATGTGCTTTCTCTTCATCTTCCTTACTAGTGTACCATACACACCTATTTTCTATTCAACTTGTAAAGGTAGAAATCATGGAGAACTATGATAAATTATATTTCAAATCCTTTAAAATGACTTCCTTGTCAAAAAATTTTAATTTTAATATTTGAGACTTGAGTATGGCAAATGTTATCATGTCCTTATCATTTAAAAATAAGTTTAGGGGCACCTGGGTGGCTCATTTGTTTAAGTGTCTGCCTTCAGCTCAGGTCATGGTCTCGGAGTCCTAGGATCAAGCCCCACGTTGGGCTCCCTGCTCACCAGAGAGTCCATTTCTCCCTCTCCCTCTGCCTCCCCTACACTCATGCTCTCTCTCTTTCTCTCAAATAAATAAAATCCAAACAAAATTAAAACAAAAATAAATTTAAATAATAAGTTTAAAAATAAGTTTCAGCTATTATTTTCCCCTTCAATATAAACAAAAATAAAAGAAATAATATGGAATTAGACCTGAAAAAGTTGCTAGTTGTTACAATAGACACACACACTTATACACACACACATTCAAACATGAAGACAAACTAATTTATAAGACAAAGTAAGTGCATATAATATTATTAAGGTAGTTCACATATAAAATATTAGAAACAAATGCACGTTAAATGGACAGTTTATTGAAGGAAAATAAGCAAAAATATATTACAACACCAAGGTTTTATATCATCAGAGAATGAGTTTGTAAGAGGACATTTACCTAATTATTCAGAGTTTCAGAATTATTCCTATATATATATATAACACTTTTTTTTTTGTCCCTCAGAGGCTCCTTCCTATAGATATTAACTGCTTTAAAATTTTAGCTACCAAAGGGGAAAGAAGGATTGAAAAAAATCTTTTTGAAGAGTTGGAAAATTTTGAGTAAATTGGAAATAGACAATAAATTATGGTAACTAAAAATGTCCTCTCACCCAACACACCTTACATTCATCAAAGAAATATGGAAAGCAGTAGAACATTGACACTGTCCCTTTCCATCAGCTGAAGTAGGAGCCTTAAAAAGTTACTCCTTCTATAGCCCCCCAAAAAGAGAGAAATGTATAGGCTTATACATATAAGAAAACATTAGACTTATTCTGATCTTAAAAACCATGGAGGACTCCTAGAAGATAAGATAGGAGAAAACCTAGATGACCTTGGTATGACCATAAATATTTAGATATAACACCAAAGGTATGATTCATGAAAGAAAAAAATTGATAAGATAGACATCCTTAAAATTAGAAACTCCTGCTCTGTGAAATATGATGACAAGAAAATGAGAAGATAAGCCACCTGCTGGAAGAAAATATATGCACAAGGCATATTTGATAAAGGACCATTATTCAAAATAGACAAAGAACTTTTAAAACTCGAGTGAGATAGTGAATAACATGATTAAAAAATGGGCCAAAGACCTTACCAGACACCTATTCAAAGAAGATATAAAGATGGCAAATAAACATGTGAAAAGATAATTGGCATCACATGTCATCAGGGAAATGCAAATTAAAACAACAATGAAATACCACTACGCACCTATGGTCAAGATTCAGACACTGACAGTAAATATTGGCGAATATGTAGAACCACAGGAAGTCTCATTCTGGTGGGAATACATATGGTGGAGCCACTTTGGAAGGCAGTTTGCAAGTTCTTACCAACCTAAACGTACTTTCACCATAGAACCCAACAATCACACTCCTTGGTATTTACCCAAAAGACCAAATACTCATGGCCACACAAAAGCTTGTACACAGATGTTTATAACAGCCTTATGCACAATTGCCAAATCTTTGGAGCAACCAAGATGTCCTTTTTCAGGTGAATGTGTAAGTAAACTTTGGTACAGGGACGCCTGGTGGTATAGGTGGCTCAGCTGGTTAGGTGTCTGACTCTTGATTTCAGTTCAGGTCATGATTTCTGGGTGGTGAGATGAAGCCCAGTGTGGAGCCCCACATCAGGCAGTGCTGAGCAGGGAGTCTGCTGAGGATTCTGTCTCCCTGCCCCACCCTTGCCCTTCTCGATCTCTTTCTCTCTTTCAAATAATAAATAAATAAGTCTTTTTTTTTTTTTTAAGATTTTATTTATTTATTTAACAGGCAGAGATCACAAGTAGGCAGAAAGGCAGGCAGAGAGAGACAGGGGGGAAGCAGGCTCCCTGCTGAGCAGAAAGCCTCATGCGGGGCTCGATCCCAGGACCCTGAGATCATGACCCAAGCCGAAGGTAGTGGCTCAACCCACTGAACCACCCAGGCGCCCAATAAATAAATAAATCTTAAATAAATAAATAAATAAACAAACATTGGCACATTCGGGCAGTGGAATATTATTCAGTGCTTAAAAGAAATGAGTTATCAAGCCCTGAAAAAACATGAAAGGATCTTAAATGCATATTACTAAGTGAAAAAAGCCAATCTGAAAAGTCTACATACTACATAATTCCAGCTATGGGGAATTCTTATTCTGGAAAAGGCTAAACTATGGAGACTCTAAAAACATCAGTGAAGGGAAGGATGAAAAGACAAAGCCCAGGAAATTTTAGGACAGTGAAAATACTCTGTATGATATCCTAATGATGGATATATGTCATTATACAATGTAAGAATCTATAGAACATACAGTACCAAGAGAAAACCCTGTTGTAAACTGTGGACTCCTGGTGATAATGATCGTTAGTGTAGGTTTATCAATTGTGACAAATGCACCACTCTGATGGGGGCTATGGATAGGTAATGGGAGAGGTGGTTTCTGGGGGGGGGGGCACTGGGTATATGGGAAATCTGTACCTTCCTCTTAATTTTTCTGTGAATCTAAAACTCTTTTAAAATGCCTTTATTTTTACAAAATCAGTTAGAGAAAGATTTTCACTTTTATACTGAAATGAAATTTTACTAACAGGAAAAACTGTTTTGATTAGTTAGTCTTACAGTCTAGATAACTGACATCAGCTTTAATTCTAGATTTGCTTGTACTATCATTTAAAATAACTTTAGTTTGCTGAAAGAAAAGCCCTAGCTAACACAGTGTAGAAAGTCCCTGGACAATACAATCTCTTGGAAGTCTGCTATTACAAAGCCTCAAAGGATTTCCTAAATTGAAATGAAAGTAGGAAGGGACAGTAATGTGAAGCTTGTCAAATTCCCACTTGGGGGAAAGGATCAATGTTTGTACAAATTGCTAAGCTGTTCATGAGGGAGAAACTAATACTTCAACAAATGCTCCCTTGCTAGGACATGGAAACAGTTTCATTTAATTCTCTGAGGATTCTACCCCCATGGTAGAGAAATGGAATATAGAATGAATCTTAATTGAACTCCTCATACAATGTTAAAATTGGTCTGTATATTTCTGAAGCCAGACAGCTTTTGTAAGCAAATTGTGAAGACTGTAGATCCATCTTCCCAGACCACAAACCACTGCCTTAGATCTAGCTAAAGAAAATATTAACCTGAACAATTATAAAAGTTACTGTTAGCAGTAACAACAGCAATGGTCCCTAGAATATAATTTTAAAGGAAAATGTGTAGAAATAAGAATTCAATTCGTACTGCATAAAAAAACATAAAAATTGTTCAATTTTCGGGCACCTGGGTGGCTCAGTGGGTTAAGCTCTGCCTTTGGCTCAGGTTATGATTTCAGAGTCCTGGGATCAAGGCCCGCATCCAGCTCTCTGCTCAGCGGGGAGCCTGTGTCCCCCTCTTTCTCTGCCTGCTTCTTTGCCTACTTGTGATCTCTCTCTGTCAAATAAATAAATAAAATCTTTAAAAAAAATTGTTCAATTTTCCTTCATGAGCTGCTTATACTGAGGACACAGCCTGCCTTAGTTTTACAAAGGGGCACTTTCACATTTGTTCTCAAAACTTTGGTCTCATAATAACTTTATGTTTTTAAAAATAATTGGGAGTCCCAAAGTGTGATTTTTATATTGATAATATTAGCAATATTTGCCATGGCATAAGTTAAAACTGAGAAATTTTAAATATATTTATTTTTAGGCATTTAAAATAACTGTGATCAACATACGGAGGATAACAGAAAATTTAGTAACTTATGAAAGAAATTAAGAGCATCAGTGAGAAAATGGCATTGTTTATAATTCTGTAAATTTCTAATGTCTAATAAAGTTGGATTCTCATATCTGTTTCTGTGGTCAATTTATTGCAGTATGCTATTTTGTTTCAAATACATGAAGAAGATTGACTTTGTACAGATATATAATTGAAAAATAAAAAAAGTATTTCCACAATCTTTTTAGATGATCATAGATACTGGTACTCTGCCAACACTCAAAAAGTAGTTGTCTCCTAAAGGATATTTGCAAAGTGACATCTTCAAAATATACCAAATTTCATTAGATTGTATTTCATCAGTTCATCTTATACTTTAATGGATCTTTCATCCAGTCATGATTTTGTAAAATTACACTTTGATTCTTTTGGAAATTTTGGTTCACTTAATATTGCAGTGCTTCTAAGTTTTGATATATTTTATAACACAATATTAAAAATTCACATTTGTTAATAACACTAATCTCATCAGGAGAAGTAAATACTGGGAAACTCTCAAGCTCACAGTGACAGATACAAGTTTTCAAAATTCTAATTTTTAATTGAAAATTAAAATTTTGTTATCGGCACAGAGTGTTTTTTCATTAACATTATAAATTAACTTCATTTTTAATGTATGCATATACTCACATCTGGATAATCATTGTTTGACTCTCAGTGATTCTTGCAAGGAAAAATGTGGTATTCTATGATAAAAGTTATCTTATGCTTTACCTTAAGGTAACTATTATACTGTATTAAGCGGCGGAAGTTGTTTTTGCATACTATACATTTCAATATACTGAGTATTAAAAAAATGTTTACTCAGGGTCTAGATTTAATGAAATTAATAATTTTTACTGCTTCATCAAGGATATTATCAAGTGAAACTGCTGCACCATGCACAAAACCTTTCAATTAGCAAATCTGAATTTTCTAATAACTGAGGGCAAAGCAAAGGTGAATATAAAGAGCTAAGTATATTATACTAGTAAACAGAAAACATAGTGGAAGCTGTTGCATGGATATTGTAAGGCCCATTAATCATAATGAATAATGTAAGTGTAACCTTCATTTGTACTGTATTTTGGTTTGAGCTGCTTATCTCACTTTTCACCAATCCAATTTACTTGAAATTACTCTATGTTGGTTAAGTCTGGGACACTGCATTCAGAGGTTGCATAAAGTAGGTGAGAAAAAGATTGTGAATTTGCTGTCCTCTGTAAACGTCTGCTTCAAGGAAAATAGATTATGGTCTTGAAGTATACTTCAGCTTTTCCTCTAATATGAAGAAGCATTTCTAACAGCAAGCAGCTCCACAGTGGAGTTTTTACCAGAGTACTGAAGATTTTATAGAATGTTTTGCCTCTCAGCCCATGTATAGATCTATATTTCTAGGCCAAAAAAAAAAAAAAAGAAAGAAAGAAAGAAAAGCAAGCCAATTGGGTGGCTAAGTACAATTCAGAGGAAAATGGGAAGCTCCTTGTGGATCTAGGTAAAAGTGGAAAAAAAAAAAAAAGAAAAATTCACACCCATGAATGTCAGTAGATATCAGACAATTCCTCCATGTGATACTTCTCAGTTTATTTGCAGTTTTTTTCCCAGACTTATATTCTCTGAAGCCAGCAGGTTGATGAATCCCGTTCTCCCTCTGCCATCATCACTGCTGTTTTAGCCCCAGGTTGCTTAACTTCTTCTCACACCAATAAAGCAGCAGCAATCTGAGTTATCCTAATCATCCTAAAAACAATAGTAACAATAACAATTTAATTAAAAATAGAGGAGCGCTTGGGTGGTTCAGTGGGTTAAGTGTCTGACATTTGATTTTGCTCAGGTCATGATCTCAGGGTCGTGAGATTACGCCCTGCGTTGGGCTCTGCGTTCAGTGCAGAGTCTGCCTGAGATTCTCTCCCTCTCTGTCTCCCTCTGCCCCTCCCCAACTCACTCACTCTCAAATAAATAAATAAATAAATAAACAATAGGAAGGCAAAATGAATCTCAAATAATAGAAAACCAACCTATATAAAATTCTTTCCATAGATCCCATTACACCTCTGCAAAGAGCAAAAGACATTTGATATAATTATTCATTTTTCAAACTATTTTCTTCTTAATGTAAATGTGCTATCTGAATACATCTGTCAGTGCAAGTTGAATTAAATGTATTATAACCATTCCCTTTCAGAATCCAATAAAATTTTAAAATAAAAAGTAAAAATCAATTTCTCTTTGTTTCACAAATAATTTAAGATATTTATATTTTTCAGTTATTTTTATGATAGAAAATAGTAAAATTTGCAAAAGTATTGGATCGAAATGTGATATTTAAGACAATGTCCCTTATTTGCAGTCAATTTAATTATTGTAGTATAAAACTAAAAAAAATAAAGTTAATCAATAGAGATAGATATGATTGATGTGATAAAAATTACATTCTGACCCACTACACTTTCATGTGTTTCAGAAATAATTTATATTTAAACTAGTTTCAACTTATAACTAGAATAGTGGCCTCAAATTTTTTTAAACAAATCTACCATCATGGATGACAAGTAGTCTAATTAATTTTGAAAGCTAAACTTTTGGCTTGAAAAAAAAAAAGCAGGGTTATCTAAAATAACTTTTAGAAAAGCACTTTAGGGAAAGTGTATGAAATATTGATTCTGTTTACACATTAAAGTAATGTTTATTACCATAGTATAATATTTTCAGATTAAAAAACCTGATAAATAAAATAGCTAACCAAACATTTTAAGATAATTCATGTAGATGTAACTGTATAATAAATAGTATTTTTTAAATGTCCCTAAAGTTATTAACTTTAGCAACAAAATGATTAAGTGTTAAAAAATACCAAATAGCTCTAAAATAAAGTGAACTCTACTATAAAAAGAAAGGATTGCCAGTCTACCTCAAGATATTGACATCTTAAAGCTAATATTTTTTTAGTGTAATAAACCATGGAATTTTTGTGAAAACAAACTTGGCCCTTATTATTGGAACAGCTTCCAGCTGACACTGATTTCAGGACATCTGGACAGTAGCCTACCTACACCAGATTTTTCAACTTGTATTGGTTGTTCCATGAGTAGAAACCAGAATGGTACCAGATAATATATTATACTCTCAAAGATAGCAGTCAGAGAATTCAGCAAGTTCAAGAAACAGAATTATGTGCTGTGATACTGTGATTATAAGAGATAAATATTTGGTCTTCCCATTTCTGGCAAGAGCTTTTAAAACCCTTGTAATTTTCTAAGTGAGGAGAGCAACATAAGTGTCTTATGTTAATGAGGTAACTTTGGGACCCCTTTTAGGGCTGGGGACTGGTTGTCTGTGGAGCCAGCCTTGGAATTAAAAGTTTGGAATATTCAGTTCCACCCCTCTGACTTCTGTAGTGAGGAAAGGGGGATGGATGACTCAATCAATCATGCCTATGTAACAAAGACTCCATAAAAACCTAAGAAGACAAAGTTTGGAGAGCTTCCAGTTTAGGGATCATACAGAGATTTAGGGAAAGTGGTCTACTCAAAGAGAGCAAGAAAGCTTTGCACCTTTTCCTCATACCGTGCCATATATGTCACTTCACTCTGCTGTTCCTGAGTTATATCCTTTTATAATAAACCAATCATTCAGTAAGTTAAATGTTTCTTTGAGTTCTGTGAGCCGTCTAGCAAATTAATCAAACCAGTAGAGAGGGTTCATGGAGACCACTGATGAATAGCCGGTCAAAAAGAAGTACAGGCAACAGCCTGGACTTCATGACTGGCATCTGAAACCAAAAGAAGGGGTCCTTGGAATTTCCAATTGATAGGTCAGAAGCACAGGTGATAACCTGGGCTTTGGACTGGCGTCTGAAGTGGGTGTGGGGGCAGTATTGTGGGATTTTGTGCTATCTCCAGGGGCAGGTAAGTGTCAGAATTGAATTGAATTGTAGGATATCTAGCTGATGTCCAAGAATTGCTCTTTGGTTGTGGGAAACCCCCATCTTTGTGTAGGAACCCAAAAGATGTACCAAATTCTGTAACGTGCTTTGAATGGCTAGGATACAGAACACTACCTGGAAAAGAGAAACTTTGAAAGTTGCACCAATTACACTGGATCAGATAATTGAAAAAATTCAAAAGCCTCTAAGGTATACTGATATAAAGCTTTTTGTGCAGCAGCAGAAAATAAGATCAGGCTAGCAATGAAGGTCTAAGAATTCCATATGCAGGTCCTCACCCTCCTTTCGTAGTCACAAAGGATCTGTTTCATCTTGATGACAAAAAGATACTTATAGGAATTGTGGTTTCAAAGGGGCCCAGGCAAAAATTTATAGTTATGCCTTTAACCCCTTTGATCCTGTAACCAATCCAGTTTGTGTAACCTGTCTTGTTTTGTTGCTTTATTGCTATGAAAGTTATCACTGATGACTCCTATCCCTGACTCCTACTCTTATCATTACCCACTTAGAAAAACTTCTGAAATTTAACTGGGTAGCCAACATACTTACATTACCAACTCTGTAATGAAGTTTCTCTTCTTCCGCACATTTTTTTTTTTTTTGTTAGCTATCTCTGCCCAAGGGAGTTTTAAACATGGTTCTCTGACCTCGAATTTCTGACCAATAGCCATAAAAAAGAATGAAATCTTACCATTTGCAATGACATGGATGGAGCTAGAGAGTATTATACTAGGCGAAGTACAAATCAAAGAAATTTCAATCATGTGAGATACAAGAAACAAAACAAATGAGCAAAGGGGAAAAATAAGAGAGGGGCTAACAGACTGTTAAGTATAGAGAACAAACTGATGGTTACCAGAGGGGAGGTGGACAGGGGAAGGGATTAAGTGGGTGATGGGGATTAGGGAGTGCACTTGTTCTGATGAGCACTAGGTTGCTCAACATGGATTATTGCATCAGTATATTGTACACCTGAAACTAATATTACACTGTATGTTAGCTAACTGTAATTTAAGTTAAAATTTTTTTTAAAGAATATAAAAGAAACTTCAGAAAGAAAGTGGAAGGTAACTGCATATTTTGCCATTCAGCCTAAACATTTTCCTCTTCTGCATTTCTTTACACAGTTACCATCTATTTGCTTCTACTGTTTGATATTACAGGAAGATCCAGTTCAAAAAAAGAATAATATAAATATGTTTTGTCAACATAAATCTTCAGTTCTTTATAAATTTAAGTTTATATGTAGTTGAATTAACCAATATGAAGTTGAATATAATATTCTTCAGTGTTAGAATGGAATATACCCTGCTATTGGTATTAATATATAAATTTTTTTCTTTCCTTTTAATTTTCATTTACTTTGATTCTAAAAACAAAACTCTGAAGCAATTATGCCAGAACATAAAGACTAATTACAGAAATTCATATAGTCAGGTATTGCTACCCTTTTCTTGAAAATAAGCTATAAAATAGATCTATAGATATATTGATTTTGCATTTGCTTATATGTTCTCAGTGATATAGATACACTCATGTTTGTGGAGGGAGAACAATTTAATATCCCTAGAAAATATGAAAGTTATAAAACCAAGTTTTCAAAACTGACAGTACAGAGGCTAATTTTGTTATACATATTTATCAATTTTATGCATGAAAATAAATATTTCATCACACAAATAGAAAGTGACATTGTATGCATAAATTCATGTGCTATGGTTCAGCTATAAATTGTGATTCAGTGTGAATGTTTCAGAGAAACTAATTTCTAATTACATATATTTACATTTTATTACTACAAACTTATGCATAGTGATACTATTACATCGAACTCTTGAGATGATTATAAAAGTATATTTATAACAAAATTTTTTAAAAAGGCAGAAAAATATACAAAATCATGTAAATTATCCACACATCTACCACAATTTGAAGTTTGTGTGTAGTTTTCTGGTGTGAGTAGGTGGGCACACACAAACTTGAGAATACCAACTTTCTTACTGTAAATAATATTATGAAATTATATCATGACCTTTTTTCTCATATAATTAAGATTTTTTCAATGACATGATTTCTATAGCTCCCCCATATAATAACCTATGAAATTCTATGATGTGTTTAGTTTATCAGTAAATCTCATGATTTGAAAGGGCTTATCACACAGGAATTGCTTAATAAGTAATATTTGAATAACAAAATAATACTAAAGAAAATTCAGATATTTGACATCTAGTGGTTTTTAATTTTTAAATAATATAAACTTTTTTTGTGTAGAGAGTGTATGTAATTCCAGTAAGTAAACTAACCATACTTTTAAAAAAAGAATGGAGTTATATCCCTTGTCTTTCATTCATTCTTCATTTCATGGCTGCTAAAACTATCTTTACAAAGTCAATGAATTTTTTTTAATCATCAAATATAAAACTCTTTTTATGTTTTTTCCTACCAAAACATTTCGTATCACATAGCGTATTATCTATTTATATGTGCTTTGCTTTTTCTACTGTATTGTTAGAAACTTAAGTTACTGCATAGAAGCCCCTTTTTTCTCATACTGATTTTTAGACCTATATGTTTTCCTCTCAGTACTGTTATAGCTCCATCCCATACATTTTGATATGCTGTGCAATTTTGTTTTCATTCTGTTCTATTTTTTTTTTAAGATTTTGTTAATTTATTTGACAGACAGAAATCACAAGTAGGCAGAGAGGCAGGCAGAGAGAGAGAGGAGGAAGCAGGCTCCCTGCTAAGCTGAGAGCCCAATGCGGGGCTCGATCCCAGGACTGTGGGATCATGACCTGAGCCAAAGGCAGAGGCTTTAACCCACCGAGCCACCCAGGTGCCCCAAGTTCTAAATATTTTCAAGTTTCCACCATGACTTCTTCTTTAGCCAACAAGTTGTTTAGAAATTTGGCTTTTAATTTCCTATAAATATTTGAAGATTTCCTAAATTTCCTTCTGTTGTTGATACCAAATTTAATTTTATTGTATTTAGAAAACACTTTCATTATAACAATCCTTTTTAACTCCATCAGAACTTATTTTATTTCCGCATACGTCTATTGTAGAAGTATAACATTTGGTCTTGGAAAAAATGTATATTCTGAAGTTATTTGGTGGAATTTTTTATATGTGTTAGGTTGAGTTACTTGATAGTGTGTTTTTTAAATCTTCTGTATCCTTGCTAAATTGCTGTATTATCAGAATATTTTGCTTTTCATATTAACTTCTTTTGGAATTTTTTATTGATATAAAATAAGTTATCAATGTATTTATTTTGAATAAAGTTGAAAATTTTTTGTATTTTTAGGAAATATAAATTTAATGATTTTTCTATCTGTTTTGGCATTTTTGTATTTAATGTTCTCTGCCCACTTTCTTACAGGATTTTTGCTCTTTTTCTTCAACATTAATTTATAATAATTTATTATAATTTATAATAATAATAATAATTTATTAATCTTCAACATAAATTAATTAATGTCCCTATTATACTACAGATATTAGCTCTTTATCTGTATGTTACAAATACTTTCTTAATCTCTCATTTATCTATTTAGTGATGAAGCCCTCTGCCTCAAGGCTATAATTGTCCTGTCATTTTATGTAACCACATTTACTATTATTATTGTTGTTATTATTATTATTATTATTATTATTATTTTATAACTGAAATGTAATCTCATTTAATAATTGTACATTTCTATATATCTATGGTACTGATAAATTCCTTAATGTTTTTTCCTAGTACTTGCATATTTTAATTTTTTTCAAGTAAATTTCTGATGTTTGGATTTTCATTCCTGATGATGGTGAAGAATTGATCAAATTTTACCTGTTTTTCTGAATGGATATCCAACTATCAAAAATCTTTTGTTTAAAATGATATCTTATAATAAATAAGTAAATAAATAAATAAACTGTTCATCTTTGTCATAAGGATTTGAGATAATATCTTATCATTTACTAGTTTCTTTGTATTAAGATAGATCTAATTCTATAGTTTTTATCATATTTCTTTAGTTTTTTTGTCCTCTTCATGTGCCTGCAGCCCAATATGTGTTCTAAAAGCTTCATGGATTTAAAATCTGTTAAGGCTAACTGTGCCCACTACCAACTTATAGCTCTTTATTTTAATATTTTCCTAACTTGTGTGTGTGTGTTTAAGATTATTTATTTTAGAGGGGAGGGGAGGGGCAGCGTGAGAGTGAGAGAGAGAGAGAATCTCCCACAGGCTCCCTGCTGAGCACAGAGCCTGCTTGGAGTTCAGTCTCATAACTCTGAGATTATGACCTGAAACAGGATCAATAGTCAGTTGCTCAACTGACTAAGCTACCCAGGGACTCCTGCGTTTATTTTTTTTTTTTTTTTTTTAAATTTTTTTTTTTTTTTTTTAAAGATTTTTTATTTATTTATTTGACAGACAGAGATCACAAGTAGGCAGAGAGGCAGGCAGAGAGAGAGAGGAAGAGAAGCAGGCCTCCCGCTGAGCAGGGAGCCCGATGCGGGGCTCGATCCCAGGACCCTGGGATCATGACCTGAGCCGAAAGCAGAGGCTTTAACCCACTGAGCCACCCAGGCGCCCCACTCCTGCGTTTATTTTTAATAGGAAATTTAGCAATCCTTCACTTCCTTACCTCCAATAGAATAACCTCTCTCTGTGTAACTGATTTCCCTCCAGATAGAATGCTTCTCTGTGGCTTCTAGATCTGGTCCCTCTCACTTTCAAGTCCTTTCCCTGGAACCAGTGTTGTAGATTATCAGAATGCCACTTTGGCATCCATGCTGGACTTTTTCTTTCTAGGTTGTTCCAGGTAGAGTTTAAGATCTCCTTTACTCTTTTGGAGAGTCTCCTGAGCCTCTTTGTTTTTACTGTGAGTAAGTGGAGTCACAGTAGTAAGCTGAAAGTTGGAGATATTTTGGAATATATTTTTCTCTCTTCATGGGTAATTTGAATGTTGCAGTATTTTCTGTCTTCTAGGAATGCTAAATTCATGGGCCATGTGTGATTTTTTTTTTCTTATCTTCATATACATATATATTTTTTCTTAATTTTCACATTCAAGCTGCTACCTTTATTTTTTCAAACTACAAGTCTGAAAAAGTAGCTAGACTTTTAAAATGGAGAACTATTTTAGGTAGAATATTTAGTTGGTTAATGCAGGTTTAATTTTAAATAAAATATGATGGTAAGTTGGAAACAGCAATAGAGATAGATAATAGTGACTGTGAGAGTTATTGTGGAAGTAGAATTGATGGATTTCATGACAAATTAGCAAAAAAGAATTAGGTAGAAAGTAGTAACATGGGTTATTCATGGATAACTTACAAAATATAATGACAATAAATCATTTACTAAGAAATGATTTTTAAAAAGACTGGATTATAGGAAGATATTTGTTAACTTTGGATATAATGAATAATTTGTGTTAACAATAATTCTAAAAATTATTTGAAGGTATTAATTTCGAATTAACCTCTATCAGTAAAAATGCATAGTTTTTCTGCTGAAATGGTTTTTATATCTGTGGATAAATATGAACTTTCCGAGGGTAGTCAAGTAAAATAACAATGAAAATATCCATTGGTTTTAGTGATGTGGAAATGTTCTATAGGCCAAGACAGAGATATTTCAGAATTTTATGGAACCAGAAACAATAACAAAGTAGTCTGAGAAGTCATATATTAAAAAGATAAGTTTGAAATTTAAAGAGATATAGAAAAGGTGAAATATGCCAGAAACTACAGCCAATATGCTGGTGTGGAGATGTTAAGTGTTTTATTGTTTTTACTTTATGGCCATTTTACTACTTTATCATCAGGATTTTCATTATTAAAGTTTTAGTGCTGGGATTCCTGGGTGGTTCCGTTGGTTTAACAGCTGCAATATGCTCAGGTCTGATTCCAAAATCTTGGGATTGAGTTCCACAAAAGGGGCTTCTTGCTTAGCAGAGAGCCTGTTTCTCCCTCTGCCTGCTGCTCCCACTCTTTCTCTTTGACAAATAAATAAAATCTTTTTTTTTTAAGTTTAATAAATAAATAAATACATACATAATAAATAAATAAATAAAATTTCCACCAGGTTTCTTTATTTGACTTTTACATGCCCTTAAATTCATTTCTGGATCCAAATGTCATTGGTGTCACCAATTCTGGAGCCTTTGGGGATTTTTTACTTCATAATTTAAATTGAATCTTACTTTAATTAATGGCCAAACTAGGATTTAATTTTCCAAGTCTGCTAAATCATTTAACATCCATCTAATTGCTTTTTAGGATAAAAATTTTCTTGCCACTCTTTCTCTTCGATCTGTGTATTTATACTCATAGTATGTCATTGTATTAGTATTTGAGTAAAATTTCAAAAAAGCCAAAAGTAAGTGTGTCTTCATTTAATCATCTTTTCTGCAAACTTTTGTTTCTAAAATTATTCCTCAAATATAGTAGTACAGTTAATAACAGATTTTTTGTAAATGTGCATTTCTATAAAATATCATAGATTCAAGTTAATGATTTAACATATAAATTTGCTTTTTGAAATTGACATTTTAAAACCTATCTACAATACAATATTTTACTGAAGAACATAACTAATGATTAGAATGGAAAAATGTACTGCAACATACTTTCTGATGATTCTTTTAGTTAATTCTCAGCACACACCCAAAAGAATAAGACCAAAAAAAGAAATCGAAAAGAAAGTAGATTGTTGGAAATACAACTAAGAGAAAAAGAAATATCAATGAGATGGAGAGCCATAAGAGACTAGAGGTAATATATAAATCAATCTTGTTTCTTCGAACAAAAGAAACAAGATAGACCAAACAGTAGCTAACCTAACCAGAGATAAAGTGGAGAAATGATTAGTAAATATAAGATGGGAGATGAAAAGCAGATTATTATTGAAACTAAAAAATATTGATACCAAAAATTAATAATATAAAAAAGCAAAGATTAAATTTAAAATTGATTAATTAGACAAAAAGTTTGAATTGTTTGTCTATTCTTTGTGTAGATAATGATAATATATAACAATTGGTGTAAAAACAGATAATCAAAAATTATAAAGAAACAAACTTAGGAAAAAATACATTATATGATATATTAGGTAGTTTATATTAGAAGTATGCTATTTCCCTGATTTTGTGACATTTGAAGTATTGTGTACTTTAAAAATGTATAATTTCTTGTCATTCATTCTCCTTCTAAATAAATATTTTGTACCAAATTTCATGTTATTTTCCTGTAAATGATGCACAAAAATGTGTAGGTTCTTAGCCTCTCTATACTTAATGGAATTTCTGAATAAGAGCTAATAGTTATTAAGTAAATAGATAAAACAAGAACTATTCCAAGTCCTGTTATATCCATTATCTCATTTATTATTTCCAGGAACCCAAAAAGACTATTATTATTTTTCAAAACTAGTAGGTGATAAAGTAAGATTCATACCCATATTTACTTTGAATCAAGAGACCTATATACTATATAGACTTACTCTTCTTCCAACTTAGATTTGACATTAATTGTGAGTGCATTGCCTATTGTTTTTCAATCTTGTGTTCAACAGACATATGTAATGATGGAGGAAAGACCTACCACCATGCATACATCATGTGGTAACTAGATTATATCTTTTTGTTATGAAATAAAGCTCCATTGTTATATACAAAATCTTTTTATGTTTCTTCATAGAGGAATTTAAATGACTTCTGTTCTAAAGGTGTAGCATCACAGAGTTATTACCACATCTATATTACTATGACAAGGTGACTTGTTAATTTCCCTTTTACCTTCCAACTTTATTCTATTTTTTAATTATAAATGTATTTTGTACCTTCTTTTAAGGATCATTCTTATATGAAATAAACATAGTACTCTTTAAGATGTTGATCTATAAAACTATGTGTAGAAAGATGACAATTCAAAGTGTTCCAGGGGCGCCTGAGTGGCTCAGTCAGTAGGGCATCTGACTCTTGGTTTTGGCCCTGGTCACGGACTCATGGGTCCTCTGACCTGGCCTACTCAGTGGGGAGTTGGCTTGAGGATTCTTTCCCTCTGCCCCTCCCTCAACTTGTGAGCACAATTCCATGCTCTCTATCTCTCTCTCTCTCTCAAATAAATAATCTTTTAAAAAAATAAAAAAATAAAAAAAATTGTTCTTGTCAAAATATTTTAATTATTCACACATTTATTTTGGAGGGTTATTTTTCTAAAAATTTCTCTAAATTTCAGTAAGTCACAAGGATAGATATTTAACATTTCAAAACCATTCAGTATTTTTTTTTTATAATCTTCATGATAGTTTCATATGACTGATATGATCTTATTTTTTACATGCTTAAATTAATACTTCTTTTTACTATCATAATTGAAATCATACATTTTAGGCCTATGCCATAATTAATAGAATTAGAAATTTTTCCTGTATCCTGTACACTACTTTTGCTCTCTTAAGAGAGTCCTGCTTCTATCTACCTTATTTTTATTACATCTAAAAGTTCTCCACTGAAATGCATATAGACATTAGTTGTTTTCTCATAAAAGAGTCCCCATTTTTAGATACATCTGTATGTAGTTTTTTATTTTGTTTCTTCTGGAAGCATATTTTTATGTCATCTGTTTTGTGGGGGATTTTTCCTTTCTCTAAAAATAGGAAAATTATTTTATTTTTGTTTTAGGCACTTTTTAATTGACCCTATAATTATAGTAATGTCAGATCAAAAGGCTTTGCTTTTTAGCACTTACATGAACTGTTCTATTTTTCTCATTTTTATGTACCTAAAGATGTCATATCTTTAGATACATCAAATTAATTGATTTTATGGTTTATTAAAAGATTATAAAATTTATCATTTCCTTTTTGTACACGATTGTGTACGTGCATGTGTGAGTGCAATACGTTCAGTTATACAGACATTAATGTAAATAAAATATGCAGAAGAAACTACCTTGGAGAACAGTAGCTAATTTTCTTTTGTCCTATTTAACAGAACCTAGCTTTATACAGCAAATGAAGGTGGTATGCCTTATATTTACATTTAACACAGACTTTAAGTAGACATTATATGCCAACTTATGAGTTACAGCAGTGAACAGGATAAAGTGGAAGTAATGTTTTATAAAATATTACATCATTTTGAACATTTAGTAATTTTTACCTAATCTTAAAAAAACTGAACATTTGTGCCAAAGATGATAAACAGACAAACCTGATAAATGTTTTGGTAAATGGAGTTTCATACAAGATGTGTCCTAAAAAATACCTGGGTTGTGGTTCTGTAAATAATGACACTACTCCATAAATAATTAAAACTAAAAGAGCAAATCTTCAATATAAAACAATTTGAGTGAATCTCTGTAAAACAGATACAAATAAAAATGCATCAGTAAATTAGTTCAAAGTAAGTCAAAATATATTTTAATATATTATTTTACAAAGAGTAAATTCTTACATAGTATCCCAATTTAGCTGTTCCCTTCTTTCCCCCCACCGATGCTTAGTATAGGTGGAACAAGAATCATTTAACAAAAGTCGAATTATTGCCAGACTTCTATTTTCTTTTATCTATGTTTCTTCCTCTGAAATGAAATTTAGCATTGGTTCAACCAAAAGAAATTGTGGATTCTTCAATTTCCTCTTACACATAGTGTTTCAGAGTAATACATAAACATTTTTACAGCTACAGTTTTCCTCTGATTTTTCATGGCCTAAAAATATTAGTTTCTCAAATTTCATAGTTCTTTCAACATCTTATGTTTGCCTTGCTTGGAAGCAAGTTTTTTATAAGAATATAATTTATTTAGTTGGTAGGAATAAGGAGTGATGCATCTTCCTGAACATTAATTATATCAATTTACCTTATAGGTTTGGACCAGAAATTGGGAGAAATTTCAAAGGGGAAAATTTTGAAGTTGATTTAAATAGCCTGACATACCAAACTGTCTACTGCTCATTTTTCTTTCCAAATATCTCAGTTTATGACTCAGCTGCTCAAAATAATTTGCTTAATTAAATCAATGTTCACATACTCTATATATCCAATGTGCATATGGAAAGAAGAAATAGAAACAATATGCTTCAAATGAAATATTTTAAAGTCCCATGCTAAATTTGATGTTAAGTATTTAAATATATCTTTGTACTTTGCTTTAATTTTTTGAAGACCTCAGTTTAACACCGAGAGTGACATGTGATATTGTTAAAGGGGCAGTTCTGTGTTATTTTTGTAATTTGCAGTTTATCCTACTTGAGATATTTGCTATTATAGGAAGTATACATTCTTTTCTCCATTGTATGAACTGAAGTCAGATATTGATAATGACTGATAAATACATGGTTGAAAAGGTTAAATAGGAAATTATGATATGTCCTCAGGTAAATTCAGTTAGCTATTTAGCTTTCAGGCACGTCATATCATCCTCTTCTAACTTAGATGGTCATGATTCTTCACTGGATTATTAAAATAATAAAATACACAACTAACTTGAACATAAGTCCATACCAATAAGATGAACTACAATATTCAGCAAAATGGAAGAAAAAGAAATAAGTGCGTTAAGAGATGAAACAAGAATCCGTGGCCTTCGGAATTACTTAAGTGACATATGAAATCTTATTCTGATTTGGATTGCTGTTCTGAGAATATCTGACCTATTTTCCACACTTTGAAAGTTCCAAATGTCAGAAATACATTCAATATTTGAAAATGCTAATTTTAGCTCCTAATGTTTGGTTATTTGGTGATTGCTTGTTACATACTAAGCTAAATCCAATTTATTCTTGTTTTTCATATTATCTGACAATGTTCCTCATGTACAAAATGCTCTACTTTTTAACAAAATGAAATTTAATGATGAATTTTTTAAAAAGATAAATGAGATAAAAATTGTGAAAACATGATGTCAAAAGTAAAAAGAATTTATTTTAGAATAAATTTGCAGGTGCCGGGGAATCTAATTTTATAGCTTCATAAAATAAATTCATTTTATGACACTTTATGGCCAAAAGTTTTTATACTCCACATGATTTTTTTTTTGCATTATAAAAATACGACATAAGATTATTTATTTACCTTTTACATGAGTAAAATCAAAAGTGCATTTTGAGTATAATGCTGCCAAAACCTTTTACATGAGTAAAATCAAAAGTGCATTTTGAGTATAATGTTGCCAAAATGAGTATTGAGAACTTTTGTTTGGTTTTATCAATCGGGATTTATTTACAAATTAACTGAAAACATATTTTAGTGTAACTTAGAATATATAAGATGGAAATAATGATAATGATAATGATAACAATAATTATTATTGTGAAATCCAGTAAAGTAATACATATATTTCTGATACAGCACTTGCTTATTGCTTGATAAACATCTAACAGTTGTTCTTATTGGCATTATTATTAATAATGTGTCATTAGGAAGCAAAAAACCAGCTAATGGAGTTCTATAATCATGTCTACTACACTGTTCACGTTGTCTGTTTTGTGTGTCATTTATCACTGTATCTTCACCTATCTAGAGACACTTTGTTTCCCATTTTTGGAAATAGATCACTCTTTATATAAAACTTAATATGAGCATAACAAAATTTTTTTTTTTAAGATGGGAAGATTTTTTTTTTAATTTTTTTAATTTTTTTTTTTTTATTTGACAGACAGAGATCACAAGTAGGCAGAGAGAGAGGAGAAAGCAGGCTCTCCACGGAGCAGAGAGCCTGATACGGGGCTTGATCCCAGGCCCCCGGGATCATGACCTGAGCCGAAGGCAGAGGCTCTAACCCACTGAGCCAACTGGGTGCCCCGAGCATAACAAAATTTTTAAAAATAGTGGTTGGTTATCCAGATTTTGAAATTAGACAAGTTAGAGATTTAAATATTATCTTGGACACTTACTCCCTTTTCACTTGGACAGTTACCTTAAGTCTCTGTTTCTTTGCACTTCCATCCATAAAATGGCCTAGTAAAGTAAAATTCAAGGTTTATTTTATGGGATTCAGACTCCATTACCCAGCTAGCTATCTCCATCTGGTTGCCCAGTGGATACGAAAACTTAACAACAAACCTGCCAATGCATATACCATTTTTTTTGTGTCTTCTATTAACTCTTTTAGAGGACATATATATATACATAAATAGCACAGTTTATACAAGTACATAAAATAATTAAAATTTTCTATAATAGATTTTCTTAATAAAGTATAGTATAGATATTCAATAGCATATTGTTATGAAATTTAAATGATCTTGCACATCTTTATGATATGTAAATGTATATTTTAAAAGACAAAATTTTAAAAAAAATTATCTGTGCACTTTTATTTATTCATTTTGCCAATTCAGAGGTATCTGTATATAAGTCACATTTAAGGCAAGGTTATCTTTTTTTATTTTTCTCTTTTCTATTTTCTAAAGAGAAAATCCAAAACTAAATAAGCAAGGAAGAAAACAGGCAAACAGAAATCAGAAAGTAAAAAAAAGTGAAGGGTTTACATTCACACCAAATAATCAAAGTTGATACTATTAATACTGTTTGTACCAAAATGGTGCCTATGGCTGATTACTTATAGTACTACAGATGCAGTTGTCAAATGTTTACTTAAAATAATATGCCTATTAATCTAGTTTACACATTTATCATTTAGTCAATGCAATACTAAACTACAAACTTAAAGGAAATGTACTAAATCTATTATATATTTTCTATTCTTTTTTTATTGAAAAAAATGTATACAGACTTTTTATCTTTCTCTTCAATCTTTAGAATAAACACTGAAGTTTTTGAGTTATATAGCATACTTATCCTCAGAAGTTCACCTTCACTTTTGCTCAAGTTATTTGAAGCACAGAAGCTTTTAAAAATGTATATTATCTTTAATGAAAATTTTTAGGTGAAGCTTCAGATATTTATTCACTTAAAATTAAAATAATTGTGTCTTTATTCTTCCTATAGTTACCTATCTTCAGTATTCACAAACTAACTGCTTAATTGAATTAAGCAGGGTTTTTTTGTTTTCTAAGCTGATTATAACAGATTTGTTTATGAACTGTCTAAAGTGACCATTATGTAGTTGTATGCAAAATAACATTTTAATTTTTAAGTAAAACCATTGAGAGAACACTTTAAAAAGTACTGTGAAGGAACACAAATGTAAAATGCCTCTCTCTCTCTTTTCTGAATGACAGTTTTAGGAAAAAAAGTTTCCTTATAGCCAGTCATGTTTAAAATATATAGGTATAATATTTAAAGGGGACACATATAATGCAGGACTAGATTATGATAGGCACTTAAGCATAGTAATGAGTGGGATTTGGGAATCAAGTTACCTGAATTCAAATTCTGTCTCTATTGTGTGGCCCAGGGACAGTTAACCTCTGTGTGCTTCTTTTCTTTTGTATGTAAATGGATACAATAATTTTACACATGCCAAAGAATGACAGTCAGGATTGAATGATTTAAATAAATACTGTTAAAACATGGAAGAGAACCCATAAACATGCAATCCATATTTCCTGTTGTTGCAGTATTCTGCTCCTGATTTCCAGCGGATAGTTCTTAATAAAGTCCAAAAGGAACATCAATTTTTTTTATAAAGTGCATTATTCTACAAGAGAATGAAAAAGGTATAGGCCTCAAAGACAGTAGAAGGAAAGATATGCTATAAGTCTGGAAAATGGTCTAAAACAGACTTTTTTTTAAGTAGCTACTTTAATGTGTAGAAGCTATTTGAATGATAACTTTCTACACTTGCATATTATTTCACAAGTTTTCACTATACGTATGCAGGTATGTATGAGTGTATGCATATCCCTATACATCTATATGTATATATGCTATGTGTATATATGCATACTGTCTCAGCTGGTCTTCTGTGGCATGTGGTCAGATGTGAGTAAGGAAGTTGACTTGGATAGACTCTTCTGCATGTTGTACACTTGAGCTAGGCCAATTGGGATGTCTCAGTTTTGGTAATGTGGTCTCTCATCCTTCACAGAATAGCCCAAGCTGATTCACATGGTGGAAGCAGAGATTTGGAAAGTGAAAATATCCAGTGCTTGAGGTCTAGATTAGAATTGATGCACTTAAGTGCCACTGCATTTTACTACTTAAAGCAAGTTATCCTTTTATGAGGGGCAAACCTTCAAGATACTATTTTAAAGAATACAGATAAGAAAGAGAAAGATGCAATCATTTTGCTCCATTACCACTGCACACTCAAATAGGTATTTTCCATATTCAACTACCTCTTGACATGTCATTTAATTTATTTATCTATTATATTTATTGTTTATCATCTCTCTTCTTATAAGGAAAGCCACCTCAGGCCAGCATTCTTTATTTTATTCACTGATGTATTCCAAGGGCTTTTGACAGGGACTGATACCGAATAGGCACTCAAAGTCCTGTTAATTGAATGAATTAATTCAAGATAAATTTGGGGGATTTCTGTGGAATTCAAATTGTCTATTATTAATTAATGGTATTAACAATTCTTGATTAATGACAAAAATTCATCTTGAATGAACATATTTCTGATAGGAAAACATATATCACTGTTATAGAATGAATGTCTGTATCTACCCAAAATTCATATTTTGAAATCCTGATTCCTGTGGTGGTATTTGGAGATGGGACTTTTGGAAAGTAACTATGGCTAGATGAGGATGAGGTCTTTAGGGTAGGGTCTTCATGAAGGGATTAGTTCCCACATAAGAAGAGAAATTGGGGCTCTCTCTTTCTCCCTCTCTCTTTCTCTATACACACACACACACACACCCCACCACACCACACCAAGGAAAGACCATGCAAGAGCAAGAAGGCGGCTATCTGCAAGCCTGGAAGAGATCTCTCATAAAGAATCAAATTGGCTGACACCTTACTCTTAAATTTCCCAACCTCCAGAACTGTGAGAAAATAAATTTCTATTTATTTTCACGCTATGGTATTTTGTTATGGTAACCCACATTGACTAAGACAGTGTGCCGCAGGCATCTCCAAATCCAGAAGTCCCAAATTGAACATAAAATTTTTTCCCAACATTTTCTTTTGCATTTTTCAACTTGGTGGATGGTACCATCATCCACCCAGTTAACCAGACCAGAAAATGGAAATTATTACTAACTGTTCTTTCACCTTGTTAGCACTCTTCTAGGCTCTATATTCTAATTACTAACTACTCAATTCTCAGTGCACTAATAGTAGTCATTTTTTAAAGGTTAACCAACAATTTTTGGAATGTAGATTACCACTCTGATGGCAATTCATTTCCTCATGTTGTTTATAATTTTTTACTATGAACATATTTTTAGCTGAAGCTCTTTTCAAGAAACCTTTAAGACACTTGGTAGTTAAAGATTCATAAGGACGT
Source organism: Martes martes (assembly GCF_963455335.1). Taxonomy (NCBI): domain Eukaryota; kingdom Metazoa; phylum Chordata; class Mammalia; order Carnivora; family Mustelidae; genus Martes; species Martes martes. The sequence continues at coordinate 25,567,161 of NC_137890.1, read as the reverse complement.
TTCCCTTTGGCCTCAGTTTGAAACACAAAAATTTAAAAGTTAAATAGAGTATTGTGTCAAGACCAGTGGCAGGGGGTGGGGTGGGGTGAGGGGACAGGATGATGTTTTCCTTTTCTTTATATTGTACTCATTCACAGAGAAATACTTACACTTTCATGCTTAGTTCCAGCTCTCCGTCATTAAAGAGAATGAATAGTTATCACCCATTTTTATTTGAAATTTTGACTACAGACCCTAAATCCTACACTCAGTTTCTATCCACCAATGAGCTATCTCAGTGTAGCTTGTCTTGCTACTCTACCTTTAATTTCTGAAATGTTTCTTATTTGTGTTTATCTCAGATAAGTATGTGTGTTGTATTTAATTCAGTGTATTTTGTGTGTGGAATGAAAAAATACATGTTCCTTATTAACTCATGTTACCACACTGAACAGTTGTCTAGTTTCCCCATGCCCTGCCTTGGTCAAATTATAGCCACTATTTTCTATATATTCCCAATTTCATTTTGTTTGATCAATACATTCTCATTTGTAAATAAAGATCCCCCTGCTGTAAGTGTTCTTCAAAAGCAGAGAGATTAAATACAAATACACTAGTCAGGCATCCATGCTGCATCCCTTAATAAAGGGACTTTGACCAATTTTTAAAGTTTCTTTTTTTTTTAAATTGTCATAAGGAAATTTAACATAGGATCTACCCTCTTAAAATTTTCAGTGTACAAAAACTATTGTTGACTATAGGTCCACCATTGTGCAGCATATCTCTAGAGTTTATTCAACCTGCTTAACTGAAGTACAATGCCCATTCATAGTATCTTTCCATTTCACCCTCCCTGCAGCCCTTATAACCACTATCCCATTCTTTGATGCTATGGATATGACCATTTTATTTTTTATTTATTTATTTATTTATTTATTTATTTTTAATTTTAATAAACATATAATGTATTTTTATCCCCAGGGGTACAGGTCTGTGAATCGTCTGGTTTACACATTTCACAGCACTCATCATAGCCCATACCCTCCCCAATGTCCATTTCCCCACCACCCTCTCCCCTCCCCCTTCCCCCCCGCAACCCTCAGTCTGTTTCTTGAGATTGAGTCTTTTATGGTTTGTCTCCCTCCCAATCCCATCTTTTCATTTTTTCTTTTCCTACCTCCCCCCAAACCCCCCCACCTTGCATCTCCCCTTCCTCATATCAATGAGATCATATGATAGTTATATTTCTCCGATTGACTTATTTCGCTAAGCATGATACCCTCTAGTTCCATCCACGTCGTCGCAAATGGCAAGATTTCATGTCTTTTGATGGCTGCATAGTATTCCATTGTGTATATATACCACATCTTCTTTATCCATTCATCTGTTGATGGACATCTAGGCGCTTTCCACAGTTTGGCTATTGTGGACATTGCTGCTATAAACATTCGGGTGCACGTGCCCCTTCGGAGCACCACGTTTGTATCTTTAGGATATATACCCAGTAGTGCAATTGCTGGGTCGTAGGGTAGCTCTATTTTCAGTTTTTTGAGGAACCTCCACACTGTTTTCCAGAGTGGTTGCACCAGTTTGCATTCCCACCAACAGTGTAGGAGGGTTCCCCTCTCTCCGCATCCTCGCCAGCATCTGTCATTTCTTGACTTGTTAATTTTAGCCATTCTGACTGGTGTGAGGTGGTATCTCATTGTGGTTTTGATTTGTATTTCCCTGATGCCGAGTGATGTGGAGCATTTTTTCATGTGTCTGTTGGCCATTTGGATGTCTTCCTTGCAGAAATGTCTGTTCATGTCCTCTGCCCATTTCTTGACTGGATTATTTGTTCTTTGGGTATTGAGTTTGATAAGCTCTTTATAGATTTTGGATACGAGCCCTTTATCTGATATGTCGTTTGCAAATATCTTCTCCCATTCTGTCAGTTGTCTTTTGGTTTTGTTAACTGTTTCCTTTGCTGTGCAAAAGCTTTTGATCTTGATGAAATCCCAATAGTTCATTTTTGCCCTTGCTTCTGTTGCCTTTGGCGATGTTCCTAGGAAGAAGTTGCTGCGGTTGAGGTCAAAGAGGTTGCTGCCTGCATTGTCCTCAAGGATTTTGATAGATTCCTTTCACACATTGAGGTCCTTCATCCACTTTGAGTCTATTTTCGTGTGTGGTGTAAGGAAATAGTCCAATTTCATTTTTCTGCATGTGGCTGTCCAATTTTCCCAGCACCATTTGTTGAAGAGGCTGTCTTTTTTCCATTGGATATTCTTTCCTGCTTTGTCGAAGATTAGTTGACCATAGAGTTGAGGGTCTATTTCTGGGCTCTCTATTCTGTTCCATTGATCTCTATGTCTGTTTTTGTGCCAGTACCATACTGTCTTGATGATGACAGCTTTGTAATAGAGCTTGAAGTCTGGAATTGTGATGCCACCGACTTTGGCTTTCTTTTTCAATATTCCTTTGGCTATTCGAGGTCTTTTCTGGTTCCATATAAATTTTAGGATTATTTGTTCTATTTCTTTGAAAAAATGGATGGGATTTTGATAGGGATTGCATTAAATGTGTAGATTGCTTTAGGTAGCATAGACATTTTCACAATATTTGTTCTTCCAATCCATGAGCATGGAACATTTTTCCATTTCTTTGTGTCTTCCTCAATTTCTTTCATGAGTACTTTATAGTTTTCTGAGTATAGATTCTTTGCCTCTTTGGTTAGATTTATTCCTAGGTATCTTATGGTTTTGGGTACGATTGTAAATGGGACTGACTCCTCAATTTCTCTTTCTTCTGTCTTGTTGTTAGTGTAAAGAAATGCGACTGATTTCTGTGCATTGACTTTATATCCTGACACTTTACTGAATTCCTGTATAAGTTCTAGCAGTTTTGGAGTGGAGCCTTTTGGGTTTTCCACATATAGTATCATATCATCTGCAAAGAGTGATAGTTTGACTTCTTCTTTGCCGATTTGGATGCCTTTAATTTCTTTTTGTTGTCTGATTGCTGAGGCCAGGACTTCTAGTACTATGTTGAACAGCAGTGGTGATAACGGACATCCCTGCCGTGTTCCTGACCTTAGCGGAAAAGCTTTCAGTTTTTCTCCATGGAGAATGATATTTGCGGTGGGTTTTTCATAGATGGCTTTGATAATATTGAGGTATGTGCCTTCTATCCCTACACTGTGAAGAGTTTTAATCAGGAAGGGATGCTGCACTTTGTCAAACGCTTTTTCAGCATCTATTGAGAGTATCATATGGTTCTTACTCTTTCTTTTCTTAATGTATTGTATCACATTGATGGATTTGCGGATGTTGAACCAACCTTGCAGCCCTGGAATAAATCCCACTTGGTCATGGTGAATAATCCTTTTAATGTACTGTTGGATCCTATTGGCCAGTATTTTGGTGAGAATTTTCGCATCTGTGTTCATCAAGGATATTGGTTTGTAATTCTCTTTTTTGGTGGGATCCTTGTCTGGTTTTGGGATCAAGGTGATGCTGGCCTCATAGAATGAGTTTGGAAGTTTTCCTTCCATTTCTATTTTTTGGAACAGTTTCAGGAGAATAGGAATTAATTCTTCTTTAAATGTTTGGTAGAATTCCCCTGGGAAGCCGTCTGGTCCTGGACTTTTGTTTGTTTGGAGATTTTTGATGACTGTTTTAATCTCCTTACTGGTTATGGGTCTGTTCAGGTTATCTATTTCTTCCTGGTTCAGTTGTGGTAGTTTATACATCTCTAGAAATGTATCCATTTCTTCCAGGTTGTCAAATTTGTTGCCATAGAGTTGCTCGTAGTATGTTCTTATAATTGTTTGTATTTCTTTGGTGTTGGTTGTGATCTCTCCTCTTTCATTCATGATTTTATTTATTTGCATCCTTTCTCTTTTCTTTTTGATAAGTCTGGCCAGGGGCTTATCAATCTTATTAATTCTTTCAAAGAACCAGCTCCTAGTTTTGTTGATTTGTTCTATTGTTTTTTTAGTTTCTATTTCATTGATTTCTGCTCTGATCTTTATGATTTCTCTTCTCCTGCTGGGTTTAGGCTTTCTTTCTTGTTCTCTCTCCAGCTCCTTTAGGTGTAGGGTTAGGTTGTGTATTTGAGACCTTTCTTGTTTCTTGAGAAAGGCTTGCACTGCTATATATTTTCCTCTCAGGACTGCCTTTTTTGTGTCCCACAGATTTTGAACTGTTGTGTTTTCATTATCATTTGTTTCCATGAATTTTTTCAATTCTTCTTTAATTTCCTGGTTGACCCATTCATTTTTTAGAAGGATGCTGTTTAGTCTCCATGTATTTGCGTTCTTTCCAAATTTCCTCTTGTGATTGAGTTCGAGCTTCAGAGCATTGTGGTCTGAAAATATGCAGGGAATGATCTCGATCTTTTGGTACCGATTGAGACCTGATTTATGACCCAGGATGTGGTCTATTCTGGAGAATGTTCCATGTGCACTAGAGAAGAATGTATATTCTGTTGCTTTGGGATGGAATGTTCTGAATATATCTGTGATGTCCATCTGGTCCAGTGTGTCATTTAAGGCCTTTATTTCCTTGTTGATCTTTTGCTTAGATGATCTGTCCAGTTCAGTGAGGGGAGTGTTAAAGTCCCCTGCTATTATTGTATTACTGTCGATGTATTTCTTTGATTTTGTTATTAATTGGTTTATATAGTTGGCTGCTCCCATGTTAGGGGCATAGATATTTAAGATTGTTAGATCTTCTTGTTGGACAGACCCTTTGAGTATGATATAGTGTCCTTCCTCATCTCTTATTATAGTCTTTGGCTTAAAATCTAATTGATCTGATATAAGGATTGCCACCCTAGCTTTCTTCTGATGTCCATTAGCATGGTACATTGTTTTCCACCCCCTCACTTTAAATCTGGAGGTGTCTTCGGGTCTAAAATGAGTTTCTTGTAGGCAGCATATTGATGGGTTTTGTTTTTTTATCCATTCTGATACACTGTGTCTTTTGATTGGGGCATTGAGCCCATTAACATTCAGGGTAACTATTGAGAGATATGAATTTAGTGCCATTGTATTGCCTGTAAGGTGATTGTTACTGTATATTGTTTCTGTTTCTTTTTGATCTACTACTTTTAGGGTCTCTCTTTGCTTAGAGGACCCCTTTCAATATTTCCTGTAGAGCTGGTTTGGTGTTTGCAAATTCTTTCAGCTTTTGTTTGTCCTGGAAGCTCTTTATCTCTCCTTCTATTTTCAATGATAGCCTAGCTGGATATAGTATTCTTGGCTGCATGTTTTTCTCATTTAGTGCTCTGAATATGTCATGCCAGTTCTTTCTGGCCTGCCAGGTCTCTGTGGATAGGTCTGCTGCCAATCTAATGTTTTTACCCTTGTATGTTACAGACTTCTTTTCCCGGGCTGCTTTCAGGATTTTCTCTTTGTCGCTAAGACTTGTAAATTTTACTATCAGGTGACGAGGTGTGGACCTATTTTTATTGATTTTGAGGGGCGTTCTTAGCATCTCCTGGATTTTGATGTTTGTTCCCTTTGCCATATTAGGGAAATTCTCTCCAATAATTGTCTCCAATATACCTTCTGCTCCCCTCTCTCTTTCTTCTTCTTCTGGAATCCCAATTATTCTAATGTTGTGTCGTCTTATGGTGTCACTTATCTCTCGAATCCTCTCCTCGTGTTCCAGTAGTTGTTTGTCTCTCTTTTGCTCAGCTTCTTTATTCTCTGTCATTTGGTCTTCTATGTCACTAATTCTTTCTTCTGCCTCATTTATCCTGGCAGTGAGAGCTTCCATTTTTGATTGCACCTCATGAATAGCTTTTTTGATTTCAACTTGGTTAGATTTTAGTTCTTTTATTTCTCCAGAAAGGGCTTTTATCTCTCCGGAGAGGGTTTCTCTAATATCGTCTATGCCTTTTTCAAGCCCGGCTAGAACCTTGAGAATTGTCATTCTGAACTCTAGATCTGTCATGCTACCTATGTCTGTATTGATTAGGTCTCCAGCCTTCGGTACGGCCTCTTGTTCTTCTTTTTTTTGAGGTGAGTTTTTCCGCCTTGTCATTTTGTCCAGGTAGGATTTGCTTTCTCCTGCTGTGGAATTCCGCTGTTCTTGTTGACTGAAGTTGGTTTTGGATCGGTTTCTTGTTGATCTTCTGGGGGAGGGGCCTGTTGTAGTGATTCTCAAGTGTCCTTGCCGCAGGCGGAATTGCACTGCCCTTGCCAGGGGCCGGGCTAAGGAATCCGCTCGGGTTTGCTTTCGGGAGCTTTTGTTCCCTGAGCGCTTTCCGTAGAGTTCCGGAGGACGGGAATGAAGATGGCGGCCTCCCAATCTCTCGGCCTGGAGGAGCCGAGAGCTTGGGGTTCCGCTCCTCAGTGCGCTCTCAGAGCAAAGCGCCCAACAGTCCCGCCTCCCTGGCTTGCGGTCGTGCCTCGAGGAAAGCAGTCAATTGTTGGAGCTGGAGAAAAGCGCCGGGTCGCTTTTGTCTCTGTGGCCTCCGGCCGCGCTCCGAGCCCACCCAGCCTGCGACCGGCACAAGGTAACCCTGGGCTTAGAGCTCACTCCTCGGCTTTGTCGCTATAACCGGCTTCCCCGCTCCAATACCTGCGATCTCTGTGGCACTCAGACACCCCCAGTCCTTCTGTGACCCCGCGGGACCTGGGGTTATGCTGACCCCGCCTGGGTTTCCCCCCAGTTTAGCCTCTGGAGCGATGTCTCCCAGTGGAGCCGACTTTTAAAAGTCCCGATTTTGTGCTCCGTCGCTCCGCCGCTTGCCGGGTGCCGGCCCCTCCCCCCGGGGTCTATCTTCCCATCGCTTTGGATTCACTTCTCCGCAGGTCCTACCTTTCAGAAAGTGATCGATTTTCTGTTTCTGGGATTGTTGCTCTTCTTCTCTTCGATTTCCCGTTGGATTTGTAGGTGTTCACAATGGTTAGATATGCTATCTAGCTGATCTCCTGCTACCCGATGTCGTCTCAGCCTGCTACTTCTCCGCCATCTTGACTCCTCCCCCCTGGATATGACCATTTTAGATACATCATATAAATGGAATCATGCACTGTTTGTTTTTTTGTGACTTCCATAATTCACTTAGCATCATGTCCTCCAGATTGAACCATGGTGTCATATGTGGTGGGATTTGTTTTTCTTGTCTAATTTCTTCTATCATTGTTTTGTAGTTCTCCATATACAAGTCTTTTACCTCCACTGTTAACTATATTCTTATTTTTATTCTTTTTGGTGGTGATGTGCACAAGGTAGCTTTCTTAATTTCTTTTTCAGAAAGTTGTTAGTATATAGAAATGCAACTGACTTTTTTAAAATTTCTTTTTTCTCACCATAGAACATACCCCCCGCAACGTCCATCACCCAGACACCCCATCCCTCCCACCCCCTCCTCCATCAACCCTCAGTTTGTTTTCTGAGATTAAGAGTCTCTTATGGTTTGTCTCCCTCTTGGGTTTCATCTTGTTTCATTTTTCTCTCCCTTCCCCTATGATCCTCTGTCTTGTTTCTCAAATTCCTCATATCAGTGAGGTCATATGATAATTTTCTTTCCCTGATTGACTTATTTTGCTAAGCATAATACCCTCTGCTCCATCGACGTCATTGCAAATGGCAACATTTCATTTTTGATGGCTGCATAGTATTCATATATATATATATGTATGTGTGTGTGTGTATATATATATATATATATATATATCTCACATCTTTATCCACTCATCTGCACAACTGGCTTTTGATTTCTAATTTTGTGTCCTGCAACTTTACTGAGTATGCTTATTAGTTCTAAGAGGTTTTTAATGGAATTTTTAGGATTCTCTCTATATCATCTTGCTTAACATTTCAGTTTCTTTATCATTATGTGGTAGTAATTAAGGTTATCAATTATCTCAGACTTTTGGGAGTGTTGAATGAGATAATAATGCCTGTTGTATACTTAGTTCAATGCCTACCTCAGCAAATACTCAAAAATGCTGGCAAATAACATTATTGTTTTTATCAGCTGTCAAATATTCTTTTTTTTTTTTTTTTTTTTTTTTTTTTTGACAGACAGAGTTCACAGGTAGGCAGACAGGCAGGCAGAGAGAGAGAGAGAGGAGAAAGCGGGCTCTCTGCTGAGCAGAGTGCCGGATGATGCGGGGCTTGATCCCAGGACCCTGGGATGGTGACCTGAGCCAAAGGCGGAGGCTTTAACCCACTGAGCCACCCAGGTGCCCCAGCTGTCAAATATTCTTAATAGACATATGCCCATACCACCAAATTCATACTCCAACAGTTCTCTCCCAGTCAAAACAGATTACAGGTATTTAAGCAGAAGGTTGGAATGATTGCATTCATAATTTATTAAGGTCACTTCAGCTGTAATACAAAGAATGGTTGGAGTAGAATACAGAGGTTGAATACATGTGGAGATATTAGTTGGAAGGTGATAGCAGCAGTTCTAATGGGAGAGGATGAGAAGTTGAAATATGAAAGTGTATCAGATTAGGAAAAATGAGTATATTTTAATAAGCATTTGTGTGTTTAAATCTAAAAGTTTGATGAATGCTTGGTTGTAGAAAGATGAAGAGTAGAAAGGGTCAATAATGACAGCTCTATAAATGCTCTATGCAGTAGACCTTGACTGAGGAATGCTAGTATAAATCAAATTTTTAGAGAAATATTCTCATTTATTTTGATTTTACAAACCAACACTGAATTATACTGAAGTACCTATATAATTATATTACATAATCATTTGGAAATATTGATGTAGTTTGGAGGAATAATATGCAATTAAATTTGTATTCAGATTGTCAAGGGAAAAGATATACAATGAGAACCAAAAAAAAGCCAAGCTCTGAGAAATCCATTATTTAGTGACTGATGGGAAGACAGTGTATGCAAGGATGCAAGGAGACTGACAAATAATGATAAAAGAAGAAAAATTATAATATTATAATTAAGGTTAACTTTTATGGCATAATTAATTTGTCAAAGATATGCATTCTGTGGGTTTTATCTCATTAATGTGTTTTAATCTCATTAATCTGGGACACAATTTTAAGCAGTAGTTCCTATTATATGATGGATCCTCCCTTTAATAGTTTTGACACTGTGGTATAAAGAGATTAAGAAAATTCCTGAGGGCATTGTGTTCATAAATGCCAGAAACAGAACTAAAAAATGATAACTGAAAACAAAGACCAAGTTCACTGTAATAATTTTGAATCATCGAATGATACACAAATAGAATTAATTACATGCATTTAAATTATATTTTACATTTTACTTTTTATTTGTATTATTAAATTAAATTATAGTGTACCTAATCAAAATAATAGGATCCATATCATTTTGTCTCATTATAACATTGTTTTTATCCAAATACTTAAAGGAATCAGTTGAAATATAAGTAGGCCGGTAAAATGAATCAAATTCAACAAGACAAGTTATAGCTTAGTGTTTAACAGTCTCTTAATTGTTGACATAATTAAGTGAGCAGAACCATTAAAGTCACTATTTTGTAAGTTGTGATATAAGAGATAAAAATAAAATACTCTTTTCCTAATTAAGTGACTATAAAGTGCCAATTCATTCTTTATTGGAGCAATTTAATACAAAGAAGCAGTCAGCATTCTTTTTTAAACATGTGTGCCCCATTCTTTTTTCCATTTTGATTTTATAACTCAGGTTGAGTAATTATAAGAACTAAAGAACTAAGAATGCTATGGTAAAATTGATTAGTGAAAAATAAATTTTTTATAAAGATTTTATTTATCCATTTGACAGGGAGAGAGAGAGAGCAGAAGCAGTAGGGGTGGCAGGCAGAGGGAGAGGAAGCCTACTGTGGGGCTCATCTCAAGACCCTGGGATCATGACCTGAGCTGAAGGCAGATGCTTAACTGACTGAGCCACCCAGGTACCCCTAAAATATAAACTTTCAAAAAGAGAAATTTATAAGGTGATCTTGATCCAGATAATATGCATTCTTGTTAATAATATATATTTAATCATCTGTTGGGGGAAAAATTATGGAAAGTTGTTGTGGAAGAAAAGTAGAGCAGATTCTAAACAGCCTGACATAGGACCTTGCCTGAAGACTATCATATTCTTATTTGTATACCCAAACCGCTCCTTGTTTCCCTTAGTCTTTACCATTCTGGCTTTTGAGCAGACTGGAAATAAATCAGCACACAAGGATTAATATACTTGGTAGTAAAGGCAGATAATTTAACAATAAAGCATTTCTTAAATTAAAAAATAATAATAATAAATGTGTTACTTTGGAGAACAGACAGTCCAGAAATAGTTGCCTAAGTTTAATAAAATCACATCTAATGGAGCTCTTGTTATCCAAAAGGTGTTATCTTCTCACGGTAACCTTGTTGTTATATGTATATGTATATGGTTGTACAGGTCTATTTCCACCTCCTATTCTTATTATACAAACCCTTCATACCAATGGAAATTATTGTGATTCTTGGATGAGGATTTCAGTGCTAAGCAAAGAGCACTTTTTTAATTAAGATTCCCCCATTCCCCCACCAAATTGGGACTATTAAGGGAAACCACTTATCTCCTGTGGGTATACATAAGGTCTTAGAAATCAAAACCCTTTACCTTTGTCATATGTCTTACCTGAGTATGAAGAATGAATGAATGTATGAAGAATGAATAAATTACATAAAAATTAATATGGAAAATTCAAACGATCTGGAAGAAAAGTGGAAATATTGTTCAGTAAAATTTATTGAAGACAAAATGCTAAGGGTTTTTATTGGAGACTGATCATATCATCAATCTCTGCTTAGCATATACCAAAATTCTGGTCTCTCATAAGGAAAGCAGGTGTTCAGCATACACCATATTATTTTCACATGAAGTTGAGGCACAATGAGCCATGCTTTAGGGACTATTGATAGAACAAAATATTGTACAGAATAATTAATGAACGTTATAATTTACCAATAAAAACCAAATATCTCGGAGTAACATCAGCAAGATGACACAGTAGGAAGCCCCTACCAGACCTTATTCCCTCACAGAGACACTGGCATAACTAACGGTGGCATAAAGATATCGTTGAGGATTATGTTGACCATACATACTTCCAGAAATGATTTGTCTTCTCTCTTGTTAAGCCCCTTAGCCACTAATATATTGTGAAAATTTTAAATTAATTATTCACTAAGGCCTTTTAAAATTTACTTAGTTACTTTGAATTTGGACCACAAATCTGAGGCCAAGCTAGTCATTACTTCTCAGGCTTTATTTTTGTTTTTGCTTCTCCTGTGCTTAGTGTTAAATAATGCAATTCCTCTTGTAGTTTATTGAGCCTGTGAGAGTGGGGAATGTTTACTTCTGGTTTACCCTCAAACTAAGGATTTAACCCCTTGGTCCCAGTTTTACTGATTGGGGATTTCCTGCTTAATCTTCAGCTGTCAGTGGTCAAATGCTGGGCCCTTTGTTTCCTATGCAAAACTCAAATCAGTTTGGCAAATTCTCCCTTTTCAAAATCAGCTCTAGGATTCCATTTACATTTTGTATTATTTAGATTTTTAAATACTGATTAAACTACATTAAATGCCAGCTCTTTAATACAAAAATTGTTACTGTTTTTGCAGCTCTTTATTTCATGTGCTTTAAAAAATTTTGATCCAGTAGTTTGAGTTGTTTTCAGTAGGAACATAAATTTAGAGGCCTGACTGTTCATATTACAGAAATGGCTCAATCCCTCTGACATTTATTCTTGTTCATTACCTGTGCATGCATTTATACTTGACATAAAAGATAAATCTATCACAACTGAGGATTGTGGAGCCTCTTCAATAAAATTCATCTCCTAGACTCTTAAATGTTAAAGATTGCTTATACTTTTGATCCCTTCCTCATTTTATCCTTCTCACTTCTTTTTAATTCTACTTAAACATATTCAAAGAGTTTTTTTTTTCTCCCAGAATACTAAATACATATCAAAATTTGTGGTCTCTAAGATTTCAAACCACTATTGCTAACAGCAGTGACAAAAATAAAATGAGTGTGCGGTTTACATGTAAATCTCCAATGACTAAAAAGCACCTAGAATAAGATGAAAGAAAACTGCGAAGTCAGTCCATTGACTAGCTGAGTAATCTTGGGCAAATTACTTTCACTTCTGAGTGTTCAGTTTTTTTTTCACTAAAACAAAAATGTTCCTTCCTTGCCCAGGGTTCTGACTGCTTCTGCATATCTCTTACTGTTGTCTATAATGCTATTCTTCTTGGTCACCAAACATACCAAGTAAAATGGAGGGCCCAATTTCTTGAAAAATTCTGTTCAATACATATCAGTGCCCAAGAGGTCTCTGTGAGATAAGGATGCCTTTTATCAGAAGTAGATAAAAGAGAAGTTTATCTCCTTCTTGACATTCCCATCCTTTGCATGTCTTTGATAGTCCTGTTCAAATTAGGACCTTTGTACTCCAGTTCTCTTTCCTACCCACGTCATTCATTTGGATATCAGCAGAGCTAATTCTCTTAACTTCTTTCATTTAAGTAAGCGCTACTTGTAGAGGCTGCTTGTAGGCAATACACTTGAGCAATGGAAACCTGAGTAAGGTAAAAGGACCCACAGTGACCTCTGGGCTGAATGCAAATAGGCCCATTAGGTGACCCACCTCAAAATATCCATAAGCCTGGGGCCCCTAGGTGGCTCAGTTAATTAAGCATCTGCCTTTGGTTCAGGACTTGATCCCGGAGTCCTGGGATAGTGCGTGAGCAGGGAGCATCCTTCTCCCTTTCTCTCTGCTGCTACCCAGCTTGTGCTCTCTGGCTCTCTCTGTCAAATAAATAAATAAAATCTTTTAAAAATAATCCATAAGCTGTAGCTGACCAATGGGCTACTTATAACCAGGCACAGGTACCAAAAAAGGAAATTTCCATATGTTCCCATACTTCCTCAGCTTCCCTCCCTTAAACTAGAGGCCCCCACTACTGCCCTCTGGCACACATTCTCTCCTTTGCTGCCCTGACCACTGCTCCCTTGCAGCTTATTCAGTAAACTTCTATCTCCTTTCTTCTAATGCCTCAGGTGAATTCTTTCACTCCCCCTCCCCCACTGCCAGCTTCCCCCCACCCCATCAGGTTTCTCCACACTACCATGACCAATCTATTTAGAATTTCAACACCTCCTACAGAATTTCTAATCTCTTAACTAAGTCCAAGTTTGTATTATTTTTAAAAACTACATAATTTTCATGTTTATTATTTATTATGCCTGTCTGTTACCCTCCCCATAGAATGATAAATCCAAGAGAACAAATTTTTTCTGTTTCCCTTACTATTATTTTCCAGCATCTAGAAATATATCTTGTATTTGGCCAGTGCCCAATCAATTCAAGCTATTTCTGATTTACCAGATATTCAAGTTGTTACACTAATTAAATAATTCTAAGTAGTATGCTCATATTCTGTCAAAAATAGAGTCATAAAGCAATAAAACACATTATATGGATATTTTTAAAATATGTGTACTTTCGAGCGCTTTTCTAGGTGGAGTATATGCTGATTTTATTTGATTATCAAAAAGGTTCATAATCTAAACTCTCACCTTCAACTGCTTCAAGCTATTCTATGGCTTTGCTATCAATTGCATTCTTTTCAATGTTTTAATCTCTTCAGTTCCTTTGTCCATCCATCCTTCCTTCCTTCCCCCCTCCTTCATCCTCCTTCCCTTCCTTCCTTCATTCCTTCCTTCCTTTCTTCCTCCCCCCCTCCCTCCCTAAAGACATGACTTTAGGCAGAGGAAATTCTCATTTGTGTGCTAGCAGCTGATGATGTGAGATGTGAGATGTTAACACTACACATTTTCTTGCCCTTGTGTTGTGATTTGCTGTTAACTAATGACTGCTCTTTGCCAGGCAGCAATGCTGCTACTTCTTTTAAAAATCCTATCAAAGTAAACTCAGTTTGTTGCATTAGGAGATTTCCTTCACTTATAACCAGAAGACTCAAGTGAAATCTTTGTGTTTGTATGTTCCTTTTTCTAGAGCTTGTGAAAGATTGACATGGAACTTTTATCAACCAAGAACATGATCTTTTTTTTTCTTTCCCTTTTGCTTCTCTTTCCTCTCTTCCTTCTTTTTTCTTCTTTCCTCTATTCCTCCTTTCCTCTCTCCCTCCCTTTGTCTTCCCTTCCTTTCCTCCTTTCAATTGTTCTTTATCCCCCCCACTTCCTTTTGTCCCCCCAACATGTTCTTAAACTGAAGGGCCCCATTCTTTGAAAAGATAGTTCAAGACGTACAGGTGTCCAAAAGATCTCTACGAGCTAAGGATTCCTTTCATCAAAAGTGGAAGGAGAACTTTCCTTGTTTTTGGCATTCCTGCCCTTTCTGTAAGCCAGTGATACACCTGTACATTCATCTACAAGTACAGCCTAGAGCAGACTTTAGCCTACAGTAAGGGCTGTAAATTCATGAACTTAGACTAATCATGATTCTATTCATCTAGCACATAACAATAGCAACAACAACAAAAGATAATATTTACCAATTTAAACACTTTAAAGCCAGATCAGAGTTGCAAGAATGTTCCCTATTGCATCTAGAATGAAAAAGTGCCAGTTAAGTGTACTATTTTTGGAGCTACTTTAAGAGTAAAATGATTCTATAACTTTCAAGTATTTAGAGATGATTACAAATATAATTTTATAAGACAAAAATACAAAGAAATATCTGATAAATGATTATGTATATATATTCATTTATAGTCCTGTAAATCAAGCACTTAAATCCCAACAGCTTGATAATATGTCTTCCTAATTAATTACCTATATAAAGTTCCAACCATCATATCTTTTGTACATGGATATCAGGGTAGTTTTCCCAAGCCTTGGTTTATTTTACCTCTGTTCAGCTCAAGAAGCATCATGGTTGAATTTACTCCAATATTGCTCTTTAAAATGGCCATGCCAATTACAATTCCCACTAAGAGTGTATGAGAGTAATATATAATATCACACTCCAAAAAAGTTAATCCCAGCCTGTTACACCCCAGGGTGACTCTTTATAACTGAGTAACAAAAGTGGTAAGGTGTTGATTTTTACTTTACTTACTTGAATACTGATGATCTTAAATATTTTTCCAAAATGTATTTAATGGACTTCATATTATTTCTTCTTTAAAATGTTTTTGCATAGGGGCGCCTGGGTGGCTCAGTGGGTTAAAGCCACTGCCTTCGGCTCAGGTCATGATCCCAGCGTCCTGGGATCGAGCCCCGCATCGGGCTCTCTGCTCACAGGGGAGCCTGCTTCCTCCCTTCTCTCTCTGCCTGCCTCTCTGCCTACTTGTGATCTGTCTGTCAAATAAATAAATAAAATCTTTAAAAAAAAAATGTTTTTGCATAGGCAATGCCTATTTTTCTACTAGATTATCTGTCTCATATTGGTGTGTAGGAATTCTTCATATTTTCTAGACATTGAAACTTAATTTCTATGTCTTAGAAATAGCATCTTTCACTATGTGTTTGGGTATTATTTTATGTAGAGAGTTTTGTACTTCAGAAAGTCTTAAATTCACTATATTGGTATCAGTTTTCACCCTACACACAGTTTTCTGGTTGGGCTATAAATTCTTAGGTTTTGTTCTGTTTTTGTCTTTGTTTTGTCTTAAGGGAAAAGAATTTTCCTATATTTTGACACTGTAATGTTTTACTTCTCATATGTAGCTTATTGATTTTGTTGATTTATTTCTAATTTACTTTTTCATATGGTTTGAAATAGAAAATAATTTTGTATTTTTGCCATATTTGCTTCTGTGATCCACATTTCTTGTGTATTTCTGCATTTCTCCATTAATATGAAATGCCAACTGTCTTATATACTAATTTTCTGTATATTCAGAGCTAGATTCATGATGTATTCAATCTATTTCTATATTTTGCTGGGTTATTCCTACAACAGTATTTCTGTGTCTTAATTATTACTTGTAATACATCTTGGCATTTTGTAAAACTAGGTAGAATTTCTGCTTCTAGTTCTTTTTTGTAGCTGCTTTGCTCTATTCTTATACTTTGAATTTTCATGTGAAATTTTGACTATTTTCATAAGTAATCCTCTTGGGGATTTGGTGGGAATTAGATTTAATATATAAAGTAATTTGGAAAGTATTCAGGGGTACCTGAGTGGCTCAGTCCATTAAGTGGCTGTCTTCAGCTCAGGACATGATCCTGGGGGCCTGGGATTGAGCCCCGCATTGAGCTCCCTGCTCTGCAGGGAGACTGCTTCACACTCTCCCTCTGCCTCCCCCCACTTGTACTCTCTTGTTCTATCTCTGTCAAATAAATAAAGAAAATCTTTAAAAAACAATGAAAGAAAGAAAGAAAGGTCAAGTATTCAAATTTTCTTGTTCATATTTAAGAGTCATCATAATTTATTTAGGTCTTCTTTTATTTCTTTGTATAATGTTTTAGCATTATAGCACGGGTCTCCCACATTTTCTTATTTTCCAATATCAATATACATTATATACTTTTATTTTACTTCTATATATTTTTTCAATTAAAATTTCTAACTTGGTTTCCTCCCTTCCCCCCAAAAAAAAACAAGTTAACAACAACCAGACAGGCAACAAACAAATCTGGATGAGTTTTATTAGATGCTTTCTCTGTTTTAGCACTGATATTAATTTAGTAATTTTTTAAAAGATTTTATTTATTTGAGAGAGAGAGAGCACACATGTGGGGAGAGGGGCTGAAGAAGCAAGAGAAGCAGACTCCCTGCTGAGCAGGGAGCCCGATGAGACAGTGGGGCTTGATCCCAGGACTCTTGAGATCATGACCTGAGCCAAAGGCAGAGGCTTAACTGAGCAACGAAGTGCCCTGTATTGATTTAATAATTTATCTAGCAAAATATTGATATGATTGTTTTTCAAAAAATTCCCCCCAAATTACTAATATTTTCTATGTAGACAAATGTATTACCTGAAAAAATCACAATTTGACTCTTTTCATATTTATTTATTTATTTGCATCTAAGAATTATATTTCATTGACAGTTTGTATAGGTTACACTTACTAGGTTAACATAAAATGAATGTGATAATTCATTTTAATTAAAGTTGTACTCTCTTGATTTAAAATGACCACATTTGGTATTTTCTTAATCTGAAAATTAAAGTTAAAACCTTAGGAAAAGTAAGTTGGACTGCCACAAGTGACTGATGCTAAACCTTATTCATTCCCCTAAATTTGGAATATTAATGCTAATTGGAAATCTGACAAGAAGGAAGATGAGAATAGTACATTTCAGTTAGATCTCCCTCATTGTTTGCTGCAGATGACTCAAGATTGCTTTGCTCAATGATATCTGAATTTGTAAGCCTTTGTATGATTTTACATTAACACCTCTTTCTGGATGGGAAGTATATTTCTGGTCTTCTTGTCAATTAAGGTGCAGGACTAATTTCCACTGTTTATCTGGATATTCTCTGGATAGCTTTTCTTAGACAGGCAAGCAGTTTCTTCTCTGCCTAACCCATCAGTAAATAGAAAGAAATTTCTTTCACAAATTCATGTGTGTGGACGGAAGTGCTTACCAATGCTATCCGATAGAACTGCAAGAATGGAAATATTCTATAATTCTACACTACCAATGGGGTATCCACCAGCCATCTGTAGTTGGAGTACTTAAAATGTGGCTCTTGCTGTGAAAGTTAGTTTTAGTTTAAGACCATTAGCTTCAAATGAAGTATTCAATTCTTTGTCCCCCCAAATTATGATCTCTCCCAATTATAGGGTCTCAAATTTAAAATCCAGAGCCAAATTTTGATGGGCTTATTTTCCTGAAAAGTTTTAGCAATTTAAAAAAATAATAATTTTACATTGATCTCCAAGAATAAAGGAACTCTGTGACCTAGTCACCTAGAATCCTAATTAAATGGAGTGAGTGAATAAAGAAATTTTCCATTCCAGCATGGAAAAATGAGTGACAAATTAGATGTAAATATTATTACAGTTGACAAAATTGTGTTCATGAATGTTAGCATATGAGTGAGTTGTATCATGGGAGAAAGGATTGTAGTGTAATAATGGCTATTGAATAACTGTAAATATGCAGGGAATGATCTCAATCTTTTGATACCGGTTGAGACCTGATTTATGACCCAGGATGTGGTCTATTCTGGAGAATGTTCCATGTGCGCTAGAGAAGAATGTACATTCTGTTGCTTTGGGACGGAATGTTCTGAATATATCTGTGATGTCCATCTGGTCCAGTGTGTCATTTAAGGCCTTTATTTCCTTGTTGATCTTTTGCTTAGATGATCTGTCCAGTTCAGTGAGGGGAGTGTTAAAGTCCCCTGCTATTATTGTATTACTGTCGATGTATTTCTTTGATTTTGTTATTAATTGGTTTATATAGTTGGCTGCTCCCATGTTAGGGGCATAGATATTTAAGATTGTTAGATCTTCTTGTTGGACAGACCCTTTGAGTATGATATAGTGTCCTTCCTCATCTCTTATTATAGTCTTTGGCTTAAAATCTAATTGATCTGAAATAAGGATTGCCACCCTAGCTTTCTTCTGATGTCCATTAGCATGGTACATTGTTTTCCACCCCCTCACTTTAAATCTGTAGGTGTCTTCAGGTCTAAAATGAGTTTCTTGTAGGCAGCATATTGATGGGTTTTGTTTTTTTATCCATTCTGATACCCTGTGTCTTTTGATTGGGGCATTGAGCCCATTAACATTCAGGGTAACTATTGAGAGATATGAATTTAGTGCCATTGTATTGCCTGTAAGGTGACTGTTACTGTATATTGTCTCTGTTCCTTTCTGATCTACTACTTTTAGGGTCTCTCTTTGCTTAGAGGACCCCTTTCAATATTTCCTGTAGAGCTGGTTTGGTGTTTGCAAATTCTTTCAGCTTTTGTTTGTCCTGGAAGCTCTTTATCTCTCCTTCTATTTTCAATGATAGCCTAGCTGGATATAGTATTCTTGGCTGCATGTTTTTCTCGTTTAGTGCTCTGAATATATCATGCCAGTTCTTTCTGGCCTGCCAGGTCTCTGTGGATAGGTCCGCTGCCAATCTAATGTTTTTACCCTTGTATGTTACAGACTTCTTTTCCCGGGCTGCTTGCAGGATTTTCTCTTTGTCGCTAAGACTTGTAAATTTTACTATCAGGTGACGAGGTGTGGACCTATTTTTATTGATTTTGAGGGGCGTTCTTAGCATCTCCTGGATTTTGATGTTTGTTCCCTTTGCCATATTAGGGAAATTCTCTCCAATAATTGTCTCCAATATACCTTCTGCTCCCCTCTCTCTTTCTTCTTCTTCTGGAATCCCAATTATTCTAATGTTGTGTCATCTTATGGTGTCGCTTATCTCTCGAATTCTCTCCTCGTGGTCCAGTATTTGTTTGTCTCTCTTTTGCTCAGCTTCTTTATTCTCTGTCATTTGGTCTTCTATGTCACTAATTCTTTCTTCTGCCTCATTTATCCTAGCAGTGAGAGCTTCCATTTTTGATTGCACCTCATTAATAGCTTTTTGGATTTCAACTTGGTTAGATTTTAGTTCTTTTATTTCTCCAGAAATCTCTCTGGAGAGGGTTTCTCTAATATCTTCTATGCCTTTTTCGTGCCCAGCTAGAACTTTGAGAATCGTCATTCTGAACTCTAGATCTGTCATATTACCAATGTCCGTATTGATTAGGTCCCCAGCCTTCAGTACTGCCTCTTGTTTTTTTTTTTTTTTTTGTGGTGAGTTTTTCCGCTTTGTCATTTTGTCCAGACAAGATTTACTTTCTCCTCCTCTAGAATTCCGCTGTTCTTGGTGAGTGAAGTTAGTCTTGGCTGGGTTTCTTGTTGATCTTCTGGGGGAGGGGCCTGTTGTAGTGATTCTCAAGTGTCTTTGCCACAGGCAGAATTGCACCGCCCTTGCCAGGGGCCGGGCTAAGTAACCCGCTCGGGTTTGCTTTCAGAAGCTTTTGTTCCCTGAGCGCTTTCTGTAGAGTTCCGGAAGACGGGAATGAAGATGGCGGCCTCCCAATCTCTCGGCCTGGAGGAGCCGAGAGCTTGGGGTCCCGCTCCTCAGTGTGCCCTCAGAGAAAAGCTCCCAACCACCCCGCCTCCCTGGCCTGCAGTCGCGCCTGGAGGAAAGCAGTCAATTGCTGGCACTTGGAGAAAAGCGTCCAGTGGCTTCCATCTCTGTGGCCTCTGGCCACGCTCCGAGCCCACCCAGCCTGGGACCAGCACAGGGTAACCCCCGGCTGAGAGCTCATTCCTCGGCTTTGTCTCTGTAGCCGGCTACCCTGTTCTAATACCTGCAAACTCTGCTGCACTCGGACACCCCCAGTCCTTCTGTGACCCCACAGGGCCTGGGGTTACACTGACCCTGCCTGGGCTTCCCCCCAGTTTAGCCTCTGGAGCGATGTCCCTCCGTGGAGCAGACTTTTAAAAGTCCTGATGCTGTGCTCCGTTGCTCCACCGCTTGCCGGGAGCCAGCCCCTCCCCCCGCGGTCTGTCTTCCCGTCACTTTGGATTCACTTCTCCGCAGGTCCTACCTTTCAGAAAGTGATTGATTTTCTGTTTCTGGAATAGTTGCTCTTCTTCTCTTCGATTTCCCTTTGGATTTGTAGGTGTTCACGATGCTTAGATAAGCTATCCAGCTGATCTCTTGCTACCTGATGTCGTCTCAGCCTGCTACTTCTCTGCCATCTTGACTCCTCCCCCGGCTATTGAATAACTAATTTTCTCCAGTATTAATGTTTCTAATAGGATATTTGATGTTCCCATTTCTACATTAACTAGTACTTTAATCTGTTGTGATAACATTAAGCAGTGCTTCTAAATTCAGTTTATAACCTTATGCCATTTCTTGACTGAAGGAAGCACTCAGAAAAAAATCTGTTATATCCCAGTGATTTTATTTATTATAATTGTATTATTTATACAGTGATGTTAAGAAAACTGAAATCTTTTATGCAGAGACAGGAAAGAAATATATAAATGAATATCTTTTTTTTTAAGTTATAATGTATGAACAAACCCATTTTTAAATTAGAGATAAAAATGAATTAATTTAATGCTGTTTTTTCTCATAATACAAATGAAACTCGTATGTCTCAATGGTTCTTTTTTATTTTATTCTTTCAGTTATTTTAGCATTGTTATTTCATTATGGCATATACAATGAATAGCAAAAGAACATTAAGGTAGTAGTCAGTGATTTATTTCAGCCCAAATATTGTTGTAGCCCAGATTAAGACATTGAGCAGTATAAACACTTCAAACATCTATCATTTCTCCTTCCTCATGTACAGAATAACCAAAATCTTAACTCCTTTAGAGCAATACATGTGTAACTTTTCTTTAAGATTTTGCCACCTAAAATGCATCATCTATTACTATAATTTTTACATTTTGTTAAACTTTGAATTTAATTGATCATTTATATTTTTAAAGAAATGTGTGTCCATCAGATTATTTCCCTCTTTTTAGTAGCTGTACTTGAATCATTATTATTGCTCAATAATAGCAGTTTGCCATACTTTATATACTCTATAAGTTAATGATAATTTGGGTGATTTCCACTTTTAGGAAATAATAAATGCTCTTCTGTGAACATAGCCATATGTATCTATTTGTGCACATGTCCACATATGCATATCTGTAGGATATTCATGTATAAGTAGCATTGCTTCAATAAACTATATGGATATCTTCACTATTAATAGATAATATCAGACTATTTCTCAAAATGATTGTTCCAACTGACACTCCCCCTGAAAGGTATTATGGTTCCTGTTGCTTAGCTTCGTACCCTTGTCAACACATACATCAATCTTTTTAATTTTAGTACTTCTAATGAATGCATAGCAGTGTTACATTATGCTTTTAATTTGCATTTAGTTGATTAATAATAAAATTGAGTACCCTGTTTTCAATAATTTTGATATATGTGTTAAGAGCCTGTTCACCTTTCTTGCTCACATTTCTACTTCTGTGTTTTTCATCATTTCCTTATTGATTTTTAGAGGTTATTTTTATTTTGATAATAAGATTTTGTCAGTTTTATATTTGGCAAGCATAATCTCCAACATTATGACTTGGTTTTCATTCTCTTAATGGTATCTTAATTTAATGTAATAAAATTTATTATTTTTTCTTTTTATGTTTTATGTCCTGGTGAATAAGTCTTCTCATATCCAAGATTATGAAGTTATATATCTATTTTCTAGGAATTTTATTGAAGATACATTGTATGAAGATATATATATATATACACACACACACACACATATAATACATATATATATTTCTAGAAATATTCTAGATATATATATATACACACATACATATAATAAATATATATATTCTAGAAACATTGAGGTCTGCTAATTCTGAAATGATTTTTATGTATCTTGTGATATATGGGCTACATTTCTTTCCTGGTATGACTATCAAATTGACTTTACAAACATTTTGAAAATAACACCTTTTTCTTCATTGCTCTGTACAAGGATGTCTTAGCACATCATCTTATACCAGTGTTGGTGGGTTTTGGTGTTTGGATCCTAATTTCCTTTGTTTGGCCTATTTACCTAGTCTTGCACAAATACTAAGATCTCTTAATTAAAGGAGGTTTGATAAAAATATTTCGTATCTGATCTAGCAACAGCAGTGTTCTTCATTTTTTTTTTTTTCTCTAAGATTGATTTTAGGTAATCTTAGAACTTTGCATATTTAAAGATTAGCATGTCAAGTTATAATGGGGAAAAAACTGATGATGTGGACTAAACAATATGGTTATCATTTCCAAGGTGAATAGATATCTAGAGAAAATGTGAATAGTTTGTGGAGAATTAACATCATTAAAACACTGAGTTGTTTAATCTATGAACATCATGTATAACTTCATTGACTGAGGTTTCTTGAAATTTTAAATAGTAATATTCCATATTTTTATTTATAAAACTATTGGCCTCCCTTTGTTAAACTTATTCTAAAGGGATTGAGAATAACTTTTTCTTTAATGTTACTTATTAGTGCCAGAGAGTAGCTTATAGACTATACTCTTTTATTTTCTGTGAACACAAACTTATCATCTATGAATAAAGTTATATTTTTCCTTTATAATTCTTACAGATTTTAATTCATTGATTTATATCATGGATTAAGACTTTTAGTAGAATTATACTCTAACAGATGGCAGTAGAAATACTTGTATCTATTCTAATCTTAAAAGTATATCATTTGTACCATTATTCATTATATCACCATACTTAAGAAATCATGCTTAGTTTGTTAGGCTAACTCTGTTCCTAGATAAGAGCTCTTTATCAAGAATGTATATAGAAAGATAAAGTCATCTTTATTTATTGAAATATTTATATGATTTTCTCTTTCATTATGCCAATGTTCAAATTATTCTCATTAATTTTCTTACAGTAAATCAACCTTTTATTATTAAAATAAATTCATAATGGTAAATAAATATTATTTTATATATACTGTGCTATTCTGTATATGAATTATCTTCCAATTCTTTTTTTAGGATTCTTGTGTCTATATTCAGGAGTAAAATTAGCCTCTATATTTCCTTTACTGAATTATATTTTATTTCATAAATTTTTCTACCTTTTGTAATTCAACCCTGAGCTTAAGTCTCAGATCATGTTCTTTTTGTTTGAAGATACCAGTTTGTATTCTTTCAGTGCAGAATTGGTTGTGGTATATTAAATGGTTTTTGTCTCAAAATACCTTAACTTCTTCATTCCAAATGATGTTTTCTTTTGGTAAATAATTCTGAGTTGGGAGTTTTTCTCTTTCATTGGTTTGCAGGCTTTATTTTCTTATCTTCTAGAATCGAGGGTTTCATCATGAAGTTTTCTCTCAGGTTCTCTCTCTCTTTGAAGTTTTTTCTTTGTTTTCTGTTTTAAGCAATCTGTTTGTGTGTGTGTGTGTGTGTGTGTGTTTATTTTTTAGTGAGAATTCTTTACTGTGTCACCTGAATACTTTAATCAGTTTGGGGAATTTCTTAGCACTATTTCAGTAATACCTCACATATTAGTTCTTCATGTTGTGTCCTTCGATCTCTTTTGTATATTTCTTACTTTTGCTTTTTCTTGCTTAAGTCAAAATGTTTCCTTTTGACACTCACCTCCATAATTCTCTCTTCAGTTCTTTTTAACAACTGCCAAATTGCCCATCCCATTATCATCATAAGCAGAATTCCTATTGTATTTATTGCTTTTGCATTAAGTCATTTTACCAATACGAGTGGTGTAATTTTTAAAAGTAAGATTATATTTTTTTCTTTTTTTCAGATGTCTCCTCCAGTACCTTTCTTAAGGATATGTGTTCTAACAATACAATAAAAATTATCTTTTTGATTAATGACATCTATTACATAAAATATTAATCTCATGTAGAATGTGCATAATTTCATTTTTGTTAACTTTCTTTATAATAATGTAGGTGATATAATCAAATGAACTTTGGATTCAGAGGTTTACACTGATATTATCCTTACTCTTACTTTGTATACTAGCTAAGACAACCAAAAGTCTCCCTTAACATTTTATTTCTCACCTAGTATTAGAAAATGCCTTTTGAAATCCTTACCATTATTCTGCAGGTTATTTGAAATAATCAATAGAATACCTTAAAGTATTAATGAGTACTTTATAAGAGGCCCCATAGTTGAAAGTTTGTTACTTTAAATTATTTTACAGTAAATATATGGCATCAAAATGCATGTAAAATCAAATTTATAAATAGTTTAATTATTGCATTTTTGTAGAAAAAAATAATGTAAGTGCCAATAAAGTGATACAAATATATACTGTCACACATATAACCAGAATCGTAAATGTGAACTGCAGATTGATCTTTAGTTCAAGAACTGATTAAATTCCAATAATTTTCATCAAATCAACATCCTGTAGAAAACTAAAGTTGTCCCAGCTAGCTGTCTAAATTTAAATAAGATTATATATTTAATGTTAGTTCTGTTTCTAGTCTCCTGTGCCTTTTATACTATATTGTTGGCTCACTTTTATACACATATAAAAATGTAAACACATGCACACAATGCACGGACACTTGGTGCACTTTCACTCTCTCACTAACTGCCCTATTGATTGTTAGTTATTAACGTCCCTCTGTATGTTTGTGTAGGGATAGAAAAATGTCAGGGAAATAGAAGAACAGGAAGACAGGCTGATGATGTTTTATTTGAGTGGCTAGATTATAATATTTTTAAGAAGTCTTCTCTTGCTTGTTTTGATTGTTTTTAATTGTTCCGAGTTATTTTTTTTTTCATATATCTAACACAACAGCAACAATATAATCCTTGCCAAATAAACCCCATAAAGCTCTTCCAGCAATAGAATTTTTATAGTTATTGCCAAGCATCTTCTTGTGATGAGCCTGGTCAGAGGTAGAGGAAGATAAAGACATAGATGGGAGAGAGAGTTCTATAGAATAAAAGATCCTAAGAATTTTTTAAATGCCTTTTTAAAAACAAAAGTTCCATGGGATTTTGAATGAAACATATATTAATACTGACTGCTGTTTCTTCACCAAACAACTGTCCCAAATTATTCATCTACTATGTGTCAGGCCTGTGGTTTGAACCTATTACAAAGATAAAGTTGTAAAAAAAAAAACTACATGACGTGCATTGGCAGGTTTTTGTTTGTTATACTAACTCTTTCGTCAGAATTTCAAAGGTCTGATCCTGCCAGAATTTGGTTTTGCTACTTGCAGAAGGATTCCTCCAACTGACCCTGACTTGTCTTTTTACTACTACACTTCAGTCTAGGGTCACCTCTTCTTATATTCCTGTTTTTCTATACTCTGAATGTGACTTTCAGTCCTCTAACGCAAATATTTTTTCTTTCAATATTCTTTTTTCTTTTCTTTTCTTTTTTTTTTTTTAGATTTTATTTATTTACTTGAGAGAGGAGAGAGAGAGAGAGAGAGCATGAGAGGGGAGAGGGTCAGAGGGAGAAGCAGACTCCCTACCGAGTGGGAAGCCCGATGCGGGACTCGATCCCAGTACTCCAGGATCATGACCTGAGCCGAAGGCAGTCGCTTAACCAACTGAGCCACCCAGGTGCCCCTCTTTCAATATTCTTTTCACACACAACATTCTTTTCAGTTTTTAATAACTGTTCTGGTTCACATATATATTCTTCCTACTTAAATGTCTCTCATTAATTGATTAATATTGAGTGTCTGTACTAGGAATATTGGGCACTTATATTTGTTCTGACATGGCAATAAATTACATAGTAATTTGTCACTTGGTATTTGCTGTATTTTTTGTTTCACAACTACATATAGTTAATTGTTCTTTAGAATTCCACATTACTCTAGAAAGTACTGAGAATATTTTTATTTTATAATAAACTCTCCCTGCTTTTCCTTTGTACCTAAAATATAACTGGTAGTAAAAATTTCATTTTTAGGTTTATAAAAATTAATTTGAGGTTTGTTTTGTGAAGAAAGAGAATCATCTTTAGTTGCAGGCATACAAATCTAATAGTCATTTTATGAATTTTAAAATACTAGGAAATGCATTAAGATTTTATCAGGACAAAATGAAAAAGGAACTAAGCACATATTTTACTCATTTATATTAATCTTAGCATTTAATAAAATCAAGCTTTTAATATTTTTTAAACATTTCAAGTTTTACTCTTTTGTTCTTTCTGGATTTTAGTTGTCTACACTATTTTTGGAAATTGTTTCAGTCTTGTTCAGAGAAAATCAGGAAATGCAATTCAATGGAAAGAGTACAACATGAAGCAAGGCAGTCTAGAGTCAAATTGCACAGGTTCAAATACTGCTTCTGCCGTGTGTTTCAGTGAATATAATAAATATTCACGTTTAAAGATTTCCAGTGATAAAGAAAAGAAATATTGGTTTTAAATGACATTGCAAGAGACTCAAAATTACTGTTTTCTATGAATATTTTCTTGTTCAAAGTTGCTTAACATTTGTGAATCTTGCATGTAATATTTCATTAGTAAAATTTAGTTTTAGTGTTCTAAGTCTCATATTCAAGAAAATTACAAGGAATGAATAAGAGGAATGTTATTTTGTGATAAATGGAAGAGAAGAAAAATATTTCTATTGAAGACATGTTTTGTTTGTATGAAGACATGTTTGTTTGAATAATACCATTGTTTTTAAGTAGAGCGTTCTGCCATTCCTTGTTGTCTTTGTGTCTGTATCATTGAACTGTGGGGCTCAAATAGAGAGCAGGGCAGGCACTCCATGTTAGAAAGTGTGAGTTTGAGAAGACAATGGTAAGATTAAAAACTCAAGTGTTGCACATGAAAGGTTAAAGGTAGAAAGAGGAAAGTATCCTTTCCTAAACCCAGGTGGCTCCCAAGGGATTTTTAATGCCTTCCTCCGGCGTCAGTTATGTATTTATAGCACTAACTTGACTTGGGGATGAATTGACAGAAATAACCTGGTTAATCTGTAGCCTAATGGTTATTGGCATGTTTGAAAGTATGCATGTAGGGGAGTCCTGGAAAAACTGACAACTCCAGGGAATAGAAAGTGAAAAAGCATAGCCATTGCTTCTATAGGACTTCCCACAGAGATGGCATAAAAAGCCAACTTTGAACAAGATATGGACATTTACTAAGATAATCACTAACATAGCATTAATAGATAACATTTTTTTAAAAAGATTTATTTATTTACTTGACAGACAGAGATCACAAGTAGGCAGAGAAGTGGGGGGGGGGGCAGGGGGAGCAGGCTCCCTGTTGAGCAGAGAGCCCAATGCAGGGCTTGATCCCAGGACCCCGAGACCATGACCTGAGCCAAAAGCAGAGGCCTAACCCACTGAGCCACCCAGGCACCCCAATAGATAATATTTTTGTAATCCTCTGATCCTAAATTATTTCTGTGAATCCTCATGACAATCCTAGAAAACAGAATCCTTCCTCATACCCATTTTCAAATAGGAAAACACAGCACAGACTTGCTTTCCAAGGGTAATGCTGTTTTTAAGTAGTAGGGTGTGTATTATATTCATATGTTTAAGTTGATGTTTAATATTATATCCTAACAATTTTAAGAGTAAACAATTCTTAAATATTAGAATTAAAATACATATGTATATTTTTATACAAATATAAATGTCAATTGCCAATGTTAAATCAGTGTTTCACATTAATTCAAAGAATGATACTGTATTTAAACATCCCAATCTATTAAATTTTTTAAATTTTTAAAATTTTTTACTATTTTATTTTATTTTAATCCCAGTATAGTTAATATACAATGTTATGTTAGTTTCAGGAGTACAATAGAATGATTAAACAATTCTATACAATTCTTACTCAGTGCTCATGAAGATAAGTGTTACTCTTAATCCCCTTCACCTTCCCTCTGATAACTATCTGTTGTTCTCTGTAGTTAAGAGTCTGTTTTATCATTTGCCTTTTTTTAAAACTTTGTTCATTTGTTTTGTTCCTTAAATTCCATATGAGTGAAACCATATGCTATTTGTCTTTCTCTGACTTGTTTCACTTGCCCTTATACTTTCTAGTTCCAACCATGTATTGGAAATGGCAAGATTTTATATTTTTTATTTTTTCAATGAATTATATTCCATCATACACACACACACACACACACATACACACACACACACACCACCTCTTCTTTATCCATTCCTCTACTGATAGACACTTGGCTGCTTTCATAATTTAGCTATTATAAATGATGCTGTAATAAACATTTGGTTGCATATATCCTTTTGAATTAGTGTTTTTATATTATTTGAGTAAATACTCAGTAATGTGATCACTGGAACACAGGGTAATTTTATTTTAACTTTTTGAGAAACCTCCATACGATCTTCCACAGTGGCTGCACCAGTTTGCATTCCTGCCAGCAGTGCAAGAGATTTCCTTTTCTTCCTATCATCAGCTCTTGTTGTTTCTTGTGTTTTTTATTTTAGCCACTGGGACAGTTGTGAGGTGTTATCTCATTGGAGTTTTGATTTGTATTTCCCTGATGATGTGTGATATTGAGCATCTTTTCATGTGTCTTTTGGCCATCTGTATGTCTTCGTTGTAGAAAAATGCCTGTTTGCCCATTTAGTAATTGAATTATTCATTTTTTGGGTGTTGAGATGCATAAGTTCTTTAAATATTTTGGATATTAACCCTTTGTCAGATATGTCTTTTGCAAATATCTTCTCCCATTCTGTAAGTTGCCTTTTAGTTTTGTTGATTTTTTCCCCCCTGTGGAGAAGCTCTTTATGTTGATGAAGTCCCAATAGTTTATTTTTGCTTTTGATTCCCTGGCCTCAAAAGACATATCTAGAAAAATGTTACAGCCAATGTCAGGAAATTACTATATAGGATTTTTATGATTTTATGATTTCGGGTCTCACATTTAGCTCTTTAATCCATTTTGAATTTATTTTCTGCACAGTAAACGAAAGCGATGCAGTTTTATTCTTTTATATGTAGCTGTCTAGTTTTTCCAACACCATTTATTGAAGAGGCTGCCTTTTTCCTGGTGCATATTCTTGCTTCCTCTATCAAAGAATAATTGACATAATTGTGGGTATATTTCTGGGCTTTCTCTTCTGTTCCATTGATCTTTTGTCTTTCTTAGTGCGAGTACCATAGTGTTTTGATTACTATATCTTTGTAGTATAATGTGAAATTAGGACTTTGATACTTCCAGCTGTGTTTTTCTTTTTCAAGGTTGCTCTGGCAATTTGGGGCCTTCTGTGGTTCCATACAAATTTTTGTTTGTTCTAGTTCTGTGTAAAATGCAGTTGGTATTTTGATAAGGATAGCATTTAATCTATAAATTACTTAGAATAGCATAGACTTCTTCCTGAAGTTTTCCTTTCTTTTCTCAAGCCCACCAAGTATCATTGATTGTTGCTTTAAATTCTCCATCAGGCATATTACTTACATATGTTTCACTTAGATTACTAGCTATTACCTTATCTTGTTTTATTTGGGATGAATTCTTCTGTTCTAGCATTTTGTCTAAGTCTGTCTTCTTCTGTGTTAGAAAAGGCTGTTATGTTTCCTGTTTTCTGAGAAGAATGACTTTATGAAGATATCATAAAGTGTCCAGGGCCTGAAACTTCCAAGAGTGTCGCTGGTATGTGCTGCATGCACTCTGCTGCTATGTTTTGGCTGCTTTGTCCTCCAGGCCAGTTGTCTACAGAGGCTTTCCTTGCCTGCAGGCAGTGTTTAGTCTTTTGCCAGAGAGTGGTGAGTTTTATGTGGCTGTGCTCTGTTCTGCTTGTTAAATGAGACCTGATACTACTTCCACTAGAAGTGGGTAAATACCCAATAGTGTGATAACTGAGTCTACTACCAGGTCAGTTGGTTCTTGTTCTTGTCCCACATGTACCAAAGAATTGGAGAACCAAGACCAGAATGGGGAGGTAGTATACTGAGTAGATAAGTGTAGTATACTGAGTAGATAAGTATAGTACACTTTCAAGAGTAAAAGTGGGTCACTGCTGGAGCAAGAGTGGCAATAGCACTCAAAAGCTCTAGCTGCATCCTTTTAAGCCTATTTTGTGAAAATATAAATTTGGCTTTGGTTGACATTTTAAAAAATATTTTATTTATTTGAGAGAGTGAGAGGGAGAGAGAGAGGGCCCGAGAGGGTAGAAGGTCAGAGGGAGAAACAGACTCCCTGTGGAGCTGGGAGCACCAGTCGGGACTTGATCCCGGGATTCTGAGATCATGACCTGAGCCTAAGACAGTTGCTTCACCAAATGAACCACCCAGGAACCCTGGTTGACATTTTTGATTGAGAGCTGGTTGTTATACAACATTTTGGTTTCTGTGCACGTCCCTACCCATGATGCATTCTGTTATAATTGTATTTATTTATGTATTGTATATTTATGAGTTTCTAATGACCTTTTGCCTTGACCCTAAGGGCAAGTTGCACCTTTTGTGCACAGGCTCAGCTCTTGGAAGTACCCATTGTGGCTTTTCAGTAACCTCTGTGGCTGGGCCTCCTTATTCTGTAGCCCTCAGAGGTGGCTCTAAAGGTGTGATTGTTAACCCTCAGGTGTGGCTCTGGGGGTATGGCCAATATCTGCTTTAACCCTCCTTCCTCATGCCTAATTAACTGCCTAACAGATTATAGGGTAGTTACATTTTTAAATTTTTTGAGAAGTCTCCATACTGTTTTCCACAATGGCCCCACAAGTTTGCATTTCCACCAGAAGTGCAAGAGGGTTCTTTTTTGTCTATATCCTTGCCAACACTTGTTAGTTACTTGTGTTGTTGATTTTAGACCCTGGGACAGGTGTGACATGATATCTCGTTGGGGTTTTGATTTGTATTTCCCTGACAGTGAGTGATGCTGAGCATCTTTTCCTGTGTCTGTTGCCATCTGTATGTCTTCTTTTTAGAAATGTCTGTTAATGTCTTCTGACCTTTTTAAAATTGGATTATTTGGGTTTTAGGTACTAAGTTGTATCAGCTCTTTAGTAGTAACCCTGTATCAGATATGTTCTTTGCAAATATCTTCTCCTGTTCTGTAGGTTGCCTTTAGTTTTATTGATTCTTTCCTTTGGTGGGCAGAAACTTTTTATTTCGATGTAGTCCTAATAGTTTATTTTTGCTTTTATTTCAGTTACCTCAGGATACCAACTAGAAAAAAAAAAATGTTGCTATGTCCAATGTCAGAGAAATTACTGCTGGTGCTCACTTCTAGGACTTTTATGGTTTCCTGTCTCATATTTAGGTCTTTAATCCATTTTGAGTTTATTTTGTGTATGGTGAAAGAAAGTAGTGCAGTTTCATTCTTTCTCATATAGTTGTCCAGTTTTCCTATTTGTTGAAGAGACTGTTTTTTCCCCCATTGTATAGCCATTCCTCCTTTGTCAAGGATTTATTGACCATACAATCATGGGTTTATTTCTGGGTTTTCTGTTCTTTTTTATTGATCTATGTGTCAATTTTTATGCCAGTAACATACTAGTTTAATTACTCTTACTTTGTAATGTAACTTGAGATCTGGAATTGTGATACCTCCAGTTACGTTTTTCTTTTTCAATATTGCTTTGGCTATTTGAAGTCTTTTATGGTTCTGCACAAATTTTAGAATTGTTCTGTGGAAAATACAATTGGTATTTTGATAGTGATTACATTAAATCTGTAGGTTCCCTTAGGTAGTATAGACATTTTAACAATATTTGTTCTACCAAATATGAGCATGGAATGTCTTTCCATTTCTTTGTGTTATCTTGAATTTCTTTTGTCAATGTGTTATAGTTTTCAGAGTACAGGTCTTTCACCACTTTGACTAAGTTTATTCCTACATATTTTATTGTTTGGTGCAATAATAAATTGGATTTGTTTTCCTAATTTCACTTTGTGCTGCTTCATTATTAGTGTACAGGAATGCAACAGATTTCTGTTCATTGATTTTTTATTTCCCTGCAACTTTACTGAATTCATTTATCATTTCTAGTAATTTTTTGGTGGAGTCTTTTCTATTTATAGTATAATGTCATTTGCAAATAATGAGAGTTTTACTTCTTCCTTAACAATTTGGATGTCTTTTATTTCTTTATATTTTCTGATTCCTGTGATGGAATGAGTAATATTTTTTAAAGATTTTATTTATTTGACAGAGATTGAGAGAGAGAGAGAGAGAGAGAGCGCACAAGCAGATGGAGCAGCAGAGGGAGAGGGAAAAGCAGGCTCCCTGTTGAGGTAGGAACCTGCCCTGCAAGACCTGAGTCAATGGTAGCTGTTTAATCGACTAAGCCACCCAGGCATCCCTAATTAGTAATACTTTAAACATATGACTCCCAATACACTAGATAACCTAATGAAATGGACAAATTACTAAAAACAAACTATTAAAACTGACTTAAGATGAAATTTGAATAGACTTATAACAATAAGAGATAATCAACTATTAGTCACAGAACCTTTGGTGAAGAATAGACAAGGCCAGATAGCTTCACTGACTAATTCTTACCAATTGTTTTAAGTAGAGTTAACAGCAAATCTTTTACAATTGTATCTTAAAGAAAAATAGAAAAGAATACATCTATAAGGTCAGTATTAAAAAAAAAAACAAAGACTTATAAGAGAATCAACTAGAGATGAATGTCCTTTATTAATATCCATGCAAAAATCCTCAACAAGATAGTAGTTAAAATAAATAAATTACCATAAAAGATTATATGGCATGACCAAGTGTCATGGCATATACATATCCCAGGAAGATAAAATTGATTCAACACAAGCAAAACAATCAATCTGATAAATAATATGAATAAAATAAAATACACAACCCGCATGTCATCTGTAGAGATATAATAAAAGCATTGGACAAGATCCAACACACTTCCCTGAAGAAAAACATTCAGCAAACTAAGAATAGAAGAAAACTTCCTGAATCTGATAAAGGATGTCTCCCCAAACTCTAAATGGTAAAGGAATGAAAACTTTCCCCTAAAATCAAAAACAAGACAAAGATGCCCACTCTCACCACAACTGAACATTTTACAGGAGGTGTTAGCTGGGACAGCTAATGTGAAAAAGAAATTAAAGGAATAGGAAGAAGTAAAGCAATCTCTATTTACATATGACATGGTTTTGTATATATAAAATCCAAAAAATTAACAAATGTATTTGAGCTAATAAAAAAGTGCAAACAAATATCAGTGTACAAGATCAATATGAAAATTGATTGTATTATGTACACTACTGTATTAATTATATTACATATACTATGTCAATATGAACAGAATATTGGAAAAAGCTTACAAAAAGAAATTCAAGTTGTGTTGGTGGAAAACTACAAAACATTGTTGAAGGAAAGGAGGACTATCTGAATAAACTAAAAGGCATCCCAAGTAAGGCTTAAAATTATCAATAGCCAATTATTTCTCAACAGGAGTGTCAACAAAAATTTTTTTTCAGTAAATGGTCCTGTGGCCAAGTGTATGTCTTCCCTGGAGAAGATCTATTTTAGCTTTCCCCCATTTTTAAAATCATATTTTATTTATTTATTTACATTTAATTTAATTTTACTATTGCTATATGAGTTCCTTATATTAACTCCTTATCAAATACAGAGTTTGCTAATATTTCCTCCCATTTTCTAAGTTTCCTTTTCATTCTGTTGATCATTTTCTTTGCTATGCAGAGGTTTTTTTAGTTTGATGTAGTTCCACTCGCCTGTTTTAAGTGTTCTTATCATAATAAAAGTAAATGAATAAATAAAAATTAATGATGCTGAGACAGCTAAATATCCATATGCAAAATAAATAAGTTAAATTCCTTTCTTATGAAGTGATACGATTTAATTCAAATGGATCATCAGCCTAAATATAAGAACTAAGTGTATGGAACTCTTAGAATTATATTTTTGTTATTTTAGGTTAGGCAGAATCTTCTTTAATATAATAACAAAATCATAATCATCAAAAGAAAAAAATGATAGCTTGAACAACACCAAAGTTAATATAACACTTGTGCTTCAAAGACACCATCAAAAAAGTAAAAACACAGCCCCCCAAATGGGTGCAAATTTAGTTTTATGTTAACAAAACCTATTTATCCATATGAGAACATCTCCTTTCTAGATTTTTTAGAAATACATCAAGATAAGCGTGTTAAGATTGACTTCAGATACTGGATACCACATATATCATTTCTACTTTTGTTTACCTGAAAAAAATTTGATCTACTCCATATAGTGCTACCAATTCGAGTGGCTGAATATAGTTTTTCTATTAAAATTCCTGAGTCCACATACTGCCCTGACCTTTGCTCTCTCTCCTTGATGTGAATTGTAACTGTAACACAAGGACTGTTGGCATGCTTACCATGTTTGACCCTTGACTCATCCATTCCTGTACAGGAATTAGGTTTCCAATCTATATCAGAAAGGGTCATTCCTGGGCAGGAAAGAACAAATTGAGAACAACTCCTTTCTAATGAAACTATAATACCAAACAGATCTGAAAACAGAGGTTACCCTGTGAAAGATAAATGACTCAAACAGCAAGAAAAATAAAACTATTAATCAAACACCTGGGATTTCAGTGCCCAGAGAATGATTATGTCTTATCTTCACATTTTAAATAAAATCTTTGTATTTACATATTTACTAATTAGTTCTTTATTGATCAGTTTTCTTTTAGTATATAATCTGAAATATATATATTTAATTATTTTCCGGATAACCTAATTTTCCCATATATCCAACTATTGAATGTTATATATTTCTTAAGTAATATTTTTGTCCACTCATCTATTATTGGTACTTGTTTTCTTCTTTTAAAACACTATGAATATGACTGCTATACATATTCTTTCACATATTTTCTGTTTTAAGAGTGCAAATTTCTTTTCTTTCTTTTTTATTTTATTTATTTATTTTTTATGATATTTATTTATTTGACAGAGACAGATATTATTTATTTGACAGAGACACAGTGAGAGAGGGAACACAAGCAGGGGAAGTGGGAAGGGTGAAGCAGGCTTCCCACAGAGCAGGGAGCCTGATGCAGGTCAGATCCCTGAGATCATGACCTGAGCCAAAGCAGACACTTAACTGCTGAGCCACCCAGGTGCCCCCAAATTTCTTTTAAACATATTCTTAAGAGTAGAATTCTTAAGCCACAAGATATGTGAGTATTCAAATTTAAATAATAATCTAAAACAAATTTTCAAATTTTACATTCTACCATTTTACATTCTAACCAGAAATGTACATAATACTCCACATCACTACACTTGAAATTGTCAAATTTTTATTTTTGAAGTCTCAGTGTAAGTAAATTGGTTTCTCATTCCCATCTTGTTTGGGCACTAACCTAAACACAATTTACAATAGTTTTTAGACATATGTTCAATAAATTAGAAGCAATAAGTAGATACCATAACGATGTGATTTTGATATTTGTCATAATATTTGTCTGGTGTAAGTGAAAAAAATTTATGATGAGAATATTTGTTTAATATCATTCCAATGCTTCCTGAATTCTGCCTTCTCGTATACTCAGTTGTCATTGCCCATCACTATAATATAGTGACAAATTAATGTTAAATTTAAGTATTTCTCTTTAGTGCCAGCTTTGGGTATTAAAGTTTTATATATAAACATATATTATATATATGTGTATGTGTGTATATATATATACATTTCTTTAAACTTCTTTAATAATATGGTTTACATTTTTGCTGTAGGTATGAGTCTTTCAGACTTTCTTGGCTTCAGCCAAATACCAAATATATTAGAGAATATTATTATATCTTCCTTCAGAAATTCTTTTCTCTTTAGTTCTGCAGATGATTCTGGGAGGACATTAAGTTACTTCCTGAGAAAATAAAAAATTACCCAAATTAGAAAAGACAACAGAAAAACCAGCTGCGAAGTTGGCAGGGAACAATATTTCCCCGAAGGACACACTTCAACTATAAAGTAACATAACAATCTCTTTCTCTGAGAAAGATGACTGTCTTCTAACTCACTGAGGAGCCTGGTTCTCTAAAATCCTAGACTGTCAGAAACTTTGCCATTGAAATTATATAAGTAAGAATGAACTAACCCCTGCCTGAAGATTCTAACTCAGTTTGGCACAGTTAACCAGTTTTGATTTACGACCCATGAAATTCCCTGCTTTCTGGCCATAACACTTTTCATCAACCAAAACTTTAAAGTCTCTAATGAAACAGGATTCAGGGCCAATTTGCAGTCCAGATCTAATGGTGACCCCTTTTCTCACTGCCCTCCTTTGCTTGAGCCTATCAAATCACTGTTTCATTCCAATGTCAACTAAAAACTCTCCCTTCAAATCCTATAAGATCTCTATTTTTCCTTTTTTCGGGGAGATATGTCATGGTTCCCCTGATGTGTGGCCTCTCTCATTGCAGTGATTCAATAAACAACAGATTATTCATGGTTTTAGGAAAATTTGAAGGCTCCAAAGAGAATTGACTGTGATTGCTAGACTGGGACCCTCAGTCTAGTGATATTGTACGCAACTTGAGAACTTTAACAGGAACCCCATTTGAAAAATAGAAAACCAGAATGAGAATATATCCACTCATACAAAGAAGTTGAATTAAATAGCATAAAATAAGTAAGCATTTACATTTATTGAAAATTACATTTGTTTAAAAACTAGAAAGAAATAACTAAGCAGAAAATTGTGAAGTAAAACAGATCAAACAATATAAAGAAATTGAGAGAAATCCTTTTTCCTTCCTTTCATTTTTTCCTTCCTTTTTTTTTTAATCTCTCTGGATTTATTTATTTATTAGTTTGTTTATTTTAAAAATTTGGCTCATGTGATATCTTATGAGGCTGACAAGTCCAAAATTTATTGGTCAGGCCAGCAGGCTGATTTTCGAGAAAAAGTTAATGTTGCAGTTTGGAGTAAAAATTCTGTAAGATAGCAGGCTCAGCCAGGGTTCTATGTTGCCATCTTGATTAGAATCTTTTTCTTTAGGAAGCCTCAATCTTTTCTCCTGAATATATTTTTTTAATGCAAAATTTATATATACAGCTAAATTAGTCAATACAGTTTTTGAATATGTAGAGGTCTATTTATCTGAGTATTTCCATACTTTGTTAAATCATTGATTATAAAATATATGCTCCTAATTTTTTGAATAGTATTTTTATTTAATGAATTTTTTTTTCTTTAAAGATTTTATTTATTTGACAGAGAGAGATCACAAGTAGGCAGAGAGGCAGGCAGAGAGAGAGGGGGAAGCAGACTCCCTGCCTAGCAGAGAGCCCGATGCGGGACTCGATCCCAGGACCCTGAGATCATGACCTGAGCTGAAGGCAGAGGCTTAACCCACTGAGCCACCTTAACCCACTGAGCCACCCAGGCACCCCTTTAATGAATTATTTTTTTATTTTTTTTTAAAGATTTTATTTATTTATTTGACAGAGATCACAAGTAGGCAGAGAGGCAGGAAGGTAGAGAGAGAGAGGGGGAAGCAGGCTCCCTGCTGAGCAGAGAGCCCGACGTGGGGCTCGATCCCAGGACCCTTGGATCATGACCTGAGCCGAAGGCAGAGGTGTAACCCACTGAGGCACCCAAGCACCCCTAATGAATTATTTTTAATGGATATTATGTTTTTGGCTTCTTTATATTTACCTTCATTTTCTTTTTCTCATTTATATTTAATGTTAGTTTAATTTTGAATAGAAAGAAAATCCAAGTAGCCCAAAAGGTAGATTTGATTACATCAGCAAGTCTAAGTATTTTCCATTTCTTCAAAATCAATAAACTGTTTTCTAGAGTTGTCTACTTTCATCATTCCACTTCATGTTTGTTTTGATAACTGAATTCCTTCCTGCTCTCCAATCTGCAAATTAAAAATCAGGAGTCCCAGTTAGTTTCTGACAAAGGTGTTTAGTTCAGGAAAGATAACTGTGTCAACTAAAAATTTCCTACAGTCATTGAAAATGTATATTACAGTCCATTAAATCATTAGTCTCTACATAATCTATTTACTGGGAAAACCCCATTAAAATTCAAGAGACTGAAATTTCTCTTAAATGTCAGAGTTTGTTGTAGTCATTTTCTTTATTTCAAAAAACAAACTTCGTGGCAAAAACTGAGTATTTGATCAAAACTATTTACTTAATTAAATAAAATCATTCTTCTAAGGGAAGTCTTTAGTAAAGTAAGAGTCTGGATATCTTTGTCCAGGAGACAAAAGTCTCTTGATGCCTATGTGTGTGTGTGGCCTGATGGTGTGGCATGGTAACTAATTATGGCATTGACCTTAAGCATTTAA
Source organism: Martes martes (assembly GCF_963455335.1). Lineage (NCBI taxonomy): Eukaryota > Metazoa > Chordata > Mammalia > Carnivora > Mustelidae > Martes > Martes martes. Next base: position 25,528,445 of record NC_137890.1, on the reverse strand, counting down.
TAAATAAATGGAGCATATGACAAAAGAAAGTGCCATACTCTAGCTTTTCTAAAGCAAAGAAAAAACTAAAAAAACAAAGATTTGTTTCCTTTCTGTTATCTTGTCACATTTTTCTGACATTTAAATATTTTTGTTCAATTTGCTGTAATATGTATCATCTTAAATATTTTTAGTATAAAATATATCATCTTATGTTTCATATTATATCTATTACTGAGTTCAGTCTTCTCCAAGTAACAAAAATATTTCTAATTTTCAAGCTTGACATTTTAAAAATCTACTTTTATGAAGGAAGCACATTATATATAATCATATATGTATAGTTATAATATTCAACATCATCTAACCTGCCTATAGGCATATAAATTTCATATGAAGATCTAGTGAAAAAGTTGTCTTTTCATATAAAATTTAGAAATGAAACTACAAAGAGGAGGCATTTCTTTAATAGCTGCTTTTAAAATATATTTTAATTGTAGGTGTTATCAGCTTTAATTCATCATAATAAATTAATCCAATGGATTTTTTTGTGTGCTTTTTGTCCAACAACAAATCAAGTGAACATAGACAGTATTAATGTCATTTCAGTAGTTCAGTTATCAAGGAAATAGGCCCTGTAATTCTCCCAGCCTTTCTCTCATAGAACTAAGATGAATACTGCCGCTCCAACCATTTTATTGCCGTTTCAGAAAAGAAAAACATGGGTGGAAACTACACATATAAAACCTTTGATATCTAGTACAGAAAGTAAACTTTCATATAAATCACTAGAAGAGTTACATTTGTATTTATTGTTATTGATGCACTTTTTGTTGAAACTGTTGGACAACATTATTTGTACAATGCACAATTTATTTGTAAGAGAGACTAGAAGCAGATTTTTATAACTAGTCATATTGCTTGTACAAACAAGCAAAACTAAGATTACTTATTATAGGATAAGGAAAGAATAGATGTTATAAACAATAAATTATTCTGTTCAATGTGCCTATTCCATGCACATAGTAAAAATTATTCACCATTGATACTATAAGTATACACTTTAAAGTAAACATTACCAATTTCACTATTTAATTTATGTATAATATTCTAAGTTTGTATTACTACAAGAACAAGTATTAGTTTACAAGAACTATAAACAAAAAAAAATAATTAGGTTTTGTAATGCAAAAATCAAACATGTCTTGAAACAAAGTTAAGACAATTTATTGCCAATCATAAAAGTAAAAATAATAAATGAATAACGTCATATTGAAAGTCTATGAAATTAAATGCCCCAACGATGTGCAGTGAATATGTTCATCTAATCACTGCATGCATTTAAACTTAAACAATTATATATGCCAGTCATATCTCAATAAAGCTGAAAAAAATAATTTAAAAAATTAAACAGAATTTTCCTTGTCAACATCAGAAAGGTAAATTTTCATCACCTCACTCATAAAAATAAAAGACATTCCAAGAAATAAGTATATCAAATTATCTTGCCTTATCTTACTTCTCTGAAAATATACTTTAACTATTTTTGTTAATTGGAAAAGTATAAGGATTTCTATCATTTCTTGATCTTCTAATTAAAAAAAAAAAGTTTGGTGACTGCGAAGAATTTGTTGCATATGTTTTTCCCTAGTAAAACTATTAAATATATTCTAATAAAAAAGATTAATTGCAACTTTGCATTTTAACTGTTATTTATTACCATTTACTACACACTGGTCTTATGATACACACTTATTAAAACAACAGTGTAATGAAATGGCAACATCACAAACCAATAATAAATAATGCTGTCTTATTAAGTGGCAATCAAGAATACTATGGCAAGTCATGACAAGCTAAATTAAAAAATACCAAGTAATTTCTATACTGAGAAATATTAATTATTATTCTTTCAATTATTACCCTTCTTGCAGATTCAGAAATCCAGTGTTTTGTTTACTGGAAGTTTATTTTTTAAAAAAATCTTCCTCTCTTGATCTCAGGGTTGTGAGTTCAAGCCCCACCATCAGTATTAAAACTTACTTGAAATAAAAAAATCTTCCTGATCGCTTCTCGGCCTTTTGGCTAAGATCAAGTGTAAAAAAATCTTCCTGAAATACTTATAAAACAAATGCCTTACACAAAAATTAAGATGCATTTTTTTGTCCTCAATTTTTGGTGACAACTGAGTACAAGATAAAATGAATTATTCTCTGTGTAGGCAGAGCCATATTATTACAAACATCCATCCTCAACAATTTTTGTTTATAATTTAATTATATGAAGCTATGACTATTGAGCATGAAGATTTGGACTTACACAAGTTTAGCATCTATTGAATTGAATCCTTCTTTATTATATTTTAATATTTAAAAGTACCAATAAATCTTAAATTTAATTTCATGGCCCTCTTAAATTTGCATATGAGTTTTCATTAAATTGATATGTGTGACTTAAAAATAACTAAAGAAAAAAATAAATACATATCAAAAAAGCTGGTTAACACTATTATTAAAACAATTCATCTAAGGAACGGAATTAGAAAGTAAATATTTCCTGTCATTCCATTTGCTATGAAAATAAAATCCGTTTTTAGTTACATGCTTTGGATACTTGATAATGTTTGTCATATTTTAATTAATTAGAGAAAGAAAATGACTACATTTCAAGCTGGGGACACGGAACAAAATAGAGGTCAAATACTATTACATTTTTAGTATATTAGCCCTAGCATTAAGAACTTTTTAAAGAATTTAGTCTATGAAAAATCTCTCAAGCAAACAATCAGTGATTTGTGTTTTATAAAGTGGTGCCTTGGAAATTGTCCACTCTAATCGCAAACTGATAAAGTTTGAATGCTGATATATTTGCTAACTTTTCTTTTTTTTCCATTGTAACTTTCTTTTCTGTAATATGTTCTTTAAGGAACTCTTCTATCAATAAGGCTAAATTTTAAGACATAACTGTAATAACAAGAATGACAGCTTGTCTTTCCATCAGGATATGCCCAATAGTGCAAAGGAACTCTTTTTACTTATTGAAAAGAGTAACTACTACCCAAATATAAGAAACTTAGACTTTTTAGGCTAATTGCCACACAGTGTAAGCTGGAAGAGAATAGTAGTCTCTTTTCTGTTTAATTGGATATTGATGAGTTTGTTTAAATTATTTTTGTAGGCTTATGTTTTTATCCTTGATGATTAATGAAACATTAACAAATAGTGAAATTATTTGACTTAGCACTTCTACTTTTTAAGATACTTTGTAATCATTAAAACTAAACAAATCATCTTATACTTTATAATTTATTTTTCATGGATTTATTTTATTTTTTGTGTTTTATTGATTTTTAATTCTAATAGACATGTAGTGATATCTCATTGTAATTTTCTTGGAGATTACAATGCACTTAACATGCCATTCACCATTTTGAAATGTACAAGTCATTTTAATATATTTACAAGGTATTGCAATTATCATCACTTTGTGATGATAGGAAATGATCATCACCAAAAAGAAAACTCAGACCTCTTAGAAGTTAGCCCTAAGACCTCTTATGCTTATCCCCTGAAAACCATTAATTTACTTCCTGTCTCTGTAAATTTGCCTATTCTAAACATTGCATATATTAGAATTGTACAATATGTAGCCTTTAGTTCTGGCCCACTTTATTTAATGTTTCAGGGTTCATCAACATTGTAGCATATATCATTTCTTCATTGGCTGAATAACATCCCTTTGTATTGTTAGGGACACCACAGTTAGCTTGTACAATCATTACTTTATGACATTTGCTTTTATGTCCCACTTTTTATCTGTTAGCATAATGCTGCTATAAACGTGTTTACAGGTTTTTGCATGAAATGCTTGCAATGATCTTGGTCATATCAAGAATGAAATTGCCTGGTCACATTGTAACACTGTATTTAACTTACTGAGGAACTTCCAACTGTTTTTCAAGTAAATACACCATATTAAATACCCACTAACCGTGGATGAAGGATCTAATTAATCCATATCTTTCTCCAACTTTACTACTATCTTTTTTATTTTAACTTTCATACTGCATATAGTAAGGCATCTCACTATGCTTTTTTTTGTATTATTATTTTCCTGTCCTTGCAGAATGTCTATTCATATTTCTTACAGTGTCAGTTTGCCATCATTGAATTCTCTAAATTTTTGATTATCTGAAAAAGTATTCCCTCATCACTTTTGAAGGATAATTTCACTGCATACAGAATTCCAGTTTGGTGGATTTTTTTTTTTTAAATTGAATTTCATAATTTTTATAAAATTCTTTGCCATTATTTTTTCCAGTGAATCATCTACAATGTTTCTCTTGTTTCTCTCTCTCTCCCCTCCCCCACCCCTTAGTAGTCCTAATACATGTATTGTGTCTTTCAAATTGCCCGTTAGTTCTTGGATATTCTGTTGTTCTGTTTTTTAATTATTTTTTCCTTTGTTTTCCAGTTTAGGCAGTTCCTAATGACATGTTTCCAAATTTATGATTCCTTCCTTGGTTGTATCCAGTCTACTAATAAACCTATCACTGACATTCTCCTCTTACCATGATTTTATTTGCTGGCATTTCCTTTTGACTCTCAGAGTTTCCATGACTCTGCTTGCATTACCTATGTACTTCCACGTACCTATTTTTTTCTATGGACCCTTGACATATTAATCAGAGTTATTTTAAATTCCTTATGTGAATTACAAAAGCTGGATCATATCTGGTTCCAATCTTTGCTTTGTCTTTTCTGACTATTTTTACTTGTTTTTAGCATACCTTGTAATTATTTTTGTTATGAAGTGGACATGGTATACCAGTTAAGGTACTAAAATAAATAATCCTTTAGTGGTTTTATGTGACTTTGGGTAGAAGTTGAGCTGTGATTCATATGTATTATGATGTCACTGGCTTCTATTTTTTCCTAGTGTCCTTATTCGTATCTCATCAGTTGTCTTTTTGTTTCCCTAAAAACTCCTTCTTAAATAATACCCGTACCTCCCATTCTTTCAGCTATGATTAACTCTTATTATACTGCAGCTCTGTTGATGTGGTAGTAAGGTGCAGAGAGAAGTGAACCCTGTTTTCTTACCTTATGACTAAATATCAGTCTTTTAATGTTATCTGTGTTCCTGGGCTATGACCTTCATAAGGATTCCTCAGCTCTCTCTTTTCCCTTTGGTGAGACAGATGTCTAAAGAGTGCTGAAATTGGGTGACTGTCCATCCCTCAAATTGGATAAAACTACAGTAAAATCTTTCCTTCTGCCAAGATTGCCTTTCTATACAAAGAGTTCTTGATACATTTCTTCTTGGTCACATATCCCCTTCTCTTGTCAGCAGTATTACATATATTCTCCTCCTGAGAGTTTTTCTTAATTCTTCAGTGTGAGAACTGGGTGCGGTTCCTGGGGTAAAAGCAACAAAGTTACAAGTATGTCACAAGTTTGCAGCCCCCCAGCCCTCACTAACTCTAATGCTGGTCAACACTGTGCCTCCAGCAATGCATGAAGTTACTATGTAGGTGTTTCTGCTATTTAGGATTCCAGCTGTTCTGTCCTAGGTAAGCTGAAATTACTTGTGAGTCTTTGTTTGCACCTGTCTCCCTAGTTTTAGGGATGGCAGTTTGCCCTGCGAACTCAATTTTGATGAATATTGAAAAAAATTCATTGATTTCTAGATTTTATGTGTTGTTGTTAAGGATATGAATGATGACTTCCAAGCTCTTTAAGTCTCAGGAAATCAGGAATTTCACTCAATTTTTCATAAGTTTCTTATAATTATGTGACATTTTATTACATAGATTTTTACAAACAGCGCCACAGTTCAGTTAATAAACTATTTTATCAGGGGTGCCTGGGTGGCTCAGTCAGTTAAGCATCTACCTTCAACTCAGGTCATGATCCCAGGGTCCTGGGATTGAGCCCCACATCGGGGTCCCTGCTCAGTGGGGAGCCTGCTTCTCCCTCTCACTCTGTCTGCTGCTGCCCCTGCTTGTGCTCTTGCTCTCTGTCAAAGAAATAAATAAAATCTTTAAAAAAATAAACTATTTTATCAATGAAAAGAAGTTTTAGTTTAAAAAAAAGCTTAATAAAAAAAACTAAGGGAGGGACGCCTGGGTGGCTCAGTTGGTTAAGCAGCTGCCTTCGGCTCGGGTCACGATCCCAGCGTCCTGGGATCGAGTCCCACATCTGGCTCCTTGCTCAGCAGGGAGCCTGCTTCTCTCGCTGCCTCTGCCTACCACTCTGTCTGCCTGTGCTCGCTCGCTCTCTCTCTCTAACAAATAAATAAATTAAAAAAAAAAAAAAAAAAAAAAAAACTAAGGGAAAGAAGTGTCAATTAGTAGACAAGTTTTATGAAACATTTCATGGAAAGGATGAAAACAAAATGTTTACTTTGGAAATCCCTTAATTATCTTTCTCTAGTATTATCATTGGAGAAGCAAAATTAATTTGTCACAGTACTACTATTTTATTCATTAATTGAAAAAAATGCATTTTGAACTTTAAATATTTAAATGCAGAAGCACAATGGTAGCAAAGACTGTAAATGGCAATGTATATGGAATATAAATGATAAAACATATAAAAGAGTTTTAATTTGTTTGGCTTTCTTGCTTTGCTTTATTTTGACCATGCCTATGATTTCATAAGAGTAAGTGGTAACACCTATGATATTTTCTGTTTGTGATGGATCAGTAAAAATCTAGAGGTTTTATTTGTAATCATATGAACCATATAAATAGAAACTTAAACACTAAGTGTCCAGATTTCCTTTGAATAGAATATTATGAGTAATGACCATTTTAAAGTCCTCCAAATTATAATGAATTAACATTTCTTTACTTATTTAGATTTTCTACTATTATCTCTTTCTCTCTCTTTTTTTTTAAACCTCTATTTGCCACTTTGCTGTCAATTAAGAACAATAGGCATATTTAGGAATAAGATTGATAACTGGACTGCAAATGGTCTCATTACATCTGACATTATAAATCCTACAAATGGTTGAAAATTAGAGTTTCTTATATTCTGATTCTTTTGTTTCCTTAATATTAGGTATATTCAGAAATATAGAAGAAAAACATCATTTTTCTTTTAAAGGGCAGGCTTTATGTTAATCTTTCACTCTCCTGTGGAAGAGGCAAACTGGGAAATAATTTTGTCATACGGAAGGAAGAAAGGGAATAAACAAGTCATGAATACTACACAATCACAATCAAATAACTTCTATAGTATGCATATGATGGACTGATTTAACATAAAATTAAGAGCAAATAATTTTGTAAAATGATTTTTCTATGAAACTGATGCAAAGATGATTTACACTTACTTTCTGAGGACTCTTAGAAATAAAATAAAACACATTTTCTGTGGAGTTCTTTGGTATTTTTCTTGCAGATTTTCCAGTGCTATAACATGCTAAGTAGGTCATGGGCCGCCTTTAACTCACATTTCATTTTTTTAATGCCGTGATAATCTGCTAGCAGTCTAATTTTTTTGGAGCTGAAAAAGATTAGCTTTACTAAAAAAGCTGTAACAGAAAAGAAAGGGTGGCGTTAAGTAAACTTTCCTTTCTATGCTGAACATGTTTTGTTCGAGGCATTTGGCACTAATATTTTTGGTGGTTGCTGATTGAAAATACTGTTTAAAGTACAGCATCAAAATTTTAATTTAAAAACTGATATATTTTCACAAATTTAAGAGATTTTACTTTAAGTTCATACATACACAACATTTTTGTTTTTGTGCATTTTTAAAACTTTTTTTTACAGATTTTATTTATTTATTTTACAGAGAGAGAGATCACAAGTAGGCAGAGAGGCAGGCAGAGAGAGAGAGAGGAGGAAGCAGGCTCCCCACTGAGCAGAGAGCCCGATGCGGGGCTCGATCCCAAGATCCCGGGGTTATGACCTGAACTGAAGGCAGAGGCTTTGACACACTGAGCCACCCAGCCGCCCCGTGTTTTTGTGCATTTTTATAACCAGCTTTTATCATGTATTTTTTTAAGTTTTAATTTTAATTATTGTTAATTAACATACAGTATTATATTAGTTTCAAGTATAGAAAATAGTGAATCAACAATTCCATACATCACCTGGTGCTCATTATGACAAGTGCATTCCCTAATCCCCACCACCAATTTAACACATCTCCACCTCCCCTCTGGTAACCATCAATTGTTTCCCCCCTACCCCATTAAGAGTCTCTTAGCCTGGTTTCTCTTTCTTTCTCTCTTTTTTTTTCCCCATTGCTCATTGCTTTTGTTTCTTAAATGCCAGATCTGAGTGAAATCATATGGTATTATTCTATGACTGACTTATTTCATTCAGCACTATACTGTCTGTGCATATCATTGCTGGTAGCAAGATGTTATTCCTTTTTGTCACCGAATAATATTCATTGCATATATATATATGCAATGAATATATATATATATATGCAATGAATATATATATATATATTATATATATATGGTATATATATATACCATCTCCTCTTCATCAGTGGATGGACACTGGGGCTGCTTCCACAATTTGGCTATTGTAAATAATGCTGCTATAAACATAAGGATGCACATATCCTTAGAATTAGTATTTTTGAATTCTTTGGATAAATACCCAGTAAATTTTAAGGAACCTTCATACTGTTTTCCATGGTGGCTACACCAAGTTTGGATTCCCACCAATAGTGTAACAAGTTTCGTTTTTACCACATCCTTGACAATAACTGTTGTTTCTTGTGTTTTTTATTTTAGCCATTGGGACAGGTGTGAGGATGATATCTTATTGGAGTTTTGATTTGCATTTCCCTGACAGTGATGATGAACATCATTTCATGTGTCTGTTGGCCATCTGTATGTCTTTTTTGGAGAAATTTCTGTTCATGTCTTCTTCCAATTTATTAATTGGATTCTTTGGTTTTTGGGTGTTGAGTTTTTAGGTTCTTCATGTATTTTGGATACTAACTCTTCTCTCTATCGAATATGTCCTCTGTAAATATCTTCTTGCATTCTGTAGGTTGCCTTTTAGTTTGCTGATTGTTTCCTTCACTGTGCAAAAGCTTTTATTTTGATGTAGTCCCAGTAGTTTATTTTTGCTTTTGTTTCTATTGCCTCAGGAGACATATCTATTAAAAAAGTTGCTATGACCAATGTCAAAGAAGTTACTGGCTGTGTTTTTTTCTAGGATTTTTATGGTTTCTATCACATTTAGGTCTTTAATACATTTTAAATTTGTTTTTGTGTATGGTGTAAGAAAAGTGGTCCCGTTTCATTCTTTAGCATGTTGCTATGCAGCTTTCCCAACACCATTTGTTGAAAAGACTTTTTTCCATTGGATATTCCTTCCTGCTTTTTGAAGATATAATTGACCATATAGTTGTGTGTTCATTTCTGAGTTTCTGTTCTGTTCTCTTGATATGTATCTTTTTGTGTGCCAGTAACATATTATTTTGATTACTACAGGTTTATAATATTACTTGAAGTCTGAAATTATGATGCCTCCAACTTTTCCTTTTCAAGATTGCTGTGGCTATTCAGGATCTTTCCTGGTTACATACAAATTTTAGGATTGTTCTAGTTCTGTGAAAAATGCTGTTGGTATTTTGATAGGATTGTATTAAATCTGTAGATTACTTTTGGTAGTATAGACATTTTAACAATATTTGTCCTTTGAATCCATGAGCATGGAATGTCTTTCCATTTCTTTGTGTCATCTTCAATTACTTTCATCAGTGTTTCATAGTTTTCAGAGTATAGATCATTCACTTCTGTGCTTAGATTTATTCCTAGCAATCTTTATTTCTGGTGTGATTGTAAATGGGATTGTTTTCTTAATTTCTTTTTCTGTTGCTTCATTATTAGTGTATGGAAATGAAACAGATTTCTGTACATCAGTTTTGTATCCTGCTACTTCACTGAATTCATTTATCTCTGGCAGTTTTTTGGTGGTCTGTAGGGCTTTCTATATTTAGTATCATGTCATCTGCAAAGAGTGAAAATTTTACTTCTTCCTTACCAATTTAGATGCCTTTTATTCCTTTTTACAGTCTGATTATTGTGGCTTGGACTCCCAGTACTATGTTGAATAAAAGTGCTAAGAGAGGACATCCTTGTCTTGTTCCTGATCTTATGGGAAAAGCTCTATTTTTCCCCCATTGAGGATGATATTAGCTGTGGGGTTTTATACATAGCCTTTATTATGTTGAGGTATGTTCCCTCTACACCGATTTTGTTGAGGTTTTTTTTGTCTTGTTTTATTTTATTGTAAGTGGATGTTGTGGATGTTGCTGCTTTTTCTGCAGCAATTGAAATGATTATATGGTTTTTATCCTTTCTTTCAGTAATGCGATATATCACATTGATTTGTGAATATCAAACCACCCTTGCAGCACAGGAATAAATCCCACTTGATTGTGTTGTATGATTTTTTAAATGTATTGTGGGATTCATTTTGCTAGTATTTTATTGAGGATTTTTGCATCTGTATTCATCAGGGATATTAGCTTCTCGTTTTCTTTTTTTAGTGGTATCTTTATATGTTTTTGGTATCAGGATAATTCCAGCCTCAAGAATAAATTTGGAAGTTTTCCTTCCTCTTCTATTTTTTGGAATAGTTTAAGAAGAATAGGTATTAACTCTTTTTCAGATGTTTGATAGAATTCAGCTGTGAAGTGATCTGTCATGGGCTTTTTTTTTTTTTTTTTAAGTTTTTATTTATTTATTTGACAGAGAGAGAGAGAGCACAACGAGGGGGAGGAGCAGGCAGAGCAAGATCCAAGCAGAGGGAGAAGCAGGTACCCCGCTGAGCAGGGAGCCCAATGTAGGGCTCCATCCCAGGACTCTGCGATCATGACCTGAGCCAAAGGCAACACTTATTTATTAGTGGTTTTTGATTAAATGTTACCATTAAGTGTGTGTATAACCTTTTCTGCATAGAACAATCTTAGTAAGTTAATTGTTGTTTAAATTCGAACCTATTCTTTTCTCCCCCACTCTTATCTTATATATTTTTTGTGTATTAGTGCCTTGACTAAATATTTACATAAATATTCATTTTTATACTGCCACTTTTAGTCTCTCCTTTTGACTCCAGTCATAGAGTCCCTTTTAATATTTCTTAAAGAGCTGGTTTAGTGGTCATGAATTTCTTTATTTTTTGTTTGTCTGGGGAACTCTTTATCTCTCCTTCTGTTCTGAATGAGAGCCTTGCTGAATGGAGTATTCTTAGCTACAGATTTTTCCTCTTCATCATGATCAGTGTATCATTCCACTCCTTTCTGGCTTGCACAGTTTCTGTTAAAATATCTCCTGCTACTGTATTCTTTTGTCTTATTGCTTTTAACTTTTGTTTTTCTTTATCACTACGTTTTGCCAATTTAATTAAAATATGTCTTGGTGTGGGTCTGCTTTTGTTGATTTTGATGGAAGTCCTCTGTGCCTTCTGGATCTGGAATTCTTCCCCAGATCGAGGAAGTTTTCAGTCTGTATTTCTTCACATAAATTTTCTACCTCCTTTTCTCTTCTTCTAGGACACCTATAAGATGAATGTTATTTTATTTGATGGTGTCACTGCATTTCCTAACTCTATTCTTGTTTCACATAATTTTTTTCTCACTTTTATTCAGCTTTTTTACTTTCCATTATTCTGTCTTCTAGGTCACTAATTTGTTCCTCTGCTTCCTCCTTCTTACTATTAATTCCATGCTGCATATTCTCGTTTCATTTATTGAGTCCTTTATCTCTGCTCTGTTATTCCTTATCTCTGTCCTAAGGGTCTCACTCATGTTTCCCACTCTTTTTTCTCAAGTCCAGTGAGTATCCTTATAGTCATTGCTTTAAATTCTCTATCAGGCATGTTATTTTGTTGTTGTTGTTGTTTTCTTTTTTTTTTAAAGATTTTATTTTTTTTATTTTTTTTTGACAGAGAGAGGGAGATCACAAGTAGGCAGAGAGGCAGGCAGAAAGGTGGAAGCAGGCTCCCCGCTGAGCAGAGAGCCCGATGCGGGGCTCAATCCCGGGACCCTGAGATCATGACCTGAGCTGAAGGCAGAGGATTAACCCAATGAACCACTCAGGTGCCCCCAGGCATGTTATTTGTATCTGCTTCACTTAGATCTCTGGCTGTGGTCTTGTCCTATTCTTTTTTTGGGGGATAAATTTCTCTGTTTCCTCTTTTTGTCTGCCTCTTTATGTCTGTTTCTTTGTGTTAAGAAGTTCAGCTATGCCTTTTGCTCTTGAAAGTACTGACTTTATAAAGAAGAGGTGCTAGAGTGCCCTGCAGTGTAGTGTCCTCTGTTCACCAGAACCTGGCACTTCAGGAGAGTATCCTATGTGTTTTTCTTACACACTGCTCTTGTGTCTGAGTCACATTTCCTTTCAGTGCAGTTTTCTGCACTGACTCTGCCGGTTGTGGGCTGTGCTTGCTCTAAGTGCTGTTAGTGGGATCCAGGCAGGCCAGCTCTAAGGGGGTTTGCCCACTGGGGAATTTGTGGGGAGGGCAGCAGTGTTAGCAAAATTTGTATTGGGCCACTGGTACTATGTTTGAATCCGTAACTCACTGCAGTGGCCATGCACTGGGGCAGCCGGGGACATGAAGCTGGGCTTCACATGCAGCCAGACACAGCAAGTGTGGCTGGGTGCTGTGTGATAGCTAAGTGCTACTTAGTGGCTGGGCACTGAACAATGGCTGGACATGGTGTGAGGCATGTCATGGGGTGAGGCAGCTATATCCATCTGCTGGATGTGACCCGTGTAAGGCTTTAACAAAATTTTCCCAATCTTAGGGCCAAGGCTAGCAGTCCTCAGGAGAATTCAAGGGCAAGAGAGACTGCTAGCAGATTAGGTAACAAGTGTCTCTGAAAGGTTGTTTCTAGCAGGTGGTTCTGTATTGTGCTAGGGAGGTCAGGTAGTGGGGGAGGAAAATGGCACCTGCTAGCTCCCTCATTTTTGAAGTCCCCCAACATAGTCCAAAATAAGTACGAACAGATTTTTTCCCCCATTTGTCCCCAGTGTTGTGTAAACTGCCATTTTTACGTTGTCTTTCTATGCAGGCTGCTATCTCAAGGGGAGAGACCCAGCAATCACTGATCCTCCAGTCTGGCCCTTTTTTTTTCTTCTTTCTTTTTTAAGATTTTATTTATTTGTTTGACATTGAGAGAGATCACAAGCAGGCAGAGAGGGAGGCAGAGAGAGAGGGGGAAGCAGGCTCCCAGCCAAGCAGAGAGCCCGATGCAGGGCTGGATCCCAGGACCCAGAGGCTTAATCCACTGAGCCACCCAGGTGCCCCAAGGTTGGTCCATTGTTGAGTCAACTGGCTTTTAAAGCTCCAGGCTCCAAGTTCCTCAGGTTTTACAAACTCATGGAATTCAGCCCCTCTGATTTTTAAAGTCAAAAGTTATTGGGATTGGTCTTCCCTGTGTGAACTCCCTGGTGCAAGGGCCCATCTCTCAGCCCTCTGCATGTGCAGCTTCCTCCCTCCTATGGGTCTCCTCCCTCTGCCTTTCAGACCTTCTTCACCTTTCAGATGCAGCTTCTTCTCTGTATTTAGTTGTGGAATTTGTTCTGCCAGTCTTTGGATTACTCTCTGGTTTATTGACTTCGATGTGGACATGATCTCTAGTTGTAAACATAGGGTGATGTAAGGTTAAGGTTCTCCCACTCTACCATCTTCCCAAGCTCCTTCTGTATCGTGTCTTTCCAAAATATATATCAGTTTTTTTCTAGAAATACAGTTGTTTATATTGTTTTATAAATACAATAACAAGTACAATTGTATTAAATAAATTTTGAATAAAACAGCAATTATTCTTGATAAGCACACATATTATTTGATAGGTACATAAATATATATAGAAATATATATCATATGCTAGATTAACCTATTGATCACGAGTATTTAGCAGGCTTTAAAGTAGTTAAAATTTAGAGGTTCCTGGGTGGTTCAGTTGGTTAAGCATCTGCCTTCAGCTCAGGTTATGATTCCAAGGTCCTGGGATGGAGCCCTGCACCTGGCTCCTTGTCAGCGGGAAGCTGCTTCTCTCTCCGCTGCTCCCCCTGCTTGTGCTCTCTCGCTCTCTCTTGCAAATAAATAAATAAAATCTTCAAAAATAAATAAAAAAAAATAAAAGAGTTAGAATTTACCTAGTTAATCTACTGATTCTCTGCAAAGTTTAAATGGAATGTAAAGAACACTTTCTTTAGTAAGTAACATATTGAGCAGCTAAAATTTTATAGAACATATTGGAAACAGAAAAACTCTTGGCATTACTACACATACAGCAAATACATAAGTATATGAATATGTATATAATGTATGCAGCAAATATTGTTTATCTGCACAGATAAGACAAAGATTTCTGCAACTAATGAAAATCAGAAGAGCCCTGAGATAAGAAAAATTGACAAATATCACAACATCATATTTAGGGCAACAAAAGTCATAAATAATTTTAGAAGGAAGCATTCTCTTCTTCCCCCAAACTTTCTGACATATATTAAGTTAAAAAATTAAGATGCATAATAAAATGATTACATTTACCACACTTAAGAAAAACATAAATACACATTGAGATACCACCTTATATCAGTTAGAATGGCCAAAATTAGCAAGACAGGAAACAACGTGTGTTGGAGAGGATGTGGGGAAAGGGGAACCCTCTTACACTGTTGGTGGGAATGCAAGTTGGTGCAGCCACTTTGGAGAATAGTGTAGAGATTCCTCAAGAAATTAAAAATAGAGCTTTCCTATGACCCTGCAATTGCACTACTGGGTATTTACCCCACAGATACAGATATAGTGAAAAGAAGGGCCATCTGTACCCCAATGTTTATAGCAGCAATGGCCACAGTCACCAAACTGTGGAAGGAACCAAGATGCCGTTCAACAGACGAATGGATAAGAAAAATGTGGTCCATATACACTATGGAGTATTATGCCTCCATCAGAAAGGATGAATACCCAACTTGTGTAGCAACATGGACGGTACTGAAAGAGATTATGCTGAGTGAAATAAGTCAAACAGAGAGAGTCAATTATCATATGGTTTCACTTATTTGTGGAGCATAAAAAATAACATGGAGGACATGGGGAGATGGAGAGCAGATGGGAGTTGAGGGAAATTGGAAGGGGAGGTGAACCATGAGAAACTATGGACTCTGAAAAACAATCTGAGGGTTTTGAAGAGGTCGGGGTTGGGAGGTTGGGGGAGCCGGGTGGTGGGTATTAAGGAGGGCACGTATTGCATGGAGCACTGGGTGTGGTGCAAAAACAATGAATTCTGTTATGCTGAAAAGAAATTTTAAAAAAAAGGAAAAAAAAAAAAGAAAAACATAAATACATGTGGTTACCTTTCCAGAGAGGGTGATATGAACAGACAGCAGTGGTAGCAATACATATTGCTATATATGTTTTCATTTTTTCACCTTGTGATTATATTAACTATTCAAACTATATTTTGTTATTGGAGCCTTTTGATGTGAGCTATTTTGTGAGCTTGTGACAATTTTTGTCAAGTGAACATTTCTTTTTATTTACACTTTTATGTACTCACTATTATATTTCCATAGACATTTTACTCTAAGAAACACCATAAATAAATATAGCTTGTTTCAAATAAATGAAAAATATAATTTTTCTCCTGGGTAAAGATTTCTATTAGGTCATTTTTAAGGAATAGGAAATGGAATCGAATTTCTTATAAAATAACCATACTTTGGTTTGATAATCATGATTAAATTAATCACTTGAAGATGTGTATTCACATATGAACTCTTCCATAATTACCTTCAATTGCTCTCAACTAAAGTTAAAAAAAAAAACACTGAAGAATCAAAAAAATTTATTATCTACATCTGTATTTTTATAGATGTTCCATGATAATTTGGCAGCTATATTCACACAAAAAAATTAAATACATCATCAAAAAAGATCTTTTGTAATAAAATGAATTTCTGTCTAAGCTTGGTAAATTTAAATACATTGACACTTACATGGTTAAATACATTAAAAAGGCAAAATTAACACATTTCATTCAGAGTTCCAGGTAGTAGTTTGATACATTCTATCAAATGGCAAGATAATAATTAAATGATTTGTCATCTCTCCTTGTCATAATCACAGTTGTCTGCACACTCTATTTAATTTTTAAAGGCTAAACTGAACTTATTTTTATGATTAGTTCTGATAAAACTAGATTTTGTGAGTCAAAGTTTTACTCTAATAATAGAATAAAGTAGATTTGGTAGAACTGAATTCTTCCTAAGTTTATTTTAGGACCTTGAACAACTTAGAATTCCACATATGGGAGGGCAGGATCAGGGCGCTCTTGGGACATTCAGATAAAAGCTACTGAAGCAGCTAAAATGCTTTCATTAATGTATATAGCCAGCTGTCAAGATAGGAAAGCCTTTGAATTGATCAAATGTACATTGTTTCTTAAATATTAGGAAATCGGGGAATAGGATGAAATGTATCGCATCAAAACTCTTGACTTTGTTCTTATTTATTTATTTACTTACTTCTTTCTAATATCTAGATTCTTCAGGTTTTTAAAAATGATTCTTATATTCTCTATAGAAGGTAAAGAAGCTGCATTACTTGGGACAACATGAGAACTTCATCAAGATTACTTAGACATGGCATAATCCAGGGTATTAGGATCAAATAATCAGTTAATGTTTTATTAACCTTGACCAATTTATGTTGTATATTTAAGAAACATAATGATTCAAAGAGTAAAAAAGGACACCAGTGTCTAGGAAACTTGACGCATTTCTCTGGAAAGGGATATTCCAGATAAAATTATTAAATATTCACTAATCCTGCTCAGTTTTTTAAAATCACAATTAAAGCCTAAGTTATGGTTTGAATAAATAAAATTGCAGTAATTTTATTTTATTATGTGCAGGGAACACATAATAAAACTAGTTGAAAACTTACGGAAGAATCAAATTTTCAGTGAGAAAAATTCCACTTATTATGAATCATAAATTTTACTTTTCAGTAGCATATCTGTAAATAGTCATGATATAAATCATTTTAAAAAGGTTGTCAAATTCCATAGATTCTTTCTTGCTCCAATTTCATCTGAATACAAACTAGATCTACCCAACGTATTTTCTTGAGATTTCTTGGAATAAAGTTGCCAGATTTAGTAAATAAAAATACGGAGATCCATTTAAATTTTATTTTATTTTTTTTTTAAGATTTTATTTATTTATTTGTCAGAGAGAGAGAGAGAGAGTGAGCACAGGCAGACAGAGTGGTAGAGGGAGAAGCAGGCTCCCTGCGGAGCAAGGAGCCCGATGTGGGACTCTATCCCAGGACGCTGGGATCATGACCTGAGCCGAAGGCAGCTGCTTAACCAACTGAGCCACCCAGGCGTCCCGATCCATTTAAATTTTAATTTCAGACATTTAACCATTACTTTTTTCCTTCTTATTAGTATAAATATACCCATGTAAAATTTGGGGCATACACATATAAAAATATATATATTGTTTTTTGAAGTTCAAATTTAATTTGGCTTCTTATATTTTATCTGGCAGCTCTACTCTAAAGACCCTACCTCAGATTTGTTCTGACAGTGTTAAACTGAGGTTTGAGAGTATTATAATGCACTTTAGTTACTTTTTTTTAATTTTATTTATTTATTTATTTTTTAAAAGATTTTATTTATTTATTTGACAGACAGAGATCACAAGTAGGCTGAGAGGCAGGCAGAGAGAGAGAGAGAGAGAGGAGGAAGCAGGCTCCCTGCCAAGCAGAGAGCCCGATGCGGGGCTCAATCCCAGGACCCTGAGATCATGACCTGAGCCGAAGGCAGAGGCTTTAACCCACTGAACCACCCAGGCGCCCATACTTTAGTTACTTTTAAAATGGTGACTGTTTTGTCCAGTGTCCAGTTGTCAAGTGTTACCAGTTGTTCTAGTATGATTAATACTAGTACTCTTTTTATTTTCAAAAGTGCCCTGAAGTGAATATAAGTTGTAAATTTTATGTGATTTCATAAGAGGTAAGGATATTTTGAGTTCTTTCTGCTCTTACATTCTGTTTCTGATTCTGTTTTGCCAGTGGAAACACGGACATGAACACAAAACACATATAAGAACCTTGATGCTCTCCAGGGTATATTTATATAAAATAAAAAGTACAAAACATAAAACTAGCAACATAATGTTTAGTAGAGGTCGTCTGTGGCCTGAGAAAAAAAGAAGAGCAAAATACAGATATTTGTGAGCAGGAGAATCATTGCAGTATTACTAGCAGAACCAGTTCATTCCCTATTCAGTTCCCAACCAGTAACAAGAAGCCCATGTTAGTATTTTTCCTCCAAAGGTGACTCAGGATGATGAGATACTAGTAAAAAGGAAAATAAAAACAATTTTAATTGCCACAGCAAAATGGAATAATTGTTTGGGCTTTTACATTTGAACTGTAAAGACTTTAATTATGTTTTTAATTTTTTTCCCTGAGCACCTCATTATCTTGTATGCTTTGTATTCATGCAAACGCTTGATTGCATTTCTGATTTGACTGCCCCTATGTTTAGGTCTTGGCTCTCTAGCAAGACCCTTTTTGTTTTCCTTATTGCTGAATTAAGCTTGCTAGAATAGCTAGAAACCAGCTAGCAGCCAAAAAAGAGAAAGAGGGATAGAAAAAGAGAGGAGGGAGGTGGGGAGGGTGAGAGGCTGAGGTAGAGAGAGAGAATTCCTTAAACTGATCCTTATTACATTGAGCTCTCTTCTCACCTTTAAAATATGACATTCTCTGTGATAATATCTATATTTAAGTTACCCGTTCCTGTAGTTATCCGATCTCTCTCTCCTGAACTTACTCCATACAAATACAAATACAAACTTACCTCGTATCTTTCACCTGAAACATCTTCTCTCCCACATCCATTCTAGCCTGTTTCATCTGTGTATTGCTTAACTTTTCCTCCAAAGTTACTCACCCTCTGCTTCTAGTTCTCTCAGTGACTGTCACCACAGCCAGTGAATAAATGCAATGAGTGCTGCTGTGACGACTCCCTCACTTCGCTGTACCTCCACACTAGGGTGGTCTTGCACATTCTCGTCTCTTTCTCCACTACCAGCAACCTTCTCTTTCCTGTACCACTAATGTAGTTTTCCATCTGGTTTCTTTATCTTGCCCTCCTCATTGCATCCTCCTTTGTTGTATTTTGTTTTTCAAAATATGTAACTATTACAACTCTCCTGGACTGAATAAAAGGTATGGAAATACTCTAAATCTGGATTAAGTTCGCTATTATCTAAATTTGCCGTGCATGCCGTGGTTGCTTGGATTTTTCTCCTTTGCTTCAGACAATCGTGGCAAAATATGTATATTTGAGCTTTTGTGACTGAGAAGCAAAAAAAAGTAGAGAAGACGAACTGAATGAATATGGTTTAGGGCTGGAAGGGCAAATTTAAGGAAGTCTGAAGAAAGAAGTACAGTATTGGCCCGTAAAGAAGAGGAAAGTAAAGGAAAGTGTCTCATATTGTATCTAAGAAGCATAGATAAACAAGTAGAATTTGTTTCAATTTGCTTTTTAATTGTTGCATGACTCCCTTGGATGTAAAGTTGGTATGAATTATATATATTATGCAAATAAGAGGTCAGGTCGGCTTATAGCTGACTAAATGCAACATATATAATGTTTAGGTTGTCTGAAATTTCATATTTTCACTGAATAGTTTACAAACTATATTTGAATAGCTTTATTTATTATTCTATGTTGATCCTTTCAGAATCATTAAAGTGTATACAAACCTATGAAGATGTTCTCATTCAATTATTATCTCAGAGAAAATTGCTTTCTCTCTTCTAAGTCAACTGTAAAGCTAAAACCAAACAAAATATTTTTTTTCTTATTTTCCCCTACTCTGTAGTTCTTTTGTATATACTGTGATAAGTCAATTATTTCCAGAAAAATCTTGTTTCTAGTAGATATAAATTAGCGATTTCACAGTGTTTCCTTTTAAAATAAACAACTTCTGTGTGTGTATTTTGAAATGGATTTCTCAGTATTAATGTGGCTTTTGAATATATGATGATATATAGTCAGTAGTGACAAACTTACTTATTCCCCCCTTTTTTTTTTTTTTGGTTGTACTTAAAAAATGACTTTTTAAAAAAAGATTTTATTTATTTATTTGACCCGGGGTGGGGAGGAAAACAAGCACAGTAGGGGGAGTGGCAGGAAGAGGGAGAAGCAGGCAGAGGGAGAAGCAAGTTCCCCACTGAACAAGGAGACCCATGTGAGGCTTGATCCCAGGAAGCTGGGATCAAGCCCTGAGTAGAAGGCAGCTGCTTAACTGACTGAGCCACCCAGGTGCTCCCCCCGGAAAAAACTTCTCACATATCCTGTGAGACCCATATTTCCTCAATCTTCTTTGAGATAAACTTCTCTTAACCAATTTTTGAATATACATTCTTTATCCTACTTGCAACTATTTTGCTCATTCTTAATTAATTCTTCTTATTTTACTTCTCAATTCATTCTTTCCATCTATGTTTTCACTTTTCTTATGTTATCATGAGTTTTCTGATTTTACAATGGTTAAGACTTAAAATAGCTATCACTCTTTAGGCTATATTTTTTTAAGTTAAAAAGATTTTTAATAATAACAAATGTAGATAAAGACAAGTCTTCTGGAGATTTTCAGAATTTCAGATTTTCAGAGTTTTCAGAGAACTGTACCCAAATTTGACCTCATTATCTACCACCTATTTCCTTAATATACAGTCTAATAAATGAAAGTCTTATTGGTTAAAAAAAAGGGGGGGCAATAATTGTTTTCTTTTAATACTAATTACTATTTTTTTAAGATTTTATTTATTTATTTGACAGAAACACAGCAAGAAAGGGAATACAAGCAGGGGCAGTGGAAGAGGGGAAGACTGCTTCCCGCTGAGTAGGGAGCCCAATATGGGGCTCACTCCCAGGACCCTGGGATCACAACCCGAGCCAAAGGCAGACACTTAACCAACTGAGCCACCCCAATGCCCCAATAATTATTTTAAATACTCATTTAAATTCAAAGCCATTTTCCAAATGAGATTTAAAAAGAAAGAAGTTGGTTGCATATATAACTTCTTTTCTCATTGCAATCATTGTAATATATTTCTACTAAAATTGCCAGATATAATTACTAATGACAGCATAGTCTTGTAATCAATCAACTAAGTAAATTTCATCCTATAGGAACAGTTGCTATTATTGACAAAATTTTACACAAAAACGTGAAAACAATGAGGTATCCAGAAGTTAAATTATCCCAGACTTCTTGGCCTGTTAGTGAAAAAGTAATGGTTAGAATGTAGGTCTTTCCATTTCTACATTATTGTTTTACACATAGAATTTAAGCAAAATATTTTATTGCCAATGTTACCTTTCTTATAGGTACAAATAATTTTCTGTCACCTTTAGCAAAATGTCAGAAATTTGAGCATTCGATTTGCATTGTATGTTAATATTTCAGTAAAAACAAGAAATTCATGTGTTTTCAGATTTTTATATAAAATACAGTTGGTGCCATCAAACCACTGTAGACAGTAAAGGAAACCAAATATTGACTAAACTTTGTGCAAAATGGTAGAGTAATTTAATTGAGCAAGTAGGATCCTAAATAGTGTCAAATTTGTTATTTCTCCAATGCAGGAAAATATTCTATCTTATGGATACAAAGTATATGTCTTTTAGTCAGTGACAATATTTTGCAAAAAAACCAAAGAGCATGTAGAATCCATATAATGCTTATATTTTATATCATAAATTATTCAAATAGATGTATTTATGTTTGGATTATATTATTTATATGAGAATATAGAATGACAATTATATTCAGTATCAATTGCGAATACATTTCAGATCTATTATTTCCTTCAGGTAGAAAAATCAAGACATATATTTTTACTGAACTTCTAAATATACTATACTTATCCCTTATTTTTTATTTTCAAATGACTTCAGAAACTTCATAACTGAAATCTTAGAACAGGGAGAATAAAAGAAGAAATAATCATGTTTTATCTTCTTCTTTCCTTCCCTCCTTTTTGTATGTGTCATGCTCTATATTGTTTCAGAAATAAAATGAAGCATATCTTTAAAATATTCAAACAATAAAATTAGATAAGAAAACTGTATAAATTGAATAAAAAATAGTGTAATAAAATCTTTAGAAATAGTAGTATTAATAAAAATTGACCAAACATTTCCTTTCCTGTATCTTTTTATTAATTTAAGCAAAAAAATTTGATTTGTAGTTTTTATTATCCTACACAAAGATATACATTGGCATTGATTCATAGTATTTATAAAATAGTAATAAATTGGGTCTGAAGGATAAATACATAGCTGTTTCTGTTATTGTATACTGAGATAAATCTGTCTCAAGTTTTTTTCTCCTCTCACCTTGTGATTCTGATAATTCTTTGAGTTCTCTCTCTCATTCTCTCACATGCATGTGTACATGCCCATGCAAACACACACAAGTAATTAACATATGCATGAGACATAAATGTTGAAAAACATGGTGAATGACTAAAAAAGAAGAAAAGGAAATATGATGCGTTTGAGAAAGAAGAAAAGCAATGAGTGAAGACCATGTAATATTTTAAAATGAGAAGGGGAATGCCAGATTTTCTGAGAAATTAATTCTGAGAAATTAATTTCTCAGAAAATCTGGCATTACCACGATGGCCTTCAAAGAATGAATTTGAAAGGTCAGAGATACCCCAAAGTAGTTTGTTTGTTTTTTAAAGAGGGAAAGTGGAGTGAAAAAATATTCCTGACAATGGTGGATGAAGATGAAAGGCTACTGGTGGTTACTACAGGGAGAGAGAAGGTATGAGGGTAAGCATATGAGGCTACAAAATCAACAGGTGTCAGATTATTCTGGGTTTATCACATAAGGGTTTCCATCTTTACCTGGACATCTGAACAATATTTGTAGGTTATAAACATGGGAGATACAGGTTCATTCAGCTGTACTGTGGAGAAATGGCTGACAAGGAAATAATAGGTGCTGCAGCAGCAGGGGGAGTCTTGCCTTGCGATAGATCGCTAGAATTGGATGTTCATTCAGTCCATTTTGTGGCAAAGACTTATGGCACATATGATGAACCTAAGACTCTTTGCTTATTCATCATAATGGGTTTACACATTTTAGCTTTGGTATCACTGCTTTTGCCTTATGTATTTTAAATTATATGAAATTCATAAGGCCTTTTCCTACTGACAAAATACAAACATATTCTAGTAATAACTGCCATATTAAATGGTTGAACTTAGAAAATTACAACAGGAATACGAAACTTAATGGGATTTTGTCCTTTGGGATGTACTGAAATTTGAGTAGTACAAAGCAGTAAACAACTCCATAGCAATTCTACTAAGTGTATAATACTCTTACAGGTATTCTGATAATAGGGTAAGTAATATATCTCCCACCCTTCTCTATGGAAACAAACAAACAAAAATATCCTTCACAATAATGTTATTGGATACTGTATTGACAGTGAATATATCTAATTTATTTCTTCATCAAATAAATTGAAACATAATCCATTTCATTTTTACATAAAAATTACTTGCCTGGGGCGCCTGGGTGGCTCAGTGGGTTAAAGCCTCTGCCTTCGGCTCAGGTCATGATCCCAGGGTCCTGGGATCGAGCCCTGCATCGGGCTCTCTGCTCAGCGGGGAGTCTGCCTCCCTTCCTCTCTCTCTCTGCCTGCCTCTCTGCCTACTTGTGATTTCTGGCTGTCAAATAAATAAATAAAATCTTTAAAAAAAAAAAATTACTTGCCTAAGCCACTTTTCTGAGAACAGATACTGATGGTGGTGATGCAAAGAAAAGTATTTGAGAGATACCTCAGGGGAATAAAAATGATGCAGAGTTTAAAAATTAGAAAGTGGAGAAGGAACTGTGATTACTATATTTAAAAAATAAAAATACACCTTTCTCTACCTCAAAGTGCAGCACATAATTAAATCAACATTGCTTCTTTATTACTGCAGGTTGGATTTTTTCCCCCATGGTCTCAGGTGTTTTGAGCACCTCACTTTTTCTTTATTAAGTCTATTTTAGAGTGAAGAGGAAATCTGTCTTTGTATAAGTTTATGTCCCACTCATATCACAGTAAAAAGTTTGGTTGGTTCTCCCAGGCAGTTTCTCAGGGAGATACATTCCTGCTGTTGTATGATTTTGCTTCCATTTCAAAAAGACTGGAAGAAAGACAGAACACGGGGTAGGTACACAGTCTCTAACTGCCCAGGCCTGTAAGTGACTTAAGTCTCTCTGCTCTTATTCTTTTAGCCAATTTCAATTATATGGATTTTCTAAACTATAGGAGTGCCTGGGGAATAGTTATTTTTACTAGTTTAAGAAGAGGAAAATGAGAGTTTATGTAACACTTAGCAATGCCTCTTTCAGTGTTAAACAATATTTTATATATAAGTATATATATTAGTAAATATATTTGGTAAACATGGTCCTACAGCATATTTCTTCACAGTCTAAGCCCAGTGATTTTTCTTCAATATCAATTATGTTGTTCTACACATACATTTTATGTGAAAGCTTTTAAAATTGCATTTAGTCTTATTAATGAACACATTATTTGTGTGTGCATTCAGTCTAACTATTAACTTCTAATAATATTGAAATCTCAAAGCTTCTGAAATAAGTAGGAAGCCCATGATAACTGGGATGGTGTCATTTCTAGGGCAACATAAACTTCTTCTATGGTTCATTGCTATTACTTAGTATAATTGAGAATTCCTCTCAAATATTTTATAAGCAATCATAAATGTAAGTGGTCTGGAAATTCACAACAGCACCATAATGTTAGGTATAAACAAAGGTCAAATTACTAGTCAGCCTTAATTAATATCCTTTAATATTTATATCAAATGCATGAGGTGTATGTATAAGCATGAGAGAATAAGAAGAAAAGTGAAAGAAGGGAAATATTAAAAGAAGAATATTTTTAAATATTGTGACAAATAATAAAAAGAATGCATATGTGTACACATATATTTAACCTTAGTAAACATAATCATCACAAGGATAGATGGGTTTGATTGATCTGAAGATTTACAGAATATGAAAAAGTGAAATGAAAAGAATAAAAAAAAAAATTGAATAGTGGCCCAAATGTAGAAGTGAAACTATAAGATCAAGGTTATAAGACCCAAAAGAAGAGAGATTTTCATAAAGAAAAGATTAATTGTCTCAAATAGTGGTAAACTTTCAGACTTTATGAGGATTAAAACGTACCCTTTGGAGTAAAAACTGGAGGTCACTTGTGACAAGGGATATTTATGGAATAGTAGGCCACAGGCATAGATTACATTGCACTGAAGAGAGAATTTTAGTTTCCCATATGGGAGAATTTAAAACAATAAAAATAGTAGATAAAACATAAATCAACTACAAAAACAAAACATCATTTAAAAAATACTAATGGATAGAAATGAGGTTAAAAAAGATAATTTTTTTATTGAGATGCTATAAGTAGAAAGGTACTTACAAATACCACTTTGAAGCACTAATATACGGATAGAGAAATGTTGAAAGTAAGAGGAAGAAAAATAAATATACGATGAAACTAACCAAAAGCAAGCTGGTATAGCTATAACAGTATTTGAAAAAAAAAAATATATATATATATATTTTAAAGTAAAAATTATGAGACAAAATGTGTACTTTGTAATGACCAAAACTTCAATCCAGCAAAATTATTCTAAAAATGTATGCACCTAATAACATGCCTACATTACATAAGGAAAAATTGAAAGAAACAGGAAGAGAAAACAAGTTCAGACACACCACTGTGAGATTGTAATAAATCTCACTCAAAAAGTAATAGTACATGTGAATAGATAACAAAGAAGTGGATAGATTTGGAACACATGATTAACAAAATTGATCTGAAGTATTACACCCAAAAAAGCAAGATTATATATTCACAAAAGTTCATATGGAGTAACCCACAAATTGATGATTCTTTGGCCTCTAGAATAATTCTTAACAAATATCAAAGGACAGACTGGAATAATGAAAATATGTTCTCTCAGCACAGTGGAATTAAGTGAGAAATCAAGACTAAACAGATTCTTAACATCCCCATTCAAAATCCCAGACCAGTATTTCAATAACAACTTTATGACAATGAGCTCCCATATAATATTTCATGAACATTATGATAATAAATTTGAAATTTTAGATGAAATGGAAGTCAATGAAAAAATTGATAAAAATAGAAAATATAGTCCCATATCTATTAAATAAATTAAAATTATTCCCATAAAGGAAACACCAGACCCTATTGAATTTACCAGTGAATTATCACATACATTTAAGAAAGAAACAGCATGAAGATCACAAAAAAAATTAATAGGACATAAAAAAAAATACAGGAGAAACTTTGTTTTACAAAGC
Source organism: Martes martes (assembly GCF_963455335.1). Classification (NCBI taxonomy): domain Eukaryota; kingdom Metazoa; phylum Chordata; class Mammalia; order Carnivora; family Mustelidae; genus Martes; species Martes martes. The sequence continues at coordinate 25,502,009 of NC_137890.1, read as the reverse complement.
CAACATTGTCATAATACTAATATTTAACAGAGTCATTATAAGAAAAAGTTTTTTTAGGTCAATCCATACAATTTTGGAGTCCCTGCTATTTATTTCTAGAAACATGGTGCTATCGATGTGGTTTTCGTGTTGGACATAACTTTTAAATTGTTCCTAATGCTGGGATATGCAACATAGTTAATGGCCAGATTCCAATGATTTTGTCATTGTATGCCTTTTAATGAAATATGGAAAAACATTTTCATGTAGATGACATTATGTACCTATAAGAAACTATCTGGATGAAATACTTTTTCTGTTATTTGCTGAAAGTGAATCATGTCAAACAGTGTTAACAAAAAATATTCTGGTAACTTACTGACATTGACAATTTTATGAAATTCAATTATCCTTGAATTTTATATGCAATTATATTCCAAATGAAGAAAAAACTTTATTTTTCTTTCCTGAAAGGAGTGTTAAGTACAAATTAGTTACAGCAGGGATTCTGTTTTACAACTCATTACAATCTGCTCAACTCACTTCCTGGAGAAGTGCCTAAGCTGTTACTTAAGAATTACACACTTGGAAAATTCTTGTTTGCTATAACAGATACACAAAAGTGTTATAAACCAACAGTGCTGAAAATTATTACAGTTTATTATCTTGTTCTTTTGTCACCTATGGTTTAATTGATGCCTATCATTTGTTTAATTACTGTATTTAAAACACATTTTAGTTGGCTCTAACCTCCACATTATTCTATCCTTTCACTTTCTGGTTCCACATAATGATAATGCTGCTAATAATAAGCTGTCTATTCAGTGTGGGTATTTTTAGAAAGAAAAATTAGAATATAGGTAAATCTGTGTATTCAGTAGAGTTGATCCTAATGCAATAACTAAACAAAAATATAAAGATCTCACATATAGATTTTAAATGAATATATCAAATATCCATTTACGTTCATCCCAAGAATATGTCAGACCCTTTGTGTATTTATCAAAAAAACTAACAAATAAAAATATACTTATTTGAAAGACTAGGGCCTTTTTAAAAATAAACAAAAATTAGTTGTGTAGTTTGATGTTATGAATTCATTCATATATTTTTCTCAACTACATTTTGAGATCAGTGTCTACACAGCAAGCAGTAATAATAGCAGCACACAATTTTATGCATATTTATATTCTCTAAATTCCCTCTCATTTCATTATCATTAAAATATAAAGAATAAACCTCATAATCTATAGAGCCAAGGATTTCTAATTTATACCTCTTTGAGTACACTACTGTAGTATATTGATCAATATAAAATAAGTCTTACATAACAATAGAGTAATAAATACAGGTTATTTAATGAATATGCAATAATAATTACCCCTTAAAAAGAGGTAAATGAAACCTGAAAGTTACATATAGCACATGTTTGAAAAACTCAATTCTGGGAATAAATGTAAAAGAAAAATAATGTGACCATGGGTGTATAACACACACATACACACACACACACACACACACACACACACAGGGCAGAATATTTAGTTTCAGTTTTGTGAGAATCCTAAAGTACTCAGAAGGAAGGAGAGTAAGTACTTTGTATTAATCATGAAACCAGATGTAGTAGAAACAGTAAGACTGGAATGACAATTTAGCAGATTTTGGTTAGAAAATTAGAGCATAGTAAGGGAGTGAAGAAATAATTTGGCTATAAAATCTGGAAGAATCACTGTGAAGAATATTTAGTGCTGAAGGGTCTTTTATAAAAAGTATGCCCTGGGGGCACCTGGGTGGCTCAGTAGGTTAAGCATCTGCCTTTGGCTTGGGTCATGATCTCAGGGTCCTAAGATAGAGCCCTACATCAGGCTCCCTGGTAGGTGGGGAGCCTGCTTCTCCCTCTCCCTCTGCCACTCCCCTGCTTGTGCTTGCTTTCTCTCTTTCCCAGTCAAACAAATAAATAAAATCTTTAAAAAAAAAATTAAAGTATGCCCCGACTTGTCTTTATCTGCTGATATTGTGCTTTAGGAAATTTTAATTGGGTAATGTTTCAACTTTTATCTCTTTTTGTCTCTCTTGAAGTTATATATCAATATATTTATATTATATATACATTGATATCAATATATATATTCTAAGAAATATCCTATTCCTCTAATTAACTGAATAGACATAGTTTCTCTGCTAAATAGTTTCCTGATGAATGACTAAGACTTTGAAGCCCCTGAAAAGGAACTGTCTCTATTTGTTTTCTTAAGTGTCCAACCCAGGTACTGCTGGAAAAGTATCCATGGAAACAAGATATATTGGCTTCTTTGATTTCAAAATGCAAATAGCATTAGACTTATTCAGTATGGGAGAACAATTTGGTTAGATTGAATCAAGCAAAGCTTCTTTCTAAAATATCCAAGTATACTAAAGGTATGAAAGTGTAAGAAAATGTTACTAGAAAAGTCTTCTAGAAATAATTTTTTTAACTGCTGAACTGATCTCGTTTGCCAAGAATTAACTAACATTGTGATTAGATGTAATTTTTTTAAATATTCAACTGGACTTCATTTTTTAATATTTGATTTAAGATTTTAGTAGTTTTACTAAAACTACTGTCATAGAAAAAATTTGTTGTTGAATGGAAATTATTTAATCAAAAAACACACTCCTAAGCCTATAACAATATTTAACATTCCATCTATATTTAACTAACAAAAGGATTGGGAAATTTTTTTAAAATACTGTAGTTAAGTCAGTTATCTTTGAACTATCTTCAGAAATGACCAGTCTTTAATGTTGTGTTTTCTTCATAGATCTAAATAATCTTAATTGTAGGGAAAAAATTAACATAAGAGTTCTCAGGATACTGTGGTTAACTACAATTACTTGAAATTTGTTATTTGTTATCAAAACAACTCTAATACCACCACTGATTATTTAAAATCAATGTATGCTCTTCATCATGTGAAAGTTTGACACATTTCATTGCTTTTAATTAATTATGTGCAGAACACAATAATATAGTTGTTTTATCCTTGTTTGGCAGATTAGAAAACGCTGTAAGAGAACTGAAATACCTAATTATGGACAGAGCTGAAACTTAAGCCTAGGTCTTTTGGAAACTAATGCTGGTACATTATCCATAGCACTAATTGAAAACATTTCTGGTGCATTTTTTTTTCTGCCTGATGTAAGGAATAGGTTAATAACACTGTACAGACTGCTTACACCTACTCATAAAAGTTAAGTGAGAGGATCCTCAACATGGTTTGAAAAAATAAGATTAATTTTAAAACGTCAGTTATACACAGGTTATGTGTTAGGTATTTGAGAGTTATATAATTGAATACTGTGTCTCTGTATTGGCATTTCATGAGCTAGTAAAGGAGACAGAAGTATATAAGGCAATTATGGCACAAAGAGGTATTTATAATAAAGCTGACATAAACAATGTATATGGAAGAGTCTGTATTCATCATCTTAGTTGATCCGTAGTATAAAATATAAGGCGCACATTTTATTATTGCAAATTTATATATTAGGCACCATTTCTCAGAGTTTTAAAATGAACTAAGGTTATACAGCTAACAAAATATGTGGCCATCACTCAAACCCATAATGTCTGTTGCAAAATTCCAGTGCTTTCTACTATGCTGAATTGTCACCTCACACAGATTCTTAGGATGTGACAATCAGTTTTTTCTAACATGATGCTCATCTAGTGTGTATTATTTATTTCACAAATAAATGGAATTATAATTTTGACATTTATCACTATTTAGAATTAAGGAATCTGTTAACATTGTTTTGAAACATTTCCATTCTAGAAACTTGATTTAATTTCTTGAAGTTATCAACGTATTATTTCTTTGAATAAAGATAATGGTTTTTAAATCTGAGCAGGCTACTTTTGTTTGGAAGATTTGTTTATTTCAGAGAGAGAACACTCATGCACCAGCAAGTGATCCCACGTGAGTGAGGGGGTGGGAGAAGGGGGAGAGGGAGAGGGAAGCAGACTCCCTGCACAGTGGAGAGCCCCACAGAGGGCTGGCTCTTCAGACCCTGGAGATACGACCTGGGCCAAAACCAAGAATATGCCAGTTATCCCACTGAGCCACCCAGGTGTCCCAGCAGGCTGCTTTTTTTTTTTTTTTAAATTTTTTAATTTAAATTCAACTTAGTTAATATATACTGTATTATTAGTTTCAGGGGTAGAATTTAGTGATTCATCACTTGCATGTAACACCCACCACTCATTACATCTTATGCTCTCCTCAATACCCATAGCCGAATTATCCCATCCCCCACCCACCTCCCCTCCAGCAACCCTCAGTTTGTTTCTTATAGCTAAGAGTCTCTTGTGGTTTGCCTCCCTCTTAGTTTTTATCTTATTTTATTTTCTCTTTCCCTCCCCTATGTTCCAATGTGTTGTTTCTTAAATTCCACGTGTGAGTGAAATCATATATTTGTCTTTTTCTGACTGACTTATTTCACTTAGCATAATACCAGCAGACTACTTTTTAAGCTTTATTTATTATTTATTATTTAATTAAAACCATTATAGTTAACTCAGTGTTAAGCAGACTCTCTAGAGCTTCTTTGTACCTCTGATTCTACTGTTCTGTTTCTTCTAGTGTGAAAAGAGTAAGTGTAACAATTCTATGTACTAAATAGACTTTTCTGTATGAGACCAGTGGAATGGGAGCTTTTGTTTTATCACTTAGTAATTTCAGATATTTGACTTAATATAGTTAGTTCCTAACCTGCTTCCAATAATTTATATGATGTCTCATAGTCCAAACACTTTTGGCTTTTTCCATTTTCCCTCACTTACTATACGTGTTTTACGCAGCTAGATACAAATTGTCAAATTAACCCTATTTTCCTTATAAATAACCCTAAAAATCTTTTGAATAAAACTAAAAAAGAATTTTTGAGTTACCCTTTTGATTACCTTAGCTGATTTATTTTAACAAAAGACTGTTCAGGCTTTCCTTCGCTCATATATTAAATAATTATTTTCTCTATTGGAATGACATAATCAGGTTTGTTTCTAGGCCAGGGACATGGATACAAACCAAAAATACTTTTATTAGGTATCTACATGAGATTTTACCATTTTGAAGTTAATAAGTGAATCTGTCATAATTTCATTGATTCTGACAGAAAACATAAGACACTTGGTTCAGAGACAAAGGATTTTATTATAGCACAGAAAGAAGCCTGAGCTTCATATGCATAAATACCCCTCTGCCCCTCCAAAATCCCCTAGTAGTGATAGAGAGGCAGACCCAGTTGCGTATTACAGATTCAGTGTTTTGTCACAGTGGGGAAGCTTGATTAGGAAACACCAATATTATAAGGGGCTGCTAGAAAACATAACCTTTGCTTAGGAAGAAGATATTACCTTTATTATGACGGTAAAGAAAAAAAATCCATATTTCTATTCATATATAGCCCTAAAAGATTTTGTTTTACTTTAAACATTGTACGTGGTCATCCACTTTGTGTTTAAAATTATTCAAAGTAAAGATATGCATGGAATTATATGCATATTCAAATGGTTTGGCTTATTGATCAGTAATCGGACATGAGAGAAGTTGGGAGACGGATGTTTTTCAGTGGTCCGGAAAAGATATATATGGGCAGACCTACAGTACTAGTAATACAGTGTATACTTTTTGTGTCAAAAGCATTTCCTGCAAAAAAAAACATTTGTTGTAGAACACTGTTGAACTATATGATCAAGTGACTTTTCCAGCCACTGTCCTTGACATTGATGCTCCTTGTATCTATGAATGAAGTAATCACTGTGGTAGAGGTGGTAGCTATGTGTGGGTTTAACACTGAGGAATTTTATTCTTTAAGGCTTTATTTACTGTTGCTGATGAAGGTCCACACTCTCAGAAGACACTGAAGTTAATTATACAATGCCTCATGGAGAAAAAACATCCATTTGGTGCCAATTTGATTATGTCCAACTCATTGAAATCTAAATAGGGCACCAATATTTTGACTAGGATTGACAGGTATTTCTGGCAAGAGTTTGCCTTTTCCCTGAAGGGCCTATGCCAGTGCTCATTTCCAGTGGCTCCATGTGTTTCATGTGCTGATTTGCTATTCTTTATAATAGAGCCTTATACCAAGGGGTGAGCTTGATAGCAAAAACTATGTGTCAGTTTTTGTATATGACGTAACATGTACATCTTTCCACATACCGGGTTATCCTTGCCTTGACTTTCTTTTCTGAATAGGTTGTACTTTTTTTTATTTATTTAGAGTAATTACCCAAGCAAAATCTAGCATTTACCCATCTCCTCCCTTACCAAATAAAATTTAATTCCTCTCTTGGTCATCCTATAATACATTCCGACATAGCAAAAATCTTGTTCATGTAATTTTGTTAACCTTTTTGTTAATTTTTAAAATTATGAGTGGATCACCAAATTTGAAGATATATTGAAGAAAATATAAAACATGAAAATAAGAATCAAGAAAGTACATGTGGAGGCATATAAACTATGTTTCTATATTTAATATAACTAACTAAAATATTTCAATGACTATTGAATATAAACCATATTTCTATATTTAATATAACTAAAATATTTCAATGAATATTGAATATTCAATGAATATTCAATGAAATGAAAATATTTCAATTTGCACCTTTGGAAAGATTTTGTAATATAAATTCACACATAAGGGAAGTGAGGTATTAGAAAACAAAAACTAAATACTATTAGGAATTAAAACATGATTGTTTGAAAAAAACAAAAATATTCCATATAACTTTGGAAGACACAATCAATTCTATTTCATAAATGGAGATGCTCCCCAAGCCCCAGAAAAAAGAAATAAGCAAATGAAGAAACAGATGAGAGAAGGGAAAAATTAAAAGGAAGGACAGGTTGCATATTGTATAACTAATAAGAATTACAGGTAGATAGAAGAAATTGTGTGAGAAGAAATTATGAAAGCAATCAAAGGGAAGATAATAAAGTCTCTTTAAAAAACACACACACAGAATTAAACTGTTAAATATAGGTCACTGGTTCCACATGCCTTTGAGGAAAGTTCTGCTTTACTTGTTCTGTTGGAGTATAACTGATACATAATATCCTCTTGGTTTCAGGTGTACATCATAGTTGTTCAGTATTTTTGTATACTATGAAATGATTTCCACAATAAGTCTAGTTACCATTTGTCACCATACAAAAAGTTATTAAAGTATTATCGACTGTATTCCCTAAGCTGTAAATTACATCCCATTACTTACTTATTTTATAACTGGAAGTTTGTGCCTCTTAATCCTCCACCTGTCTCCTAAATCCTTCCATCTCTAGTAACTAACAGTTTGTTTCTTATATCTATGAGTCTGTTCCTGTTTTGGTTTTTGTTTGTTTGTTTTTTAGATTCTACTTACGAGTGAAATCATATGGTATTTGTCTTTCTCATACTTATTTTATTTACAATACCCTCTAGGTCCATTGTGTTATTGCAAAAGTCAAGATTTCATTCTTTTTTATGGCCCAGTAATATTCCATTGTATATGTTTACCACATCTTTTTTTTTTTAATCCACTCATCTGTTAATGGATACTTGGGTTTTTTCTATATTGTGGCTATTATAAATAATGCTTCAATGAACATGGGGGTACACATCTCTTTGATTATTTTTGTTCTCTTTGGATAAATACCAGAAGTGGAATTGCTAGTGTTATGCATATGGTAGTTCTATTTTTAATTTTCATAAGGAGAATATTTATATAAAACAACCAGCCATATTACCAAGGAAATTATCAAAAGGAGGCAAAAATACTCAAAGTAGTGAAATCAGTGAATTATAAGCCAAGAACCATGAGTTCAGACAAAGAATATTTTAGAATAAAAAAAGTGTAAATTCTTAATTTATACTAACTACAATTACACTATTATACTTCTAATTTTAATTTTTCTAAATATGATGAAGAATTTTTTCATTTGTTTTTTAAAGTAGATTTAAATAAATGTTTACATGTTACAATACATGAAAAGATATAAACATGCTTTAAAAATCTGAACCTGTTTGATACTTAAGAATCATGATTATTTGATGAACATTTATTTGGCAAATAGGCCTTTATGAACATTCTTCATTAAGTGATTGGTATTATTTTTAGGCAACATTGATTTTAAATTATCATGTCTTTTTTCGAACATCCTACTATATGTAAACTTATGGCAGCTATTGGCTTCATTGTTGCCTAGTGACCCACTCAAAAAAAAAAAAAAGCTGATTAAAGTTCATTTACCACATATTAATTCAAGATGACCAATAAATATATTCCATAACTATTGGGGCAATTCTAGATAGAGTAACAATAGTCTTTCTTTTCTTTCGTTGATTATTTGCTGTGAATATTCCTGGTATATTGTTTTAAAAACGCTCAAGATATTTCTGCCTTCACTTATGTATTTATACTGGTAAAAATATCATTGCCATAGCTAAATGGTAACTGGTGTTTACTCTCTCTTCCTTATGGTCATGTGCAAAGTAACTACTGTTAATGAAAATAGGAGGGACATAAAATTTGCTGGCCAAAGTAAAACAATACAAAACAAAACAAAAACTCTTTAAAAACAAACCAAAAAATTATTTAATCTAAACATTCCATCTGCAGAAGCTTGAATTGATTTTTTTTCTAAAAGAACAACAATTTATTTTTAAGTTGCTATTAAGAAATTATAGTTGACTATTTTCTCACCCAAAATTATTTTAAAGAGCATGCTAATGTACTTTCCTTAAGTGAATTTTTTTTGTATGTATAAAGGAAAAACAAATTTTAATGACTAGCAAACAGCATGAGAAGCTGAAACACAAATGGGAAAGAAACATACTTTGGAAACTAGCATAGTTTATCAAGTAGGAGTAACAATAAATATAGAATTGTTGTAGGAGGAAGGCTGGGAACAGTTAAAGAAAAATGAGTTAGGATTTTCAAAATAAAAAAGAATAACATGCATTTGAAATATTTAAATTACCAAAGAAGGATAAACAAATTTGGTTTTACTCTTTTTGAATGAGGACAGAATTTTGGTAACATCTGTTCTTATTTTTACATTAGCAGTTGTTTTATTTTTTCTTTTCTAATGTGCAAAAATTCCTATTTGGCATTGTGAGTCAGTGATATTAAAAAAAGTCCTTGAAATTTTCTCTTCTTCCTTTTCCTCCTGCTTTTTATTCCAATCTCTGTCTCCCTCCCTGCCTCCCTCTCCTTCTGTCTCCCTCTCTCTCTTCAGTGGTATACAAAGTACTTTACCTGTGGGTTATGTGGGTGGCTCAGTCTATTAAGTTTCTGCCTTTGGCTCAGGTAAAGATCCCAGTGTCCTGGAATGAGCTCTGCATCAGGCTACCTGCTCAGTGAGGAGTCTGCTTCTCTCTCTGCCCCTCTGCCCCTCCCCGCTCCCCACCCCTTGTGCTCTCTCTCTTTCTCAAGTAAATAAAATCTTTGAAAATAAAATACTTTGCTTGTATATCTTTAAGAATTATTACAAATGTTGGATGTCATTAAGTGTTTCTTAATAACTTACACATGAACTCATCTATCATTAGATTACTAAATTACATAAATAATACAAGAGGAATATTTTTATTTTTCAATGTGTATTTTGACGTAAACTGATGGGATGAATCTTATAAAAACATACTGAAAATCAAAGAGTTCTGATTTTTTAATTATGCAAATTACCTGCTTTATTTTTTCATTTTTCAAAAGATGTTATTTATTTATTTGACAGACAGAGAGAGATCACAAGTAGGCAGAGAGGCAGGCAGAGAGAGAAAGGGAGATGCATGCTCCCTGATGAGCAGAGAGCCCGATGCAGAGCTCAATCCTAGGACCCTGAGATCATGACCTGAGCCAAAGGCAGAGGCTTTAACCCACTGAGCCACCCAGGCACCCCTATTTTTTCATTTTTATATGAATAGCTACAGAATTATATTTTATAATCTCTACTAATAGTTTTACAGACATTATAGACAATTTAATAAAGTACATATGACATCTTTTCTTAAATTAATATGTAATGTATTATTTGTTTCAGAGGTACAGGTCTGTGATTCATCAGTCTTACACAATTCACAGCACTCACCATAGCACATACTCTCCCCAGTGTCCATCCCCCAGTCACCCCATCTCTGCCACTCCCCTCCCCTCCAGCACAGTTGTTTCCTGAGATTAAGAGTCTCTTATGGTTTGTCTCCCTCTCTCATTTCATCTTGTTTCATTTTTCTCTGCCTTCCTCTATGATCCTCTGTCTTGTTTCTCAAATCCCTCATATAAGTAAGATCATATGATAATTGTCTTTCTCTGGTTGACTTATTTCGCTTAACATAATACCCTCTAGTTCCATTCACACTATTGCAAATGGCAAGAGTTCCCTTTTTGATGGCCGCATAATATTCCATTTTATGTACACACCCACTTCTTTTTTATCCATTTGTCTGTTGATGGACATCTAGGCTCTTTCCATAGTTTGGCTATTGTGGACATTGCTGCTATAAACATTGGGTAGCACATGCCCCTTTGGATCACTGCATTTATATCTTCAGGGTAAATACCCAAGAGTGTAATTGCTGGGTAGTAGGGTAGCTCTATTTTCAGTTTTTTTGAGGCACCTCCATACTGTTTTCCAGAGTGGCTGCATCAATTTTCATTCCTACCAACAGTGTAGGAAGGTTCCCCTTTCTCTGCATCCTTGCCAACACCTGTCGTTTCCTGACTGGTTAATTTTAGCCATTCTGACTGGTGTGAGGTGGTATCTCATTGTAGTTTTGATTTGTTATTTCCCTGATGCCAAGTGATGTGGAGCACTTTTTCATGTGTCTGTTGGCCACCTGGATGTCTTCTTTGCAGAAATGTCTCTTCATGTCTTCTGTACATTTCTTGATCGGATTATTTGTTATTTGGGTGTTGAGTTTAATAAGTTCTTTTTAAATTTTAGATACTAGCCCTTTATCTGATTTGTCAGTTGCAAATATCTTCTCCCATTCTGTCGGTTGTCTTTTGGTCTTGTTGACTGTTTCCTTTGCTGTGTAAAAGCTTTTTATCTTAATGAACTCCCAATAGTTCATTTTTGCCCTTGGTTCCCTGGCCTTTGGTGATGTTTCTAGGAAGAAGTTGCTGAGGTCAAAGGGGTTGCTGCCTGTGTTGTCCTCAAGGATTTTGATAAATTCCTGTCTCACATTGAGGTCTTTCATCCATTTTGAGTCTATTTTTGTGGGTGGTGTAAGGAAATGGTCCAGTTTCATTCTTCTGCATGAGGCTGTCCAATTTTCCCAACACCATTTTTTGAAGAGCTTGTCTTTGTTCCATTGGACATTCTTTCCTGCTTTGTCGAGGATTAGTTGACCATAGAGTTGAGGGTCCATTTCTGGGCTCTCTATTCTGTTCCATTGATCTATGTGTCTGTTTTTGTGCTAGTATCATGCTGTCTTGGTGATTACAGCTTTGTAACAGAGCTTGAAGTCTGGAATTGTGATGCCGCCAGCTTTGGTTTTCTTTTTCAACATACCTCTGGATATTTGGGGTCTTTTCTGGTTCCATATAAATTTTAGGATCATTTGTTCCATTTCTTTGAAAAAAGTTGATGGTATTTTGATAGGGATTGCATTAAATGTGTAGATTGCTCCAGGTAGCATAGACATTTTCACAGTATTTATTCTTCCAATTCATGAGAATGGAACATTTTTCCATTTCTTTGTCTTCCTCAGTTTCTTTCGTGAGTACTCTATAGTTTTCTGAATACAGATTCTTTGCCTCTTTGGTTAGGTTTATTCCTAGGTATCTTATGGTTTTGGATGCAATTGTAAATGGGATCAACTTCTTAATTTCTCTTTCTTCTGTATGACATCATTTTTAAAACAACAGAAGATATGACTTGCATAGAGTTTAGTGAAACTCAGTAGTAGCACCTTTATTTTTTCTTTTTCTAGTCTAATTTTTAAGTTCAAGAAGTATTTATTTAAAACACAAATACTTATTCAAGGCCGTGATATATAAATAGATGTTTTGTCCTTTTTAAAATAATATTTTGAAAATATCTTAATAAATGTATTGATTTTAAATCAGTAATATTTAAAAATATGTATTATTTTGCTACCTTAAATAGGTTGATTTTTTATCTATTTAAGGTTAATAACATTTTAAATATCAGTAATGATTTAAAAAAACTGCTGGGCCTCTTATTAAAGTTACTGGAATTCTGGCCTTGTTTTTCTTAATATTCTGCTATTTTTCATTTCATAACTCTTTTTTAAAGATTTTATTTATTCATTTGACAGAGAGAGACACAGTGAGAGAGGGAACACAAGCTGAGCGAGTGGGAGATGGAGAAGCAGGCTTCCCGCTGAGCAGGGAGCCCAACTTGGGGCTTGATCCCAGGACCGCAGGACTCCTGAGCCAAAGGCAGATGCTTAACCAACTGAGCCACCCAGGCACCCCTAATTTCATAACCATTTTTTAATAAATATATAACCCCATGATCTTAAGCATGTATCAGTAGCGCTTTAAAATTTGGGGACAGGGATGCCTAGATGGCTCAGTTGATTAAGTATCTAAGTTTTGATTTCAGCTCAGGTCATAATCTCAGGGTCCTGGAATTAAGCTCCTTGTGAATCCACCATCAGTCTCTGTGCTTAGCGGGGAGTCCACTTCTCTTTCTCCCTCTTCCTCTGTCCCTACCCCTACTCATGCTCTCTAAGACTAAAATATATAAATAAATCTTAAAAAATAAAAAATAAAATAACATTTGGGAACAAACATGATTTTTATTAAAATATCATTAAAAATTGACATGTCCATAATAAAAACACCCAGTAAAATAAATTTTACATGATTTATATGATTTGTTTCTAATTAGTTAAAATTTAAATAATACATTTTGGTCAAAATAATAGCAAAAATGCTGTATTGTTTTATAATAGACAATGCACTGGATTTATACACACAAACTTATTTTACCTGTCCAAACTCCTTATGAAGATTATATTTCTTAAAATTTCATAGAATAAAAAAACCCTCCCACTGAAAAATGCAGATGATTTATAAAATAGATATAAAACTAACTTGTTTGAAAACTCAGAATACTGTGAAGTCAGCCATATTTTGAGGGGCTTGCAACCTGAACTGTGGGGCAGTTCAATGAAACTCATGGTAAACAATAAAGAACTAAAGTTAAAGGGAAAAAAAAAAGAAACTCAAAACAAGCAACAAAAATCTAAAACTAAAGCAAAAACTTTAAGGACAGCTGGAGAAAAATATTTATGAACTTCAAAAACACATACAGATTATAACTTGACTTTTAATATAATCATGGTCTATAAACAATTGAATGTCATCATTAATATGCTGAAATTGAAAACTGCCAATTTAGAATTACCAACCTTTGCTAGATAAAATATCTTGTAAACATAAAGGAAAAATTAATTTGTCTTTATATTGTAACACATGCAAAAATGTGCTGTTCAGAGACAAGAAATATGCATTTGAACAGAACACAAATTCAATAAAATGAAAATGAAATTAAAGTGAAAATGAAATTTAAAAACACAATGAAAATATTTTAGTAAATATAAATGAGTATTGACAAATAAAATAATATAAAAGTATATATATATTACATGATTTAAAATAATTTAAAAAATAAAAAAGTAAAATGTCAAATAAAACTGCAAGGTGAAAGTAGTCTTTGATGGCAGAAGTAAGGTTGATATTAGTTAAAGAAAGTGGTCTACATTTAAGAGAAGTAGTAAAGAACTCTAAGTCTGATAGAACTAGAAAGTGACAAAAAGCCACAATTATATTGCAGGCTACTAACACACTTTTCTAACAACTGATAGATCAATAGTTTAAAAAGATAGTAAGTATATAGGAAATAAGAAGAAGATGCCCACAATGACCAAATAATTATCACAGGCATATTGAGTATTTACCAAAATGTATCATATTTTGATCAAGTAAGCAATATCAACAAATTTTGAAATACTTGTATCAATGAATATGTTTTTTAACCATAGTAGGACTGGGCTGGAAATCAATAACAAAAAATAAAATAAGTAAATCCTCTCTGGAAATTAAGCACCTAAAATACTCCATAGATAAAAAGTAAGTGATGCACAAATTAAAAAAATTTTAATTGAGTGATGATTAAGATATGCAACTAAAGGGGCTCCTGGGTGGCTTAGTTAAGCATCTGACTCTGGGTTACAGATTAGTTTGTGATCTCAGGTTCTGGGATCAAGCCCCATGTCAGGCTCTTTGCTCAGTGGGGAGTCTGCTTCTCTCTCTCTCTTCACCTCTCCTTTTGCCCCTCTTCCCACTCACATACTCTTTCTCTAAAACAGATAAATAAATCTTAAGAAAAAAAAAGATATGCCATGTAAAACCTGTAGGAAGCACATAAAGCCATACAGGAAGGAATTTTTAAATTTAAATGTACAACTGAAGAAAACAAAGCCTGAAAATCAATGGTTTAAAAATCTAGTTTTGGAAGTTAAAAAAATATATTAAATCCAAAAAAAAGAATGAATAAATTAATAAATGTAAGTGAGGAAATTAATATGATATAATGGAGATACACAATATAGAAAAAGCCTAACTCTTCATTTTCTGAAAAGACCAGTGTGATTAATAAATCACTGTGAAATTCATCAAGAACCAAAAAAATAAATAAATAAATAAAAAGAAGGCACAAAGAATAATATCAGAAATGAATATTTGTTATCACTATATATTAAGAATAAATTTTAAAATTCATAAAACATACAAACTACTATAAAAGCATAATCTATTAAGTGGGCATAAGAAATATAAAATATAAACCATTGCAGAATTATTAAAGAATTTAAAGCCACTAAAAAGTAAAAATCCCATGGCCTCATGCCTTGCTAGGTAATTCTTCCATACAATTATGGAATAATTTATATCAATATTATATAAATACTGCATAACTCGATTTATGAGATCACAGAATCTACATACAAGAACCTGACAGGACTATTATAAGAAAGGGAAGGTTGATATCTCTTTACATATTGATGCAAGTAACCTAAAAAAAATGTTCACCTATAATTAGTGATTTATAAAAAAGAAGACATCAATAAACTCTTGTGCATTCGGTCAGTTCAGTACTTCTATCAATCAGTGTTATCTATGAAGTTGATATAATATAGAACTTATGTTCATTGGATGTAAGAGATGGTAAGTACCCTTAGCGAGCTAAGAGAAGGTAACCACTTTACAGAATAAAGGTAGTTGCAAATGATCTCTAGCAAATCTCATGCTGAAGGGTAAAATATTAAAAGCTTGAGATTCAGACTAAGAATCCAATACCTACTATCACAGTGTGTATTCAACATTGTACTAGAGACCTGGACCTGTGCAATAAGATATGGAAAAGAATGTAAAGTTATTAAGAATTTAAATATGATTAAATAAAACTGCTTTTATTTATAGATAAAATAAGAATGTGCATTAATAAAAAAAGCACAGATATGGATTTAGCAAGGTCACAGGAATATCAGATAAATATGCAAAAATAATTTATATTACCATACTCCATCCAAAAGAGAATAGGAATTAAAGAATATCATTAATAGGGGCACCTGGGTGGCTCAGTTGGTTAAGCGTCTGATTATGATCCCAAGATCCTGGGATCAAGTTCTACGTCAGCCTCTCTGCTGAGCAGGGAGTCTTCTTCTTCCTGTCTGTGCTCTCTCTCTCAAATAAATAAATAAAATCTAAATAAAATTTAGAAAAAGAATATCAAAGACATTGAGTGTATAGGAATAATATTATGGTAGATGTGCAAAATAAGTTAACACTGAAGTACAAAGCATAATTGAAAAAAAATGAAGAAAATCCAGTTCAGTGGAAGAATATGCCATGCTCATGTATTGAAAGAAGTTAACATTTAAAGATGTCAGTTAAGTTGATCAATACAACTGTATTAGGATTCAACATAATCCTAATAAAAAATGCTAGCTGTTTTGAGGGGGATTAAAATATCTTTCTAGAAATTATATGGAAGTGTGGATGCTCAAATAGCCAAGACACTTGCAGAAGGAAAATATAGTAGGAGGTCTTAACTAATATATATTAAGACTTATTAAACTACATTAATTATAAAGAATTTTAAGCAAGAAATCTGATGCAAAATTCTCCATGTTCTGTGGTATCTATATACAAAGTATAACATTGGGATAAATTAATGGGATATGTCATAAGCCATTATAGTGATTTACATTTCAGGTAGAGGGGGTTAATGGCTTGTCAGGGATCTAAGGTGGCTACTAGGATGCTGTTAATATTCTATTTTTCTATCTGAATCATGGTTATATGAATGAGTTCACATTGTGAATATTCACTGATCCAAACACTACAATTTAGGCATTTTTCCATAGGTATATTATACTTCAATAAACACTTTTTTAGAAATGTGTATTAGATATGTATGACTGAACTCACTTTACATATGAGAAAACTGACTCAAGCTAAATAATTTTGCAAGTTTACAGTTTATCACTGTCAAGACTAGTATTCAGTTAGTTTTATTCCATCTAGTGTCCATGTTCTTACACAATAATTATACAATCTCTGGTGAAAACCTGAAGCTTCTTCAATGGAAAAAAAAAACAAAATTAAATTACTTACTTGGTTGGAAACAGAAAAAAGATTAGAATCACTGGATAAGCACTAAACTAAATTCAAGAAAGAAGTGGTGTGGATTGAGGGTCTGTTCTTCATTGATCCCCATATTAAGCCTTTCATGATAAAGGCTGAGGAAATACACATTTAGAAAAGTTTCCAGGGTAAAATGATCAATGGATTTAACATTGTCTTAGTCTCAGAGTATGCTGTTATTTTGGGCTAAGCTGAAATTCTTCTGATTTTTCATATAAGAATATCATCATTTTCCTAAGCTTCTCCATTCAACTTCGTGTACGGTAAAGATAGTCATTGAATATGGCTGTCAGTATTACATGTGTTTATGAATATCTGTATTCTTGCCTACTAACTTGTCTATATCGAGTGGAGTATTTTATGGAAAAGTTCACTTGAAATAGTCTAAGTCTTTCATTTTGGTCAATAATTTATCATATTAAAGTTTCATTGCAATGTTTTGTTTAGGTAAAGTATATGTAGCTTTTTTTAATGCCTTGTTAAATTTAAAAAGAAACACATCCTAAGAATATCTGTTTATAATTGACTGAATTTCTAAACCTTAAATAAGCAAAGTCAGAAAGTCATGTTGTAAAGCTGATCTAGTGACTCACATTTTGCTGGGTTTCACTATGAGTAGAATAGCTTTTTCAGAGGGTGGGTATTAAGATCAGGGGGTGTTTTATACAAATTGCTACTTTTGATTCCTCCTACACCCAGTGTGACTAAGTGGTGTTACCTTCCATACATTGGTTCTAAAAGAGCATAATGAATTAGTGTACTCAGTTAATGAGATGGTGTCCTCATTCCTCCTCCCCTTAAAGTTTTCCTCAGAAACTTAGGAATAGGGAAGTAAACCTAATTATATCACGTATGTGCATCTAAAAATGATTTTGAGACTTATATCTCAATATTTATCAGTATTTGTATAATAGAAAGAACACTGTAATAAATATTAGAGGGTTCCAGTTCTATTAGTAGCCAACACTTATTTGTTTGACCTCAAGTAGAATATTTTAATAGCGATAGTGATATAAATGGCATTTAAATTGATGTGCTTTTTAATGTAGTGCTTATTTGTTTTAAAATTTGATGTAGCATCTATTGGAAATTCAGTTTTATCATACCATTTCTATAGATATGGATTTGGAAATGAGTAAGAGATACTATTTTTTCTTCTTAGGAGATAAACCTGGGAAGCCTTTGTTAAGGCCTCTCCTTTTTTTCCTCATATATCAGGTCTTCAAAAAATATGGCAATGGATGAGGGCCAAAGTTTAAATTACTCCCAAATAGGGCTTTTGGTTTAGAAACCTCAGCCAGTATATACAATTTAACATATTGCCCCAGAGAGTTTAAGAAGGTGGAAATTGATGACTATGTAACTGATGAATAAGTAAGTATTAGATAGGAGATCTGGAGCTTCTGGATGACATTTGCAATAATGCTTTGGAACTACAAAGGGAAACATCTCGTATAGCCCACCAATTTTGTCTGAAATGTAGACCCTCACCTCAAGTAACTTGGAAGTGCCAGATGTGTTTTTCCTTCATAAATGACACTTTGTTGGATATGATTCCATTCTATCAATATTCCAATATTTATTTATTTAATATTTATTTAATATTCACTGAATATTTATTTAATATTTAATACAACATATTATAATATATTATATATAATATATAATATATATAATATATTATAATATGTTGTATTAAATATTAAATATTAAATAAATATTAAATAAATCTAATATTTAATTTATAAAATTTAATATATTATATATAATATTATATATAATATAATATATAATATATAACATAATATATAATATATTATATATATTATATATAATATAATAAATAAATTAGTAAAATATTATTTTATTAAATAAATAAAATAATTTTATTTAATATTTAATATTTAATATTTACTGAATACCTGCTTTCTTTTCCATTCCACCATTATAGACAAATAGATGATAGTTAAGTAGGTAGGTAGATAGATATAATTAACATTTTTGTACATATTTCCTCAGAATTTTTTTATTAGATAATGAAATCATATAGTAAAAGAGTCTTTAATATTTTTTAATTTCTAATTTTTGTTAAGGATACACAATATATTAGGCAAATCATAAATGTTTTGAGAAATGGCAGAAGTAAAACTTAAATCTAAATATAATAATTAGAGTAGCAGATGAGAATATAGATTGATTTGAAAAGAAACTCAATACTAGTATGTGATATTTTTCATTACTATAGAATAAGTAATTTTGTTGAAAATAAACATGAAGATGAGTGATCTTTATTTTATCCATCATAACATAGTTTACATTTCCACTTAAGAGAGGAATAGTAATTTGCCTAAAAAATTTCCTATGTTTTCACATTTTTAATGCTCTTTTCTATTAAATGCCATCAAATATTCCAAAATATGTTAATACTTTGGAATATACTCCAAAATATATTAATTCCAAAATTAATATATTGATATAGTCTAAAATATATTAATATAACAATTCTACTAATTTCCTTAGGCAAGTAAAATTCAGACTATCCCCCAAATAATGACATATTTTTCTCATTTAAGATAAATGTGAACCATATGCCTTACATTTTGCACAATGTTTCCATTGCTATCTGTTTAATAATGAGACATTGATGAGAATGTACTTTAAATTTTATAATACGGACACAATCCAGGTGTAAAGAAGAAGACAAAGTTAAAAGAGGTTATTCCAGTTCAAGATGGCAACATCGGAAGATCAAGAGCTCACCTCCTCCCCTGGATACACTGTCTACAGTTATAGATTGAACAATTTCCTCCTTAAAAAAAAAAAAAAAAAGGTTGCTAAGTGATGACTACCTATTGGGCAAACCACATCAAGGTGGATAAGAGAAACTGGGGCACAATCTTGCCATAGAACAACCCCCAGAAATGACCCATAACTGGGAGAAAACTCAAAACCTGAAACTTCTCCCCAAGGAGCAAAGGATTCAAGTTTGGACACCTCAACTTTTAAGACCTGCACCTGAGAGATAAGCTCCCAAAACATTTCACTTGGAAAACCAATAGGACTTGTATCCTGGGACCCACAAGGCTGTAGCATTCAGAAAGCCAGCTCTTAAAGCCCCTCTCTTCCACCTCTACTCCCGACACACAGTCAGACTCACCCATCCCAGGGTCCAGATCAGAGGCTGATCTTTTCCAGACTTGAAGTGAAGGAGGATCACTTGCTTATATTAAAGCATCAGCCTGAAGGTCAGGCATCTAATTTAACATACACATTGGGAGCCTTCTGGAACACTCTCTGAGGGTGGAAATGAACAGGTGCTCTATCTTCGCCCTGTTTCATAGCACTAATATCTCCCAGAAGGAAGATTTTACATGCATCTGGTGCTTCAGTCTTTGTGACTACCACTCAGGCGCTTCCTGACTGCCTGACTCTGAAGGTTAGGGGAATTTCTGTCATGGTCCCATGGGATTGTAATCATTGGTATCACCAATCAAAGGAGCTCACATCCATCCAGCAATTTTTGTGGTTGTTGCCAAGAGACACCTCTACATTATCTGGCTCTGGCAGTCAGTGGAGTTTATGTTTGTAGGTCCCAGAGGACTGTAAGCAAGAGACAAACCGTTATTTAATATCTAGCACCCCCCAGGGTGCAGCAAGAAGCAACAGACTGAGGAGTTTGGTCTTTTCTTGAAGGAGACCTATTAATTAACCATCATGACTGTGACCTGATGATCGGGCTTCTAATTAAACACACATCTAAGAGCTGACTGTAATCTTTTCCAGAGACTTCAGGGGATAGGCACTATTTTCCCACTCTTCTTCACCTCACTCCAGAGCACCAGTATCTCCTACAAGAAAATTTTACATGCAGGTGCTGCCTTGATTTTGGTCTAGTGCCCAAGTTTTTTCAGTTACCACCCAGAAGATGCCCCTTCAGTGTGCCTAGCTGCAGTGAGTAAAGGAGCTAGCATTCCTGAGTCCCATGGGACTGTGGCAATCAAAGAAGTAGTTCTTGGCAGGCTGTTACTCACAGAGTACTGCACAGACAGCAGACTGAGGAACACACCTGTCTTTCTGTATTAGGAGGCCTCTTGGCTTATTCTGAAGTTTCTGCCTGAGAGGCAGGCTTCAGGTTTGGCACACATCTAGTGGACTACAGAGTTTTCTTTCAAGTAGTCTAGGCTGTGGACACCATCTTGGCGTGCTCTCTGTGCTTTGCTTCAGCTTGCCAGTATCTCCCAGTAAAACGCTTATCTGCTTAGCTCCAGTTTTTGGTCATTGCCACCCAAGGAACACTGCCAGATTGCCTGGAAGGCTGGGCTTATACTTGCAGTCCCACAGAACTATATATACTTGCATGCTTTTCAAAGCTGCTGCCTGAGGGTCTGGATATTGGAGCGAAAGCGGTCATTTCTATGATAAGCTCAGCCTGTCACCATCAAATGATCTGTACACACAATTCTTGCACCGAGAACATACTTAAACTTCCTGAAGAAAACCCAGCTGTATCTTAGTCGTATATTATCCTCTCCACATGATTCAGAAAGAAAGAAACTGAGTAAAAGACACACAGACATATATACATAAATTACATTCACATATACATACATGCACACACACACACATACATACATCCACACATATAGGCATAAAGGGTTTTCTTAGGTCAATATAGATAATATGCCATAAACTGAATTGTATACTTAATACAATCTTCATCATGAGACACATTAAAAAGAAACCTAAGCAAGTTAATTGCCTACAAAATAGCTGTGTTTTGAAGTATATCTGATAACATGAACCTGGCTGGAAAGAGAGCACCTTCAAATCTACCAGGCCAAAGTCTTTTCCACTGAGACAACATCAGAATCGCTAACACTGTCAAACTAAAAATAACACTCACTGCTAACTTGTTTTGGCTTCTCCACCTCTAGGACTCCAAAAGCCCATACTCTCAGAAATCTTAGCTGATAGGTCATAGTCAGAAAACTCCTCCCTTATTGGATCTCTCATCTATCCCTTTCTCTGCTTACATTCTAGAGAGATCCAGCCCAAATTTGTCTCTTTCAGAGGATTTAGCTGAAAACAGCAAAATACAGCCAATGTGTAAGCATTAAACATTTTTCTAGAATTTTCTCATAACAACAGCTTTGGTTGGAATCTATTCTGGCTCTTACGATGGAACAAGTAAAACAAGTCATTCTTATGCATATATTTTCTTCTTCTTCTTCTTTTTTTAATCTCATAAAAAGAGTCATCAGTTTTCCAGTCCAATGTCTCCAACTCTTTGCTGCCTGTTGACTGTCCACTTCTGTTAAGCCAATACCAAAATTTTCAGGTTTTGTTATATGCACCAATCTACTTTAAGATACAACATTCTCTGTTGGCAGAAGTCAAGTTGAACTGACCATGACACAAAGTCTAATATAAAGAGTGTATTTTTTTCCAACATAAAAGCCATGTGAGTAGGCTATAGCTAACAGAGTGGCATCAAGATTGTCGTAGAAAAAGGCTTATTCTATCTTGTTCCCAATGAAGCTCAGCCATGACTTTTGACTCCTTGTCCAAGATTGTTCTTTAATCCCCAAATATCATGTCTATATTCCAGATAATGAAAATGAGGATGGAAAACAAAAAGTAAGGGACCAAATACTAGTT
The DNA here is from genome assembly GCF_963455335.1 of Martes martes. NCBI lineage: Eukaryota > Metazoa > Chordata > Mammalia > Carnivora > Mustelidae > Martes > Martes martes. The sequence goes on along the minus strand of NC_137890.1, from coordinate 25,479,661 downwards.
ATTATTAGGAAAGTTTCCCAGAAACAATATTTCTATCTGTTAAATGAAATTTCACTCTGTGTGAGATGACTCAAAGGAGGACGGAAATGATTCTTAGTCCAGCTCTTCATGTGCCCATATGATTTTTAGGGTTTCTATCTCAATGTAATAAGAGGGAATAGAGGGGCGCCTGGGTGGTTCAGTGGGTTAAAGCCTCTGCCTTCGGCTCAGGTCATGATCCCAGAGTCCTGGGATCGAGCCCCACGTCGGGCTCTCTGCTCCGCAGGGAGCCTGCTTCCTCCTCTCTCTCTGCCTGCCTCTCTACCTACTTGTGATCTCTGTCTGTCAAATACATAAATAAAATCTTTAAAAAAAAATAATAAGAGGGAATAGATGCTAGGGGTTAACAAATAGCCTTTGAAGAAATGAACAGCACAATAATATGGAGATAAGACATAATAATATGGAAATAAGATAAGATTTAAGAATGATAGTGTTGTTGAGGGTGAAGTATCTAATCTTGGCTGGTCCTAAATACCGCTCAGCCATTCTCTCAGTCACGTCTAACTTGCCTTCTCACCAATAATGCTGTTTTTTAATGCCATTCACACAGAAAAATACATAAAATATATGTTGGAGCGCTTCCTTACCTACAAAATGAAGCAGTGGGATTAGATGACCTGAAATTTACTCTAATATTTATTATCCTGTGACTTTTTTTTTTATGAATAATTTATTTTTGTTATTATTCTAATATCCTCTGAGGACCTAGTAAGTAGGAATACTGTAGTTTTTTGGTTTTTGTTTTGTTTTGTTTTGTTTGTTTTTGTTTTTTATCTTTAACTATATTACACACTAGTGACCCTGCCTGGAAGGTTTAATGGGGTCAATAAATTTTTAATGAACAAATGTATGTTATAGTATGTCTGTGTCTTATCGTAGCTAGACCAAACCTCAAATAGAGTTTGGTTTACAAAATCCAGGATAGAGTAGTTATTAATGGACAGAGGGAAAACAGATAGTATAGATGATCCTGGACTTTTGAAAAAGTCCATTTTCATAAATGTGTTAACAACCAATAATTTTTGGTAAAGTACACCTAGAAAATATGAGAACAAATTAGGCCAAGGAAGAATTGGACTTTCTCTGAGGAAGAGTAAAATTAAATTTAGAACAAATACTAATGTAGCACATGGGCTTGCTAGCTTTATTTAGTTTTCCTTGAAAAATCTATTGACTTATGTTTACTGTTTTCTCTTCTCAGCCCACAATCTGAGTAACAAATCACCCTCAAATTCATAGTCATTTTTTTATACTTTTATTGAAGCATAATTGATGTTCAGTAAACTGCCCACATTTAAAATGTACAATTTAATCATCTTTAACTGTTAATTTTAATATCTATATTTATTCATATTTAAAATAAATAAGATTTCAGGACTGAAGCAGATTACTATTAATTACAACAGTAAGTACATTATTTCTTCTTTACTCCAGTTCTTTCCCCTTCTGGGATGAGAGGAGAGGCAGAATAATAGGCTTGCATGTGTGGGACCATGCCATATGGGAAGACCCTTATAATTAGGAAGCAGGAAGCTTACAAAGGACAGCTTGCACCACTGTCCTACTCACCATCTGAAAAAGGAAGAGAAACTCAGTCATTCTTGTGTAGACGACTCCCCTGGGGAAGAGAAGGAGAAAGTCCTTATATTCTCACCCTTTGAGGTGTAAAGAAATGTCTACAGTGAATAGGTAAGACAGGTTTCCATTTTATCAACTGGAGTTTTATTGTCCTTTGAAAAGTATATACAGAGGGGCGCCTGGGTGGCTTAGTAGGTTAAGTGGCCCACTCTAAATTTTGGCTCAGGTCATGATCTCAGGGTTGTGAGATCAAATCCCACATCAAGCCCCACTTGGAGCCTGCTTGAGAGTCTCCCTCTCTTCTCCCTCAGACCCTCCCCCCTTTCTTATCAATCAATCAGTCAATCGGTCAATAAAAGTATATACATAGGATCATCCCTATTCAGGCCTCTTGGCTTTTTAATCACTGTCAACTTTCAATGCTTGTTCTTTAATCAAGGTTCCAGTTTCCCTTGTTCAGAAAATCCTCAGTGCAGAAACATGAAAATATTTTCTCTGTAGTCTCCCAGTGGCATGTGCATATACCTGTGATACCATCTCAAGCAAGATAAGAAACATACACCCCCAAAAGTTTCTACATCCTTTTTTATAATTCCTCTCTCTACTGCCATTCCCTGTTCCACCTCTGATCCCAGGAAACCTTTGATCTGCTTTTGGTCTACTCTGATCTTAAAAGTATGTATTACTTTTCATAATGCAGTTATTTTCTGTCTAACAAATTTCATTAAATATGAGAGATTTAAATCAGTTACTTCAATAGGTTTTAATAAGAGTAAACAGATGATGAAACAGAAAATTGTATCCTAGAATGAATTTTAAATCTAGTAATGAATGTGATCAAAATCCAAAGTATGACCTTAAGAACATATTGCTTCCTTATTACATAAGCAAACTGTAGTTCCACTGTTATGAAAAAAAGTTCATCATCCATATGAGTTGCATATAAGTGAGAATAAAATTTGAATGATTTTTCTTTCAAAACTTATTCATATTTACTTAACTTCCAGTTTCTATTCCTTCAGATTTGTGTATTAAAATGAAATTTCACTGGCTACCTCAGAAAGTAAATGGTTAACCAAAAAAGATAAGCCAATGAATAAAAAAATAAATATTTAGATTCATGTTTATTTTGGATTACCAAAGAATACTTTGACTACGAGACACTAGACATGTGTCTTTGATCACATTTAACACTGTCCATCCATAGTTTTCAGACAATGGAAAGCACTGTTAATTTTCTTTTATCTGATTGAAAATATTTCCATATGTACACTTGTAATTTAACATAAAATATTTCAGAGTGAGTATAAGGATGGGTGTATTTTGGTGTGGCTTGCTTATAGGAAAAATACTTACAGCTCCTGCGTGGCTCAGTCATTAAGTGTCTGCCTTCAGCTCAGGTCATGATCTCAGGATCCTGAGATGGAGCCCCACATAGGGCTCCCCACTCAGCGGGAAGCCTGCTTCTCCCTCTCCCACTCCCCCTTGGTTGTGTTGCCTCTCTCTCTGTGTCTCTCTCTGACAAATAAATAAAATCTTAAAAAAAAAAAGAAAAATACTTACAATTTGAGATGTTACTTAATTACTTAATATTATTTTGCTCACCTATGGAAATGAGGAATTTGATTTGAAATTATTTTCCAAATGTGGTGGGTATTAGGGAGGGCACATATTGCATGGAGCACTGGGTGTGGTGAAAAAACAATGAATACTGTTATGCTGAAAAGAAATAAAAAATTTTTTAAAAAAGAAATTATTTATAAAAGTACTTTGTAAATTCAGTAACTGTGGTTTTGTTGATATTATTCATGTGACTAAATACCTATTACGCATCACAAGTCCCTATGAACATGTGAGCAAAGCCTGTTCAGCAAAAATATTTTAAAAAATGAGCTCTGATCTAGATAACAGACACATCTTTTTAAAAACTATGTTAAAGGCTCTAGGTACTACACATAAATTTTTCTGTCCAGTGTCCAGCCCCCCAAGAGTAGGAGGGATAAAAACAGAATAGAACTCAATCCCACTGTCATTTCCAAAAATAACGTGCTATACATGCACAATTCAGTAAACTATGTTTATCTGTTGTGGTGATGATTACACAGGCATATGCTATATCAAAACACATCTGATTTATTGCGTTAAGTATATGTAATTTATTGTGTCTGAAATATATCATTAATATTCCTTAAAAAATAAAACAACTGAAAATATTTATTTTAAAATAAGCCAGTTCCGTGTAAAACCATAATTCTCTACTGCCATTAAGCTGTATAGTGTCATTTTAAAGGGGGAGGAGCAGGAGGAAAGGGAGAGAGAACTTTTTTATTTTTTAGAGGGAAAAGAGAGTTCATGAGTTAGGGGGAGGGGCAGAGAGAGAAAGAATCTCAAGCAGATTCTCCACTGAGTGTGGAGCCTAACATAGGACTCCATTTCACAGCCCTGAAACAGTGGCCTGAGCCAAAATCAAGAGTTCATCGCTTAAGCAGCTGAGCCACCCACATGCCCCTAAAGTCATTGTTTTCAACATCAAAAAGTTAGAGATATAAAAATATAGTTAGTATCGGGGTGCCTGGGTGGCTTAGTCAGTTGAGCCTCTGACTCTTGATTTCAGCTCAGATCATGATTTCAGGGTCATGAGATGGAACCCTGTGTCCAACTCTGTGCTTAGCCAGGAGTCTGCTTGAGATTTTCTCTTCTTCACCATCTACACCTCCCCCTCAGGAGCTCACTCACTTCTCTCTCATTCTCTTTCTCTAAAATAAATAAACAAATCTTTTAAAAAATATATAATTAGAAGGGGCACCTGGATGGCTCAGCAGGTTAAAGCCTCTGCCTTTGGCTCGGGTCGTGATCCCAGGGTCCTGGGATAGAGCCCCACATTGGGCTCTCTGCTCAGCGGGGAGCCTGCTTCCTCCTCTCTCTCTCTCTGCCTGCCTCTCTGCCTACTTGTGATCTCTGTATGTCAAATAAACAAACAAATATATATATATATACATATATATATATATAGGAACTGGAATCAAATTACTGATATATTAACCTAATTTTTAATATATATATAATATATAGATAGATATAATATAAATATAAATATATAATATAAATAGAAAGGAACTGGAATATATATATCTATATATATTATATATATATTATATATATATATAAAATTAGGTTAATATATCAGTAATTTGATTCCAGTTCCTTTCTATCTTGTCATTCACATTCACATCAATTTTTTTCCAATTGTGTAATTACTATAATCTGTGTAATTTATGATGTTGATAATCTGATTTTAGAAATTTACTCTTTAGGTTATTCATTAAATATTTATTGTTTGCATTAACGTAGCTTTGAAAGCTTTTTTTCTACTTATGAAGGAAATAGTAAAAAAGTCCTACTGATAGGCATAATATGCCACATAAATTATCACACTAACAAAAAGGAAAAAAAAGTTTATACTATCAGCAGAATAGCTATGTACTGACTCCAATCTCAAGCTAACAACAAGATACATGGTTTAACAGTCTGGAAACTGGAGAGAACAGCACAAGCGTTTGGAATTATGTTAGTGAAACACAGTGAAGATAAGGTATCATATGTTATTTTGGCTTTTAACCAAATTTATAATAATTAGCATTACTAGTGTACTGAAGTATAAATATATGCCTGTAGGAAAGGGTGTGTTTGTGAGAGAGAGAGGGAGAGAGAGAGAAAGTAGGAGAGAAGGAAGGAGAGAGAAAACTTGGTGGGGGGGGAAGAGTTTGAGAGGGAGATTGATTTTATTTTCTTTCAGGAAAACTATTTTGGATCATGTAGTGTTCCTGGAGTGAAAAAAGTTTGAGAATCATTTATACCAGCAGAAACCAGGACATCCTAAAGAGAAAAGCAAATTACTTTATTTGAGGTTTTTTGTGTTTCTTTTTTTTTTTTTTTTTTTTGAGGAAAAAAAAAGTGCAAGGGTTTCAAGTGCTAGTTGGCATTAAATAAAGTATTTTAACAATTTTGGATCTATTATTTCTTGATTGAGCCCCTTTGGAAATAAAATGTCTGTTCAATTTAAATTATCTAGCAGAAATTTTTCTGTCAGAATGAAGTGGAGGTGGGAGGTTTTCTTTCTTTCACATGGCCCATTTTGAAAGCTCACACTTTGTGAATGTTGATATTATTATTCACTTGCCAAATATAGCACCTTTTATCTAAAGTGGATAATACATATTAAAATTCTTAACAGCTGTGTGAATTTTAGCAAAAGCAGCCTTAATGTGACAATCAAACAATATAGTGTACAATCTAGTCTTTTAAATTCATTTTCTTGTCAAACACTGGGTGACATATATGTCATATATGCACATTTTGTTTTAAAAAATGTTTGGAGTTTGTCATCTAATCACTGGATTTGCCATGTCTAGATTCAACGAATTTGAGGTTACACTCTCAGCTGACTTGAATTTGATTAATTTATTGTATTTCATTTTTTATTGTAATATGAATGAGAAAATCACTTCTTCAAGATCTTTCAGAAAATACTTTAAATATGTTTGCTCCATTTTTAAAAGATAGTAAATATTGTAACTTTTATATTGTTATTGCCTGAACATTTTCTCATTTTAGTACCATTTACTAAACTTTGCCCTGAAAGAAAAATACAGACAGAGGTGACTGATACATGTCAAATGAATTAGGTTTAATTTTTTTACAGAATAGTACTTCATTAACCATTGGCAGGTCTTTCTAATATTTCCATTCCTGTTTAATAATTCAAAGATGAAACCTAAAATTCTTCATTTCTAACACACTCTCAATCTCATGGTCATCGTCCATAGATCTCATATTTAATAGCAGTATTAGGGAAAGCAATTCTTCTTATGAAAGTATTTCTACAGTGATACATCCCTGTGAGAACTAAAATATGTGTCATTTAAGGAATTACAAACAATGGTCATTTGTAGAAAGCTTTTTTTTTTTTTAACCTAATAATGCAACTAAAAATAAAGTTGTTAAAAGACAACTTTCTTTTGAGTTTTGGAAGAGTTGTTCATGTTTATTTTATTAATTTTGACTACTAATGACAGAACCCACTAGACTTCCTCAACATATAGGCAAAGATAAATGGGAAGGATTTTATTCCCTTGCCTAATCAAGTTATTACTTTAGAAGAAACATAGATTTTAATTTGTAATAATTTAAATGATTCAGTAGATGGAACTTTGTTGTTCTAAATTATCTTCATTCCTCCAGTGATATATTAATATCATCTACTATTTATCTTCAGTCTATATTATTCCAAAATCTACTGGTTTGGAGATCTCCCATATAACTGATGAATGTGGTAGAAGTTTTATCTCTTGAACATACATTAAGGTGAAAGATGTTTATTTGGCATGTCCTTATTTGGAATATATTTTTCATTAATTAAGATAGATATAAATTTTCTCTACATTTTGCAAGAACTAGGGACTTCACCTTTGAAGATTCCAGTTCCCCAATATCTTACAGGTGTGAGGCTACCTTTTCTCATCTTTCTTTATTTCATTTATCATCAGGTGATCATGAATGTCTTCTTTAATTTGCTTTATACTGAGCCATTTTTAAAGATTAACTGCCTAGGGGTGCCTGGGTGGCTCAGTTCATTAAACTACTGTATTTGGCTCAGGTCATGATCCCAGCGTCCTGGGCTCAAGCCCTGCATCTGGCTCCCTGCTCCATGGGGAACCTGCTTCTCCCTCTTCCTCTGCCTGCCACTCCCCCTGCTTGTGCTCCCTCTCTCTCTCTCTGTCAATATATAAATAAGATCTTATGTAAAAAAATAAAGATTAACTCCCTAGAGTTTTCCATTTATACTGCATAAAATTTCAGCTTGGAGAGTGAGTCATGATTGCTTACATATTACCACTGATGACTCAAATTTTCATCTATTTTTAAAGGCTGGTGTATGTATACACAGTATGATAAATACTATGTTCCTTTATTTAACTTGGTGCTAGTCACCCAGTTGAAGAGAACTTAACTCAGCCTAGTTCTCTTGAGTGTTATCTGATGTAAATAAAGTGTCATAAGTCTGGTGCTCCAAGAATGTAAACAACCAGGTTCTAAAAGATTTATTCTACACAAAGATGATAAAAGGAATGACAGTGTTTTCCTAAGTATATTAAATTTGTTTTCTAAGGAATTTTGTTTTTATAAACAGATAGAATGTGGGTGTAATTATAGGAAATATCCATAGCTTTAAAACATAAAAAACTGCTGTTGAAAATAAGTGTCTTATTGCAACAATAAAATTTTTGTAATTAAATATATTACTTAAGTGGATTAGGGCTATTTCCTCAATCTCTACTTTACATTTTTATATGTTATAACTAAAATATTTTTAGTCTTAGGAGAATAAATCAAAGACAAAGAATAGGGTTTGCTGAAGGAAAATTTGTCTAGAAAGAAAAATATGGCTAAATCTTGTCGGTATTAAAATACAAAATAAATTTGATAAAAATACTCATAAAAATGAACCATCTAGTTCAATTAATTTTGTTGTAGTCTGTAAACATACTGTTATAATTGTTAAAATAAGATATAAATATTTAATGGCATACCAGTTTATAACTGAAAAGAAGAAAAAGTCATTAAAACACAGTAATATGATCTAGCCTTAGACAAGGGCCATAATTACCTATCCTGCCTTCAGTGTCCATACTCTGTTTTCAGATATTTGTATAGCTTTGTATTATTTTCCATGGGACAGATCTGAACGCAATTGAGACCTGAACAATGCATGGATTAGGGACATTGACTTCCTGAAAACTCAATTACTAATAGACTAGTGTTAACTGGGAGACTTACTGGTAACACAAACTGTCAATTAACATGTATTTTATATGCTATATGTATTATATGATATATTGTTACAATAAAGTAAAGTAGAGAAAAGAAAACATTACTGAGAAAGTTATAAGGATGGCTGGATGGCTCAGCCAAGTAAGCATCTACCTTCACCTCAGGTCATGATCTCAAGGTCCTGGGATAGAGCCCCGTGTTGGGTTCCCTGCCCAGTGGGGAGTTTGCTTCTTCCTCTGCCTCTGCCCCTCCCCCACTCATGCGTGCACTCTCTCTCTCTTAACTAAATAAACTAAAATGTTCAAAAAAGAGAAAAAAGAAATTATAAGGAAGCAAAAATACATTTACAGTACTGTAGTTATTTTTAAAAATCTGCATATAAATGGACCTGCAGAATTCAAACCCATGTTGTTCAAGGGTCAACTGTAATTTTATCCACTTGAATACAAGTATATAAGTTATACTTATTAGCATCTCACTAATATCCACAAACAAATGATGCATTATTAAAGACTATGTATATGTAAAGAGGATGAGGAACTAATTATAAAGATGATGTCATATGCTCAAAATTCAATTATGCATTAAATTTGAGTTAAATTTTTATGTTAGGTGACCCTTTGGTCTTATTTTAGGCATTTTACTCCCATGTTTACTGAACATTTTTTCAGTTGCATTGACTAGACATTTTATATATTCAAACGTAAGGATTAATCTTAATATGCACATATAACTCCACACCTAGGATTTAAAATAAATCAGTGTTTGCCTGTTATAGTAGAACTAGTAGAAATGCTGCGGTGTTCTTATCCTTTGGTGTTACTTTCCCTTCACAGAGAATGATATCTCCCATACTTGAAACAGTTCATTGCTTTTCTCGAAGTTCAGAACCCAAGTATGTATACAGAATCCATCAACATTTCATTTGCACTTAAAATTGTCCTGCCCTCAGATAGCCTCTTAACTGTTTCCTCACTTCTTTTAGGTCTTTACCCAAATCAAAGCTCAGCTTTTCAGGAAGGATTTCCAGGCCTTTCTAAAATTTCATTCCTGTTTCTATTTCAATAATTTATGTTCCTTTTTACTGGTATATTTTTTAACATCTCATGAAATTTACTTCATATATTGTGTATTGTGTATCTTCTCCACCAAAATGTAATCACTACCAAAGAAATAGTTGTTTTATTTTAGGTATTCTTTTTCTGCAATGTCCAATACAGAGTATCTACTCAGTGGGTATTTGCCCAGTGGATGAGCTGTTGAAATAATAAATAAATATATGAATGAAACTGAATATCATTCAAGTGCACATGAGATAAACCTCTTACATACTATCTTAAAAAGCTTAACTAACTTTCTATCTAATTGAACCATAAGGATATGCAACATTATAAATAACTCCAGCCACTTATTTTATAAGAATTAAAATTATTTTTTTCTGAAATATTCTGAAGTCTTTTCTGAAATAGAAAATATATTTTCAGAAATTTAATTCTATTATATTAAAATGAAATTAATTGATTACATAAATAAGTTTTCCTATTTTCACTAATTTTGTTTTTATAAAATAATCACAACTTAGAACAGATAGACTAGATTTTTCTTTGCTTTACTTTGCCTGCAACTGGAAATCAACTTTAGATGATTGCACATACCTTAAGAACCTGGCAACTTATTGCCAAGAAAACATTTTCAGTCTCAGAATAGTTAACACACACATATGCTTGCATGTATACATGCACACACAAACACCAGGCAAGTATTATGTATTTCTTATCATATCATGAATGGTATTCTACTACTATTACAAAAGTATTAAAGAATTCATCATATTTGCGTTTGGCTCTCTGTATCACCATGTATGGATGGTTGTCATTGTAAAGCAAGATTATTTATTTTTGGATAGAATAAATTCTGTTTAGCCTGCCAAGTGAAGCAGAAGCTTTCAGAGAAGGAACTAATAAAAGTTCTTCCAAAGTAGAAGTCTAGTAAAGTAGAAACTGTATGCAGTGCTTAGGAATTAGAAAAATAGAGTACTGAAATCAGTTAATCTTTCTTTAACTTTAAAGATTTTTTTTCCTTCCAGACATCTCTACTTATTTATTTAGTTATTTGAATATAGTTGACACAAAGTGTTACATTAGTTTCAACTGTACAGCATAGTTATTCAGTTACTCTATACCTTATGCTGTCTTACCACAAATATAGCTACCATCTGTCACCATACAATGCTGTTATATTATTGACTATATTCTCTCTGCTGTGACTTTTACTCCTGTGACTTATTCATTTCATTTAAGTTAATAATCTTGATAAGAATTATCTGACAGTACATTTTTGCTAAGTTATGTAATTTATTTTTATGTGAAATGAATAATTATATATTTACATATATATTATTTATAATTAATTAATTACAACATATTTTCATTTCCTAGGGCTGCTGTCAGAAATCACCATGAACATGGTGGTTCACACAGCAGAAATTTATTCTTTCACAGCTCAGGAGGCCAGAAGTAGGAAATGAAAGTGTCTGCAGGGCCACACTCCTCTAGAAGCTCTTGGGAAGAGTGTTTGTGTTTCTTCTCTGGTCGATTCAGGCATTCCTTGGCTTGTGGCTACATCATTGCAATCTCAGCCTCCTTCCTCACATGACCTTATCTTTTTCAGTATGTCTGATCTCCCTCTGCCCCTCTCATAAAGATTTTTGTAACGGCATTTAGGCCCACTTGGGAAAGCCCACAATAGATAAGGAGGGCATTCAAGTATAGGCAAGGCCTGACAAGACATAGTCTGACCAAGATAAGGAGGATGTCCATGCAGAAGCAAGGCCTGGTATTCAGTTTCAGAACCTAAATTGTTGAAGTGAATGTTGGGTGAAGTAGTTTACCATGGGCTCTGTGCTTTATAGCACATTTTTCCTGAGTATGCCAGAATAACAGTCTTATCCATCTCCCATTAATGAATAATTTTTGTAGCTGCTCATATAGGACTAAATAAGTCAATCTGGTCACAGTCTGACTACCTTCTGACTACCTTCTAACTTCCTCTGGTGGGGAGGGTGCTTGCTTACTTGCTACTCTCTACCAAGTTTGCTGGTTGGTCAATAAAGGCTGTTCCCTCAGCCCTTGTTTTCTCTGTTAAGTAACCCACTAAATGTGCATTTGTTATCTCTCCCTCTGTGTAAGTCTGTGAGGGACAGGGGGAGGGTTGCAAGTGGGCCTTAGAAAACTATAGCAAATATGGTAATACTCTGGCTACTGACTTGCTATGTCTGAAGTCTTTCATCTTATGTCTAGAAGTCTTATGTCTTCCCTCAGCATCCATGAAACTGTGGCAGATTAATTTTGTTAGCTTGCAAGTGGAATAAATTATCAGGCCCTTCACATTTGATGGAGAGTTTTCATACATGGATTATTTCGTGGTGTCTGGAATGGTATGACAGAGCAAGTAGAACATCTGTGAGGGCAGAAATTATAGCAAGGAGTATTTATGTTACTTGTATTCCTGGGAGTCCAAATGGCAGAGTGACAGATTATCCAGGGGGTACTAACAGTGGCCCCTTTGTGTCAGGTCCCCAGTGAAGTCAAAGGGAGAGAGAGTGGCAGAAGTAATAATGGACTGATTAAATATAGGGACATTTAGGGGCACCTGGGTGGCTCAGTTGCTTAAGCGACTGCCTTCGGCTCAGGTCATGATCCTTGAGTCCTGGGATCGAGTCCCGCATTGGACTTCCTGCTTGGCAGGGAGTCTGTTTCTCCCTCTGACCCTCCCCCTTCTCAAGCTCTCTCTCTCTCATTCTCTCTCTCTCAAATAAATAAATAAAATCTTAAAAAAATATATAGGGACATTTATCAAATAATTTAACTGAGTATAGATTCAGGTTGGTTATTGTTGTAGCAGAGTATTAAAATTATGAAAAGGGTGAAAACAAGAATGAGTAGCATTAGATTGGCATGGGAAGCATCATTGTTAACTCATGGTTTATAAATGCATATAGATAATTATAGAAATAAATACATATGCAAGCATGTGTTGATATATGTGTAAATGTCTGTGTGTATCCATGCACTCTCTGTCACTGTGGAAGAGAGAGACTTGGATCAATGATTCTCAAATTAATAACCATAAACACAACCAGTACCATGACTGTGGGAAGAGATCTGATCATCTAGGGTCTGATTATCTAGGGATAGATAGGAACAATACAAGAGGAACCTGTAACTCTCTGTAGTGTCAAAAATAAAGAATTAATCAACTAATGAAGGGACTTACCAGAAACCTGAAGAAGTTCCCAATGGCCAGATCTATTCAATTTGAGCCTCAAAAATTAAAAAAAAAAATGTTTATATAAATTAGAATTCATTGAACAAATAAGATATCATGAATCCATACTGATATAAATGAATAATGAGTACACTGAAATTAGATAAGAGGATATGGAGGGGCACCTGGGTGGCTTACTTGATCCAACTCTTGATTTTGGCTCAGGTCATGATCTCAGGGTCCTGAGTTGGAGTCCCACATCCAGCTCCCCACTCAGCAGGGAGTCTGCGTCCTCCTCTTCCCTCTCCTGGTGCCCTTCCCACCACTCACATGAACTCTCTCTCTCTCAAATAAATGAATAAATAGATCTTTTAAAAAAAGAAAAGATGAGATTGATATAATATTAAGTGACCTGTTACAAACTAGCTAATTAAAAACAGAGAGAAAAAATAACTATATTGGGGAAGTCTGGCAGACATCGTCTTAATCATCAATCAAAATGAATATTATCGGGGCGCCAGGGTGGCTCAGTGGGTTAGGGCCTCTGCCTTCAGCTCAGGTTGTGATCCCAGGGTCCTGGGATCGAGCCCCACGTCGGACTCTGCTCACCAGGGAACCTGCTACCTCCTCTCTCTCTGCTGCCTCTCTGCCTATTTGTGATCTCTGTCTGTCAAATAAATAAATAAAAATCTTTTTTAAAAAAAGAATATTATCAATAACGGTACAAATCAAAATTGTGGGTTCTGTAGTAGTCCACCATCTAATGAACATAGCACCATGTCTGCAATATTCCAAAAATACATAACTTATATTGTGCATTTTTTGAATATTATCATCTGATAAACCCAATTTGAAGATCATACTACTAAATAATTGGCCTATAAAATTCAAATGTAACAAGACTATGGAACTTAAAGAAAGTCAAACTGTTTCAGACTAAAGACTAAAGATTGACATTATATTGCATGTTTATTAATTTATGTATTTATCTGTTCAGTGTATCTCCCATTATAAAGTAAGCTTGATGAGGGTAGGAGCATATATTCTCAATAAATATTTGAAAATATAAAATAAAATTAAATAATCAAATAACATAAAATAAAGAAGAGAAAAAATAAACCAAAGACCTAACAACACAATGCAGCAATGATTCTAGACTAGATCATTTTTCTATTAAGCACATCTTTAGGATGATTGGTGAAAATTGAAGAGTATCTGTGGATGAAAAAGTAATAGTATATAAGTATTAATTTTCTTAATGCTGTTATCTTTTTCATGGTTTGTAGGTAAGTATTTGTTAGAAGGAAATTCAGGTAGCTTCAGTTTGCAGAGATTGTGTTGCTTCATTAGCTAAAGGTGAAGACATAAATATATTCCTTCAAATAATTAGTTAAAATATTGTATTTTTGAAAATGTACCCACCCCATAAAGAAGCATTTAAAAAATTTTAATATGGAAAAGAAAGAACTTGAAAATTTCAAGTTTATATTTATAAATGTTTATTATTAAATATTGCATTATGCAATACAATATTTTTAGAGAAGTAAAATTCTCTCTGGGACATGACTGTGTGTTCTCACCAGGAGTCATTCTTGGAGTCTAAATTTGGCTTTTCAATCCTACTACATTGTCCTGAGTCACAAGTGAGCCTATGATTGTTTTCTTCATTATTATTCCTTCCTACATATTTCTCTTTATCAGCTTCTTTTTCCTAGATATTTTCAAGCATATCAACTGATGAGTATCTAACCAGACTGTATCAATATTATAAGTTAAAAGTGAATTATCTGCATCATGTGAAATTATTTAAGATCCTTAGCCCTTATTTTCTCCCTTTAATTATATTTACTATGAACCACACAAAAGGTAAAAATGAATTATAATTATTTTATTTTCTTGTCATTTTGCTCAATTGATTCATATTTTTTCTAAAAAAATATATTTGTATGAAAATTCTTCCAAAGAAATATATTGCAGTTGAGAAACATTGTGAATAGAACTTTTATTTTACCAATCTATATTTAACAATGAAAAGAGTGACAATTGATTCTATAGATGATATTTGGAAATGCTTGGTACCTAACCAATCAAACTTTACTGAAACCAAAGAGAAATATATTCATTTGGCAGTGTTACATGACTGTAAGTGAATATAGAATATTGGAGCTTCTCTAAAGAATGGGCATTATGCAAATATGAAGTTCAACAAAATGAATAGTGCTTATAGAAATCTTTATTCTACCTAGTTTTATAAGTTTCTTCTTAGCTAAAATGTTAAGGCTTTAAGAATGACATTTTCCTAATTTTTTTCTTTAATTCCCATCATCTATTTCACCCATCCCCCAACCCACCTCCCTTCTGGTAACCATCAGTTTGTTCTGTATAGTTCAGAATCTATTTCTTGATTTGCATTTCTCTCTCTTTTCTTCCTTTGTTTTGTTTCTTAAATTCTACATTTGAGTGAAATCATATGGTATTTGTCTTTCTCTGACTAGCTTATTTTGCTTAGCATTATACTCTTTAGATCCATCTATGTTGCTTAAATATTAAGATTTCATTCTTTTTATGGCTGAATAATATTCTATTGCATATATATATATATATTCAAATAGATAGATAGATCTCCCTATCTTTCTGTCTGTCTATATCTATCTATTCATCTATTTGATATATATCACCTTTTCTTTATATCACGTCTTCTTTGCCCATTCTTCTATCAGTTGACACTTGGGTGGCTTCCATAATTTGGCTATTGTAAATAACACTGCAGTAAAAGGGCATGCATGTATCCCTATGAATTAGTTTCTTTTGGGGGGGGGTGAATACCCAATAGTGCAATTATTGGATCATTAATTTTACTTCTATTTTAATTTTTTGAGGAACCTCTATGCTGTCTTCCACAATGGCTGCACCAGTTTGCATCCCCTCCAACAGTGCAAGAGGGTTCTTTTTTCTCCATATCCATGCTGAAGTTTACTACTTGTGTTTTTGATTCTAGGTATTCTGACAGGTGGAAGGTGATATCTCATTGTTTTTCTGATTAGCATTTCTCTGATGTTGAGCATCTTTTCATGTGTCTGTTGGTCATCTGTATGTCTTCTTTTAAAAATGTCTGTTCAGGTCTTCTGCCCATTTTTTAATTGGATTATTTGTTTGTTAAGTGTTGACATTTATAAGTTCTTCATGTATTTTAGATACCAACCCTTTACCAGATATGTCATTTGCAAATATCTTCTCCCATTTAGTAAGGTCTCTTTTAGTTTTGTTAAATGTTTCCTTTGCTGTGCAGAAGCTTTTTTATTTTGAGGTCTTTTCAGTAGTTTCTTTTTGCTTTTATTTCTGTGCCTCAAGAAACATATCTAGAAAAATGTTGCTATTGCCTATATCAGAGAAATTACTGCCTGTGCTCTCTTCTGGGATTTTTATGATTTCAGGTCTCACATTTAGGTCTTTAATACACTTTGAATTCATTTTGTGTATAATATAAGAAAGTGATCCAGTTTCATTCTTTTGCATATAGCTGTCCAATTTTCCCAAAACCATTTGCTGAAAAAGCTGTCTTTTCCATTGCATATTCTTGCTTCTATTGTCAAAGATTAATTGACCATGTAATCATGGGGTTGTTTGGGGGGTTTTCTCTTCTGTTTCATTGATCTGTGTGTCTATTTATTGTGCTATTTTTATAGGGATTTCACTAAATCTATAGATTTCTTTGGGTAGTATGGACATTTTAATGATATTTGTTCTTCCAATCCTTGAGCATGGAATATCATCCCATTTGTTTGTGTTGTCTTCAATTTCTTTCATCAGTATTTAATAGTTTACAGAGTATAGATCTTTTGCCACTTTGGTCAAGTTTATTCTTGGTTATTTTATCATTTTGGGTGCAGTTGTAAATAGGATTTATTTCTTAATTTCGCTTTCAGTTGCTTCACTATTAATGTATAGAAATGCAATGGTTTTCTGTACATCAATTTTATATCCTGTGACATTACTGAATTCATTTCTCAGTTCTAGCAGTTTTTTGATGGAGTCTTTCAGATTTTCAAGCCATCTGCAAGTAGTGGAAGTTTTACTTCTTCTTTACCAATTTGGATGCTTTTTATTCATTTTTCTTGTCTGATTGGCTTGGCTGGGACTTCCAATACTATGTTGAATAAAAATTGTGAGAATGGACATCCTTGTCTTGTTCTTCATCTTAGAGGAAAAATTCTCGGTTTTTCACCATTAAATATGATGTTAGTTGTGGATTTTTCATATAAGGCCTTTATTATAGTGAGGTACGTTCCCCCTAAACCTACTTCACTGAGGCCAAAATCTTAATAGATCAAATTAATCCTAATGTTACACAAAATGAGATACAGAATGGAAAAAAGTAAGTTGGAAAGAAGCCATCTTTTTGAAAGATGACTAAATCTTGATAATTTTTTATAAACTGTAAGGCCATGGTCATCTTACTGACTTCTCACATCAGTTCACTCTACATGTTCATTTCATTTTGGGGAAGAAGGAATACTTTCCTAGTAATGGGCATGGGAAGGGAGCCCATAAGTAAATGCTTAAAAGAAGAAGTTATATCAAATGTCCCTAGACAGTAAACTCTGGGACTTAGAAGAATTCTTTATAACTTATAATATATTCCACTTTCTTTGATAGACATCTAGAGACAATACATTTATTTTGTTTTAATCGATGGTAACTTCCATTAAATTTACTATTTTGGGGGCGCCTGGGTGGCTCAGTGTGTTAAGGCCTCTGCCTTCAGCTCGGGTCATGATCCCAGGGTCCTGGGATCAAGTCCCGCATCAGGCTCTCTGCTCAGCGGGGAGCCTGCTTCCTCCTCTCTCTCTGCCTGCTTCTCTGCCTATTTGTGATCTCTGTCTGTCAAATAAATAAATAAAATCTTTAAAAAAAAATTTACTATTTTGGAACTGGATATTTTTCCTAATAA
Organism: Martes martes; assembly: GCF_963455335.1. Taxonomy (NCBI): domain Eukaryota; kingdom Metazoa; phylum Chordata; class Mammalia; order Carnivora; family Mustelidae; genus Martes; species Martes martes. The sequence continues at coordinate 25,461,993 of NC_137890.1, read as the reverse complement.
GGAAATAAAATAATGATGTAATAGGTCAAATAGTAGCTATACTTGTAGTGAATGAGATATAATATATAAACTTGCCAAATCACTAAGTTGTACACCTGAAAGTAATATAACATTGCGTGTCAACTATACTCAAACAAAAAAAAAAAAGAAAAATATCAGAGCCTATCAGTTATTTTAAGCACATTATCAGTCTTCCACTAAGTTGAGGGAAAAAATGTTCACTTTGTGTTTTGCATGGCACTGTGTGTGTATGTCTGCGTGACTGTGAATATATTATGTATTAGAGACTCTCCATTATTTTTTTTTTTCCTTCAGGGATATGTCCTATTTTATAAAAATCCTTTTCAAAATGAGGTTCTTTAAAAGAATGTGGCATTGTACTCTGTGTAATCAGTGCAGGACACTGCTAGTACCATAAACTTCCTTATTCTATTTCTACCTGTATTAATGCAACAGCAACATGAATTAGTTTTTATAATAGCCATATTACAATTGGAAATTGCTCTTCACTTGTTTTGTTTATAGTTAAGGTTGTCTTTTTATATGCTGCTACGAAAACATGTTTATTATACTTGTGAAGTTATTTAAGATGTATTAAACTCTACTATTAATGTTATCCTGGGCTTTTTGGACATTACCTAGTATCTTTTTAAATCCTGAATTCATTATCAAGGACATTTACAATAAAAATATCATTATGCACTCTATTTTGTTACAATTATTATGCACTCTATTCTGTTTCCAAAATACATTATTCTAGTTTTACTTCTAAAGAAATATTTTTTTGGAACACTTGTAACTGTAATATAAATTAAATAACATCTTCAAAATTTTGGAAAGTAACTTTGAAAAATTAATAGGAGATTCTTTTACTTGTTCTTGAAATCCAAAGTCATGGGAAGAATGTTCAGTTTACATTGTGGTAATCTCAATATGCCAAAGAAACTTTACTCCGAAATGCAACAAGAAACACTATGTCAGAAAGCATATCTGAATATGCTTTCAAAAAGCCTTTTTATAGTCCCAAAGGTAGACTTCTGATTAAATATATTTTTATTCTTAGTGTAATAGTTACAAGAATTTAAGATAGCAGTGAAAAAACATTCTCTTGTGCAATTTGTTCATTTGTGTTTATGTAGCTTTCCAGAAAGTCTTCAAGTTGCACTAGGTAATATTGTTGAGCATTTCACTGAAAATTGAAAAAAGCAAACTTCACAAATTTATGTCTCAGATTTGGCCTATGCTAATTTAAATTTATTATTTCTACCTTCTTTTTCCCTAGATGAAATCTTCATGGATTTCATGAAATAATCTCTGAATTATTTTCATATATCAGAATTTTCAGAACCTGGCAGCAAAAATTCTTTTTTATACATAATGTTGTGATATTATACAAGATATAAGGCTCTTAATCTCACAAAACAAACAGGGTTGCTGGGTGGGGCGATCAGGGAGAGGGTAGTTGGGTTATGAACATTGAGGAGGGTATGTGCTAAGGTGAGTGCTGTGAAATGTGCAGGTCTGATGAGTCACAGACCTGTACCCCTGGGGCAAAAAATACATTGTATCTTAATAAAAATAATTTTTAAAAATATGTGGCTGATGAGTCAACAAATAAATGAACGAATCTTTGAGCCTTTGTTTCTTATGGGAGAATAAATATATCATTTCTCTACAATGTACAAGTGTAGAGTTCTTGAGATGGGGATAAATGGAACTTGGGTGGCATTCAAAAAATGGTTGTCGAATAACCAAAAAAAAAAAAAAAATCTATATATAGGATTCCAACACATATATTCAGTACTCACTTTATCCTGTGTTTCAGATCTGAGACCTCCAATTCCTTGATCCTTATAATCTGCCACAATGTCCCTTGTTTAGTCTTCCTTAACTATTAATCACAGATTCCATCCTTCATTTCTTCAACCTTTCCAAGACTGCTGTCTTTTAGTCCTGTCACCCTTCTCCCAAAGCACATTTCTGGTTATAAATGAAATTACTTGGAGAAATTTTTATTCTTTCTTGACCTAATAAAGTGGAAATTATGTTTTTTTATAAAACTAGAAAGGACCACAAACATTTCACTAGGGTTGAAGAGTCTAAAGTACTCCTAATGTTCCTGTGTGTGTGTCTGTGTGTGTTGAGGGTGGGATATTGTACAAATCAAATCAACTTTTAGATAAAAATTTAGACTTATCACATTACAATGTTTAAAGCTTTTCATTTATATTTTTAAAAATATATTGAGACCTTTATTTACTTATAGTTTACTTATATAAAGTTTAGAAAGAAAATAGGAACTATGTGTATCCTATTAGTGACAACTCATATAACTAAGGACTATAGTGGGAGGAAAGAATGTGGGTGAGGATAAAACAGTTTTCTTCATATTTTTCTCTATAAAATCTATATAATCTCCTCTACTCTAAATTTAACATTTGATTACATGTTTTCTGTGTAATTACTAAAAAAATAAAACATGAAGAGGGTTTTTTTTTCCCCATGTGAGGATATTTGAGATATTGTGATAACTGTTGTGATCAACATTATATAAAGAGAAAATGTCATCTCTGAAATTAGAGAATAGATCTTGTTTTTAGGGAAACATTAGGTAAATCTATTTCAGACTTACATAACACTTTAAGATATGACATAATTAAATGCCTACATCACTAGTAATAATACCACAATAATAACAATTTAATGAAGAATAGGTGAGTTTAGTATAAAATCTCTATAAAGAAAAGACTGAGCATCACAGTAAGTGATAAAAACCTATAGTGATTGGCCTGTGTGTAAGTGTATTCCCTATAAATGAAATAAATAGAAAGATGCTTATACAATCTACAATTAGAATGCCATACATAATAAGGATGGGTGTTTAGAGAGGATTGCTCTTATTGTTGATATCCCCCCCCAGCCATTTTCTGATATCGCTTTCCACACTAACTGCAAATATCAAACAACCAAAATCATTAGCCAATAAAGTGTTGTCTTCAAAATGCCAAGAGAGAATTCCCTGTTGAACTTTAGAGTACTCTAATTCAGTAAGTTCAAAAGTTAATGGATTCATTCTTGTTTAACAAAGGCATGTACAGAAACATACCACTTTTATATACTCTAATGTCTCAAAATCCACAGTGTAATTTTTTCAATTGCTGCTAATTAAGACTGATAACTCAGAAATCAGGAAGCTATATGTTGTCATTTAGAAATGAATAAAATCTTGACAGTTGCAGTGATGTGGATAGAGCTAGATTGTATTATCCTAAGCAAAATAAGTCAGTCAGAGATAGACAAATACCAAATGATTTCCTCATATGTGGAATTTAAAAAACAAAATGGATAAACATAGGGGAAATGAAAAAAAAGAGAGGGAAGAAAACTTTAAGAAACTCTTGACTATAGAGGAGACTCTGAGGGTTGCTGGAAGGGTGGTGGGCAGGGAATGAGCTAAAGGGATGATGGGTCCTAAGGAGGACATTTGTCGTGAGCACTGGGTATTAATATGTAAGTGATGAATCACTAGATTCTACTCCTAAAATCAATATTAAACTCCATGTTAATTAACTAGAATTAAAATAAAACTTAAAAAATAGAAATGAATAAAACTTTCATGTAGACTTCTGTAATAATATCTAAGTTAATGGTCTTATTTAAATTTCATTGACATTTATGACAAACTTGAACTTTTTAGCGAGGGTGACAGAACTGCGCTAATTCCATGCATTTTTAAGGTGTTTTGGCTGTTCGTGAAAATGCATGTCCTTAAGAAGATAATTTTACTATGCCTGAGATATTTTTTAGTCGATTTAATTCTTCCCTTTTTGCAATTAACTAAATTCAGTTTGCTCATTCATTCATTCATTCATTTATTGAGTATAGTTGAAACACAGTGTTACATTAGTTTCAGGTATATAACAGTGATTGAACCGCTCTATGTTATGCTATTCTCTCCATAGCTTTAAAAAATAATTTATATATTTTATGTTACTTTAAAAAGTATGTGCATTATGGAATTAAACCCTAAAAAAGTGATACAGAAGAAATTTAGTAACACTTGGTAAAAGGTTGAAACAAAGAAAAATGATTCATTAACCTGAAAAATTATACACATTCATACATTTTTACCATATGTCTTCTTTTGAGTACGCAAAAAATTTACTGTAATTTTTACCTTTAATAATACACATGTGATTTTTCTTATCATAAACTGTTGAAAATAATTCCCACACTGCCTTTCCCACTAATGAGCATACCTCTCTTCTCTCTTAATAACTAAACTAATGAAAGCCAATTAACTTAATGGAAATCACAGCAAAATATTGTCAGGGTAGTAAATCTTCCTCAAAAGTATATTGTAATATTGGGATCTAAAATAAAACTATACATCCCTTATAATATAACCTTCTATATTTTCCCCTTAACAGTACAGGTAATTGAGCTGACTATTCACATAGCAAATGAAAGAGTAAGCTATTCCTACTACTAAAATCACTATGATTTATGACTAATGGCCAGCCTGATTGATATTCATTCACCTTACTTTTTCCAGATAAATGCTAATGGTACTAATTGTTATTATTTTTGGAAATGTCTACAATAAAAATTCATTAGTAATACTTTTATACTTTTAAATATGAAATTATATTTATGAAAAATATCTCATCAAAAATATAAAATGATCAGTGATAAAAATGGTAGTTCTTGGTGTTTAGTAAACTAATCCAGACCTTGAGATTCTTTACAGAAACACCATATAGCAAAAATTTGGTCAAATAAAAAAGAAAAATAACTTTATATTCAGGTATATATCTAGAGATCTTCTTAATTTAGATGCAAAGATACTCAAGAACTCGTTCACAGAGTCTGCCTCATGTAGAGAAAATATTTAGGATATTTTAAATAGCAATTACCTGTAAGAAGAATATATAGTAAATCACAATTTTCATTTTCCCATAAGTATATTGAAGATTATTTTTATTTACCTCATATATCATAGAATATAATGTAGCAGACATTCAGTTAATATCATGAAGTGGACTGTGTTAATGAATGAAGACAGGTTTTTTTGGAGAGAGATATATATATATGTGTATATATATATATATATATATTTATATTTATAAGTTATTTCCATAGTTTTGACCCAAGTAAAATATTTGAGAAGACTTTATAAATATCTTTTCAATCATTTTTACCAAAGATCCAAACTGTGAAGAAAAAGAGTAGAACTAATTGGTGTTTGAGATGCAGTGATGTGATTATTTTGCAATTGTCAGTGAGGTGTTTGCAAATTAGTTTGGTAAAATTATAAAACTATACAAAGGTATGTTTAAAATTATGTAAGGATGTGTGATGTATTAGAATATACTCTAAGATTAATCAATTTATGCATGTTATTGAGAAGACACCCAAGGAATTTGAAGAGAGAATGATAATGTGGAATTGTTATTCAGTAATGTGGAATTGTTATTCAGATATTGCAATAATCACCTCACTTTAATTCCACTTCCCGAATGACTCATTTCCAACAATTAAAGACATGATGACAGGAGAGAGATCAATTTCACAACAATATGTCTTCAATAACACAGTACTTTTTTTACAATGAGAAAAAGATCATCCAGGGAAATGATAACTGTGCTTCAGACAGTTTGGGCAATACCAACAAGAGATTAGTGATTGTTAGAAAGTAAAAAATTCCCCCAAAACAAATTGTCCCCCAGTGAAACATTGAGTTACTTGTTACATTTGGTTTTGACTGGGAGAAGCTGGCCTTGACATCTGCTATTTTACTGAGCTTATTATTACTCCAGATGGCAACTTCAAACTGTTCTACAGTGTTTCACTTCTGGAGAATAACAATTTTTTGCTTTCAGAACATAAGACCCTTATCTTCATGCCACTGTTTCCATTATTGTTTGTTAAAATATTTCATCAGTAAGATTTAAGGATACAAATACAACAGAAGTATTGATAAAGTTTTTGCTAAATCGGGGCACCTGGGTGGCTCAGTGGCTTAAGCCTCTGCTTTCGGCTCAGGTCATGATCTCAGGGTCCTGGGATCGAGCCTCGCATCGGGCTCTCTGCTCAGCAGGAAGCCTGCCTGCCCCCCTCTCTCTGCCTGCCTCTCTGCCTACTTGTGGGCTGTCAAATAAATAAATAAAATATATATTAAAAAAAAAGTTTTTGCTAAATCACATAAGTAATCTCAGGAAGCAGGTATTGTTTCGTTAACAAGTGTAATAAAGGGACGCCTGGGTGGCTCAGTGGGTTCAAGCCTCTGTCTTCAGCTCAGGTCATGATCCCGGGTCCTGGGATCGAGCCCCACATCGGGTTCTCTGCTCAGCAGGGAGCCTGCTTCCCTTCCTCTCTCTCTACCTTCTTCTCTCTCTGCCTTCCTCTCTGCCTACTTGTGATCTGTCTGTCAAATTAATTAATTAATTAATAAAAAAAAAACAAGTGTAATAAAATCACCTTTTAACCTCTTCTTAGGTAAATAACTCCACAATTTCCTATCAAACAAAAGAAAATAAAGCATAGTAGCTAGGAGAAATCTAAAGTACAAACCATAAGTATAAAGAGTAATCCATAAATTCAGCAGATGTCAAATACAGCATCAAGAAGATGGCTCACCAAGGTAAAAGTGGGTCCATACTAATATCTCAGATTTAATCAGTTGATCACAATTTTCTAGGTAGTTTAACTAATTACTCCTTCTAATGAAATTATGGGGTGCAGCTCCTGTGTAGGGGCTTTGTTTGAAAGGAGGGTAATCATGGAATGGAAACTAAATGAAAGATATGACAAATAAGGCACATGTACCTGAAGTGGCCTGTTGGTGAGTCAGGGTAAAGAGAAAAAGACTGCAGTATCAGTTGGTTGGGAATAAGTAAATTTAAGCTGCGTAAAATTAAAAAAACAAACAAACAAACCTGACATTTGCACTCAAACTGCACTCTAAGAGTAATTGTTGCTAAGCTTGATCATGGACTTGATATCTTTCTCATGAATCTCCTTAAAGTGCTTGTTTCAAATGAACTACTCTCATTCACAGATAAGTAATAGAAAAAGAAATATAAAAGCCCAGCAAATAAAAATGGTGAAAGAAATGCAACTGGTATTTGAAGAACTGGAATGTTAGAGACAGAAAACCAGAGCAAGAGAATTGGGAGGAGGAGTGAAGACAAAGAGTGACCCAGAAATGTATATAAAAGTCCACTGAGTCTATTGTTAAATAAAAACGTGTGCACCTGCATAGGGAAGCTCCACAAGGCTACAAAAATTAGTAGGGAGATGTGTGGTGATTATTTCCAGAGTTCACAGAGGGACTTAAGACATCCAAATTCCTATCAGCCAGAGTAGAGATACTTCATTGAATTTCTGTGATATTTAGTGAAGACCTCACAAAATTCACACATTAAGAGTAGGTCTAACTTATTCCTAGAATTAAAGCAACTCTAAACAGACTACAACATATATTAAAGTGAAGGCATCAAATGATAATGCCAATCCATAATTTAATGGTATCCAAATGTCAGTAATATTTTACCCAAAGAAAGTTGACAAAATCCACATAATAACCAAAGAGTAATTATCAATTTCAGTATGAAATCAAAAATTACTAGACAAAATTTCTACTTACAGCCTTGTCAATGATTAATATATGTTTTGCCATATGGCACAGAAAAATAATTGAAAAACAAAAAAACTGGACGAAATTCATTTAAGAAACCCCACCTCTGTTTCTGACATTGAAAAGCATACAACACAGGATTCTGATTTCTAAGAAAAGGAAAACAAAGTCAGCTCAATGGGTGACCTAGATTTTTGTGTGTAACCTATTTCCTACTTTCCACTGAAGTTGACACTCTGGTAACACCCAGTGGTCTTTCTGAATTGAAGAGAAAAAGAAAAATGGGAATCCACAGCAATTGAAATCTCTGAAGAAGAGTTCCAGGGGAAAGAGGAAAACCAGTGAGCTTCAAAAATATGCAAATGTAATTCACTGAAATGTTAGACTGAATAATAACCTGCTCACAAATAGACACTTTCGTGGGTCCAGGCAATGAGAAAGTGGTTGAGAGTAATAAGTTTAATTATTTCTAAAACTCACGCAGAGTTGGGAACTATTCAATTTTCTACCAATAAGAGTGGGGGAATTTTGCTTAATAGCTGTGGCATTCAGTAGAGATCCCAGAAAGGTCATACCTCAATAGTAGATCAACTCTAAATATATAGTAAAGGCTACTCTGCGCTGATAAAACTTACTTATTAATGAGCTTTGATCAAATTTTCCTCAAATTTTATTTTTAAAACTTATCAACTTAAGGATCTATAAAACTCAGATAATATCAATCTGGACATATTCAAAAAAAATAATACCTTGGTTCATCATTGTCACATTGCTGAAAAACAAATATGAAAGGACTATGTTGAAATCTATAAATTAAAAGACACACAGTTGTAAATGGTGGCTTACACTTAATAAATTACATAGAGAGACTATGGAATCTGAAAAACAACCTGAGGGCTTTGAAGGGGCAGGGGGTGAGAGGTTGGGGGAGCAAGGTGGTGGGTATTAAGGAGGGCACGTATTGCATGGAGCACTGGGTGTGGTGCAAAAACAATGAATACTGTTACGCTGAAAAGAAATTTAAAAAAATAAATAAATTACATAGAGACCAAAGAAAAATGGCATAATATCTTTAAAGTACTCAGGGCTAGGGTTGCCGGGATGATCAGTCAAGACTTCCATATTCAATGAACATATTTATCAAGAAACAGTAACAAAGCAAAGACAATTTTGATTAATTAAATGTACGTAAATTAATTGTTAGCTGACCCAATATGTAAGAATAGTCCAGCTGAAGAGAAATTACACCAAAATGAAATTTGGATTTGCAAGAAGAAATGAGATCAGAAACGGTAAATATGCCTGTCACATGCTCATTATTCAAACATAAAAAAGAAGGAAACCCTGTGATACACAATAATATTGATTGACCTGGAAAACCTTATGTTAAGTGAAATAAGCCAGAGGGAAACACAGATATTGTATGATCTCACCTAGATGTGGAATAAAAATAAGAAAAAAGAAGTCAAACTCATAGAAACAGTAGAATGTTGGTTGTCAGGAACTGGGAGTAGGGAGAAATGGGCAGATGTTGGTCAGAGGGTACAAATTTCCATTTGTAAGGTGAGGAGGTTCTGAGGATTTAATGTACAGTATGGTAATTATAGCTAATTATACTTAATTGTATATTGAAATTTGCTGAGGGAACAGATCTTAGGGTTCCTCACCACACACACACACAATGTAACTATGCATCGTGATAGATGTGTTTACTTTAATGTGATAATCATTTCACAAAATATATATGTATCAAAACATCATTATATATGTTCAGTTTTCTTTATCAATTATATCTCAGTACAACTAGAAAAAAACAAAAACTCAAGGAAAGAAAAAGGCATGGGGAAATACAGAATACAATCTTTTTCTCCTCTCAATTTCTTTAAAAGACACTGAGTATTTGGGGCGCCTGGGTGCTCAGTGGGTTAAAGCCTCTGCCTTCTGCTCAGGTCATGATCCCAGGGTCCTGGGATAGAGCCCGAATTTGGGCTCTCTGCTTAGCAGGGAGCCTGCTTCCCTTCCCCTCTCTCTCTCTGCCTGCCTCTCTGCCTACTTGTGATCTCTGTCTGTCAAAAAAAAAAAAAAAAAAAAAGACACTGAGTATTCAAAGGAAATTTACAGAGTGCCTGGGTGGCTCAGTTGGTTAAGCATCTGCCTTTGGCTCGGGTCATGATCCCAGGACTCTGGCTCCCTGCTGGCGGGCAGGGAGCAGGGGCTGCTGCTCCTTCTCCCCCTGCCCATTCCAGCCACTTGTGCTCTCTCTCTCTCTCAGATAAATAAATACAAAATTTATAAAAAAAATAAACTTACATCATTATTTTATAGGATTTATATTTTCTACAGAAGGAAAGCATATGGTAACAGTAGCATAAGGTTTGGGGATGAAAAATGGGATTTACCATTGGTAAGCAAGGTTCTATAGACTTGACTTACTCTATTTGTTACCTGCTGAAATTTCTCATTATTTATCTGTGCTTAAGAAGAATGCATAACATCTAATTTTTGTGTGCTAAACAAATTGTCTGTTGAGAGGATAAATTAAAATCTCTTTTAAAGAGGTATTTTTAAATTTCTTATACTTTCCCCATCATTTCCTTATGTGTTTTGAGAATAATATTTTATGTGCATAAAAATTTTATCATTATGTAATGACTCTCTTTTTTTCCCTAATAGCATTGCTTCGAAACCTTTTATTTTAAGTATTGAGTCTTTATTGGAAAACATTGTTTTGTTCTTGTCTTAGAAAATAAAATTTATCACTCTTCTCTTGAAAAGAATACTAAACTTCTTTCTAGAGATAATGCAACATATATTCCGATACATATTCCATCATAATTCAGTCCTCAGATTTTTCTCACTATTTTATTAACATTATTTTCACTTCGAACTATTTTATTTCTAGATGCACTTGTCCCAATGTGCATAGATTTAGATAACATTTTAATGAATATTGTTTGTTTTTGTTTATGAGACTCTGGATCATAATATTTTTTAATCTGTAAATTAAGCCAACCTTTCTTATTTTAGAGATATAATGCTATTCTGAAAAAATGTAAACAAAAACATGCAGGTAATACATAATTATGTTTTATAATAGTATCTTATTAATATTAGATGAAACATTTGAGTTACAAAGTCCTTTTATGTCATATACTCCTTTTAAATGATTATTCAGAATAGATGACATTTCTATGAGACCAAAATTGAAGTTCCCAAATTATCTAACTATTGTAAACAATATTTTATTGCTTTTCTCAGTGTAGTCTGACACCACCTGAGTTAGTCACCTCTTTCAGTGTATGTACCTGTATTCAGAACATGGTAATTAAGAATAAAGTGAACCTTCTTCAAGAGTGTAATTATTCACATATTTCTAAATTGTGGGATGCATCTGAATATTATTTTATCATGTTTCACTTTGAAAATGCCAAATCACCTGAAGATTGCTTGTGAGATTGCTGAGAAGAAACTGATATACAGATATATTTTGAGAAGCCCTGCTATGAGTGTTTGTAAAATGCATTGGTAAGAACCTGAAAGACTTCTGAAATTGAGGACAGTCTTGAAAGTTATAAAGGAGCACATGATAGGCCAACTTAAAGTTAAATTAAGGTCCCCCTCACTCCCTTTTCACTGAGTGGTGGCAATGCTTAATAGTTAAGTTTCTTCAGAAAATTCAGTAAGATGCATATCTTTCTTTCAAATTTCTAATTTAAACATTTTGTTTTCAAAGCAGGTTTTTAGATACCATCACTTCCAAAAATGATTCTGATTTTATCTTATTGCAGTGAAGACATTTGTGTAGATACACAGAACTCTCCTCAGGTCTCATGGTCTTGATAAAATGGTCAACATAAAATGATATTTTAGATTATTAAAGACTTACAGTACTCAGTGTTAAGAAATATTATTTAATTGCTATTTAATTTGTTATTTCTTGAGGCTTTATCATAACATGAGCAAACTCTGTTAAATCAAAAATGCCTTGAGACTTGTGTCTGTGTCTAGTCATATTTCAGAAATTTGAATAATCACAGAAAACAAGAGCAACAGGACTATATACTAGGTCTTAATTTGTATACAAGTAATTTCCTATGTCTTATCAAAATAATAATTTGCAATATACATTGTTAAGAGAGACTATAGTAGAGGGTAACATCACAGTTTTCATTTATTTTGAATGAATTCTAGGAAGACCTTCCCTCAGCAGACCCGTTTACCTATGCAAATAAAAGAATAAAGATTCAGTTTTAAAGATTAGTAACTGTATGATTATTAGCCTATCCAATGCAAAATATTTGGTTTTAAATGTGAAGAGCCTGTCTTGGCCTCCAGAAAAATATTACTTTCTCATGTTTGAAAACATTTAACATGGACTTAGGTACAATACAGAATCTGCATAAAATTAGACCTACTCATTATATTCTTACTTTCCAAAAATATTTACCTCAACCTTAGGATTTTTTTTTCAACAGGAAACTTATTTTAATCTTTATTTTTGTCCTACAAAACTTAACAGATTTGCAAAGTAATTATATACTAGAACTTAGATAAACACTGGGGATTCAAAGGTGAAAAATGCTACTAAGATCTCAATCTTGAAGGGTATTCAGCATACATACAACTACATATAGCGTAAGACAGAGTAAAGTAGGTCGTCAAAATAAGACTTGGGTAAAAAGCATGGCGTGATTAATTTTCTTATGTGATCTTAGAAGATCACATTTAGATCACGATTAGGACATATTAAATTGACATTAGTGGGAAAGAATATTTCATGTTGCGTGATCATATTTTATTTTGGTCTTTCTTGAATATATATATTTATAAAAGTATCTATATATTCAATTAACATTGTTATTCTAGCAAAGTGGGACAACTCACCTAAAATATAAATGGAGTAGACAGTCTTAATGATGTATATTATGTTTCTGAGCATACCATAAACCCTGAAAATGTGACCCTGAATCATTCCTCTGATCACATCTTTGAATACCTCTATCAAAATATAAACATTCCAAAGGAGAAAAAAAAATACTTCACGGTTAAAAAAAATTATTAATGATAAGCTATCACAGGTATGTAGCATAATTATAAATAATTGGATATTATAAATAATATTCTAGATATGTTAATATTATCTATTGGCTATTATAAATAATAGTCTAGATATGTTAATATTATCCTAGGAAAACAATATATTGGAGAGGAAATTGTCAAATAATAGAAATGCCTTTGGTACTTGGATTTTATAAGTAGGGATGAGCAGAGGGTTGTCGTACTTCTACATTAAAACATTTCCTAATTAATTGCTTGTGTTACCTCAGACTGATCATTGTTTAAACACGCATTTAATGGAAATCTTTCAGAATAAAACAGCAAGCTCTTGATGTCAAGATTATTTTTAAAAATGCATTCATTCCGTAGTATTTTCTGTGATACCTAACTAGAAATAACCATTTTTTTTAATTTTTAAGTTTTTTTATAGACATATAATGTATTTTTATCCCCAGGGGTACAGGTCTGTGAATCTCCAGGTTTACACACTTCACAGCACTCACCATAGCACATACCCTTCCCAATGTCCATAACCTCACCCCCCTCTCCCGACCCCCCCCCCAGCAACCCTGTTTGTTTTGTGAGATTCAGAGTAGCTTTTTCAGAGTTTGTCTCCCTCCCGATCCCATCTTGTTTCATTTATTCTTCTCCTAACCCCTTAACCCCCCATGTTGCATCTCTACTTCCTCATATCAGGGAGATCATATGATAGTTGTCTTTCTCTGACTGACTTATATCACTAAGCATGATACCCTCTAGTTCCATCCACGTCGTTGCAAATGGCAAGATTTCATTTCTTTTGATGGCTGCATAGTATTCCATTGTGTATATATACCACCTCTTCTTTATCCATTCATCTGTTGATGGACATCTATGTTCTTTCCATAGTTTGTCTATTGTAGACATTGCTGCTATAAACATTCGGGTGCACGTGCCCCTTCGGATCACTACGTTTGTATCCTTAGGGTAAATACCCAGTAGTGCAATTGCTGGGTCATAGGGTAGTTCTATTTTCAACTTTTTGAGGAACCTCCATGCTGTTTTCCAGAGTGGTTGCACCAGCTTGCATTCCCACCAAAGGGAAGCAGGGTTCCCCATTCTCCGCATCCTCATCAGGATCTGTCATTTCCTGACTTGTTAATTTTAGCCATTCTGACTCGTGTGAGGTGATATCTCATTGTGGTTTTGATTTGTATTTCCCTGATGTGGAGCATTTTTTCATGTGTCTGTTGGCCATCTGAAAGTCTTCTTTGCAGAAATGTCTGTTCATGTCTTCTGCCCATTTCTTGATTGGATTATTTGTTCTTTGGGTGTTGCGTTTGCTAAGTTCTTAATAGATTTTGGATACTAGCCCTTTATCTGATATGTCGTTTGCAAATATCTTCTCCCATTCTGTCAGTTGTCTTTTGGTTTTGTTAACTGTTTCCTTTGCTGTGCAAAAGCTTTTGATCTTGATGAAATCCCAATAGTTCATTTTTGCCCTTGCTTCTGTTGCCTTTGGCGATGTTCCTAGGAAGAAGTTGCTGCGGTTGAGGTCAAAGAGGTTGCTGCCTGTGTTCTCAAGGATTTTGATGAATTCCTTTCTCACATTGAGGTCCTTCATCCATTTTGAGTCTATTTCCGTGTGTGGTGTAAGGAAATAGTCCAATTTCATTTTTCTGCATGTGGCTGTCCAATTCTCCCAGCACCATTTGTTGAAGAGGCTGTCTTTTTTCCATTGGACAGTCTTTCCTGCTTTGTCGAAGATTAGTTGACCAAAGAGTTGAGGGTCTGTTTCTGGGCTCTCTGTTCTGTTCCATTGATCTATATGTCTGTTTTTGTGCCAGTACCATACTGTCTTGATGATGACAGCTTTGTAATAGAGCTTGAAGTCTGGAATTGTGATGCCACCGACTTTGGCTTTCTTTTTCAATATTCCTTTGGCTATTCGAGGTCTTTTCTGGTTCCATATAAATTTTAGGATAATTTGTTCCATTTCTTTGAAAAAAATGGATGGGATTTTGATAGGGATTGCATTAAATGTGTAGATTGCTTTAGGTAGCATAGACATTTTCACAATATTTGTTCTTCCAATCCATGAGCATGGAACATTTTTCCATTTCTTTGTGTCTTCCTCAATTTCTTTCATGAGTACTTTATAGTTTTCTGAGTATAGATTCTTTGCCTCTATGGTTAGGTTTATTCCTAGTTATCTTATAGTTTTGGGTGCAATTGTAAATGGGATTGGCTCCTTAATTTCTCTTTCTTCTGTCTTGTTGTTGGTGTAGAGAAATGCAACTGATTTCTGTGCATTGATTTTATATCCTGACACTTTACTAAATTCCTGTACAAGTTCTAGCAGTTTTGGAGTGGAGTCTTTTGGGTTTTCCACATATAGTATCATATCATCTGTGAAGAGTGATAGTTTGACTTCTTCTTTGCCGATTTGGATGCCTTTAATTTCTTTTTGTTGTCTGATTGCTGAGGCTAGGACTTCTAGTACTATGTTGAATAGCAGTGGTGATAATGGACATCCCTGCCGTGTTCCTGACCTTAGCAGAAAAGCTTTCAGTTTTTCTCCATTGAGAATGATATTTGCAGTGGGTTTTTCATAGATGGCTTTGATAATATTGAGGTATGTGTGCCCTCTATCCCTACACTTTGAAGAGTTTAGATCAGGAAGGGGTGCTGTACTTTGTCAAATGCTTTTTCAGCATCTATTGAGAGTATCATATGGTTCTTATTCTTTCTTTTATTAATGTATTGTATCACATTGATGGATTTGCGGATGTTGAACCAACCTTGCAGCCCTGGAATAAATCCCACTTGGTCGTGGTGAATAATCCTTTTAATGTACTGTTGAATCCTATTGGCTAGTATTTTGGTAAGAATTTTCCCATCTGTGCTCATCAAGGATATTGGTCTGTAATTCTCTTTTTTGGTGGGATCCTTGTCTGGTTTTGGGATCAAGGTGATGCTGGCCTCATAGAATGAGTTTGGAAGTTTTCCTTCCATTTCTGTTTTTTGGAACAGTTTCAGGAGAATGGGAATTAGTTGGAAATTTTAGTTGGAATTAGTTATTTGGAATAATTGGAATTAGTTATTCCAATTAGTTGGAATTTTGGAACAGTTTCAGGAGAATGGGAATTAGTTCTTTAAATGTTTGGTAGAATTCCCCTGGGAAGCTGTCTGGTCCTGGATTTTTGTTTGTTTGGAGATTTTTGATGACTCTTTCAATCTCCTTACTGGTTATGGGTCTGTTCAGGCTTTCTATTTCTTCCTGGTTCAGTTGTGGTAGTTTATATGTCTCTAGGAATGCATCCGTTTCTTCCAGATTGTCAAATTTGTTGGCGTAGAGTTGCACATAGTATGTTCTTATTATTGTTTGTATTTCTTTTTTGTTAGTTGTGATCTCTCCTCTTTCATTCATGATTTTATTTATTTGGGTCCTTTTTCTTTTCTTTTTGATAAGTCTGGCCAGGGGTTTATCAATCTTCTTAATTCTTTCAAAGAACCAGCTCCTAGTTTTGTTGATTTGTTCTATTGTTTTTTTGGTTTCTGTTTCATTGATTTCTGCTCTGATCTTTATTATTTCTCTTCTCCTGCTGGGTTTAGGCTTTCTTTCTTGTTCTTTCTCCAGCTCCTTTAGGTGTAGGGTTAGGTTTTGTATTTGAGACCTTTCTTGTTTCTTGAGAAAGGCTTGTACTGCTATATATTTTCCTCTCAGGACTGCCTTTGCTGTGTCCCACAGATTTTGAACCATTGTGTTTTCATTATCATTTGTTTCCATGAATCTTTTCAATTCTTCTTTAATTTCCTGGTTGACCCATTCATTCTTTAGAAGGATGCTGTTTAGTCTCCATGTATTTGTGTTCTTTCCAAATTTCTTCTTGTGACTGAGTTCTAGCTTCAGAGCATTGTGGTCTGAAAATATGCAGGGAATGATCCCAATCTTTTGATACCAGTTGAGACCTGATTTATGACCCAGGATGTGATCTATTGTGGAGAATGTTCCATGTGCACTGGAGAAGAGTGTGTATTATGTTGCTTTGGGATGGAATGTTCTGAATGTCTCTGTGATGTCCATCTGGTCCAGTGTGTCATTTAAGGCCTTTATTTGCTTGTTCATCTTTTGCTTGGATGATCTGTCCATTTCAGTGAGGGGAATGTTAAAGTCCCCTACTATTATTGTATTATTGTTGATGTGTTTCTTTTACTTTGTTATTACTTGTTTTATATAGTAGGCTGCTCCCACATTAGGGGCATAGATGTTTAAAATTGTTAGATCTTCTTGTTGGACAGACCCTTTGAGTATGATAATAGTGTCCTTCCTCATCTCTTCTTATAGTCTTTGGCTTAAAATCTAATTGATCTGATATAAGGATTGCCACCCCAGCTTTCTTTTGATTTCCATTATCATGGTAAATTCTTTTCCACCCCCTCACTTTAAATCTGGAGGTGTCTTCGGGTCTAAAATGAGTTTCTTGTAGGCAGCATATGGATGGGTTTTGTTTTTTTATCCATTCTGATACCCTGTGTCTTTTGATTGGGGCATTTAGCCCATTGTCATTCAGGGTAACTATTGAGAGATATGAATTTAGTGCCATTGTATTGCCTGTAAGGTGACTGTTACTGTATATTGTCTCTGTTCCTTTCTGATCTACTACTTTTAGGGTCTCTCTTTGCTTAGAGGACCCCTTTCAATATTTCCTGTAGAGCTGGTTTGGTGTTTGCAAATTCTTTCAGCTTTTGTTTGTCCTAGAAGCTTTTTATCTCTCCTTCTATTTTCAATGATAGCCTAGCTGGATATAGTATTCTTGGCTGCATGTTTTTCTCGTTTAGTGCTCTGAATATATCATGCCAGTTCTTTCTGGCCTGCCAGGTCTCTGTGGATAGGTCCACTGCCAATCTAATATTTTTACCATTGTACATTACAGACTTCTTTTCCCGGGCTGCTTTCAGGACTTTTTCTTTGTCGCTAAGACTTGTAAATTTTACTATTAGGTGATGGGGTGTGGACCTATTCTTGTTGATTTTGAGGGGAGTTTTCTGCACCTCCTGGATTTTGATGTTTGTTCCCTTTGCCATATTAGGGAAATTCTCTCCAATAATTCTCTCCAATATACCTTCTGCTCCTCTCTCTCTTTCTTCTTCTTCTGGAATCCCAATTATTCTAATGTTGTTTCATCTTATGGTGTCACTTATCTCTCGAATTCTCTCCTCGTGGTCCCGAATTTGTTTGTCCCTCTTTTGCTCAGCTTCTTTATTCTCTGCCATTTGGTCTTCTATATCACTAATTCTTTCTTCTGCCTCATTTATCCTAGCAGTAAGAGCCTTCATTTTTTATTGCACCTCATTAATAGCTTTTTTTATTTCAACTTGGTTAGATTTTAGTTCTTCTATTTCTCCAGAAAGGGCTTTTATCTCTCCAGAGAGGGTTTCTCTAATATTTTCCATGACTTTTTCAAGCCCGGTAGAACCTTGAGAATCATCATTCTGAAGTCTAGATCTGACATATTACCAATGTCTGTATTGATTAGGTCCCTAGCCTTCGGTACTGCCTCTTGTCTTTTTTTTGTTGTGAGTTTTTCTGCCTTGTCATTTTGTCCAGATAAGATTATATGAAGGCGCAAATAAAATACTGAAAGGATGGCAAAGACCCCAGGAAAATGCACTTTAACCAAATCAGAAGAGACTCCAAATTGGGGGGGGGGGGGAGAAAGGGGATAAAAAGAAGTTAAGAAAAAAAAAAAGTAAAAAAGAAAACAAATAAAGAAAAAATATAAAAAAGAATTATATATATATATATATATATATATTAGATAAACTAGTTAAAAAACGTTAAAAAAGAAAAGGGTAAAAGTTAAAAAAAATGAGCAGAAGAAAAAAAAATTTTTTTTAATTTAAATTAACCACAAGACTAAAGAATCATGGGGAGAAAGCCATGAGTTCCGTGCTTTGCTTTCTCTTCATCTGGAATTCTGCTGCTGTCCTTGGTAGGTGAACCTGGTCTTGGCTGGATTTCTTGTTGATCTTCTGGGGAAGGGGCCTGTTGTAGTGATTCTCAAGTGTCTTTGCCCCAGGCGGAACTGCACCACCCTTACCAGGTGCTGGGCTAAGTAATCGGCTCGGCTCGGGTTTGCTTTCGGGAGCTTTTGTCCTCTGAACGCTTTCTGTAGAGTTCCGGAGGACGGGTATGACAATGGCGGCCTCCCAGTCTCTGGCCCAGAGGAGCCAAGAGCTTGGGGCCCCACTCCTCAGTGCGCCCTCAGAGAAAAGAGCCCAATCACTCTTGTCTACCTGGCCTCCAGCCATGCTCCGAGCTCACCCAGCCTGCGACCAGTTCAAGGTAACCCTGAGCTGAGAGCTCACTCCTTGGCTCTGTCTCTGTAGCTGGCTTCCCCACTCTAATACCTGCGAGCTCTGCGACACTCAGACACCCCCGATCCTTCTGTGACCCTGCGAGACCTAGGGCCACGCTGGCCCCGCATGGGCTTCACCCCGCTTTAGCCTCTGGATTGATGTCCCTCAGTGGAGCAGACTTTTAAAAGTCCTGATTTTGTGCTCCATTGCTCTGCCGCTTGCTGGAAGCCGGCCCCTCCCCCCGCAGTCTTCTTCCCATTGCTTTGGATTCACTTCTCCAGCGGTCCTACCTTTCAGAAAGTGGTCAATTTTCTGTTTCTAGAATTGCCGTTCTTCTTCTCTTCAATCTCCTGTTGGGTTTGTAGGTGTTTGCAATGGTTTGATAAGCTATCTAGCTGATCTCCTGCTACCTGATGTCGTCTCAGCCTGCTACTTCTCCACCATCTTGACTCCTCTAGAAATAACCATTTTGAATGCTGTAAATCTGGTACCAATTAAGTGACAGTGCTGAGAAAACGACATGATATTTTTAGCAACTTTTGAAAAAACAACTTCAGAGAAGAGGTCTGAGATGAAAGATTAATGATGAGAAGATTATGGAAAATATTTGGAATATAGCTGTGTATCTTTGCTTATAATTCAAGAAAGGGTACTATTAAGTTACATGTGTATCAAAATTACCTCAGGTCACATAGTATATACCAATACATTTATATTATATTATTTATTATTATTATATTATTATTATGTGCATTTTTAAATGATTCATATTCTTAATTTACTGATAGTTCTCAATTTCAAGGTCAAAACTTCATTTTCTGATCTCTCAGAAACTCATTTTCCTCCAAAATATAGGATGATGTAAAAGTGACCCTATTCTCTGATTCCCATGATAAAAATAAGGTCTACAAAACTCTTAAAATAAAATGTTTCCCATGTAATGAAAATATTATGTCTCCATTTCCTTAATTAATTATCTCACCTGGCAAACCTCACCACCTACTTCAACTTTTCATTAATTCTTTTCCTACAATGTATTAGTGTTCTTTAAATTCAACACAGGAATTTTAAAATACTACAGATTTCCTGCTTCTTGAAGAGAAAATTAAATTACTATAATGATTAAGGTTTTTATATAATATGCCCTTTATGGTATAGGAAAGAGGAATACATGTTTCTGAGAAACAGTAAAATTAAACTGAGTTTGATTTACATGTTGTGGGTAATAGAATTTCTAAACAAAATAAATTATCCAGTAAGGTAAAATCAAGGTTTAAAACTATACCATCAATTCACAGAAATCATGAAAGAATAGAAAACTTAGGGCACCTGGGTAGCTCAGTGGGTTAAAGCCTCTGCCCAGAGTTCTGGGATCAAGCCCTACATTGGGCTCTCTGCTCCACAGGGAGACTGCTTCCCTTCCTCTCTCTCTGCCTGCCTCTCTGCCTACCTGTGATCTCTGTCGTCAAATAAATAAATAAAATCTTTAAAAAAAAAAAAAGAATAGAAAACTTTACTTCCCCTTTATCCATTATACTGGAAGAAGTTACTGAGAAGATGGTTTTAGAAATAATCCAAATGAAATTTAGTATGAGTTAAAACTGTTTCTAAATTTGAATAAAATTCACATAATAGAAACATTGTGACATAGGTATTTTAAGACATTATTTTCCATTTATATTTTTTAAAAATATGTAACAATGTGTGATTTAGGTTGACTAAAGTGGCTGCTCTTTGAGCAAATATAATTATCCAGTATGAATGTGAGTCTATACATGTGTGTGAATGGTAGTGATGGAAATAATTTTCACAGAAGAAAAAACACAACTCCCTTTTTGAGAAGTAAATACAAAGAAAAAAGTTCTTTCATTTCTTTCATCCTACTCATTCTGTGTGTTACTTTTTCAGGCACTGTCACTTACTAATATCAGCTATGCTATATGCTTTTAAGCCTTTAATGCATGGCTTCTTTCCCCCTTTTCATCTTGCTTATTCATTTATTTCTCACAGTTAAAATCCTAGACATATTATTAATATTATTTTTCTTTCCATCTTCAAGTGAATCAAATAAGTTGACTGAAGCTCACTGAACAGGATCTCTTGTGCTTTCTTCATTATCCCTCTTCTCCATGTGTCTCTGCTGTAAGATCCATCTGTTTGAGCTACATCAGTAGGACTTCTGGAGGTCGGAGGGAGGAGAACAATGAATAGCATTCTAGCATTTCCTTTTCTGTTGCATTATCTTGTAATAATGCCAACACCTCCTCTCAAAGTGGTCCTCTCCATTCAATTCTCTCCTTCCAGGTTCTGCTAACTCTTACTGCATCTAGCCCCTCTGAGCGAAGGGTGTTAACAGAACCTATTGTTACCTCTTACATACTGTGATGTATCTTTTAGGGGGGTCACAATTTCAAAATGGTCCCTTTATAAAGCCCTCTTTTTTTTTTTTAAGATTTTATTTATATGGCAGAGAGAGAACACAAGAAGGGGGAGTAGCAGGCAGAGGGAGAGGAAGAAGCAGGTTCCCCCTGGCATAGGGAGCCAGATATGGGGCTTAACCCCAAGAGCTGGGATCATGACCTGAGCAGAAGGCAGGCATTTTACCAACTGAACCAACCAGGCGCCCCTGTGAATTCGTAATTTTAGTTCATACTTGGAACCAGATACACTCATTATATTAAATTGATCCAATAAACTAAGACCTGCATGGAAATTTATAAGAGAGAGAGCTTTATTCATATCTTGGTGATGCCACCAGAAAAAAAAAAATCTCTATAACTTAACGTGTTTATGTCTCATTTGAGTTATATGTGCATCATAGGTTGGAAAGTGGACTTTGCAACACTTGAAGTTCCATAGAAATATAACTCCAGAATTACATAGACAAGGAGAAAGAAAGTTGAAGAACCAGGAGTAGACTGTGAAAGGTTTTGCCTGGACAGTCATTTCACTCACACTTACTTGGCTAAGCTTGAATGGTAGCATGATATTCCTAAAGGGAGGGGTGTCACATAGGGTTGAACATTAACAAACTAATACAGTCTTCCATTCTGGTCACCACATATTAGGTGTTTTTTTTTTTTTTTCTTTATTCCATGTATGGAACATTCCTATCCAATCCCAAATTGGTCACTGCATTTGAGATCTCTTACATTATGGGATTTGTCTCTATACCAGGTCAATTATATGGCTTCTTTTGCTCCATAGAATTTTGAACTCAAAAGAAAGGTTATCTTCCCTCACAATATAAAATGATTGAATTGAGGAGAACAATGAGAGTAAAAGGTGCTTCAAGGAAGAAACACTGTAGTTGCAAAGAATAGGATAAAAATGGACTAAAAGGGTATACAAAAGTCAAATTAAATGTAGGCACATAGAAAATGTATATTAGTTATCTTACTAGTTTAAAATGAATCTCATTAATTAAACAATTATCTTAGCGGTTAAGAGGTTTATATAACATATAGTCAATAAAATTAGTTATATGGCTTTACTGGGAATTAAATAAATCAGTAGATTTCTATGCCTCAGTATTAATGACCAGAAACATTTAAAAATCATTTTAGGCCACTGGCTACTTACTGATTTGAGTAATTCTGTTTTTATGATAGTTGTAGTATTATATACTTCGTATATTAAACCTAATCTTTACCCTGTTGAGTAATTCCAATTTATGGAAAAATTGTTAAGGATTTAAATAATTAGAATGCTAATAAAATGTTAACTAATGACAGTCCTGCCAAAGGTAACAAAGTGATTTGGGGGAGTAAATACTTTCAAAGTCAAACCAGATATATTCACTGATTTTCAAATCTACTTTTTCTCTTTTATCAAGTAGAGAAAGACATCCATAAATGGGATAATTTATTTTAGTTATTTCATAAAAGAAATATGCATTAAATACTGTAACATTTTATAAGCATTTCATGTCATAAAGGCGAAAGAACCACAATTATGTTCAAGAAATAATCTATGAGGAAAATGGATTAAAGATGCCATCATGGGGGGCACCTGGGTGGCTCAGTGGGTTAAGGCCTCTGCCTTCGGCTCAGGTCGTGATCCCAGGGTTCTGGGATTGAGCCCCATGTCGGGCTCTCTGCTCAGCGGGGAAGCCTGCTTCTCCCTCTCTCTCTCTGCCTGCCTCTCTTCCTACTTGTGATCTCTGCCTGTCAAAATAATTAAATAAAAATCTTAAAAAAAAAAAAAAAGATGCCATCATGGGGGGGAAATTGGAGGGGAAGATGAACGATAAGAGACTGTGGACTCAGAAACAGAGAGTTTTAGAGGGGAGGGAATAGGGGGTTAGGTGAGCCTGGTGGTGGGTATTAAGGAGGGCACTTATTGCATGGAGCACAGGGTGTGGTGAAAGAAAAAAAGAAGAAATAAAGATGACATAATAAAAAGAAATTTTTATCAAATCCTAAGAACAAACATGCCATTATCCAGTCTGTATATTTGTTTCAGAAGTGCTCTAATGGGGGAACCTGGGTGGCTCAGTGGGTTAAAGCCTCTGCCTTCGGCTCAGGTCATGATCCCAGGGTCCTGGGATCAAGCCCCGCATCGGGCTCTCTGCTCAGCAGGGAGCCTGCTTCCTCCTCTCTCTCTGCCTGCCTCCCTGCCTACTTGTGATCTCTGTCTGTCAAATAAATAAATAAAATCTTTAAAAAAAAAAAAAAAAAAAAAAAAGAAGTGCTCTAATGGTATGGTAGCATTTTACATTTGCATGCTTCTTCTCATTTAACATTTAACATTAACTTAAACATTTTAAATACATTGTACTACAATTTCTAAATTTATACAAAATTTTTAGGCTAATATTTCCCAAAAATTTTAGTCATAAAATCCCTTTATAATCTTAAATTATTAATAATCACAGAGTAATTTTTAGAATTAAAGTTACTAAAATTTACTGTATTGGAAATTAAGAGTAAGAAAATTATAAAATATTTTTCATCTAAGATAATGATAATAAACTTACTACTTGTTAATAAACGGTATTTTATGAAAAATAACTATATTTTGTGAAAAACTTATAAAAGGAGTGGTATTCTATATTCCTGGAAGTCTTTTTATTAACTTGCTAAGTATTAAATAAGTTGGTTTTCATATCCACTTCCATATTGAATCTGTTCTAATATGTTATTTTGGTTTAAAGTTATGAAGAAAACCATCCCTCACAGAGATGGGACTATGTCACATGTAGTTGGGACTATGAGAAATATTTAATAGTCCTTTTACGTGTGGGTGGATATTCTTTTTTATGCCATAGTGAAATGTAATATGTTGAAGTTTCATAAAGCCTCACTGTAATGTGGAACATGAAGCAGTGGTCATTTTGTATTCTGTTGCATGAAGTTTTACTGCCCTATCTTCCAACTTGAATGTGTTTTTATTTATTTTATTTTATTTTTTAAAGATTTTATTTATTTATTTGACAGACAGAGATCACAAGTAGGCAGAGAGAGAGGAGGAAGCAGGCTCCCTGCTGAGCAGAGAGCCCAATGTGGGGCTCGATCCCAGGACCCTGGAATCATGACCTGAGCCAAAGGCAGAGGCTTTAACCCACTGAGCCACCCAGGCACCCCTTGAATGTGTTTTTAACACACGAATGATTGAATAACATAATGCTTTCATCATTTGGTAAAATTTTTAAATTTAAAATCCAAAATTCTATTATTTGTGAAATGTCCAGAATTCCATTATTTGTGAAAATGTGTATTGTGTGCAAAATCAAGCAAATTTGAAAGGACAGTCTTCAAAATTTTAAACAAATCAACAGATACACATATAATGGTCCTGAAATATTTTGATGAATAAGGAAAAATTATTCCAATCCCACATTATCTTCATAATTTTGTCAGTTCTCTAATTTTATGTGTAGACATGGCCATAATAAATATATAACCCACACTCATTACATAAATACACAACTAGGGGCACCTGGGTGGCTCAGTGGGTTAAGCCTCTACCTTCGGCTCAAGTCATGATCTTAGGGTCATGGGATTCAGCCCTGCATCAGGCTCTCTGCTCGGTGGGGAGCCTGTGTTCCCCCTCTCTCTCTGCCTGCCTCTCTGCCTCCTTGTGATCTCCCTCTCTCTGTGTCAAATAAATAAATAAAGTCATTAAAAATAAAGTGTATGTACATACATACATATACAACTAAACAGAACAAAGAATCTTTTATTTTGGGACGCCTGGGTGGCTCAGTTGGTTAAGCAGCTGCCTTCGGCTCAGGTCATGATCCCGGCATCCTGGGATCGAGTCCCACATCGGGCTCCTTGCTCCGCAGGGAGCCTGCTTCTCCCTCTGCCACTCTGTCTGCCTGTGCTCACTCTCTCTCTCTCTGACAAATAAATAAATAATCTTTAAAAAATAAAAATAAAATAAAATAAAAATAAAAATAAAATAAAATAAAAAAAAATAAAAAATAAAAATAAAATAAAATAAAAATAAAAATCTTTAAAAAAAAAAAGAATCTTTTATTTTTAGGACATTTTTTCCTTTTTCCTACCGTCATATTTTCTGCTGTTTCCCATTAATAATAGGCTAATATCTATTATGCTACTTAACTGTTGGGTATGTGAATCATAATATCATAGCATTTTAAAGTGGCAAAGAAAGACTGAAAAGGAGATTTCCTGTGCAGTGATAGGGGGGCAGGGAAGTGGAGGCTAAAAGGCCAAACAAATGATCATGTTTTTTTTTTTTTAAACCATTGTGTACACGTTCTCCAGAGAATATTTTGTCAGAGATATATTGGAAAGCACAGCTGAGTCAGTGTAACATTGTTCTAATCAGAAGATTTCTAGCCAATACTGCCAAGGAACAAAACAGGAACCCAGCTGAGAGTTGTGAAAACTCAGTATTAAGTAAAGTAGGGAGAACTTGAGAAAGAACTGGCCAAAGCTTTGAAAACATTTCTTTCCTGATTTTGTTTTATTTTCCCATTTCAACAGCAGCTAATGCCGGAAGTTATTGTGCTTAGTTCTTTGTGATTTTATCTTATCTTTCTAGATTTCCCTACATTAATTTAGCTGCAATTATTTCAACATGGTTTGTAACTATAACAGACAACTGTTGTTAAAGTTTATTGTCCCTATTTTTTCCCTTTTATTAGTAGAAGTCTGGTAGCAAGGAAGATAAACTTTTATGAATACGGTGGGATACAGCTATGAGTACAATTTTTCTTTTAAATTCAAATCATTATCAATGGAATATAGCCCTGAACCTTGAAAATGAACGGATAAGTGAAACGACTTTTGGTTTATAATGATGTTAATCTGGTACTGGTTCGCAAGTTTTCAGCATTTCATAGGCTTTTCTTCTATCCTCAAATGTGATCAGTAAGGGCTGCTGGGCACTTTACAGAATAGGAACTCAAGCATGTGACACAGTTGTTCTTTTGACAATCTCCATTTACCTAAAATCACAGTATTCACAAAATTTGTGGAATAAAAGCAGTCACAGTTCTCAATACAAACATTGGTTATACTCCTGGATATAACATTATGTGTGAAATATAATACATCCTTATATACAGTATTTCCTGTCCTAAAAGTATATGTAAGCATTGAATTCAAACTGTAGCAAATGGTAACACTGTATAATTATAGTTCGTTCATAGGTTATCAACATAGGATCTGATAATATCAGAGGCCGTTCTCCCCCTGCTATCCTACAAAACTCTATGCTCCATACCAATTAAGAATGAGAGCATATTCTCTGACCTTCTCAATTTTTCTTGCCAAATAAGCTTGAATTTATTTGAACCACAGCCAAGCATTAAGCTTAGGCCCTGCATTGTCCAGATGCAGCAGGTTCTTTTCCTAGGGGTAATTTGTATAAATATTTCCTTATCAATTCATTCAGCAAACATTCAGTGCCAGATTTGTGCGGAGTGTAAAGGGCACAAAACTTAAGTGGTCCCAGTCTCTGTCCTCAGATCACTTAAAATATGGAAAATGAGTCAGAATGAAATGATTTGAAAATTATTATGAAACATTTTATAGATTGGTATAGGAACGTAAAAGAGAAATTAGTCAATTCCATCTATTGTTCAGAAAAGCCTTCTTAAGAGAAAGGTTAACTAGAATTTGTCTCTTAAGAGCAGATATTGAGGAAAGGACATTTCAGGCAAAAGAAACATTGTGACCACAAAGAAGAGAACATGTATTAGCTAGACATTTGAGAACTCAGTAGGTTTCATATGCTGAAGAACAGTAGAAAAGGAATGCGTTGTATAATGTTAAGATCAAAAGAGTAAAAAATTGGAAGATATCCATTATCTATTGTTGTAACATGTTTAGTTAAACAATATCATATGTTATTTGGGGTGAGTAAGTTGCTATTATTTGTAGGGCCATTTATCTGTAAATATGAAAATTAGTAATCCTTATGTCTTTGGTTACAGAAATTCTGCTTTAAGTAATATATATGAGAGAAGTACATAAAATTGTTATTGTAGCATTATTTATATGCTAAATGAAAAGATATAAATGAGTATTATGGAAATCCACAAATATATCATGAAATGTAATGAAATCCAATACAAAGGAGTAATTTTAAGAGCGAAGGTATATTATCATGTATCACATATGTATGTCAGAAAATGTTTTCAGTTGTAGAATGATAAGTATGTGCATGAATTTATCAGAGTAGGTCTCACCATTGTGCATTTCTATCCAATTAAAAGTGAGAGTTTCTAGGAACTCTGCCTCTATTTGAGAAGGGCAGTGACACAAACACAAAGTGCACTATACAATGGATATGTCCACCTGGAGCAGTAAGATTTGGCTCATTCAGGTCTTGGGCATTGAATGAGTGAGCATAATTTCTGCTAGATTATGCATTAATAACATTTAGGCTGCCATCACAGGAAAGAAACCACCTGATAAAGAGGTTGCTGCTCTACACTGGTGATGTACACTTTTACCTTAAAAGTAAGGCATTACCTTAGCTGAGTTCTGACATGGAGTTCATTCAGTTCATTACCCAGGATTTGCCACAAGTTCCCACAACTCAAGAACAAAACAATTAAAAAGATTTAAAAGATTAAATAACTTGCCAAAGGTCATTACCTCAAATTGACATAGGTCATCATTGAACCCAAGTCTCTATATCCTCAGAATTCATGATTTTCCCACTATGCTTCTATTTCTTTTGTTTTGTTCGGTAATAAAAGCAAGTGTATTTTTTCTCACATAAATCTATACAATAGGAAAAAAGTAATCGGAAGAGATTAATCATAATGAATAAAATGTGCATAGAAGACACATAAAACCATTAGACTATGTTTATTTTCTTTATGTTCAGTTTGTTTCAGCAACTGAATGAGTCAATACCTTCTACTTTATTTTCAGTTTGGATATGGAGCAGTGAAATGTTATTTTCTGATGCCAGTGTTTTTATTTTTTTTTTAAGACAGAATTTAATTTCCCCTTATAGAGACAAAGCTCTTATAATTTGCTCCAAATACATTGCTCTATGTGTGGAGGGAGGTACAAGCTAGAGAGAAACAGTTTGGAAAATCAGAGAGAAAAACTGTGCAGCCATTGTGGTTCCATTTGTTCTTCCAAGTATCGCATAAAGAGTGGTTGTTGTTGTCATTGTTGTTGTTGTTGTTGCTGTTGCTGTTGTTTTTCATTGCAGAAAGCCACTTTGGAGCTGCAGTTTGTACCAGCTGAAAATCATAAAATTCTTGTTTCAATATATATATCAATACCCATAGGTTTATTAATTCACTAGAATAAATAACCAACACTCAATTTTATTTTATTTTATTTTATTTTTTTTTTTTAAAGATTTTTATTTATTCATTTGACAGACAGAAATCACAAGTAGGCAGAGAGGCAGGCAGAGAGAGAGGAGGAAGCAGGCTCCCCACAGAGCAGAGAGCCCGATGCGGGGCTCGATCCCAGGACCTTGGGATCATGACCCGAGCCGAAGGCAGAGGCTTTAACCCACTGAGCCACCCAGGCGCCCCATCCAACACTCAATTTTAAATCAGTTATTTAATTAATATTAAAACCTAATAAGAACATTAAGTCTGTATGTTATTTATAAAGAAAAAATGTCTAACAAATTCCAGTGTCCACTGGCTATATAATAAAAAACATCTAATATATTAAGTGTTCACCAAATGTCAGTTTGGTGACATTTGTTATTTTATCACACATTGTCTCACATTTCTGTGACATAGTTACAATTTGGGGGCCAATTTTGTAAGTGAAGAAACTGAAGCTCAAGATGTAGTAACTTGCCAGAAGTCATACGATGAGTGAGTGTTGGGGCCCAGCATTTGAACTGATTTGTTTGACTCCAGAGTCTATTTAAGATTTTGTTAGATGGGTTTCCAAATGGGAAGGGGCTAGACAGAACAATGAGGCAAGAGGGTAGGAATGTAGGGACTATGTAAATTAGCCTGTTACTGGAGCTGGAAGCCATTCCATCCCTTGTTCATTTGTCCCTTCAATAATTATTTACTTTTTTTCTAACACGAGCTGCCTCTTAACACAATGATGATTGAGAGATGAGAATTCAATGCACTAAATTAGGTTTTCCTTGATCTAGTAGTTACCTTTTTAATTAAGTGTCTAGATTCATGATGGTTTCATTAGCTACCAAAAGCCTCTTTTAAGTGAAAGTCGAGCTCACCTGTTAGGCATAGATAGGGAAGTATAAATGAAAGGAACTATGAAGTGAATAGTCCAAGGAAGGTATACAATTCTAACAAGCATTAAAGGGGAATAAGATAGAAACACAAAGGATGTAATATAGACGAGGACCAGAATTTGAACTCTTGAAAGAAGGCTACTTTGAAGAAATATTTTAAAGGGATAAAATAGGTCAGGATTTCTTAAACAATAGATGCTTTTTGCAGAACTGAAACCCAGTGAATTCCTAGCTCTTGCTAAGAGCACTATACGAATCTGGAGGCATATACTAGGAAAATAAATGAACAGACTAAACAACAAATAGGAATTCATTAGAGACAAAATGTCTGGTATAGTAAAGAGGTCCATGTTTCGAAGAAGGTTGAAAATATTGGCAATGTAAGAAACCCAAGTTTACAATCTTTGATTAATGTTGCCTGCATTAACTGTAGGTTATCCTGCTCATAGGAAGAAAGAGAACAGTTGTCACATGTAGAACCCCCTTTCATTTCAGTGTTTTTTTGGGGGTTTTTTGGTACCAGAAATGCAAAGGAAAAATATAAATTAGATAAACATATTAAATGCGCACTAGTAGTCATGGAAGGGCAAGGGCTGGAGAATTAATTGTTATAAGTTTCCAAATTTATGGGGAGGAATTTTTGTTCTGGATAGCTCAATCAACAAGATAAGGAAGTATTTAATTTGGATTCCCAATATTAGTCTATTTCACCCTCTGGATTCTTCTTATAGGTAAAGGCAGCAATGCCACAATTAAACTTGAGGAAATACCAATTCTCCAAAACGATGTCAGTCTTTAAGTTGTGCTCCCAGAATAGCCTGCACTTATTTGTTAATAACAAGTACTTCATACTTATAAGAGGGTTAATTTATAAATTAGAAAACTTCTGGAAGTATTTAAGAATATTGTATTTTGTAATACAATAGTCAAAGCTGATTTATGTGCAAGGAGTTTAAATAAAGAGAAAATCTGATGTAGTTTGTGTTCCAATTATAATGCCTAAAACTTACAAGACATTTTGTAGGTTACAAGCTATTTTCCCACAGCAAATTAGTTTTCTATTGCTGCTATAACAAATTACCACAAATTTAGTAATTAAACAGTATAAATTTATTATCTCAGAGTGCACATAAGTCAGAAGTCTTGGATGGCATACAAGATTCTCTTCTCAGGGATTCATCAGATCAAAATAAAGGTGTAGGTGTGCTGGACTAGTCTGGAGGCTTTGGAGAAGAATCTGCTTCCAATCACTTCTGGCTTTTTGGCTAAGATCAAGTGAAGAATCTGTTTCCAAGGTCATTCAGGTTGTTGACAGAATCAAGTTCCTTGCAGATAAAGGAACTACTTCCCATTTCTTTGATGACTGCCAGTCTGTTGTCTTTCTCAGCACCTCAAAGTCACCTGAATCCCTTCTCAAATGACCACCCCCATTCCCCCAATTAGCAAAAGCACATTGAATTCTTCTTCTCCTACTTCAAATATCTAACTTCTGCCGGTGCCAGTAAAAAAAAAAAAAAAAAAAAAAAAAAAAAAAAAATCTTTGATTAATCTCTCACATGATTAAGTCAGACCTATCAAATAATCACTGTATTGTAAGGTCAGCTGTGTTATATTAAAAAACTGATTCATCGGAGTGATTTCTCATCTTTGTAGGTTCCAGGGATAAGAGGTTGGGGTGGGGAGGGTTAATTTTCTGCCTACCACACATAGATTATTGGTGAAGTTGTTGTTGTAATTATGACTTGGTTACAAACCAGATTTCTGAGGCTCAGAGAATGAAATAATTTGTATAAATTCTAGTAATTTATGATGGAGTTAACTAGCTCTAGAATTAAAAACCTTTCAATAAATATGTTTCCTAAATGAATTGTGTCCTTCCAACAACTGAGCTAGTTGACATAAAAGTGGAAATGAACACTGCCAATGGTTGATACAGTGCTTTTGTGTTTTGTTTTTGTTAAAACATTATATGGAAGAGCAGAAGAAAATAAAGTTCTGCCACATAATCTGAATGGTAGGTGCTCAATACCATCTTGGTGATGCAGATTATATAACATAGCAGACAATAAATATGTACTAATAGAACACATGAATGACTGAAGCACATGATAGAAAGTACATTCAAAAGATTTTTTCCGGTCATCACTGGAATAGTCTGGTTCTCTAGATCTGCACTGTCCAATATAGTAGCTACTCACCACACATGAGTATTATTGCAACGCCAAATTGACCTGTGCCATCAAATATAAAGGCATATCCAATTTGGAAGGCTTAATATGAAAAAGTAAAAATATAATATATGCCATTAATAAGTTTATATTATCTTTGAAATATTATTTTGAATATTTTGAATTAAATAGACTATAGTAACACAACTAGCTTTACCTGCTTCATTTAAATTATTTTTAATATGTTTTCTTGAAAAGTTTTAATAATATATGCATCTCCCATTATGTATCTATCGAACAGGACTGCTTTAAAACAATGCAGCAAGAAATACTTTTTCTTTAAGATGCAGTTTACCCACGTCAGTATTCTCATATCAGGAAATTGTTTCTTTTCCTATTATCTACAGATCACCTAAGAAGTTACTTATGAATAAATAAATATTCCATCCTTCACATATGTTCAATCAGTCTAACTTGTTAAAAAATGAAAATGAACAAAACAAAGATTTAAAATTGGAAAAGCTTTATATGACTATTAGAACAGAAAGAGAATATGAGGCAGTGTGCCTGGTATAAATCTGATTTCGCTCTTATCCTTGTTTGTACTCTAGATTGCTCCTCTGCCTGTTTAGCTCATTTCTTCTCTCCTTCAGGTCTGACAAATTGACCTCAGTGTTCATCTTCTGTTAATTCAAAAGAATCTTTGCGCTTGGATCACCTCTGCTTGACACAGGGAAAAATGAGAAATGGACCATTGATATGCAAAGAAGGGTGTTGTGGCTAGACTAAAGATGGTAGGCTTCTGGCCAGCTACTTCCAACACGGCTCATTTAAAATTCCCACTTGTTTAAAACAAAATATTAATGAGTCTGCTGAAGAGACTTCATAAATGCTGAAGAATTAAAAAGGCTGAAGTCTGAAGGGCATAAGAACAATTTTTTAATAAATTATCTCTGACCACTCATGCTCAGGTGTGATATGTATGTAACCTCTTATTTTTATGAATCCTTCTATTGTTGTGGACTCAGTACGACCTTTCCCATAAAAGAAAAAAATTGGTTATTTTGATAAAATATCTTGGAAGGTTGTCTGTGCTTTTTAAAACTAATAAAAGTGACCAAATAACTAAGAAAGTTTAAGTTACACGCAGAGATTTGAGGAAATACTCCAGTGGCAGACAAATATTTGATTCCAAAGTAAATTCACTCTAAGTACTAAGTGAATGTAGGGTAGCTAAGTCTAAAGGCTAGTAATATTTGATTTTTTTTTTAATTTTTACTATAAAAAGTTTATTGCATAGAGGAAAAAACACTTGGTTGCCTAAATTTGTAAAATAATTAGTTTCTTAGCATTAATATGTACCAAAAACATAATTGAATAGGATTTTGGAGGGTTTTTGCTATCTTTACTTCTCAAGTGTACATTTTTCACATAAATATTATTGGGACATGTTTTCATGTATAAAAAGGAGTGAAAATGTAAATTAAATCTTGTCTAGTTTATGGTAGCTGCAAAATAGCTCATTCTAAGTAGTATGCAGACCTGTACTTACATTAACTATTCATGGTTTCCTTGAAGACAAGATAATTTACAATACAATGTTCATGCCTCAAAAAATATACACAGTAAGCCCTTCAGAAGATTTGTAATGCAACAGATTTATGAAGAAAGAAAAATGCATCATTTTTAAACACTTGCATTAATAAGTAAGTAACATTTTAAAACGGATAATAAAACATTCAACTAATTTTTTTTTTGCAAAATATCATGGCAAATACTAGCCAATGAAGATAATAAATATAAAAGCAGACTTATTTTAAAAAGAGAAAAGCTGTAAATTTGATACAAACCTCGATTTGGTTCTTGAAAGAATAACAAGCTTGATAACAGTGTTATTTAGAAAATTATGGAAAAGGAAAAATACTAAAACCAGAATTTAGATAAGAAATAAATCTATAGGTATGAAATTTAAATTGTAGAAGATGTGTTAATAAATGTGAACATTTCATTACTGTGTTGGATTTTCAAAAAATAATTCAAATTTATATTAAACAGAAGTAGAAAATTTAAATAAACAAGTTCTGAGAAAAGAAATTTGTAAATGTTAAGAAAAACACTTTAGAAAATAACTCGCTTCATAAACACATGCTTTACATTTTAAGGATATATGATTGTTGTACAACTTGCAATCTTTAATAACTTAAAAGAAACAGTAAACTTTTTTAGTTATTTTAAAAAGACAAAGTAAACTTGATGCAAAAACATTTAAAAATATACAGAATAAAAATAAAAACAGAAATCACATTTATGTTTACACTGGCCAAACTCATTTTATTGTCAACTATAATCCAGTATAATATTTAAAGCATAACACACTACATTTTATCCTAATCTTCATATCTATGGCCAAATGACTATGTACCAGTGAAGGAAATGCCAGTTGTATATTTTGTGGAAATTATGGGTACATATTGTTTTAAAAGGAGAGAGAAGTCTGTAGCCTTTCCTCTATTCTTCCTGCTGTCTCGTAAGCACATGTAATGGCAGGTGCTCCAGCAGTCATTGTGGACCATGAGGTTACCTCAAATACGGAAAGCTCATGGCTTGAGGCTGATGGGAAAAACTAGGCAGTGCTCCCTCAGTATAGTTGACATTCTAATCAATTCTCTGCCCCTTTGTGCCTGTTCAGTTGAGAAATTTAATTTCTGTTTAAGCCAGTATCACTTAATGTTGAAATTGTTTATACAAATAAATTATTCTGATGTCTCAGATTTGCTTTTTTAAAAGATTTATTTATTTAGAGAGAGCATGAATGTTGAGGGAGGAGGAGAGGAAGAGGGAGAGAGAATATCCTAAGCAGGCTCCACACCCAGCATTGAGTATTACGTGGGGCTCCATCCCACGATCCCAAGATCATGACCTAAGCCAAAACCAAGTTGGACACTCAAACAACTGAGTGACCTAGGTGTCCCTCAAAATTCTTTTACCTTTAATCAGGACATGAAGATGTAATAAGGGTAATGTGTAGAGAGTGGCTAATACATTTAAAATAGGGTTCAATGCTAAAAGTGTAAAATGTGAAGAGACTGAGTGATTTAAGATCCAATTATGTAGATATTAGATTTATTTTCTATAAATATACAAACGTTTGGCAACATAAGTTTAAATTAATAAAAGGTTACTAGAGAAAAGCTTGAGATCCTGAACTATATTTTTTAAACGAAACTTTTAATGTATAACTTTTTTTTTTTTCAAGGAGAAGGACATTATTGTGTTTTACTAAAATATTTTCCCCATCATGTTCAGTGTACTTGTTAATCCCCATTCCTTATTTCCCCCATCTCACCACCCACCTCCCCTCTAGTAACTATCGATTTATTCTCTATAGTTAAGAGTCCACTTCTTGGTTTGTCTCTCTTTTTGCCTTTGCTTGTTTGTTTTGTTTCTTAAATTTCACGTAAGTATGGTATTTGTCTTTCTCTGACTCACTTATTTCACTTAAAATAATACTCTCTAGATACATCCATGTTGTTGCAGATGTCAAGATTTCATTCATTTTTATGGCTGAATAATATTCCATTGTGTATATGTACCCCCTCTTTGTTCTCCATTCACCTATCCTATGGACACTTGGGCTGCTTCCATACTTTGGCTATTGTAAATAATGCTGCAGTAAACAAAGGGGTGAATATATCCCTTTGAATTAGTGTTTTTGTATTTTGGGGGTAAACACCCAGTAATGTGATTACTGGATAGCAGGGTGGTTCTATTTTAGTTTTTTGAGGAACCTCCATACCATTTTCCACAGTGGTTTCATCAGTTTGCATCCCACCAACAGTGCAAGAGGTTTTCCTTTACCTCGCATCCTCACCAACACTTGTAGTTTCTTGTGTTGCAAGTTTTAGCTAGTCTAACAGGTATAAGATGATATCTCATTGGAGTTTTGATTTACATTTCCCCCATGATGAGTGATGTTGAGCTTTTTTTCATGATTTGTTGGCCATCTGTATGTCATCTTTGGTGAAATATCTGTTCAAGTCTTCCATATTTAATTAGATTATTTATTTTTTGGATATTGAGCTGTATCAGTACTATGTATTTTGGATACTAACTCTTTATTGGATATGTCATTTGCAAATATCTTCTCCCATTCAGTAGGTTGCCTTAATTTTGTTGTTTCCTTTGTTGTGCAGAAACTTTTTATTTTGATGTAGTATTAATACCTTATTTTTGCATTTGTTTCCTTTGCCTCAAGGTCATATATCTAGAAAAATGTTGCTACAGCCAATGGCAGAGAGATTACTGTGCTCCCTTCAAGGACTTTTATGGTTTCAAGTCTCACATTTCAATCTTTAATCCATTTTGTAGTATTTTTGGTTTATTTTGTCTATGGTGAAAGAAAGTGGTCCAGTTTCGTTCTTTTGTATATGGCTGTCTGGTTTTCCCAACACCATTTGTTGTATTCAGTCCTCCTTTGTCAAAGATTAATTGACCATGTAATTGTGGGTTTGTTTCTAGGATTTCTGTTTTATTCTATTTCTGTTTTATTCTATTCATCTGTGTGTCATTTTTGTGCCAGTACCATCCTGTTTTAATTACTACCACTTTGTCATATAACTTGAAGTCTGGAATTATGATACCTCCAGATTTGTTTTTCTTTTTCAACATTGCTTTAGCTATTTGAGGTCTTTTGTGGTTCCACCCAAATTTTAGGATTGTTTGTTCTTGTTCTGTGAAAAAATGTTCATATTTTGATCATCGACTCTGTAAATTACATTGGGTAGTATAGATATTTTAACAATATTTTTTCTTCCAACCCATGAGCTTATAATGCCTTTTCATTTCTTTTCATTGTCTTGAATTTCTTTCATCAGTATTTTATAGTTTTCAGAATACAGGTCTTTTACCTCTTTGGTTAAGTTTATTCCTAGTTATTTTATTATTTTGGGTGAAATTGTAAATGGGATTTTTTTCTTAATTTCACTTTTTCTGCTCCATTATTAATATACAAATATCTGTATTTTTGTGTCCAAGGACTTTACTAAATTTATTTATCAGTTTTAGCAGTATTTTGGTGGAGTCTTTAAGGTTCACTCTATATAGTATCATGCCATCTGCAAATACAGAGAATTTTACTTCTTCCTTACCAATTTGGATGCCTTCTCTTCCTTTTCTTTGTCTGATTGGGTGGCTAGAACTTCCAGAACTATGTTGAATAAAAGTGGTGAGAGTGGACATCCTTTTCTTGTTCCTGACCTTAGGAGAAAAGCTCTCTGTTTTTCACCATTGAGTATGGTTGGCCATGGGTTTTTCATATATGGCCTTTACTATGTTAAGCTAAGTTCCCTCTAGACCTATTTCACAGATCGTTTTTATCATGAATAGATCTGGTACTTTGTCAAATGCTTTGCTGCTTCTACTGAAATGATCATATGGTTTTTTATGCTTTCTCTTATTGATGTGACTTAAGACATTGATTTTTTTGTGAATATTGAACTACCCTTGCATCCCAGGAATAAATCCCACTTGATCATGGTGCACGACTTTTTAAATGTATTTTTGGATTTGGTTTGCAAGCATTTCACTGAGGATTTTTTCATCTATATTCATGACAGAGATTGGCCTGTCGTTCTCTTTTTTTGTGGTTCTTTGTCTGATTTTGTTATCAGGGTGAAGCTGGCCTCATTTAATAAATTTGTAAGTTTTCTTTTCTCTTGTATTCTTTAGAATAGTTTGAGAAGAATAGGATTAACTCTTCTTTAAATGTTAACTAGAATTCACCTGTGAAACCATCTGGTTGTGGACTTTTGTTTGTTGGGAGTTTTTTGTTTTGTTTTGTGTTGTGTTGGTTTTTTGAGTACTGATTCAGTTTCTTCTCTGATAATCAGTCTATTCAAATTTTCTATTTCTTCCTGTTACAGTTTTGGTAGTTTATGTTTCTAGGGATGTATTCATTTTTATAAATTGTCCAATTTGTTTTTCATAATATTCTCTCCACACCCAGCACTGAGTTGGGTTTTTCATAATATAGTTTTTCATAATATTCTCTCACAATCGTTTGTATTTCTGTGGTGTTGGTTGTTATTTCTCCTCCTCCTTCATTTGTGATTTTGTTTATTTGGATCCTCTCTGGGTTTTTGGCATGTTTTGTTTTGTTTTTTAATGGGTCTTGCTAGAGGTTCATCAATTTTGTTGATCTTTTCTAAGAACCAGCTTCTGGTTTTATTGATTGATTGTTTGCCTTGTTGTTGTTGTTGTTGTTTTGTTTGTTTTAGTTTCTATTTTATTTCTCCTCTAATCTTTACTATTTTCTTCTGTTTACTGGGCTTGGGCTTTGTTTGTTCTTCTTTTTCTAGCTCTGTTAGGTAAAAGGTTACATGGTTATTTGAGATTTTTCTTGTTTCTTAGCACTTTTTTGAGATGATTTTGCTGTATCCCAAAGATGTTGGGCCATTGTGTTTTCACTTTCTTTTCTTTCCATGTAGTTTTTGACTTCTTCTTTGATTTCCTTATTGACCCATTAATTCTTTAGTAGAATATTATTTAACCTCCATATATTTGTGCTCTTTCTAGATTTTTCCTTGTGGTGATTTCTAGTTTTGTAGCATTATAGTCAGAAAAGATACATGGAATGACTGATTTTTTTGAATTAGTTGAAACTTGTTTTGTGGTCTAATATGTGATCTACTCTGGAGAATGTTCCATGTGCACTTGAAAAGAATGTACATTCTGCTGCGTTAGGATGGAATATTCTGAAATTGCCTGTGAAATCCATCTGGTCCAGTGTTCATTCAGAACCACTGTTTCCTTGTTAATTCTCTGTTTCTATGATTGCCCATTGATGTAAGTGGGGTGGTAAAGTCCTCTATTATTATTGTGTTATTATCAGTTTCTTTTGTTTGGTATTAACTGTTTTATGTATTTGGGTATTCCCATGTATTGGAATAATTGTAAATATTCCAGTATTTACAATTATTATATCTTCTTGTTGGACTGTCCCCTTTATTGTTATGTAGTGTCACTCCTTGTCTCTTGTTACAGTCTTTGTTTTAAGGTCTATTTTGTCCTATATAGGTATTGCTACCCCAGCTTTCTTTTGACATCCATTTGCATGATAAATATTTCTCCATCCCCTCACTTTCAATCTGCAGGTGTCTGTAGGTCTGAAATGAGTCAATTGTATGTAATATACAGATGGGTCTTGTTTTTTTGTTTGTTTTATCCATTCTGTCACCCTATATCTTTTGACTGGAGCATATAGTCCATTTACATTCAGAATAATTATTGATAGATATGTATTTATTGCCATTTTGTTACTCATTTTTTTGGTTGTTTCTATGGTTCTTCTGATCCTTTTTTCTCTTGCTCTCTTTTATGGTTTGTTGGCTTTTTAAAATTTTTAAAATTTTTAATTTTTTTTAACAAATCTACACCTTTATATATTTACTTTTCATTATTTTTAAATCCTTGAGGGGTACAGCATCACACGGATTCTGTGGCCAATGGCTTTAGCTGGAAGGTTGCTTCAGAATTTGGCACAAACCACTGTTTCCATGAGCATGAGTTACTTTTCCCCCAGATTACTCTGGGTTTGTATGGTTTGCCACCAGGGGTCACTGTGTTGTTCTTTGCTTTGTACACGTAAGCACATCTCTTGCTTAGATAGAATTCCGTTTCATCTTGAGCATATACACCTTCAATTTTAAGAAGAGTTATGTGCGCCCCTGGTTGCAGTGACCCTGCTTATAGCCAGCAAAAATGGCCTTGGACCACAGCCTTCCAGACATTATTTGGTGTTTTAGGAGTCCTTTTCCCAACAGACCTCCACAGGCCCCAAGATGGCATAAAAAGAAAGCTTGTTGGCATTCTTTAGTGATATGCTTGAATGCCATTTTCTTTATTCCTTGCCTATCTATTACCAGTTTTTGATTTGTGGTTACTATTAGGTTTGTGTATAACATCTTCTGCACATATCAGTCTATATCAAGTTAATTATTGCTGAAGTTTAAATCCATTCAGTACTATCCCCCACCACCATGTTTCAGTTATATGTTGTCATATATTACATCCTTTTATTTTATAAATCCGTTGACTGAATTTTGAAGAAATATCTATTTTTACTGCTTTTGTGAGTTTTTTTTGTTTCTTGTTTTACTTTTTATACTTTCCCTATGATCATTCCCTTCCACTCACAGAGTCCCCATTAATATTATGTACCAAGTTTAGTGGTCATAAATTCCTTTAGTTTTTGTTTGTCTGAGGAGCTCTTTATCTCTCCTTTTCCTCTCAATAATAACCTTTTTGGATAAACTATTCTTGGCTGCAGAATTTTCCCTTTCAGTATTTTGAATATACTGTGCCTTGCACTTCTGACCTGCAAAGTTTCTGCTTAAAAATCTACTGATATCCTTATAGGGTTTCCCCTTGTATGTAACTGTATTCTTTTCTCTTGCTGCCTTAAAAAAAATTTTTTTTTAAAGGTTCTATTTATTTATTTGGCAGAGAAAGACATAGTGAGAGAGGGAACACAAGCAGGGGGAGTGGGAGAGGGAGAAGCAGGCTTCCCACTGGACAGGGAGCCTGATGTGGGGCTCCATCCCAGGACCCCAGGATCATGACCTGAGCCAAAGGCAGATGCTTAATGACTGAGCCATGCAGGCGCCCCTGCTTTTAATTTTTTTTCTTTATAACTACTTTTTGCAATTTTGATTACTATATGTCTTGGTGTGGACCTCCTTGCTTGAATTTGGGGGGCATCTCTGTGCCTACAGTATGTGGATAGCTGTTTCCTTCCCCGGGCTGGGGAACTTTTCAGCTTTTATTTCTTCAAATAAATTTTCTGTTCTCTTACTCTCTCTTCTTCTGAGATCTCCATTATGTGAATGTTATTACACCTAATAGAGTCCCTGAATTCCCTAAAACTATTCTCAATTTACATAAATTTCTTTCCTCTCTTTTGCTTAGCTTTGTTACTTCCCATTACTTTGTATTCCAGGTCATTAATTTGTTCTTCTGTCTCGTCTTGCCTGCTATTTATTCCATCAGGTATATTTTTTATACCACTTATTGTGTTCTTGAT
Organism: Martes martes; assembly: GCF_963455335.1. Classification (NCBI taxonomy): domain Eukaryota; kingdom Metazoa; phylum Chordata; class Mammalia; order Carnivora; family Mustelidae; genus Martes; species Martes martes. Next base: position 25,421,036 of record NC_137890.1, on the reverse strand, counting down.
CTCTGACTGGTTCTTTTTTTATCTCTTTATTAAAGGTCTCACTCCTAATGTCCTCCATTCCTTTCTCAATCCAATAAGTATCTTTATGATCATTACTTTTAATTACTTATCAAGCATATTACTTATATACATTTCACTTTGGTCTCTTGCTATGGTTTGGTCCTGGTCTTTCATTTTAGAGATACTTCTCTGTCTCCTCATTTTGTCTGACTTTTTGTGTGGTAGGAAAGTCAGCTACTTCTCTTGATCTTCATAATAATAGTTTTTATGAAGAAGAGCTCCTGTAGTGCCCTACAGTGTAGTGTCCCCATTCCCCAGGTCCTGGTGCTTCAGGGAGCATCTCCTACGTGCGTTGCATGTGCTTTTCTGTGGAGTCTTGGCCTCTTTTTGGTCCAGTTGTCTACAGAGGCTCTCTTTGGTTTTGGGGGTAATGTTTTGTCCCCATCAGGGATAGGGTGCATTTTAACATGGGGAGCGGTGGTGTTCTTGTGAAATGAGACCTGCCCCTGCCACCCAAATTGAGGTCCTACAAAGGCACACAGATGGAGAGGAGGTGTTGACAGGGTTTGTGCTGGTCTTTTGGGGAAGGCCCATAACATAGGGACAGAGGCAAGTGTGACCAGGAATGGTAGATATGTCAAAGTCCTGGGATGGGTGGGGCTTGGCACAAGCAAGTTAGGTAAGGAGTGTCAGGAGGGCAATGGTTACTGCAGGTGGCTGTTCTTTGTGCTGGGAGATGGAGGAGGGAAATGGTGCCTTCCAGCTTCTTTGTTCCTGGAGGGTTCTTCCCACGATCCCTGTCTCAATAGGCCATGCTCTGAGATGAGCAAATGACTGTCCCTCCCATCTGCTCCCAGTGTTTTTCAAACTGCTTGTTCTGTGCTGTATCTGCTTGAACTGTTTGTCTTGCTGTCTCTTTGGATGGGGAGTCTGTTTCCTAACCCTTCTGGGTTCTCCCAGAGTCAAACCTTAGATGTTTAAAATGTCAAGATTTAAGTTTGCTGGTTGTTAAGAACTCACAAAATTCAGCCCCATTTTCTTTCAAAGGCAAATATAATGGGAATTCCTCTTCCTCCTTCATGGGCTCCCTGGTGTCAAAGTCTGTTTTCCACCCTTTTCTGCACCACAAGCTATCCTACACACAGTGGAAGGTCATGGTCCCTATTGCTCCCAGACCATGTCCTTGCCCTTTCTACCTTCCTCATTGTGGCCTCTTCACTACCTTTAGTTTTGGAGTTTATTCTGCAAGTCTTTGGGTTGTTTTCTGGGTTATTTAGGCTGCTCTAAGTGTTATCTTATTGTATCCGTAGGACAAGGTGAGTTTAGTGTCCTCCTAGTCCACCATATTCCCCTCAGGGCTTCTTGGGGTATAACTCTTGAATTACATAGTTTAGGCCAAATCATGTGGGGATAAAAGCAAGAGTTTTATTTGACAGGTGAGCATGATATCAATTGATGTTATGAGTACTTCCAAAAATCTCAAACTTAGGCAACAAAAGTTAAAATAATTAAAATATTATGGATAATCTTTATTACACCTTAAATTTGTAAAACAGACTAAAATATTGAGCATAATCTATTCTGCCATAATCTTCATTTTTTTTATGTTGCTTTATATTGAATTAGCATGTCTGTAACCATAACTTATTCCAAAATGATGCCAGTGTTCTATAGATGGGACATTTATTTTTATCCAATTTTTGAAATACTTAATTATTGTGAAACATTTAGGAACAACTTTCACACAGTTTAAAAGAAAGTCTTAGCAAGAAAAAGGAAAAAGAAAAAAAGTCAGCAATACATAAAAATCTTAAAGGGGAAAATCTAAAATTTCCACATAAGTTGCAAACTTTGTATAAGTAATGGCTTCAGACACTACTACATCTTCACCAAATATTTATGTAAATGATGACATTGCCAGTGCAGAAAATGAAGCCATGAATCCATTTCATTCCTGTGTTAAAATATTGTTTGGTGAGGAAGGCTATACCAAATATCAGATTCTACATTTTGATGGAACTGGTTTTTATTGAAGAAAAATTACTTCTGAATCACCTATAGATCCAAAGAGGAAGCTGAAGCTCCCTAAATAATGATCCAGGAGATTGAATGACAGTTCTGTTAGGCACAGTTTTCAATGGAGATTTAATTGGGCTATTTAAAATTAAGGTATGTATTGCTTTTGTTAGTGCTCTAATCAAAATTCACATCAATTTACTTGTTTGTTAAATGATTGATTGATTGATTGATTGAATTTAGTTACGTAAGTTTTGTATCATATACTCCTAACCTTGTTATCTCCCTAATTTTTAATTTTTGTGATTTTTCAGAATAGGACACTTTTTTTTTTAATTAAATTTAATTTAATTTGTGTATGTGTGTGTGTGTGTGCTCCAAAATTCATTGTATATACACCACACCCAGTGCTCCATGCAATACATGCCCTCCTTAATACCCACCACCAGGCTCACTCAGTCCCCCACCCTTCTCCCCTCCAAAACCCTCAGTTTGTTTCTCAGAGTCCACAAACTCTTCATGGTTCCTCTCCCCCTTGGATTTCCCCCAACCCACTTCTTCTCTCCATCTCCCAATGTCCTCCATGTTATTCCTTATGCTCCACAAGTAAGTGAAACCATATGATAATTAACTCTCTCTGCTTGACTTATTTCACTCAGTATAGTCTCTTCCATTCCCGTCCATGTTGATAACAAAAGTTGGGTATTCATCCTTTCTGATGGAGGCATAATACTCCATTGTATATATGGACCATATCTTCTTTATCCATTTGTCTGTTGAAGGGCATCTTGGTTCTTTCCACAGTTTGGCTATTGTGGCCATTGCTGCTATGAACATTGAGGTACAGATGGCCCTTCTTTAAGAATAGGACACTGTAAGAATGTGATTTAAAGCATAAACACTTGTAGTGTATTTCATTTTTAAGCATCAGTTGTGGTGTCTAGGGACACAGTAATTTTCAAGCATATATAAAATAATAAAATTGTGAGAGAAATAAAATGTTTTATTTGTTTGAAAGAAATAATTAGAGCAATTTTACATGGAGAAGAGTCAACTGAAGGTCAAGAGACAGATGCACTAAATTTCTCCAAATAAGAATCCTTGTGAAATGGAAGAAGTTACCTCCAGTGTTCACAAAATGTTAAATTAAGACCTATGTTTAATCCTAATGTGGGAATATTTGAGGCTCAACACAAGAAAGGAATTTCCTGATAGATCAGTCTGGAGAACTAACTGCACTTCTCACAAAGTTATATTTCATTTTAGTCTTTCAATTATATTAAGGAAGACAAATTGTGAATATATTTTGGAAGCCACTCAATCAATCAACAGAGTGATACTGGAACACATTCGAGGCACCTGCACCTTTGAGTAAAAAAAAACAAAAACAAAAAAACTTCCTTGCTTATATTAGAATTATATTTTTAAATAAATTACATATAACATCATAATATATATACTCATTGGTCAGTAATACTAGGAAAAGAAAATTATGTCTACTTAAAACTGACAGAATCGACCAGCTCCATATTAAACAAATGTGTATATAGAAAAATATTGTGTATTTTGAAAGAAGAGTCAATGTGTGTGTGTGTGTGTGTGTGTGTAGACAACGCTGATTGGTAATTCCAGTATCAGGTAATATTTTCCTCTGTTACATGCATATTAGTGAAAAATCGCTAATGCATAATAAATAGGACAAGAACTATTTATCATCAGTCATTCCAACAGGCAATACACAAAATAATAACCACTATTTATTATACTGCTTTGTCACATGTTTAATTATTTGATCAATGAATTTTCTGTTTCTGTCTATGAAATTTATTTTTGTTAAGAAATTGAAACACTTCTTTTTAATTTTGTTTGAAAACACAAAACTGACTCAACTGAACTTCATCTGAACAGCTTTTAGAGATTAAATTTGAACGTATACAAAATGAGGATACCCTTCTAAAAATAGGACAGGGAATTGAAGTTATGCACAAGTCTCAAAATAATCTTTGACATTTAATTTCTTCCTTGGAGGTAGTCAGTCACAAATGTTTTTCTTTTTACAAATCATTTTTAGTTCTTGGTAATCAAATCAAAGCATGGTATTGAAATAGTTTTTATAAAACTGTTTGTCTTACATTAATAAAACATTTAGGTACATTTATTTGTGTAATATCTTTTCTAGGTAATTTCTTAGAGTATCTATGATCATCCATGTTTTTGCATATTTTACTAACATAAACATGGAATCCAGAATATAATATTTATCAAAGCTTAATGTAATACTGATCACATTCTCCAGCAATATATCTGTGTCATCATTTCTAATATATCACATTACAAATTAATGGATTTATACTTAAAATTTGTTTTCATATTTAACCTTAAAAATTCCTAAAAGCAGGGACCTTCATTTTTGTTGATTGCTAAAGGCTTTAGATTTGTTTGTTTTTCTCTAGGATTATAGTTCACATTCACTTACTTGATTCACATCAAGTAAGAATATGTTTGAAAAAAAAAATCAGAATTAGAACAATAGGTAGCTGGCCCCTGGGTGACTCAGTGGATTAAAGCCTCTGCCTTCGGCTCAGGTCATGATCCCAGGGTTCTGGGATCGAGCCCCGCATTGGGCTCTCTGCTCAGCAGGGAGCCTCCTCCCCCCTCCTCTCTGCCTGCCTCTCTGCCTACTTGTGATCTCTGTCTGTCAAATAAATAAATAAAATCTTTAGAACAATAGGCATCTATGTCAGAACTAAAGAAATATCTCATAACAAAGATGAATTATAGTCTTTCTTGTGTTAGTGAAATAAAAAAATATATACTTAAATGTAATAGACTTTATCTTTTAGAACAGTTTTTATTTACATAAAAAATATAAAGATCTTACAAAAAGCTTCCTATACCCCACATCCAGTTTACCTTATTATTAATTTCTTACACTAGTGTTATACATTTCTTACAATGAATGAATCAATAATGGTACATTATTATTAACTGAAGTTCACATGACATTCTGATTTACTCAGTTTTTCTCTGGTGTCTTTTTTTCTGACCACTTTTAGGATTATTGCACTTCATCATATGTCTTCTTAAGCTCCTCTTATCTGTGACAGCTTTTTTTCATATGATTCAACTGGACTTGTATAGGGATTGAGATCATGGAGGATAAGTGTCATTTTCATGAAATCATATCAAAATTGCATTATATCAATATGACTTCGCACTGTTAATGTTGACTTTGACCATTTGACTGATGAATTATTTATTTGTTAAGTTTCCTCAAGGTAAAGTTATATCCCCCTCCCCCAGCTCCTCTTGGCTTTCCATTTATTGCTATAAATATGGGTACACAGTTATTTATTTTATAATTTGGGTTATAATCCAGAGCTACTTTCTTTGTCACTCTAGGTGTTCCAGATTTGGCCGTTGGTAGCTCTTTAAATTGACTTTTGTGTCTCTTTGACTTTCTTTATTGTTTTTTGTTGTTGTTGTTGTTGTTTTTGATAATTTTTTTTTTAAGGGCACTACAACATATTCTAGGCTCAACTTCTATATTTTTTTTTCCCAGTCCTAGAACCAAATGTTTTTCCAAGGAGACTTTCATAGCTATTTCTTCAAAGAGCCATATCTCTTAGATCTTTTTATTAAAGAATGGTATTAGAGGGGCACCTGGGTGGCTTAGTTGGTTAAATGCCCAACTCCTGATTTCAGCTACTGTCCTGATCTTGGGGTCGTGAGATCAAGCCCAGCGTCCTGATCTGCACTGGGCATGGAGCTTGCTTGGGATTCTCTCCCTCTCCCTCTGCTCCTCCCCTGTGGGCTTTCTTCTGTCTCTAAAAAAAAAAAAAAAAATATGTATGTGTATATCTATATTTATATAGATACATACACACACACACATACACATATAGGTTTCTGAAAATACTTTAATATGTAATCATCTGTATCTATATTAAGCTACATGAATTTATACTGATATATCCACCTCTAGTATATTGCTGCATGAATATTACCACAGTCTACTTTCTTGCTTATTTCTATCCTCTCACTCTAACAGTAAGAAACTTGGCCTCCAGCATCTGCCATTGATTTATTTGTTTAATTTCAACATTCCTGCAAAGCAATGTCAGAATTGTTACCCCATACACAGATAATAAACTTCAAAACTAGAGTATAGTGTATATGTACAGTTCCTTTTTCTTGGTCTTATAGACTCTCCTTATTTCTAAAGTCTTAGGTCAGCACAATATTCTTCTACCCCTTTAGTGAGGTTTTTGTCATATTTGTGATACAGCTCAATTGTTTTGTAACATTCGGCATTCCCTCCTGGGATCTTTCCTACTCCAAAAGATTTCAAGAAATGTTAAATATTTCATTAGAAAATGTTCTGTTCACATAGGAAACACTTTAATGAGTGCCTGCACAGAGACATAGCATTTGTGAGTCTACATGTAGTTGTCAATTTTATGTGTCAATGTGGGGGCACCTGACTGGCTCTGTCAGAGGAGAGTGTGGCTCTTGACCTTGGGGTCATGGTTCAAGATCCATGATGGGTGTAGAGATTAGTTAAATAAACAAAAAAACAAACTTAAAAAAAAAAAACAAAAAAAAAACACCTCACCGCTCCCCTCTCCCCCCAAAATTTTTATATGTTGATGTGGCTTTGCTATATAGTTCCCAGTTATTCAGTCAAAAACTACAGTTGTGATTAAAGTCAGTAATCATTTGATTTTAAGAAAGGGCTTGATTCCTGATTCAACCTTTCAGGCCTTCAGAGCAGAACACAAACTTCCCAGGAGGAGAAGAAATGCCTGCTGTGGACTGCAAATCCAGCTTATGCTTCCAAGCTTTCCTTTCCTGATGGCCTGCCCTGTAGATTTTATACTTTTGTAGCCACTCCCAACATTATGTGGCCTTTTTCCTTGCAATTAATCTCCTATTAGTTTACTTCTCTTGTCACACAAACTAAAACACATTTTGGTACCAGAAGAACATCTAGGAAAAAAATAATCTTTAGGAAGAATTCTCTCAATTGGCTCTAGGTTTTCTGGAATTATTTCTCTAATGTAGTTAGATTTAAAGGAACTAAATACTGTATTTACAGTAGTAAAGTAAGCGTTAGTAGTTCATAGCATGATGTGGCATAGAGACATATAAAATACTGCCATTGGATACTACAAACCAAATACAGGAAGTGTAACTCATGATGCTACCATCAAACACCTAAATTCTGCCAAATTTTCTTTGCCAGTAGAAGCAGTCCCTTTCCCTGCTCAAGGATATTAGCTTTCCATTGTGTGAAGAATTTGTAATCACCTCCCCTGCAATGGTTACATTGCAAGTGACTGGTGATTCTCCTCAAAACCTACCACCCTCAAAACCTGTCATCCTCCTCAGAGCCAAGACACCTTTTATTCTAGATTTAATAAATAGGTTCAAGTCCCAGGAGACCCCAGAGGGTGAGTACACAGTGTGACCCCCTAAGGTAGTGTACTCTACACTGAAAAACTGCACACGCTTTCTAATTTATCTAGATAGAAATATGGGGAGGGGGTGCCTGAGTGGCTCAGTGGTTTAAAGCTTCTGCCTTCGGCTCAGGTCATGATCCCAGGGTCCTGGGATCGAGCCCCTCATCGGGGCAGGGGGCCTGCTTCCCCTCCTCTCTCTGCCTGCCTCTCTGCCTGCTTGTGATCTCTGTCTGTCAAATAAATAAATAAAATCTTTAAAAAAAAAAAAAAGAAAAGAAATACAGGGACATGTGGGGACATAGATCATAAGGGTGTGGGATCATGCTTCACTTTTGTCAGTTCCAATTAGAGAGAGACCATATGTTGACTGCTCAATGGCTGCTGACATACATTTAAGATTTTTGAGAAAATACAGCTTATTAGGGAGGCAATAATAATTATTAGCAGCAAAATAATGCCTGTGGTTTGGAGACCACTTGAGCCAGGGTCCCCATGACCCAAACCAACTAGAATCAAGTCAGGAAATGATACAGAAGAACAACAGGATCAGCAGCAGCGTAACAAATCCAAGAGTCTAATAGCTATATGTGGATTCATTCATTCTTCTGCCCCCTTTTCATGTCTAAACACTAACATTATTGCCATATTATATCATATGTACTTATAATATGTGTTTAGAAATAAACTGAAAACTTTTGCAATTATGGATTAAAGTCAAGACCAAATATGATTTCTATGTATATTTTTTAGGTCTGAGTTAGATAAAAATTACACCTATTCAAGAATAAGAAATTTTTTAAAGAAAACATAGGTGTACTTTTTTTTTTTTTACAATTTCCTAAACTCCTTTGGAAAGAGGATAAGAAGTTATTATTATCCTTATAGAGGATAAGAAGTTATTACTCAAAGCTAGTTACTTTGAGGCCTACTGAGTTACAAGATACTGCATCACAAACTTTAGACTATTTTGTATATCTATTTGAACATTATAATTCTGAGGTTTTCTTAAAAGATTCTATTTTCCTTATTTTGCATCCTAATTTACTTACTCTAAATTTGTTCTGGCAATATTTTTCATTTTGCTTGCTAGGGAAAAGAGTAAAATCAATAGAGAATAATTTCCTAGTGAAGTCTTGGAAAGTGCTGCATTTGTTTTCTACTTTCATCATTTTAAATTTTGTTGTAACAGTAAGTGTGTATTTTCTTATTTATAAACAAAAGCAATTTGTTTAATCAACACTATTATCAATTTCATGGAGGGCAACAAAATGGTCAAACTTCCTACAGAGTTATTTGAATGTGCATTTTATAGTCTGGAATCAAAGTTAAGAATACATGTTATTGGGGTGCCTGGGTGGCGCAGTGGGTTAAAGCCTCTGCCTTCGGCTCAGGTCATAATCTCAGGGTCCTAGGATCCAGCCCTGCATTGGGCTCTCTGCTCAGCAAGGAGCCTGCTTCCCCCTCTCTCTCTGCCTGCCTCTCTGCCTACTTGTGATCTCTGTCAAATAAATAAATAAAATCTTAAAAAAAAAGAAGAATTTGTTATGCAGTTTATGAAAACTTGCATCCATACATTTATTCACCCAACATATCTTTATTGAAGGCCTTGCATTTACCAGGGGAAATTGTATTTTAAGCATTTCCCAACTGAAATATGGATTTTGTTTCAAAAGATCTCTGGCAAATGTGGACTAACCCAAAACACCTATTTGAAATTCAAAACACCATCTTAGTTTATATAAATAATGGGCTTTGCAAGGCTAACTCATTAAAAAAATCAGTAGCTTATTATAAATGTATAGTTTAAAACAAAAGCAGGTTCAGCATTCTTCGTTCTTCTTGAGCATTCTAGCATTCTGCGTGATCAAAATTGTGATGCCCTGATCTCTGAAGAGCAGACCCTGTATTCCCACCAAATTAGCATTCTTTGTTTTTGATCCACTTATCTTATTCTCTGACCTACCTCAATGAGAAGAAAAGGCAGGCATTCAAGGGAACACACACACACACACACACACACACACACACAGAAAGAGGAGAAGCTATGGATGAGCACTGCCTGGACAGCATTTAGGCTTAGGACTAATAAAAACAGATTACGCTTAAAATTAGTTTTAGCTTTACATGTGACTTCTTCTCTCATCCTTCTCCTCATGAAATTGCCTTCTTTTAACGAAGGATTCATAATTTCTGTTCATCTGTCAAACTTTAGTTTTATATTCCTCTTTGATCATTCTGTTGCCCTATGTAATAATAATTTAAAAAAAAACAGGTGATTATTCCCACTCCTGTGATTTACCTACCAAATGGAAGGCTGCAACATAGCAGCATCTTGGATGGGACAGTGATTTGACATTGGGGTCCAACTAGTTCAGTCCTAGCATTCCTATCACCAGGGCCTTTCTCCTCTGCTCTACTTACACCTACCACCACCACCTACAGTGCATTCTCTATATGCCTCTTCTTATGCGGCTACTCTTTTGCTACAATTAAAGCAAATACAGTAATAGGTCAGAACATTGGGTTCTGACTTCTTCAAATATAACTAAAATATTCTTTGGGCCCTAGAAGCATGCTTATGATATAAATATGATAAAACGGTTTACAGGGTGTTTTAAGATATATCTTAGGTTGCAGATACACCTTAAAGTATACCTTTTAAAGATATAACAGAGAGTCCTCATATACCTCACATCCAGTTTCCTCTATTATAATTATCTTACAAAAATATGGGCATTTGCTATGATTAATGAGGTATATTAAAATATACTTTATTCAGATTTCTTTCATTTTTACCTATTGTCCTTTTCCTATTCCAGGATCTTAATCAAGATAGCACATTACATTTAGTCATCATATCTCCTTAGGCTCCTTTTCACTATGACAGCTTTTCACACTTGTTTTGATAACATGGACGGTTTTGAAGAATATTTGTTAAGTATTTTTAGGGTTCCCTGCAGCAGAATTTTGTTTGATGTTTTCCCTTTATTAGATAGGAATTATATATTTTGAGAGGAAAATAATAAAGTGCTGTCTTCATCATAAAATATCAAGAGTACATCATATCAACATGACATATTACTGTTGATACTGATGTTTATCTCCTAGCTGAGGTAGTTTATCAGGTTTCTCGACTGTGTAGTTACTCTTTTTCCCTCCTTTCCATACTGTACTCTGGAAAGAGGTCACTATGCAAGAGAGGCAGGCACAGAGACAGAGGGGGAAGCAGGCTCCCTCCTGAGCAGAGAGCCCGATGAGGGGCTCGATCCCAGGACCTTGGGATCATGACCTGAGCCAAAGGCAGAGGCTTTAACTCACTGAGCCACCCAGGTGCTCCAGATGGGCACATTCTTGTTCCTATATACATACGGCATTTCCTTGGTGTGTTCACAGAGTGAGCAACATCTCTCTTTCTTCCTCATATTATTAAACCATCAATTCTATTAGGAGTCTACTTGTGTTATTTCATTAACCTAATTACCTCCTAAAAGGTCTGTCTTTACCCATGGATAAGG